>NW_024063519.1:1422500-2622500 GCF_006381635.1 Hibiscus syriacus | reverse complement strand
AGGGCAGACAACCTATCTCCGAAGACCTAATATTATTGGTAGAGGACCTAAATGCATGGAACATATTTCCGTGGGGTTCATATCTATAGAAAGCTACCTGGAAGAAGTTGTTGTCTGCCTTTGAGGACCGAAAAAGTTTGCGGGCGATGGTTCTAAATACACTTTGACAGACTTTACTTGGGCCTTTAAGGTAAGAATTTCAATATAATGTTTCCAAAATTATAATTAATTATTTAACAATTACTAATGGTTGTGTATTATATTGTTTTGTAGATTTGGATATTTGAGGCTTTCCCCAGCATGCAGACATATGCGATAAAAAGATCAAATGATATTCCTAGGGTTATTACCTAGAAGAGGATCCGCATGTTGGATTGGGAATATTTACTCCCATATACGACGATGAATGATGTAAGTTAACATACAAATAATACCATATATAAACAAGTTATTACTAGTACATGTTTTACTTTGTTTGAGCTTTTATATTGTTAGGAGGTCAACTATCCATTACAGAGGCTGAGTTTGCCACTGATTGGTGGCAAGCCAGTAAGCGTTTTTTGATGGGACGAATGATGAGCACCCCTCACTTCGAGAGCCATCACCTGATCGGGCCGATTCTACAGCTCGACACCTGGAGCCATCACCTGATCGAACCTCTTCTCCACCTCCACCATCACCTATTCCATCATATTATCGAGCCTCTTCTCTACCATCACCTCATTATAGGTGATCGGCAAAGAGGCCACGACATTTATCTCTCTGTTCTCCACCTCCACGGGATGAGTTAGGGGAATTACGTGATGAGGTCGGTGCTTTGCATCATGAGGTCGGTACTTTACGTGAAGATAATGGTGCATGGCATGATGAGGTTCGATCTTTACGTGGTGAGGTGGATTTTTTACGCGATGACAATGGTGCGCTACACGGTGAGGTATCTACTTTACGTGATGAGGTTATCGCTCTACGCGAGATTGTTTCATTGTTGCAGAATGAGGTTCATACTCTACGCAATGAGGTAAATTTGTTTAATATATACTAAAATGAAAATAACATTTTCTTGGCATTATTTATTTACTGATTTATGTATTAATTTATTTCTGCGGCCCGATAAGGTAGATGCTTTACGTCGGGTTTTTCTTGTACGACATAGTTCACGCATCAGACGTCGTGCACGTGCCATTACGTCTCCGTTCACTCCACTAGTGCCAAGACTCTGTAAGAATAAGCCCGATGCACCTATCATCATTCAAGAGGCTCCTCCTATAGTTCAAAAGGCCCCTCTCATCATCGAATAAGCCCCTCCCACCGTTCAAGAGGCCCCTGTCATCATTCAAGAGGTCCCGCCCGCCGTTCAAGAGCTCGATTCACATGGCATCATATGTCAAAATATTGATAAACCCCTTCCCGTGCCCGATATGATGGATGCGAGTTGGCTTTCGTATTTGTTACCGGCCAGTACCATTCCTCAGTAGGAGAGAGAAACACTACCAGATACAATTACGGATAATACCCTTTGGGCTAAGATCGCAGTTGATTTTTATCTACATGAGCGGAGCAAGGGGTGTTATTCTGACCTATGTCAAATTGACGATGCTATTCATTTGTTTCTTGATCGGCCTTGGTGGGGTATTTTATTAGGGGTTGAAGATAATGGCTATCTCGAAGGGGTGGTAAGTCTTATATTCTTCTTATATTGCATTTTGATTATTTTTTTTAAATTATTAATAAATTCACTAATATATTTATTTTTTTATAAAATAACATATTGATGCATGGGTGTCACGTCTTCTAATAATAAGGAAATTGAGGAAAAGAAATAATCGATGGACTATTATGCCGACGTCTTTTCACGCAGCTCACTTGAAGGATCAGAGAGATGCTTCATATACGTTGGGTAATGGAAAAGCTAAACTTTATCCTGCGTGGTGGGAGGTCGATAAGGTTAGTATTTATTTTTTGAATATTTTAATGGTTTTCATAAATTTTATTTGATGTGCACAATTATTTATGATTGCAGGTGTTTATCCCTGTTTTGGAACGTCGTCATTGGCTTATCGTCGAGCTTCAGCTCCCATCCCTGAAGACAATGGTATATGACAACATGTTGAATTACATACCATTGTCTGATTTGAGAGATATTATTACAAAGGGATGGAGCGATCATTTGGCTAAATACTTGGATGCGATTGATTATTGGACAAATTCTGGAAACAAGAAGCCAAAGAAGTTCAAAATTACAATGATCAGAGACAAGACTGCGCCACAACAAACGCAGGGAGCCAGAGGGGATTGTGGTCCTCTCGTATGCTTGTGCTTGGAACGTTTGACGACATGAAGTAAACAATATCTACCTCCCACAGATAGAGATAGAGGTGCAGTAGGATTGTGGTTTCGGTATTATATGGTCAGATTGATATATACGAGACGCTGCCTACCTGCATCCGCGTGCTGAAAGTGTGCATAAACAATTGGTAAGTTTGAGCAAGTGTTGTTAACATATATACTCTTTAATTGGTTTGAAAATATTTGGTTAAGTACCTAGAATTCAGTAATTTGTTGTTTGTTGGTTTTAGATGTGTAGAAAGTGTTGTTTGAGCAAATGTTTGGTTTCTACAAGTTAATCCTGAAGTGAGCTGCGTGAAATTGATGTATTTGTGCATAAACAACAGTCTGAGGTACACTTTTTTTGCTTTGTTTAATTGAATTTTACATTGAAAGTTGATTATTGATGAGAAAATAAGATTTATTTTTTGATTAATTGATTTGTAAAAGTTGATTTGTTTAATTTGAAGTGTAAATAAGAATTATTTTTTTGCTTGTTTAATTGATTTGTAAAAGTTGATTTGTTGTTTCTAAAAAATTCAATATGCATTATGTTTGAAGGGAAAAAAACATATTGAAGGTACAAATTCGCAACGCGAAAGTCAAATTCGCAACGCGATTTTCGGTTTGCGAATTTGACTTTTGCATTGCGAATTTGGCTATCGCAACGCTTATTTCGTGTTGCGAATTTGACTTTCGCGTTGATCGCAACATACAACATCAAGTTATATATAACATCAAACACATTCCAAGCTATAAATACAAGCTAAGGACACTTGAAGAAGCAAGAGAACAACTATCCAAGCAAGAGAACAACTATCCAAGCAATCAAACACAAGAGAAAATCCCAACATGATAACAACTGAACAGATCATAACAATATGCATTCACACATAAAATACACATAATACAACGTTTGCATTTAAAAATCACCTAAGTTAATAAGTCCCAAAAGGTGAAGCCGGTTGTGATTGAGATTTTGATTTCTCTTGCGATTTTGATTTCCTTTTGCTTAGCACCATATGAGCTTTGGATTTTGATGAGGATCCATTTTTTGGTAGAGGAAAAGATGATTGTGATGGCACTGGTGATCCACAGGTCAACCTTGTATGACCACTTTCCTTGCACCGACTATATGTCGATATCCTCTTCTCTTCACCCTTAGACGGTATACGATCGTGAGTTTTTGGTCGGCCAGGTAGCCTGCTATCCATGACTGGTGGAAAAACTGTTTGTAATTCATATGTTATATCCCACTCAGAAGGATATGGACATGGGTAGACAATCTCGGCATAAGTCTGTCGATATACTTCTGTAATGTAGCAATCCATAACGTATGCGCTTGAATCATCTTGGTTTAGACGAAGAGCAACTTTTATAATATGGCCACACGGATAACCAATGTTTGCCATTTCTTACAACTACACGTCTTTGCATTTAGATCGATAAGCCCATTTAAGTTATTATCCAATACTTCAAACAAAGTGTTTGAACATGGTTCAACTCTCCGTGACGTTAACTTCACAACACGTTTCGTTATCTTTTTTTCAGTCCATGGTGTAACACGACGTTCCAATGTTCCTGTAAATTTAAATAAATAATACTTAGTAAAATATATTAAATATGATAAGTTACGAATTTAAAGAAATAATACCTACATGATTTCTTTTCTTATAGTACCACTGTTGAATAGAGGCTCGAAAAAACTCTATTAACATAGTAATGGGTAATTTTCGGGAATGACGACTTAGAGCGTTGATTGATTCTGCACTATTAGACGTCATGAAACCATATCTTGCTCCAAGTTGATGTACTCTTGACCATCTTTCAAACCCGACATCTTCTAGTGTTTGAGCACATTGAGGCAAAACACGTCTTAAACAATTTATATGCTTATTAAAATCCACTTCCTAATAAACTTTTACAGCCTTCCAATATATCCATTTGTGATTTTTTGTACCAGCAGACCTTGATTTTAGATTTCTGTACAAATGAACACCACAAACTCCATGAAAAGCATATGGGAAACACCTTCTAACAGCGTTGTCAATTGAGTTTGCCGTATCGAATATGATTGTCAGATTGCTAATAGGACCTATGCAATCCCTAAGATGCCCCATAAACCATATCCATGAATCAGAGGTTTCAGATTTGCCAACCCCGTAAGTTATTGGCAGTATCCCATTGTTAGCATCCATGGCTACTGCTAATAAGTTTACTCTAAGGTATCGACCTTTCAAATGTGCTCCGTCAACTATAATAACTAGGCGCATGCAAGTAATAAACGAACGAATCTACAAAATCATATACACAAGAAATATAATCATTTAAATGTGAAATGCATGCAACTAACAAAAATGAGTCAACAAAATTATAATTATTTACTAACTGCAACACCAATGGCGATAAATAGCAACTCAAAGGGTCCATCTCTATCTGTTTTGATATGAGTTACTGACCCAGGATTTTTCAGCTTTAAATTGTGACAATAAGTCGACGTTGGGCAAACGATGCTTCTGGTGACCCCCTCAACAATTCCAATGCATAACATTTGGCTCTCCAAGATTGAGAATATGAGATACTAATCTTGAACCGAGCATTCATGTCAATCATAATTTCATGTCCCCGATATACCCTTCTATTCAAAAACATTAACTCAGCCAGAAAACCACCCAACACCTTTTTGTTTGCATGTCTATGGTGAGGAAAAACTTGGGTTCTTGAACATGTATGTTTATTAATAAAAGTCCTAACTTGAAACATTTCGCAATCTTTTATCCTCTTTGCAATCATACGCCACGTACAGTTTTTGTCAATCATATACCTTGTTTCGAAACGATCTTTGCTTGATTTGTTAACTTTTAGTTGATAGCCATCTTCCACACATTTCGTATACAAAGCTATCTTCAAGTCTTCCTTTGTATCAAAACAATCATCTTTCTTGATACGAATAACTTTTGTGTAACAATCAACTGCTATCTTTATCAACTCTTCTTCCGGTATCTGAAGTAATTCTGGCATATTCCAGTTATACTCCCGTGGCATTTTTTTTCTTTTTTCTTTCTTCGGGGACTTCTTTTTCTTCTTCTTCTTCTTCAGGGTTATATGAATTACAGAATGAATGTTCAACATGTTCATTCACAGTCGTAACTTCCTCCTCATTATCATCAACAACATCTTCCTCGGCAGCGGCTGTTTCATCATCAAAATTCGGGTATTGACCATCAAAATCATTACAGGGTATGTTTCTTCTTCCATCACATCATCAAAATCCGAGTATTGACCAAGATCAAAGTCCGGGTATTGACCAAGATCAAAGTTCGAATACTGACTAGTACTCATAATTTTTTCTGTTGGCTTATAATCGTCTAACTGATCAATATGAAAACTGGAATTTGGTGTTGAAAGTTGATTGGTATTGGAAATGTGGTGAACCAAAATTTGCTTGGTGATGAAATTGTGGTGGAACCATTAAATTTTGGGTTGAAGAACTTAGTTGATTACTACCGCTACTGACCCAACTTAACTACTTCTAGGTTCAACAACATACAATGTAACATCATCTTCTTGCGAAACACTAATGTAAGCAATGAATCGTTCAACATCTTCATTGTCGGTTAACAAATAAACTTTACCTTTTCTCTGATAAGATAGCCTAAATCCACTTAGAGGCTCTAAATTCAATTTCTTTGCAACACATAACATTAGAGTTTCATAAGTTAACTTTTTTAAAGAAAATTTTAGTTGAAGATTCATGGGTAAAGACACATATTGTAAAACACCATGAACATTCTCCCATGACCCTCCAAAACACAAATCTATCCAAACATGATCAACATTAGATGATTTCATTCTACAAATTGTAAATTAATTTACTAAACAAATGAGCTATAAGCTAGATATCATCACTAACTTAGAGAAAAACATACCTTTATTAAGTTGATAGTTGATAATTTGAGAGAGAAATCATTGAAAAATTATATAGAAATAAAATTATGTAAAAAAAGAAAATTAGAGATGGGGAAGGATGTCGTTGGATATAAGAACGATGTCGCCGGAGAGAGTGATAGATGGAGATGAAATTAGTTGCGATTTAGGGATTTAGGTTATGAGTTGTTGCTGCTGCGTTGTTATATACCCAAAACATTTGTGTTACGAAACTAAATTCGTGTTGCGAATTTGAAATTCAGTTGCGAATTTGAAATTCCGCATTGCGAATTTGACTTTTGTGTTACGAATTTGACTATCGCGTTGCGAATTTGACTTATGTGTTACGATTTACAAATTCGCGTTGCGAATTTGACTGTCGCGTTGCGAATTTGACTTTTGTGTTGTGAATTTGACTATCGCGTTGCGAATTTGACTTCTGTGTTACGATTTACAAATTCGCGTTACGATTTACAGATTCGCGTTGCGAATTTGGAAAATCGCAATGCGATTTACATATTCGCGTTGCGAAAATGGAAACTGGGTTACGAAATTGGAGTTCGAGTTGCGAATTTATTGGTCATTTTGACAAATAAAAAAATTAATTAAAACCATATATTATAAGACATTTTCGATTACTGAAATTATTTTCTCTATAAAAAAACAATCGACTTAATTTAATTTAGTTGGCTATAAATTGATTTTTCTTCTAATTTTAATTTAATAACAGGCAAAAAGATAGAATGGGAGAGAAGAAAATGCAGGCTTTCTTTTTTGGGTCAAGGCAAGCAGAGCAGACATTTCATTTACTCCAGTTTTTTACTTTATTAATTGAAAGGTCGTAATTTCCCAGCAAATTTAGCTTTGGGCAATAAAAACAAACTTATCTTTCTATTTTTAAAACCAAAAAATAATTTAGGAAAAATACTAATACGAGAGGAAGTTTTGTAACAGACGGCATCATAAGGCAGGGAAGTGACAAGAAACCCTCTCTGTAACCTAAGAAAGCTGCAGCGACAACTCATTAATATTTCTTGTAACCTATTTTTCTGAGGTTTTCAGCCAAAAAAAAAGAGATGGAAATTCTGAAAACTGCTTTATCGTTATAATGTGACTTGCTGGCTACAGCAGCACTGTGTAACTAATTTTGCTCGTATCATTTTATTCATTCTTTTCAAGTTCAACCCATTATTAATCTATACCAAATGCTCTCAAGACAATAAATTGGATACATTCATCTATCAATAAAGAATAAAAATAATTGTATATATCGTCATGATTTATTAAACTAATAATCAGCATATTCATATCATAAAACTAAATTACGCATGAATACAAAGCAATAGGTCTAAAACAATAACATGTGCATGTGCCGGCGAGCACCTCCCTCGATACAAAAAAAAATGTCAACATTTGTAGGCAATCTCATTGTCTTGGTGCACATCCCTGGACGGACCAAACCTTTTAAGTTTTTTAACTCGTATATAGTACCAAGACAATCGGCCAGCCATAAAAAATGTCGAACCTACCTATATAATTTTCATACCATTTCCCCCTAGCACCATCGCATGTAAACAAGAACAGACTACGTAATGTTTCCCAACTCTTGGACAATCCACACTGCCTTCTGGCATGTCCTCCATGGAATCGCCAATCTTTTTCCCTACACGATGACAGCTAATACCTGCTAGGCTATCTGATATCAATTTATTAAAACGAGTACTAAAAAGTATATATTTTAGAAGGAAGGTGGAGAGGTAATGATCCGTGGTAAAGTTATGATAATTAAGGAAGGAGGTGACTGTTCACGTGCAGATAGTAGGTATGTTTTGCCTTCAAAAATGAAGTCTGGTTTTAATTAAGATGGCCCCTTTCGGCTTTGGGTTAAATGCATGCCTTGAAAACAACCCCTCATTACCGCATTAACCCAACTATATGCATATGGCCAGATTAATTAATCTTCATATAACACCACTTGTTTGGGTGAAGCTTCGAATTTCTCTTGGCCCCTCCACTATATTCAAGTTTTGGGATCACATAATTATTAGAAACTCGGTTAATTAAATCCATTCTAGGGGTTTTGGTGGATACCTACACTATAAGAGAGCCTTTTTCAAAGGCATTTTCTTTCATTTGAAACAATAGTCTTTTGGCAGAATTTTTTAAAGTTGACAATTTATCTTATTGTTAGTTATTTATTTTCTTTTTTTATTTTAAAATTTAAGTATAGAAAAATACTTTTTGGAAGGAACAGACATAAGAATTTATATAAAAAGGTGTAAATTTAAGAAGTCATATTAAAATTTGTAGGGTACAAAATTAGATAATAATAAAAAAACCCTAAATTATTAGAGAATTTAAAATTTCTAGAAGTACGATGGCATCCAGCACCCTATCAGTCCATCTTTATTTTTTTTGGTAATCAATAAGGATTAAATCTAGAAATTGCATGGGATGAGAGTGGGTCAAAAAAAATGGAAGACCAAAGAAATACACAGGATAAGATGAAACGTTACGTGTAGTTTTTTTATTAGTTTGAGTTATTACGATGTATTATCTGTTTAGAGTTTATTTATTTATTAATAATATGTATACACTTTGTAAAAGGATGGAGTTAGGATTCTAGTTGGGAAAGGATAATATAATTTTTTTTGAAAGTATAAGAAAATTCATAATTATCTCATAAATATTTAAATTATATAATAAATTTAATATAAATAAATATTTTTGGCTTGATTGGGGACAACAGCTCAAGCTTAAGATATTTAAAAATAATAATATTCATCATTAAAATTGGTTAATGAATTGAATATTCCGAGTGGTCTTAACTTGAGACATGTAGCCGAACATTATATCTCAAATGATCCAAGACCAAAACTCTCACATAATGACATTGATTAGACTTAATGTCCTACAATTCTTTTAAATGTGGCTCCATCCCATGTCGGGAAAAAGCGATAACAACACCAGACATGAGTCTTGTTTAGAGGGGGACATGGTCTCCCCCGCCCCATATTTCATTTCCTTTTTTCTTATACACCACTTATTCTTATAGACCACTTATTCACACTTCAACTACCCATATCATATCATAATCCATGAAAGTAAACCGGTATGACGGGTGCGGACACCACTCCCTTATCATCATATTCACCTAATATTTTCATATTCACTACCAACCCACTACCCAAGATGAGTAAAAAAATTTAATCCACATCCGCCTACGCGAATACATTCTCAAATCCACCCCACCCTCACTACCCAACTGGATACCTACTACCCATCTCATATTCGTCTGTATCTGCCCGTACCCATCCATACCCATCAATTTGAGATAGAAGAAACAGTTGTATCCAATTCTAAAAATGTTTATACCCTAACATTAGGTTAAATTACAAGTCATATCCTATAAAATCTTAAGATTTATATAATAGTTTCTAAAATTATATCTAAATTCATAATGATCCAAATTTATATGCTGGATATTTATGTAATAACCCAAATTTTGACTAGCGACTAAAATGTAAGTTTTGAAAGTTTTGTGACTAAAGTGTAAATTTTGAAAAGTTTAGGGACCAAAAATATAATTTTGAAAAGTCATATATTTTAGCATGTAAATGAATAGTTTGGCCTAGAACAAGGATTTTCGTGAGAATCAGATTTTCGGTACTCGATTTGTGTTAAAAGCTGTAAAGCGATAAAGTTCAGTTAAGGATGTTAGAAAATAGTTGGAAATATTATTTACATATTTAAGATCAAAGAAATTTGGCTCAGAACGGTGTAATTTTTCAGATTTAGTTGAACATTGGAAATTTAGTGACTAAAATACAATTTTCAAATTATATGGCCAAAGTGAAAATTCAAAGTCAAGTTTGTTCATCTTTGACCAATGAATATTTTAATGGAAGATAATATAATGACATTTGGTAATTTTCAAGTTTCATAATGGTATTTTTGTAATTTCTCATTAATTGAATATTAAATTCAATTATATTATATTAATGTCAAGTGTTAAGAATATTATATACTAGAATAATCAATGGAAAAACAATATTTTCAAATCTTTTTCTCTCTAAGGCCGAAACCACCAGGCACCAAGGTAAGATTTTTTTAAGCTTACATGCTAAGTTGTGAAATAGATAATTAATCTACATGAAATTCTCTATCATTTGGTACCAATATTTAATGGTGAAGATGCTTGTGTGTTGAGATTGAGAATTAGGGTTTATGATGATTTTTGGAGTTTGAAGAATTGAAAAAGAATTTTGATGTTTTTAAGGTTGGAGATTAATTCTAAGATATGTATGATGATTAATTTGATGTGTACATGTTTGTATACTATTTTGGCTTAATTAAGCTTTTTAGAAATGTTAGGATTTTGATGTAATTTGATGTTATTATAGTTAGAATAGCATGAACTTAATTTAAGAAAGTTGAATTTATGCTTGAAATGAAATGAAAATCAAATCTTAAAAGACTTGTTATAATATTCAGCCATAAGGGGAAGTCATGAGAATGGAAAGGGAATTTAGGGCATGTTGTTGTCAAAATCACAGCTAGGCAGTGACACATTCATTTCCAGAAGGGGTGAAAGAGATTGATGGTAAAGTTGTGATGACTGACTCAAAAAACTATGCTTAGGTTAGCTAAACAACCATTTTAATCACATATGGACACCCAACTCAGTTTGGATCTACATTGTTGGACTAGAGAAATTATCCAACAAAATGGCTTCCAATGAGAAAAACAAGAAGACGTGACTTATCATTCATTTTACAATTTTTTATTAATATACGATTAAGTTGATACTTTTAAAACATAAAATTTATATATACAATTTAAATTATCATTAATACAAGTCACACATATATAAATTTATTTTTTAATATTAATTTCTCTTATATTACCTTTTAAATATTTTTAACTCCTATTTTCATTTATAAATAAAGATAATTTTTTATTTTTTAAAAAAATTGTGATCAATAAATTAAGGCTTATATCACAAATAAGTCCCTAATGTATATTTTCTTTCATTTAAGTATTTAAAGTATTTTTGGTCAAAATAAGCACCTAACATTATCTTTTTTTTTTATCAAAATAGACACCTAAAGTATTTTATGCCGAAATAGGTACCTAAATTATTCAAACTTTTCCTTCCAAGTTTTAAATAATTTTACATGTGGTATTAATTAGAGAATACTTTAAGTACTTAAATGAAAAAATTAAAATACTTTAGGTACCTATTTTGACCAGAAAGATAACTTTGGGTACTTGTTTTCACCAAAAAAAAATACTTTAGGTACTTAAATAAAAAAGATGATATACTTCATGTACTTATTTGTTTTATAAGCCATAAAGTAAATATTAAGATCAAATGTTATAGTTTTTTCATTTTCTTTATAGAAAATTTTAATGGAGGATTTATCAAAAAAAATATTATGAATCTACATTTATTCCATAGAATCAAGTATAAATAAACATAATTTAATATAATGATAAAATGAAAAATAATTATTGTTAAAAATATTTTCTATATTTATTACTAAAATAAAAATTTCAATTCCTCAACTGCTCATAATAAATCCATCTACTAAACATTAGGGTAAAATTCAGTAAACTACAATCTTAACAAGAGGGCTAGTTCCTTCCTGTGTGGTGACTGGTGAGGGGAAAAATACAGGGCTTTATACAGTTAAAAGTGGATATAAACTACTATTATCAGCAATACACAGCCTAGTCTCGAAACCCAGCTCTAACAAGATTCTGAAGGCCCAAAATCTCTTTTTTTTGGGTCAATAGACTCACCATCTCATGATCTACATAGCCTTTTGTATCAAAACCAAAATAATTTATGGCTTAAAATTTGTGAAATATTTATGTTGGGGCATCTCCAGCACTGCTCCAGTGTGGCTCATATCTCCACTTTGGAGTGGTCTAGCCCATCACCAATCTGCAGCTCTATTGTGACGATCTGTAACAGTGCACGCCAGATGTGGCATTGCACTGTAGCTGCACCACATTTATTTATTTTTTGTAATTTTTCTGTTTTTTTTTTATAAATTCAAGTAGATTAAATTGCAAGATAATAAAAATACATTGAAATTAGATAAATGAACATACTAATTTTTTAAACATAAAAACTACAACAAACATAAAAACATAGAAAATACTAATAAAACTCAAACAACATTTTAACCAACAACCCAATCACAACAATTAAAATATATAATTAGGTAACTTATATTTTTTCGCATTATTATTATGAATTATAATTTTCTTATTTATTTGTATTTTCACAATGTTATTTATGAATGTTTTATTTTTGCTTTTTATCTTGATATTTATTAGAAATGTATATATTTTATTTTATATTTACAAAATCAATATTATAATAGTTAAATATTGTGAATAAAGTAGAGTTAGTTGTAATGTAGAGATAGTGTTGGAGATGAATTACTGTTTCATCTTTAGAGTAGAGATAGAGATGTTATAGAGTAGAGATGATAACTGGAGATGATCTTATAGCATAGGACCACGAGCATTTGTACATAGGGGACTCGACTATATGACCTTAAACTTATAGCTTATTAAATGTGGAAGATGGTACTCAAAACAATATTAATCTTTGATGTGGATCTGATCGATTATTCAACGAATGATCTTTTATATATATTTTTTAAAAGAGTCCGAAGATCCTTTAATGATTATATATATAAAAGATAAACAACCATTAACACTTGTGACTTGGATGTTATTATCCGGTTCAATGGCGAAGCAATGAAGTAACAAAGGTAAGTCATGAACCCCTTAAATGTGTACTTAGATATGTAATAGAATCTTATTTTCTTTAAAGATTTTGGATTCGAGTAACTATATCTATAGAATGTGTGTACATTATAATTTGACTAAGAAAATTTTAACACTACCTCATAATCAACCCTAACTATTCAAAAAATATATATTTTATTTTATATTGAAGTGCCCTTATTCCAGCAAAATCACGAAAAGTATTGTAAACACAGTTTCCAGTTTATATGTCAAACTTAATTAGCCCCTTATTATAAGCATTAAATTTAATTTTTGATTTTCTTTTGAAAGGATTTAGATGAAAAGCAAAGACTCCGTGGTAAAAAAATTATTGTTATTTATTTGTCGATGCGATTAAATTTGTTTGTATCTATCGTTGTTCGAGTTTTTGTTACATTTTTTATCTTTCATTGCATGATCCTTACGTGATCTTAAGTTGTTAGTTTTTGTGTCAACATTTTAGAAAAATATTATAATTACGTGCTTAATTTATGATTATGGTTTCATTGTAATTTGAGATTTTTTTAATAACAGAGTTAGTGATTTTTTTAAAAGGGAAGGATTTAGATAGGTATACTATCTATTTTTTTCATGGATTTCATTATTGTTAGTTATAATTATTTTTTGTATAATTTTTTATTTATCTTTAAATTATTTTAACTGGCTGATTTTGTCCACGACTACACCTGATTTTACCTTGATCTGTTTCTTGTATTTTATTGATCATTATTTATGTTTTTATAGTATAAAAAGCTATTTATGTTTTTAAGTAAAAAAAAAGGAAAATAAACTTTGGATAAAGGCATTTATTAACAAAATGATAGTAGGGAAATACTACATATTTATTTTGAAAAAAAAATTAAAATTTAGATCAATGTGAATGAAAAATCAAAAGGATGACCACTTTGTATTCACTTTCTATATATGTAGTAAGATCCACAACAACATGCACTACTGATCTTCGTTTCCATGCACGCAAATTTGAAAACACCCAATGTATTTTCATATATAGGTATTGACACGAAGGCACAAATATATAACTTTACTTTAAAGAATAAAATTTTAAAATTTTAAGATGAGATAACTTATAATTAAACAATGAAAACAAATTACTATTTTTTTTGAAATAAAAGTAGTTAAATTTATTAATAAAAAAGAAAATCGAAAATTATAATAAAATTTACGATAAAAAATCATAAATTGGATACATAATTGAGAAATTCTTCTAAAACTATTAAGAAACTAGTCACTCAAGATCATATTAGGATCACACAGGAAAAGATGAAAATCTTATCCATAAAAACTCGAACAACGGGTAGATATGAACATATATGACTACTACAACGAACCAACCCTAATATGAGATTTAAACTATTGAAAGATCACCGACAAAATGCAAATCAAAGCCAAGTATCACGAGATAATTAATTGCGATATCAAATTACGTATACAAATCCAATTCGAGAGTCCAAAGCAAAGAAGATCAACGAGATAACAAATAAGAATCATCTTAAATAGGATATCAAATCCAACTCTATAAGAAAAAAAAAGCGTGCCAAAAGACAGAGAAAAAATATATTATTAAAGCATAAAAACAGAGTTATTCTAAAAGAAAAAGAAAAAAAAGGGGGCAAATATACGACCTAAAAAGAAAATATTGACCACTGCTACCAGCATGCTGGTGTCACCACCTGTTATGAAAGAGAAAAGAGACAGGGCAGAGAGATAAAAAACAAATTATTAATTATTAAACTAAATATTATATATTTATTATTTTAAACTTAAGTATTAAATTTTAAACAAAGTTCGGTTTAAAATTTTAATCTTTAACATCATAATTCATCTTCTCCAAGTTCGGTTTCACAGCAAACTGAATCATAGGCGGCGGCCCACAAGCCAACGCTAGGGTGTCCTTGGACCCCGCCGGAATATGGTCCCTCAATATACTTTCCGTGATGCACAACGTCGTGAGAGATGGATGTTTTTTCGACGAGTTTGCATGGGATTTTCTCATGTGAAACCAGCCCTACAGGTCCAGTACTGGGCTCAATTTCTTTAGTTGGAGCTAAGGAGTTCATGTAATTAGATGTTCCATGCATGGAGTTATTAGGGGACGACGTAGATGAGCCCGAAGCGTAACCAGTGGTGATCAACTCGCCTATTCGATAATCTTCGAGCATTTTCTTGGCTATGTCAGAGTGAATGGAGTTGAACTCTTCCGTGCAATCGGCTCCGGCATTGATCAAAATATTGTCAGCACCACCGTGGTGATGGTTGAGGAACCGAATGCAATCGTAGATGTTACCATGAACGATGATCCAAGCGGAATCAGCGGAGTTGTGTTTCTGGACCTCGGACATGGAGAATGTTTTGGAGGCAGTGTTCATGAAAGGAGTGGAGACACTCCTTTTTAAGGTTGGCTTTACATGGGCTGATTTTTCAATGTATCGTTCCCTAGCAATCCACCCCCGGATTGGTTGCCTGGCATCGTTGGGTGCTCGAAAACTATCCCGATTTCACCTTTGTGTGGTCTGCAGACGTTTGTTTTCACACGGAACCAGCAGTTGTTCATTCCATGTTACATATATATTTAACTCCATTAGAGAACATATATTTTTTCCCTCAAAACAAAACACAATTATATGTACTTAATGATGCTTACCATGACATTCCAAATGAGCTTCTCGAGCTGGGTGTTGAGGGTTTCATCCCAGGCTCTCGAACGGCTATCTCTTTGGCTCCGAGAAGATCAAGCACCTCCACCTCCAGCGACCAAAAGCACCAGCACCAGAATTTTCCATATTTGTTTGGCTTCTCACGGTGGTCCATCGTGCACATTTGCCACGTTTCACCACCGGCCACTGTAACCTCTAGTCGTGTTACTTACTTCCCACCCCCTGTTCTCAGTTCAAACAAAAAATGTGGACGTTAAACCGGAAGACAATCTTAAAACTTGTCATGTTTTACAGTTCTCTGGTGGTCTGATAGGATGGACCTAAACTAAAAAGCAAACATCTCTGGTGCTTTTGTATTTACAGTTGATTTCAATTGGAGAAAATTGAGCTAAACGAATCCGGGGAATGAAAACTCACCAGAATATATGTATAGCCCCCAAAGTGTACCGCCGCTGAGTAGTCCACGAGTTGATTGGCAAAATCTTGAGAACATTGGATTATCATTTTTTTTTTGTATAACCACTTGTTTCTAATCATTTAATTGATTAATTCGAATTGGATACTGCTAAAGGCGAGAGCGACCCTCCCAACCCAGTTTGCTCTATTAACAATTACCAAGATTCGAACCCTCGACCTACTTAAGGGATCTAATGTCTTATCCCGCTAGACCAACCGATTGTTAATATTGGATTATCATTCTTTAGTTCACCCCTACTTGATTAAAAATATAATAAATTCTTATATATATTAATTTAAATACTTATTTTTACATCAACTAAAATATTGTTATATCAAAATCTATCGAATATAAAATAATTTTACATGGGCCCAAGGGAGCTCCATCCTTGTCCGGGATGATCATCCGAACCGGGAAACCGTGATCAGGAGTTAAACGCTCTCCGTTTTGCATGTAAGCCAAGATTATATCACGAGAAGGATCCATTGCAAACTCCTCCTTGATGCTTGTACCGTACTTGGATCCGCCGCCACCGGGCAAATCCTCAGCCCCTCCAAAGCACACATTGAAAAGGCCATGTTTCTTGCCAAAGATCCCACTTCTTTTGAGCACGTCACACAACGGTACACCTCTCCACACCGAAGTGGAGACCCAAGCAGCTCCCCACGTTGAAACCTATCATTTGCTTCACCATGCTTTGTTCTTTCCCTCTGTTGCCGGCGCAAACCAAGGTAACCGGGAACTCACGGGCCACGGCTTTGAAACTCGTTCACGAGCTGATGCATGGTCAACTTCATCGGTATTTTAACTAAACCGGTTACTTCAACGGTCCAGTTATCCCAGGAAGCTTTAGGAACCGGGCCATGGTTCCGAACGTAGTGGAGAGGAATTGGGGTGATAAAGCCTTGGTGCATGAGACGGTTCAAGGGGGATTCAGAGTTGAAAGGGTGTTTCCCTGTGAGACGGACAATGGAAGGGTTAAGCTGGATCCAGTTATTAGCGGTTGCTTCATCTCTAGGGTCAAAGATGGAGGGCTCAACCTCATTGCTGGATTCGATAATCATGAGCCGGTAGTAGTCTATTATCTCGGTTTCTTCATCTTCGCCAAAACATGTTGGACAGGGCTGTCTGTTGAGGAACCGGGTTTCAAAGCTGGTTCAAGGCCCCTAAGTTGTCGATTATCGACAAATGCCGCCATAATCATGAAGATAAGGTAGACAATATTCTCTCTTCTATCTTTTCCTGATTAATTTCCACTATATGTTATTTTTCATTGGGATCTACTTCGAGTGAGAAAACGAAGTAATTTTCATAGGCTCGTGGGGATAGTAAGTGTCAAGAGGAAATGGGTCCGTCGAGGATTTGCTCCATTGCGTTATAAATCTATTGATATCGACGGCTTTTGTTTTCCCATCGCTCTTATATTAAATAAATGTTTTTTTAGTAAGTATCGGAATTATATAAAAAATTAAAGTGGATAAATTGCTATAATTTTATATTTATATCATTATTTAAACAAAATCATAAATAGAAAAATGCGTAATCAAAAGAGAAATGTGTGAAAATGGAGAAGGGTCAAGTGGAAAGGAGAGACATTGGCCCTTTGGTGGGGGGTTTGAGCCACTATGGTATCGGGTAGACTGCTGCCGCCAACAGACACAATGACTAGTTGTCACTGGAACTTGAAGAAGGGTACAAGGTCCCCAGAGATTGAGGGGCAACTTTCACACGCTTTTTGCCTCTCTCTCTTTATTATACGGTAATATATTACTCCATATAGGATTTTATATGCAAATAACATAAATATGATGCAGAACTGTAAACCCCTTAACATTTATATACTCTCTTAAAATATACCAAATAACTTACTTTAATAGTTAAAGGAATCGTTGTTGTTACTAGAGATCACAGGTTCAAATACCAGCGGCTGCAGTAGAGTGATTGAACGTTCATTATTAAATATTTAAGAGTATTCAGAAAAAATACTATTTTATAATCACTTTAGCTTAATAAAAAAAATTATTAACAAATATATATATGAACCACCGGATCCCTGCATTATAAACCCCCCCCCCCCCGCCCTTTATATATAACTTTATATATAAAAATGAATTTGATTCAAGAAATGGAAGTACATAAGGTTTTAAATATATATGTTATAATTATTAGATTTTAAAAATATGTTTTTGCATAATGAAAAAGGCTCTGGTTTAGCCCAATTTGAGTTTTATTTTTTTCTTCAAATCTATAGGTGGGCCCAACCCATGAAAACTCATATTTACACTTACTTCCATCCTTAATTTAGAAATAAGTAAATAAGATATATGACATTTTTTTAGATGAATTTATACTAGTATTTCAAAAAGCCAAACAATACAAAGATACCACAATTATCCTATAACGTCCCTGTACAAAGAACTTACACTAACTTAAAGCAAAAACTAAATACAAAAACAAATCAATCCCCGATAACCATAGATTCAGTGCCCTCATTTGCACACAGTTCTATTCAAAAGACCTGACTTAACTTTAATCCCATTACATTTGGCCTTCACCAGCTTCTTAATTTGCAGCACCAGATCATTCATAGTGGCAGTCAAACCTCGAAAAGACCTTCGATTTCGCTCCCACCAGATATAAGTCACATAGCAGTTCATGTCAGCTTAAACAAAAAGGAGAACAAGGACTTCCCCTTTAAATGAGAACAAACCAAAAGTTACTACGTCGCATTTGACATAGTCACAAAATATCCTCTAATATAACTTTAGAAAAACTGCACCCGAAGAACAAATAATCCCTAAGCTCCTGCTCTATCTAACACAACTCACAAAGACCGCTAATAGACATCCCAAATGATATAAGCCTGCTCTTAGTGGGCAACCTGTCAAGAACAACCATCCAAGTAGTAACAGAAGCTTTTAGAATATAGCCTTAATGTCATACATGTAACTTCTCTCAAGGCACTTTTCCATGTTTCATCCTCAATTCATTTCATATCTCGCGGGTTGAGAAAAAGGAGACCCCCAACAACGCCTGAATCAACCCTGTCGTAGGGCGAAGATGTAGGAAATTCTTCCAAGTCCAACTGCAATTCTAAGGACAAGAAAACCACCAAACGAATAATTCTTTATGATATAAGCATGAACCCAAACAACCCAAATAGAACAATCATTTAAGAGCAGCTTCCTAATCAAGCCGACCATACAAACTTGATTCCAAGTTTTAAGATTCTAAAGACCAAGACCACCCTCAAATTTTGGGGTGCAACTATGTGACCACCGAACTCTGGCACCGTTAGTAGACTTATATTCACCCTTCAAGAAAAACTTGGAGCATAACTGATTGATTCTTTTGATTACAGTATTTGACAACATCATTTAACTACTCCTGTAATTCTCAATACTATAAATGACAGTACGAATAAACTAAGCCTACATGCATATAACAGTAGATTGGCCTATCACCCCTAAATTCTAACCGCGATCTTCTCAATTAGAAGAGAGTAGTCCCTAGAATTGAGTCTCTTGGTAACGAGGGGGATAACAAGATACCTAACTGCAACTTACCACTACAAATATCGGTGATCTCGGCATTGAGCAAAATGGACAATGAACGGGTAGTACTACATTTCTTTATCCAAACAATTATCACCCTCGGCATCTCGAGTGCCTCCAAAACAACAAGCAAAATTTCCCGATCAAAAAAGTCGAATTTTTTTTGGAAATACAATTTCAAAGCACACCTAAGAGATATGGAAGAACTGTTGTAACCACTCACCGGCTCTTGTGCTATTAAAGTGTTATCCATTATGCTTCTGTCGAGAATGAAAGCACTTTGACTGTCCGAAATAAACTCGAGAGGAAATATTTGAGCCTAGCAATCATAATACGAGCAATGCACTTATACACCACATTACAACACGAAATGGGTCTGAACTCACCCGTATGATCAGTATTCAATTTCTTATGAATTAATACCAAAGGGGTCATATTATGTATTTAAGTTATCTTTTAAAATTAAGGGTAAAGTATAGTAATGATCATGAACTTTTCTAAAAATTGCATTTAGGTCCCCCAGCTTTTAAAACTTGCAATGCAATCCTCCAACATTCAGTCTGTTAGCAATATGGTCCCCGACCGTTTGACGCCGTTAGTACATTTTCAATATGGTCACTGAACTTTTCAGGTGCTTGCATTTAGGTCCCCCAACTTTTAAAACTTGCAACACAATCCTCAATTTCATTCTAAACCCCAAATTCCAAAATAATTCAATTACATTTTAAACCCAAAATTCTAAAATACTTCAATTTAGGGTTTATAATGTAATTGAAGTGTTTTGGAATTTTGAACATGAATTTGCTAATTGACAGTGTTTAATTCAATATAAATTTAAGGTTTATTGCATGCACATCCAACGACTATCGCACTTTGAACATGAAGAGTGCACCTATCACAATTATTGCATAAACCGTTGAAGTAAAAGTAACAAGCTCAATTTGTCTTGTTCGTAGCTACCGCACTTTGGTATGACAATCCAATAGGTTTGGATGGAACTTAAGCATGCACATCCAACGGCTGCGAAAATAGTAAAGAGTTTTAGTTCATAGGACTACAACATACAACCAAACAATAACTAAAATAAACCAAGAATATCAATTAATAACTCGTTCAAAATGAGGACTTAATAAATAAAGGAAAAGAGTTTCGTTCATAGTCACTCCAAAAGCTATGGCGTCAAATGGGTTGTTTAAGATAGACATTAGATGCCAAATACAACATTACCAGTTGCAAATGCATTAATGGCCTACCCTTTTAACATATAATTGCTTATAATGTTCCATGTTTAACGTTCCTAAATAGCCAAACATGATGAGAATCTAAAGCAGATAGCGGAACTAAAATAATAAGACCCCATAATTCTTGTAAATTCATGGCATGTCAACAATAAAAGACATTGTAAAACATAGAGGACGCTGCAACAAACATATATATGCCATAAATGAAGGTGCAAATATGCAATGACCGGGCAACATATCAAGTAGCTGCTCCAAATATACTACCATGTCATGATGTCTTTCGAGTTGTGTGCATGCAGAATTGTCTTCTAAAGCTATAATTCAATACATATTCAACTGTAAAATTTCCAAAACATGTAAAAAATTCAATTCGTTCACGATATATCAGTCTCATAATCAACATGAACTTATTAAAAAGAATACGAGCTCACAAATGCTGAAAACATAGGTCAGATCATTATAATTCCCAGAAAACTAGTACCAGCAGTCTCTCGGATTGAGTCTGGCGATTTCACTATGTCGATACTCACAACCAATTCCCTAATTTAAAGAAAAACCAAATAAGAAGATAAAAAAATAGCCTAGGACCTTCTTTCACTTCAAATCTAATGGACTGAATATCTTTCATAAAGAGTATTAAAAGTTTTGATTAAGAAGAAATAAATAAAATTAGATGTTTTGGTTCAAAACTAACACTGAATATACAGATCCCTGATTTTATTAAAATAAAATTATTATTATATTAATTATTTATTAAAATAAGAATAATATATTATTAAGTATATTAATTACTAATTAAAATAAAGGTAAAGTATAATAATTTTTATGTTTATGAAACTGCATGTTAAGGATCTGGATATTCAGTGTTAGTTTTGAACCAAAACCATCTATTTTTTTTTTCTTTTTCTTAATCAAAACTTTTAGAATTTGGGTTTAAAATGTAATTGAATTATTTTGGAATTTAGGGTTTAAAATGAAATTGAGGACTGTGTTGCAAGTTTTAAAAGTTGGTGGACCTAAATGCAAGCGTTTGAAAAGTTCAGTGACCATATTGCAAACGACTAACGGCGTCAAACGATCGGGGACCATATTGCAAACTGACTAAATGTTGGAGGACTAAATTACAAGTTTTAAAAGTTGGGAGACCTAAATGCAAGTTTAGAAAAGTTCAGTGACCATTACTATACTTTACCCTAAAATTAATATTATGTGTCAATTTTAGATTCCTAAATGGAAAAGATGATATGCTTCATGTAGTTATATTAACTAAAAGATACTTTAGATATTTAGATGAAAAATAGTATATATAAGTATCTAATTTGACTAATACTCTCAATACCTAGATGAAAAATATAATATATTAGATACATATTTTTCGAATAAGTATCACTTCAACGCTGGTAAGACAAATAAAAAAAGATTCAAGGATAAAACTTACACTATTAGTTATCGGGTTTAGGGTGTCTTGTTTTAATCATTAAACTATAAAATATTTTAATTATCATTAATTTTTCTAAATTGACTTTTTGTCAACAGATCATCAAATTATTAACTCTCAAATGACATATAGTTTTGATATTAATTTTATCATTGTTTTATGCATTTTCATTTATATCTCCTTTATCAATATTGAGGATTTTCCTCATTTTCAATCTTCACAAAAAATATTATTTTTAACGTCTTTAATAGTCATCTTTGACACTGACAAACTCATTTCATTATTCTATTACTGTTCTATTGAATTAGATTTTTTAAATGTTGTTTAAAATTTATGAAATTAAACCTAAAAAATACTATTTTGAAATTTTGAGTTATTCACTCGAAAATTTGAACAATATAAAATATAATTTTTTTGAAAAAACGAATAATATATGTATATATATATATTTGTTAATGGCATAAATAAATCATCGAAACAAAATTCATAAACAAATTATATTTCATATATAGGTATATATTAAATTGTAGTTAATGAAAGATTTAAAAATAAATAATATATATATATATATATATATATATATATGTTAATGGCATAAATAAATCATTGAAACAAATTTCGCAAACAAATTATATTTCATATATATTAAATTGTAGTTAATGAAAGGTTTAAAAATAAAAATGAATATAATATTTTTATATTTTAAATTAAATTAATTTTTTTCTTTTTTCACAATTATTTTTAAATAATTATAAATTTAAAATAAATGAGAAATAATTAAAAAAGTTTTGAAGACAAAAATTTAAGATTCAGATTATAATTTTTTTATGATTTAAGTTTTTTTTTGTGATTTTGGATTTTCTAATATTTTTTTTATAATTTTATTTTTAATATAATTTATATATTGTTGTTGTCGTGGCCGTATTTCGGGTGGGTCCAGAATTGGGCTTCGATTTGAATGAAATGGTTAGAGTCGCCACCAATTATTTTAAAACAATATTTAGGCTGATCGGAGACCATCTTACCTGATCTGCGTCTTACCAAAGATGTGTCGGATTCGGGAGTCAGTTACAGTCAAGGAAGGATTAGCACCCTTGAACTGCTCTTTCGGTACTAATTAATTTTCAGTTGTCTTAATTAAGAAAAAATGATAAAATAAATTAAAAAGGTAAAGTTTGATCCAGATTACTCACCTTTAGTGGATTCAAAAGCATACCCTTAAAAAAAAGTCAGAAAGATGTTAGATGAAGTAAAATACAAAAAAAAAGAAATGTTAGGGAAAAAATATATATATATATATATATATATATATATATATATATATATATATAACATTAACAAAAATAATAAAAATGGAAAAATATATATACAAGTAAAAATGTTAGGGAAAAAGGAAAAAACAACAAAACAGAAACAAACGAAAAGGAAAAAAAGAATATATATATATATATATATATATATATATATATTAATGTTTAATTAAATCAATAGATTAAATAAAGAAAGGGAAAAAACATCTATATATAATATAATTAAATATAGTATTTAAATAAATAAAAATAAGAAAAAAGAGAAATTAACACGTGAAGGGACTAAATTAAATAATAATAATAATACGGGGGTGAAATTTAAAAGGAAATCGGAAAAATATAGAATTAGAAGGTCGAAATGGATCTTTAAAACAAATGGGGGCCGAAAAAGGAATTTTCCCTTTTTACCTCAAAAACACGCGGACCTAGAGCTCGGTCGGGTCGACGCGCGGGTTAGCGGGTTGAGTATAAATTCCATTTTCCAGAAACATATTTCATTTCTCTCCTACACGCCAAAACGAATCAACCCCTGAATTTTCTAAAAATATTCATAGTGTTCTTCATGGGATGAAGAACACCGCCATAAAACCCAAAAAAACCCGGTCGTCACCTCACCGGTCACCCTTCATCGGCAGTGTAACAGCCTCAATAACGGGTTAGTGACTATATTGTAAAATTTCAGAACTTGTTGATTAAAGTAGAATAATTGAATAGTATTGTAATTTGATATAGGGTTAATTTGCAAGGAAGAAGGATATAATGGTCTTTTGGCAAGGAAAATAATTAAGAAGGGATTTATATATATATATATATATTAGCTCCACGTGGAAGAGAATAAAGAAAAACAAAGGTTCCAGAGTTCTCTTCTTCTCTTCTTTTCTCCCAAACGTGAAGACTTATAGCAAAGGTGAGATTCTTCATAAGCTAATTGTTTGCTGAAATTTAAGTTTGGTTTTGCTCCTTAGATGCTAATTAAGCTTAAGGAAGCTTAGTTTGATGTAAAACAACAAAATGAGAGTGTAGAAGGATTTAAAGATTTGGAGTTTTTGAATGAAATTTCAAAATAGAGTCTATAATTGGAATAAGAAGTTAAATTTGACTTGTCATCTACCTAATTAAGAAAGATGAAGAGTTAGAATTAGATTTTGAACATGTTGAAATTTGGGTGAAATTCTTGAATTCTATGTGGAAGATTGGATTTTAAGTTTAAAGAAGTGGTTATTGAGTAGTAATGAGTGTAAGCATATGTATGCGAGTTAGAAATCTTAAAGGAAGTGAAATAAGAAGAGTTGTGTTTGAAAGGGGTGAATTTCGTGTTGAAAATGGCAATTCTGGGTTGAGTGCATCGATGCACCTTCAAGGTGTACCGATGCACTCTCAAATAAATGAACACTGAATGTCATTGATGGATTGATGCATAAGGAGTGCATTGATGCACTCATTTAAAATATAAACATCGAATGGGATTTATGCACCGATGCATAGGTAGTGCATCGATGCATACCTTCATTAAAAGTAGGAAATAACTTTCTTTTTAGCCTAAGGAGTGATAGTTTAGAATATATTAATTAATATACTGATTAGTATCAATGTATTACTATGTAGATATAGAACATAATTTCATTCCGGAACAAACAAAGGATTAGGATCAAGTCGAAACAGGCAAGGCCAAGGTGAGGGCATTTTCTAGTTAAAGTGTATAGAGATAAGACTTGTGATAAGTCTATCTCTGATAGTTGAATTCATTATTTAAGATTCATGTGCATGCATACATGTATTATTTTTATAGTGATTTCATGTATAATTCATTATGCTTCAATATGATATTATGGGAACAAATGCCATTACAAGAGAAACAATCCAGGTATGTGGATTAATGGAAATGATTATATGTGTTTATATGAAAAGTGATGAAAGAGATATGAAATGAGAAATGTATTCATATTTAAGCCCATGTTATATGATACGAGAGCTATAGGTATAATTGGCATGCCAAGAGTCGAGGGATTAACAGTGGTCCTTCGGGACATAGTGGTTCTTCGGAATAATCAGTGGTCCTTCGGGACATAGTGGTCCTTCGGGACAAATATTCAGTGCCCCTTGAGGGAATTATACGAGCTGTGGTGACAACATAGTGCACAACCTCTATGTACTCACATACCTTTGTTCTCAATAATGTACATGGGCAATCCAAAGATAAATTAAATTGGAATTGGCATGAGAATATATGTGTTATATGTACATATTATCATCATATATGTTATCATGTAATTGATACATGAATATTGAAATGTCCTGATTCATGGTAAAAATGCATGTTCATAAATTCATGGTTATACATGTGAATACATACTTTGATGATATGCCTCACTAAGTCTGTGACTTAGTGTGTAAGTGATTTACACGTAGGTACTAAGAATTAGGAAAAGCGGAAATAGGTTGGCAAGAACAGCAGCACTGCTAGCGGATCAGATCAGAAGTAACTGATAAAGTATGTATTTTGTCGTGTATAGTATGTTGGCATGTAAGTAAAGTGTCAGTTATGAATGCTCTGATTGATTTTGGTTATTTTGGTCAATCCATGTAAATAAACCGCTTTTTTTTAATGAAAGTTTTAAATTTCCCTGTTTTCTTTAAGTGTCAAAATTTGAAAAGTCAATTTGACACATCAGACTTGTATTCAGGTCGGATACTGGTTGGGGGTGTTATATTTAATGGTACGGTTTAGTCGATTCTCGGTATAAATCGAAGTCTAGAGTGTCCTATAAAGTATACATGCCAACAAAATAGTGAAAACTTCTGATATGATATAATAGTAAGTATGATGTTTTGCTGATAGAATGATATGGGTATGTTTTTATAGATGTCCATACATGATAGCTCTAAAAGTGAAGCGGGAGATGATAGGCCCGCTGAAAGTAGGAATTCACTTGCCCTGGCTAGGGAGAGTGAAGATCAGACACCCTCTGGAGTGCCTGTAAATGATCAAGATGTGTTATTCAGAACATTGGATGTGGTATTGATACATTTTCAACCTTCTGTTACTTCAACTCCAAGAATGAATGTTACAAAGGAGTTGAAGGGTTTAGGAGCACCAGAGTTTAGAGGTGAAGTCGAAGAAGGTCCTGTTGCTGCGGACCTTTGGCTTAATGACGTGAAAATCATGCTTGAGGGACTTCATTGTTCCGATGCTAATAAGCTAGATGGAGTAGTTTCCTTGTTGAGAGGGCAAGCACGGATATGGTGGACAAATGTTACACTGAGAATGACTAGTGACCAGGTAACATGGTCCTTGTTTCTAGAGGAATTTAAGCATCAATATATCGGAGATCAGTTCATCCGACATATGAAGCAAGAGTTCATGAATTTGAAGCAATGAAATCGTACAGTTTATGAGTACGAATGTGAATTTAATAAGTTGAGCCGTTTTGCTACGGAGTTGATCCCTACCGAAAAGGATGTTTGCGATTGGTTTGTGGAGGGATTACGTCCTCGTTTGAAAGAGATGTTAATTGTGTTAAATCTATCCTCATTTCAAGAAGTGGTGAACCGTGCTAAAGCTCTAGAAAGAGCTCAGAATGAAAGGTTCGAAGATTTGTGGGCTTAGACATCAAAAAGAACAGGTGCATCATCGAGTTCGACATCATCAAAAAGGGGCAGATATACTAGTCCTCGACCCCAAGCGAGATTAGAGTCAGTTACATCTTCTGCAAGGGGATCAAATCAGATGAGGGGTTGACAGACACAATCAGTGGGATCTGGAGCTGTGAGATCTAACCCGAGCCAAGTCAGATAATGTCCATATTGTGGAAGGAACCATTCGGGGATATGCAATATGATTTTTGGAGCCTGTTTTAAATGTGGGGACACTGGACATTTTGTTCAGGATTGTCCCATGTTAGCGGGTGAATCTGCTCAGCCAGAGAGGTCTGCCTCGGCTACACAGAGAGGTAGAGGAGGAAGAAGTCAATCAGAGTCGCCAGCTCTGTAAGAAATACATTGTACAGCTCGTGTGTATAATCTCAGGACTAGCGAGGATAGAGATGACCCATAAATAATAGTAGGTTTTTTCCAATTGTATGACAAGAATGTGTTTGTATTGATTGATTCGGGGTCCACATATTCTTATATTTGTAGTAAGTTGGTGAAAGAATTAAATATTCCGTTAGAATCTACTAGCAATGAAGTAATAGTGACTAATTCGTTAGGACGTAGTGCTCGAGTTAATATGGTGTGTCGAGGGTGTCCCATACGGATTCAGGGAATTGAATTCCCTGGTAATCTGATGGAATTACCTTTTGACGAATTTGAGGTGGTACTGGGGATGGATTGGTTATATCATTACTATGCTAATGTTGATTATAGACTGAAAAGAGTAACGTTGAGAAGTTCAGAAGGTATAGAGGTTATTATATTTAGTGAAGGATGAACCCATTGGCTAATGTAATATCAGTGATGTTGGCAAAGAAGTTATTGCTACAGGGATGTCAAGGGTTTATTGCAAGTGTCCTTGATGTGAGAGCGAAAGAGAAAGGGATGGAAGAAATTCCTACAGTCAGAGAGTTTTCTGACGTTTTTCCTGCAGAGTTACCGGGTTTGCTGCCAGATAGAGAGGTAGAATTTCATATTGAAGTAATGTCGGGAACTACACCTATTGCCATGTCACCATACATAATGGCCCCAAAAGAGTTACAAGAATTAAGATCCAATTACAAGAATTATTGGACAAAGGGTTTATTAGACCGAATGTCTCACCATGGGGAGCTCCAGTTTTGTTCGTCAAAAAGAATGATGGATCCATGCGTCTTTGTATTGATTATAGACAACTCAATAAAGTGACCATCAAGAACAAGTATCCACTCCCCCGAATTGACGATTTATTTGATCAGTTAAAGGGAGCTTTAATATTTTCAAAGATTGATTTACGTTCTGGTTATCATCAATTGAAGATTCAAGATAATATTCCAAAGATAACATTCAGAACGAGGTATGGTCATTATGAGTTTATTGTGATGCCGTTTGGAGTTACGAATGCCCCGGCTGCTTTCATGGATCTTATGAACTGAATATTTCAACCCTATTTGGATCGGTTTGTTGTGGTATTCATTAACGATATATTAGTGTATTCGAAGTCGGAAGAAGAGCATAGTTCGTATTTGAAGACAGTTCTACAGACTTTGAGAGAAAAGAAGTTTTATGCCAACCTCTCCAAATGTGAATTTTGGTTGAAGGAAGTGACATTCCTTGGACATTTGATTTCTGCTGAAGGAATTCGAGTGGATCCTCAAAAGATCAAAGCTATTTTAGAGTGGGGAATTCCAAAGAATGTGTCAGAAGTCTGGAGTTTTCTGGGGTTAGATGGTTATTACCGAAGGTTTGTTAAAAACTTTTCGATAATAACATTACCCTTAACTAAATTATTGAGGAAAGAGGTAAAATTTGTATGGACTCCAGAGTGCCAAGAAAGTTTTGAAAGACTGAGGAAGGTCTTGACAGAAGCTCTAGTGTTGATTCAACCTGAGTCTGACAAGAAATTTGTAGTGTATATGCGTCTCATAACGGTTTGGGATGCGTGTTAATGCAAGAAGGCAAAGTGGTAGCGTATGCATCGAGGCAACTAAAACCGTACGAGAAGAATTATCCAACACACGATCTGGAAATGGATGCAGTAGTGTTCGCTATTAAGATCTGGCGTCACTACTTGTATGGCGAGCGATGCTACCTGTATACGGACCATAAGAGTTTAAAGTATTTGATGACTAAAAAAGAATTGAATTTAAGACAGAGAAGATGTGTAAATTCTTAAAGGATTATGATGTCGTGATCAATTTTCATCCAGGGAAAGCGAATGTGGTAGCAGATGCCTTAAGTCGAAAGACGTTTGCAGCATTACGAGCTTTGGATGCCATACTATCATTAAGAGGAGACGGCACCATATGTGCGGAATTGACTCTCAAGCCATCATGGCTAGATCAAATTAAAGAATTACAAGCTAAAGATGAAAAGTGTTCAAAGAAACTACAGCAGATAAAGAATGGAGAGGTTACGGATTGTGAAGTAAAAGCTGCTGGAAACTTATATTATCAAGGGAGGTTGGTGATTCCAGATGATGAGTTAAAGAAAGACTTGTTAACGGAAGCTCATTA
The DNA here is from genome assembly GCF_006381635.1 of Hibiscus syriacus. Lineage (NCBI taxonomy): Eukaryota > Viridiplantae > Streptophyta > Magnoliopsida > Malvales > Malvaceae > Hibiscus > Hibiscus syriacus. The sequence goes on along the minus strand of NW_024063519.1, from coordinate 2,592,620 downwards.
CAGTCCATTGACTATGCATCCGGGAGGAAACAAAATGTATATGGATCTCAAGAGTCGATATTGGTGGCCTGGAATGAAGAGAGATATTACAGAATTTGTATCCAAATGTTTGACGTGTCAACAAGTTAAAGATGAACATCAAGTTCCGTCAAGACTGTTGCAACTTATGTCTATTCCTCAGTGGAAATGGGAGAATGTAACAATGGATTTCGTAACGGGATTGCCTTTGACTCCGAATAAAGAGATTCGATATGGGTTATTGTAGACAGATTGACTAAGTCAACTCATTTTATTCCAGTGCGAGTTAAATTTTCCATGGATAAGTATGCCGAGTTATATATCAGAGAGATTATACGTTTACATGGTGTACCTGTTTCTGTTGTTTCGGATCGAGATTCTAGGTTTACATCACGGTTTTGGAAGTCATTACATAAATCGTTGGGAACTCGATTGAACTTTAGTACATCATTTCATCCACAAACCGATGGGCAATCCAAAAGAACAATCCAAATTTTGGAGGATATGTTGAGAGCTTGTGTTATCGAGTTCAAAGGATCGTGGGAGAGGTACTTGCCACTTGCTGAATTTACGTACAACAATAGTTATCAATCAAGCATCAACATGGCTCCTTATGAAGCTTTTTATGGAAGAAGATGTCGTACGCCTCTAAAATTGGTTCGAGCTTAAACACAATGAAATTATCGGTCCGGAGTTGATCAAAGAAGTGGAAGAAAAGGTTCAAGTAATTCAAAGTAACCTCAAAGCAGCAGCAAAAATCGTACGCAGATTTAAAGAGAAAAGAGATAGAATATCAAATTGGAGATAAAGTGTTTCTCAAAGTGTCTCATTGGAAGAAGATTTTGAGGTTTGGATGAAGAGGAAAGTTGAGTCATCGGTTCATTGGACCTTATGAGATTGTAAAGAGAGTGGGACCAGTGGCATATCAATTGGCATTGCCACCTGAAATGGAAAAGATTCATGATGTCTTTCACGTCTCAATGCTTCGGAAGTATCGATCTGACCCCTCCTACATTGTGACTCCAGAAGAGGTTGAGGTTAAACTGGATTTGACTTATGAAGAGGAACCGGTTAAAATCTTAGCTCACGAGATTAAGCAACTAAGAAACAAGACTATTAAACTAGTCAAAGTATTGTGGAGAAATCACAAAATAAAGGAAGCAACATGGGAGCGTGAAGAAGATATGAGGATTCAATACCCCCATCTCTTCGTGCAATGAAAATTTGAGGACGAATTTTCTTTAGGGGGAGATTTGTAATAGCCTCAATAACGTGTTAGTGACTATATTGTAAAATTTCAGAACTTGGTGATTAAAGTAGAATAATTGAATAGTATTGTAATTTGATATAGGGTTAATTTGCAAGGAAGAAGGAATAAAATGATAGAATGGTCTTTTAGCAAGGAAAATAATTAAGAAGGGATTTATATATATATATATATATTAGCTCCACGTGGAAGAGAAGAAAGAAAAACAAAGGTTCTAGAGTTCTCTTCTTCTCTTCTTTTCTCCCAAACATGAAGACTTATAGCAAAGGTGAGATTCTTCATAAGCTAATTGTTTGCTGAAATTTAAGTTTGGTTTTGCTCCTTAGATGCTAATTAAGCTTAAGGAAAGCTTAGTTTGTTGTAAAACAACAAAATGAAGAGTGTAGAAGGATTTAAAGATTTAGAGCTTTTGAATGAAATTTCGAAATAGAGTCTATAATTGGAATAAGAAGTTGAATTTGACTTGTCATCCTACCTAATTAAGAAAGATGAAGAGTTAGAATTAGATTTTGAACATGTTGGAATTTGGGGTGAAATTCTTGAATTCTATGTGGAAGATTGAAATTTAAGTTTAAAGAAGTGGTTATTGAGTAGTAATGAGTGTAAGCATATGTATGCGAGTTAGAAATCTTAAAGGAAGTGAAATAAGAAGAGTTGTGTTAGAAATCTTAAATGAACATCGAATGCCATTGATGCATCGATGCATAAGAATTGCATTGATGCACTCATTTAAAATTAAACATCGAATGGGATTTATGCACCGATGCATAGGTAGTGCATCGATGCACATGTCAGGGGATGCATCGATACATGGTGTAGTGCATCGATGCATACCTTTATTAAAAGTTGGAAATAGCTTTCTTTTTAGCCTAAGGAGTGATAGTTTAGAATATATTAATTAATATACTGATTAGTATCAATGTATTACTATGTAGATATAGAACATAATTTTGTTCCGGAACAAACAAATGATTAGGATCAAGTCGAAACAAGCAAGGCCAAGGTGAGTGCATTCTCTAGTTAAAGTGTATAGAGATAAGACTTGTGATAAGTTTATCTCTGATAATTGAATTCATGATTTAAGATTCATGTACATGCATACATGTATTATTTTTATAGTGACTTCATGTATAATTCATTATGCTTCAATATGATATTATGGGAACGAATGCCATTACAAGATAAACAATCCAGGTATGTGGATTAATGGAAATGATTATATGTGTTTATATGAAAAGTGATGAAAAAGATATGAAATGAGAAATGTATTCATATTTAAGCCCATGTTATATGATACGAGAGCTATAGGTATAATTGGCATGCCAAGAGTCGAGGGATTAACAGTGGTCCTTCGGGACAAATATTCAGTGCCCCTTGAGGGAATTATACGAGCTGTGGTGACAACATAATGCACAACCTCTATGTACTCACATACCTTTGTTCTCAATAATGTACATGGGCAATCCAAAGATAAATTAAATTGGAATTGACATGAGAATGTATGTGTTATATGTATATGTTATCATCATATATGTTATCGTGTAATTGATACATGAACATTGAAATGTCCTGATTCATGGTAAAAATGCATGTTCATAAATTCATGGTTATACATGTGAATACATACTTTGATGATATGCCTCACCAAGTCTGTGACTTAGCGTGTAAGTGATTTACACGTAGGTACCAAGAATCAGGAAGAGCGGAAATAGGGTGCCAAGAACAGCAGCACTGCTAGCGGATCAGATCAGAAGTAACTGATAAAGTATGTATTTTATCGTGTATAGTATGTTGGCATGTAAGTAAAGTGTCAGTTATGAATGCTCTGATCGATTTTGGTTATTTTGGTCAATCCATGTAAATAAACCGCTTTTATTTTAATGAAAGTTTTAAATTTCCCTGTTTTCTTTAAGTGTCAAAATTTGAAAAGTCAATATGACACCTCAGACTCGTATTCGAGTCGGATACTGGTTGGGGGTGTTACAGGCAGTGACCAACAAAAAAATCATTTTTAAAAAACTCTTCCCCCTCTTTTCGAAAATCAAGTTGTTTTATTTAAATGCCTCGGGGGAGACTAGATCTAGGTGAGAACCTTCGAAAACCTCCCCCTTCAGACGAGGGGGAATGCGGCTGGAACGGGTGTGCGACGCTGAGGAAGCTAGCTAACTAGGGTTTCAAAACCCTAATCCACCAATTCAGTTTGCTCCACTAGATTCGGGTCGCGGGTCTTGGACTGCTTCTGGATCATTGTTGGGCTGTTGGGTTTACCTGTATTGGGCCTTGGGGTTTGAATTTATTTGTAACATTGGACCCGGAACATATAAATAAATAAAAATAATAAATATATATATATATATATGTTCAATATAATATATATAAATATTATAAATATTTAACATGTATAATCGGGACGAAATGGTGTGTCTACAATTGTTTAAAAATAATTTAATTTAAAAAATAAAAATATTAAACTCATTTTTATTTTTAAATTTTTATTAACTATAATTTATATATATATAATTTATTTATTAGATATGTTTTTAATAATTTTATATATATGTGTGTGTGAAATAATCTCACACAAAATATATAAAAGATTATGCATTTTGGAAAATGGTGGTTTGCCCTAGCGCCAAAGGTGTCCTTAAGGACTCCCTTAGTCCCTAGATTGATTCTCCCATTTAACATTTCTATCCTAATTTGTTTTCTCTTTATATGTGGTGACACCTGATTGGTGAGAAAAAATATTTAATTAAAATATTAAAATTAATTAAACTAACCTCCAATAATATAATGGCACGAGTCATAATAATATGTTGACATGTGGCAACTTTGGTTTGGAGGGTTAATTTTTTAAATTAAATTAAAATTATGAGTAAATTGATAGATGTGTAAGTATTAAGGACCAAATGTATATTTATGCGAATTTTATTAACTGACATGTCAATATCTCCGTTACAAATTAATGGAGATTGACTTGAATGAACTATTTAAATAGTTGAAGGTTTGTTTGATTAAAACGAAACAACGGTGGTCAAAGTGATTTTTTACAATAGTTTAATGGTTACCCGTCTAATTTACCCTATTCTAAAATATTGATCACATTTGTAAAAGATATAAATTTTGTATTCATCTATTGATAGGAAACAAATTCAATCTTGAATCATTGAGTAACTTTAATGGTTAAAGATAATGTTATTCTCTTTTAAGATTCTAGGTTTGAGTAATTACATCGACAGATTATATATATTGTCAATAATTAAATAAAATTATAAACATATGTCACCTTATAATCACTTTGTATTTTCAAAAAAAATTATATTAAATCATAACCCATTATTATAAATTTAAATATCACAATTCTTCCACCATTAAGTATCTTTAATTAAGTTTTCTAAACCCCAACTAATACGGGAAATTCTGGTAATAATTTATAATTACAATCATATTCGTAGACTTTCATTTTCGTGCTTCTAACAATAACTTTACAGCACGGTGATTTATATTTATAAAAAGGGTAAATTGCGTAAATGGTCACTAATGTTAAGTAAGTTTTTATTCTCACCACTATCAAAAGTCATAAATCGATCACTAACGTTATTGTTTATCACAAACCTTTTGTTTCAAGAGAAACGACTCAAAGATGATCCTTTCAAATAAAATGTCTCAAGAGACAAAATTTGTTTCAAGAGAAACGATCTCATAGATGAGTGTTTCAAGAGAAGTTGACTCAAGAGAGACCAAATTCGTTTCAAAGGAAATGATCTCAAAGATTTTTGTTTTGTTTTAAGGGAAACAAACTCAAAGATAAGTATTTTATGAGAAACTGTCTCAAGGGAGACAACTTTTTTTCATATGAAATAACTCAAAGATATATGTTTCAAAAGAAACTGTCTCTAAAGAGACAACATTCATTTCAAGGAAAACAATCTCAAAGATATTTGTTTTAAGAAAAAAAGACACAAATATGGATATTTTTACAAGAAACTTGTCTCCAAAGAGACAAAATTTTGTTTCTAAAGAAACATGCTCAACGATTTTTCAAAGGAAACTATCTCAAGAGAGACAAAAATTGTTTTGAGAACAATCTCAAGTGAGATCAACTTTGTTTTAAGTGAAACAAACTCAAAGATTTTTTAGAAACTGTCAATAAAGAAGACAAAAATTTGTTTACAAAGAAACAATTTCAAAGGTGATCAATTTTATTTCATGTGAAACAAACTCAAAACTTTTATCTCATAGAGAAATTATTTCAAACGAGACAAAAGTTATTCTGAGAAATTGTCTCAAGTGAGACAAAATTTTAAGAGAAACAATATCAAAGGATACTGATAGACTGTTTGTTCCTGCTGGTGGAGGGAATGCCTTTAGAAGATCTGATCGTTCACATCAGGATGTTAAATCCCCAAAGATTCCCCAATATTCAATGTTGAATCTCCAAATATGCCCCAACATTTGCTGTTGAATCTTTAAAGATGCCCAAATGTTCCTAATTGCTTGTTTCAACGCTAATCTAAGCATGAGCTTTGTGTCTGAGAGCCACATGTCAAATACCAAGATCCACTCTAGAGAGATTGTCTTGTTTGAAAAGTGTTTTTCTTCTTTTATTTTCAAAATCTAAAAATATCAATTAGAAGAGTTTTGAAAAATGTTTAATCAAAGATTTGAAAATATTACCCCTTTCTATGTTTTACAATTGGCAAAATCATAAAACAATAGTTCATTGGATATCAAAGAATTAATTACACTGTTAATCATTCAATAAATTATAGCTATTTGACAAGTGTCAAGATTAAAGCTATCTTTGGAAAATGGTTAAGTAAGGAAATGATAAGAAAGTCTCAGGTTATTGTGTTTGGTCAATGGTTTGGCCATCTTATTTAGTTGATGTTCACTGATCTGATGGGGTAGCTTGTATGCTCATCTACTGGAAGTGTTCTCCGATTCCCAACTCTCAAGGTCACACTCGGATTGTGCAATGCCTTATCAAGGAATTTGTCCGATCACTTCAGCTGCGCAATTTTTATATTCGAGCCGCCTTTTCAGGTTTTCAACTCGAACCCTCCTTTGGTTTCAAGATATTATTTATAATTTACATCTTGAACCCCTTTTATATTATTTTTTTCTATCATGCATTAAAGATTTTAGAAAACGTTTTGCAAATAAAGATTAATCCTGGTGGGCGGAATGAAATCTGAAGATAGTCTCTTCTGTTTAGAAATCCATGTATGATTAGAAGGGAATTTTTAAGGCACGTAATGTAGGTCATGGTTCATGGTTATGAAAGAAAGGATAAGTAGGCCCAAACAAGTGTTTAAGGGTATTGAACCAAGGATCAATTCCTTCTAATGCCTTCAATCTTGTATTGCTCAATTTGAATATGCTCGTATGTCTTTCTCTTGATGTTCTCTAGATGCACCCTGGTCTTTGAGTGAAGTGGATCTAGAATGATTGTGCTTGATCAATCTCATGGTTTGAAGCTCGATGCGCCATTCGACTCGATTCTCATCCCTTTTTTCTTTTTGTTCTTTTTTTCTTTGTTTCTTTTTTGTTGCTCTTTTTTATTTTCTCTTTGCTTTATTTTCTTTATTTTCTCTTTTTTTTCTGATTGGATCTTCGCACTGGGCATTTGGTTCACCTTTTGGTATCTCCTTTGGATTGATGTCTTCACTCATGTGAGCAGATTTCCTTCACTTTGCCCCCCAGTGTGGAGGGTGATCCTTGGTTAGGGTTGAATTAGAAAAAAATACTATAGGCTCAAAAGGGGACAACAAGGGATATATATATACATATATGGATAAATGAAATAAAGTCGTTCATCATCTCATACACAGAAGTCCTTGCAAAAGAGGTATCCCAAGGGGATAGATTTTCAAGATTAATTTTATTCACATGAAAAAAAATGTAATTAATGCATGATATAATTATTTCGAAATAATTCTCATCTTTTCTGCTTCTTGCTCTCAGCATGTCTCAATGTTCAAGCTCATCTTCAGAAAATTGATGCGTGATGCCCCAAGTTGTGCCTTCTGGTAGGAAAGTTCATGTTCAAGCGAACAACTCAATGCCTTAGGTTTTATTGGTATGAAGATGTCAGTTTTGCGTCTAAAAAGATGATGGTGTGACTTTATTGACTCAAATAAAGGTATGGGTATGACTCTTTTTGTATCAAGGGAAAGTAATGTCAAAATTTGGTCTTTTGGTAATGACCATGAGTTATTTTGGGTAAAGGATCAAGGCATTTTATTTTGGCTTTGGACATGATAAGAAAGGTTTAATCTTTTCATATGTCAAAAATCTATAATTCTTGAAGAATTAAAAGAATCCTTAATTCATTCGGTATTAAAAAACTAAAGATTAAAACTCGTTCAATTATTCCACCTTAGAAGGTAGCATAAATTCAATCATTTAAAAGATTAATCAAAAATGAAAGACAGAACAAAATGTGTTCACACAAAACAATGTTATCAATGAAAATGGTAAATGCAATGCCCCCATTCTTCTTTGATTGTCCATGCCCCTCAATTTATCAGGTTTGAGCTTCAGTGCCTTAAAATTGTCGGAGGAATATCATGAGCTTATTTGGTAACTGTACGAGATCAACATCGTAACCCTCAGGATATGTAGACTCTTTTCTCAGATCATTCTGGAAGGCTCAGTCCTACAACCAGCTGAACAAGCTCCAACTGTATTGATTTCTTCTTCATTCCATGTGGTATCACATGGTTAGGACCACTTCATCGAATCCTCCACAGATTAATTACATGCTTTTATAAATGATGTATGCAAAAATGCTTGAATGAATGCAATGCAGAATGCAAATGCAAAAGGTATCGATTTCCAAAAGTAATCATTCCTAGAAAGAGTTTCATTCTTCCAAAAGAACTTTCATCTTTACAAAAAAGATCCATCCATGAATGCAGTTATGATAATTCAAAATCCTCACGGTGAGTAGTTGAGAGCAACATCTGAATCGTTTTCCCTCCAATCTATGGCAATCATTTAAGGATCGAAAAGTCTCTTCAAAGATAGGTAGTACATGACTTATACCTCTTTAATCTGTCAAAGAAATCTTCTTGAGAAAATGCCCCGGAAAAACACTTTCTTTTGTTGAATGTGCACTTCTATCCAATCTTCATACTTGTAATCTTCACCAACTTGCTTATGAAGATTGGACTTTCGGTAGTTTGGAATGAATTCTATCTACCTGGAGGTTCTCGAAGTTGAATAAAATTGCATACTCTTCTATTGTTAATGTTAAATATTGTCTGTTTGAAAATGAAGCAGTTGTATGCGGAATTTAACATCGGACCAGAGCTTTAAGCAACAGATCATCTATCTTTTACGAAAGAGATAAACCATGCCTCCATATTTCTCGTGAAATTTCTCATTGGTAACTATTCTCCAAATATCTATCAGCTCTTGTAGATCATTCTGTTTGAAACTGACGTTGACATCTGTGATACATAATCCCCAGGTAAGTTGTCTCATTTTGCCATTTATGTTTCTTCGGACTAAGCTCGAACCGTTGGATTGGGTTCTTTCTTGTTATGAAAATTCTTTTCCATTTCAATGATCGCTCTTCTAATCTAATGATTACTTGATTAATTAACACCTTTCTTTTATTTATGATGATCATGCAGAATGCGAAGATGCAAATGCAGATGCAAAAGTGATGATCCTCTGACATGCAATGCATTATGCATTATGCGAAGATGCAAATGCAGATGCAAAATTAATTATCCTCTTAAATACAATGCAACAAGGGACGAAAAATGACATAAGAAAAGGAACAAGATAAGTTAGTGTGGGCAAAATAATCAATAAAATTGAAAGATGTTATTTAAAGATAAATATAACACCTATCCAATTATAATATCTACCCGGGCATGCTTTATATAGATAACAATCCTACCCGAACATGCTTTCTACCCAAAAATGATTAATTTCAATGAAATGATCCTAACCGCATCGTATCTAGTTCGCATGCTTTTGTTCAACAAAATTTAAAAGCAAAAGGAAAGGTTCATAAATATTTCTCCTTTGTGTACACTTAATTTGGGTACCTATTGACAGACAGAGGTTCGGTATGAATTTCATTGGGGTGGATTACTAAGGCTCACTATATGTAGTGTTTCTGCACTATGAGAAAAAGGTACTCGATTTATCCTTAATGTCAAGTGTCCCATTGGGCTGCCAAACCCTCAATCCTGACCCATTATAGGCTCGTGCAGATTGAGTTCAATTCGAGAGGATACATTCCCTTATGTCCATGCGGAGAAACAATTTATCTCACGTAGACATAAGGTATATGAACACCAAAGATTACTTGCTAAAACCCATACAGAGAAACAAATTATCTCACGTAGGCTAACCTTTCACCTCAACTTAAAAACAACAAAGCTCGTAAGTGAGCTTATGGTATTTAAATGCACGTATTGTGTATGCGGAGAAACAAACCTTTAAAACACAACAAAAGACGAAACTTTCACAAGCTCCGAAAATCTGTTCAAATCTCTAAAGATCACTTAAATAAAAAATTAATTAGTTAAAAATAATATAATGTATGATATGTTGAAACTCAAAATAAACAAAAGGATCATAAATCAAATACAATATAAGTTCGTAATTCTCAAGAATAAAAAACGTATAATCGTTTATGGCCTTACTCTCGAAGTCCCCCGCAGAGTCGTCAAACTGTCATAACATTTCCCGTGCGACTTGAAAAATACGACATTTTGCCGTTACTGCAGGTGACTAAAAGTTGAACTGCCCGTTGACCGATCACTAATTCAATGGAAGTCGTTGACCTTTTATGGAAATTGCTTCTTCTTCCCCGTATTTTTTATTGGACCAGCTAACTGAAGGCATCTCTAAAGCTTCAAACCCATATTTCCTAATTCCTACTAAACCATATGATTCAAGCCCCCATTGCAGAAACTTTAAGAAAACCATTACTTTTATAGTTTCCTGCAAATATACAAGAATGAATATTTTACTTCTTCGAAGATTGAATGAAAAAGCAAAAATGTTTTTCCTTCAATAAAATTTAAGGACTCGTTTATAAGGTATTATTTCCCGGCAATGCAATTGTTTAGGCAGAGCTTTAGTATCAGTGATGGCATTAAACAGAGTTTCCAGGTGAAACTATTTAGACATAGCATGCCGTAGTTAAATGTAAACTGAGGTTGCTGCTAAAAAGCCTAAGGAAGCTACATATTCCCTCGTACATTCAAGAAAATTCCCAAACCACATCGAAATTTCGAGAAAATTCAAGGCAAAAGAACAAAATGAGGGATACACAGGTAAACTCACTAAGAGGAGCGAGAGAGGGAGCCATGGAACAAGTGTTGAAGATGGAGAGGAGGACGCGGATCCAGGAAATTCCACTGGTAAAATCGGTAAGCAAACGAGGGTTCCATAACTCAGCGACGGCGACGATGTGTACCATTAAACTCAACAATGCTTCTCGGTCGGACGATGGACATGCAATGACGGAGTCCAAAAAAATGATGATAAAGCTATGGCGGTGAAGGAGAAGATCCCCATTAGATTTTTTTTTACTGTGTTTTTGGTGTATAAATGTGTAAATTAAACCAAAATGATGATTTGTTTTTGGATCCGAAACTAAGACAAATAATGAATACAGTGGAGGTAGAGGAGGAGCAAAGAATGAGCTGTGAAGAAGGAGAAGGAGAAAGAGTGAATGAGTTGTGAACAACGAGATACCCAACAAGTTATTATGGAGAGGCAACTTTATACTAGAGATCTGACTTTGGCCTTTTTGAGGGTAACAACTTCTCTGGGGAAGAAGAAGGGAGAGGGGAAGAAGAAGTAATTTCCATAAAAGGTCAACAACTTCTATTGAATTAGTGATTGGTCAACTGACTATGTAAGCAGTTAACGAATCATTTATGTAGTTTATCCTTCTAAAAATAAAAATAATAGGGTCATAAAATTAGTTCACGAATCTCGATGGTAATAACAATCAATTACGATATATCAAAATCATAAAGCGACGTGTTCCTCGTATATTCAATATATGAGCAAACTAGAATTTATTTCTTTGCATCAGTGATGGGATACACATACAAAGATATGCTTCTCTGATTGTTACAGCAATTTCCATTACACCTAATGTTTCAACCAATAACCCCAAAAAAAACTACAGAAAACAAAAAAGAAAAAAATAGAGGCTAAATCAAAATCCCAAACCTTTCAAAAATATAACAAATAATTTAACATTAAGAGCAGTGGTTCTCTCTACAGCATCTGTGGGAATTCATGGTCATGGAGATTTAGATCCATGTCAGTGCCATTACGCCAATAGGCCACACTCAATGCTTCAGAATTGTTTCAGCCTACCAGGTTTGAGGCTCCTAGGGGCAAAACTAAAGGTAGCAACATTGGAGCCCGAGGAAGCAAACTTTTATTCTTCCTCATGACGGACCAAGCTGCATGCAACAGCAAAAAAAAAAAAAATGAGGCTAAATCACTATGTAAAATTTAAATACCAATCGGATATGCAACTTTCAGCACACAGTCGGGATAACAAAGTTCCTTTCTTTTTGGCCTTTCGATAACAAAGATGGAATGAAGCTTAAACTTAATATAAAAAATGTACCCATTGTTTAAGGGTAATTTTCATGTAACTTAGGGTATGATATATAGTGAGAGTCTAGGATCAATAAGGAGATATAAACATGTGATAAGGGGAAAATGTATTGTTACCTGATCACTTGCTGCGCTTTAGTTTCAAGGCTGAATATTCAACTCCGATGACCAATATGAGGAGATGCTGAGCCTGAGTGCGTTGGAAGAGTCCTCTTTACAAATGGAAGCTGTAAGAGTATAGCAGCAGTTGGGCGAGCATCAGGATTGACTTGTAAGCATTGCAACATAAAATCGTGTGCATCTTTTGACAAAGAATCGGGAACTGCTGGAGGCTGACCTCTGCCAATTCTAAACAATGCTTGCATCTGTTTCAAGTTACACCAAATATGTCATTAAAAGAGAGAACAATTCCTTGAGAAAGGAGAGTATCAAAAACTAAATCGTTCTTGTGGAAGGAGGAAATTATATGAAACAAATGTTCATATCAGGAAATTTCCTGAATTTCTTTTTTTTCCTTCATTTAAATTTTATATAAACTTATTATAAGCATAACCAATGTTTTTATCGGGAAGAAGTGGTACATACACATTCCAAATAATGGTATGGAATCTGAGGAGTTAACATCTCCAACACAGTACAACCAAGGCTCCATATATCGGCAAGAAGTCCATACCCGTGACCCTTCTGATTGACAACCTGTAATTTAACAGTTGATAATCAGAATTCAAGAACACCAATCCTACTAGGAACTGGGGGAAAAATGTATGATTTAGAAAAGGGCCAGCAGTCTTTCAGAAAGGGAGAACTGCCATTATCAGCATTAGCTATCAGTCCATGAAAATTGCCAAATCAAATACTACTACTGCTAGGAAAGTGCTGGTGGCCTAAATGATAAACGGAGAAGTGTTCATTGTAAGCTAAACGTTAAGATCCAGGCAATGAATGAAGCATCAGAAAAGTTATGATGGATCAGTAAGAGTGATTTGCATCTTTTGTCCACTATACAGATATATCTGAAAAGAATGTATTTGATCATCCTTATATAGAACAGAAATATTTACTAAGAATGTATGCCATCATTTATTTGTTTGAATTGAATTAAAAATTTTGAAAGGAGGGGAAATGAAACTTTACCATTGTATTCATTTATAAGTTAACGATTTCTACAGGGACTAAACCTTAATTTTACCTCTTTTTAAGTGGGGGAAAGAGAAGGGTGGGGGTGCATTGCGCCACCCCTGCTCAAGCAGTATCTCTCATACAGAAGAAATTGATATTGTACGCACATCAAATAGCTATTACAGGTTATCACATCTGAAAGAGAAAAATAAGAGGCAAACCTCAGGGGCCATCCAGAAAGCTGTCCCTTTACATGATTTAACATCATTCAACTTGGTTACCTGAAAACAAGCACCAGCACCAATATCACCAATTACGCTGATTTGACCATCTTAAAAAGATGCTAAAACAAGAAAGATGACCAAGTCTTGGGATTGGATAAAAACCTTTGCCAACCCAAAATCTGCGAGCTTTACCGAGCCACTTGCATCCACCAAAATGTTTGCACACTTAACATCCCTGTATCACCAGACAAGTAAACGAGCCTTGAGAGCAGAATATTCAAAGTGTCTGGCGATTTAGGTAAAACATAGGAAAAGATAATTTTACTTTCAAGGTCATAACAGAGATAAAGAGGACACCCAATCTTAAGGGAAAATAAATAAAATATTAATTAAAATGCCTAGAAAAATTTCTATGATCAAATATCATCATTTTCTTGACTTTAAATGTCTTCCAAGAAGAAATAATATAAATGCATACAGATAATGATTCACTGCAACAGGTCCCAATAGAAATAAGGATTTTAAAAACTTCTATCAGTTAATTGAATAAATGTTTATATCATTTTTAATATTTGGTTAGAGAAAAAAAAATGTTTTTAAGTGGTGCATAAATAATTGAGCAGTAATATAAGGTCCCTTGACTTACCTGTGAACCACATTTCGGTCATGAAGATACTTCAATCCATGCAGAATCTGCCTTGTATATGCAGAGACCTGAGAATCTCTGAGATGATACGTCTGATATAGATTTAAAAGGGAGCCTTTGGTTACAAGCTCAAGAAAGATGTATAATTTGGAGTCATCCTGCAAAAAACCATAAAATCAAAAGAAACATTAGACAATTAAGAAGCAAAATTACAAGGTCTATTAGGCCAAGGTAAAAGTCCGAAATTAGTACCTTATGTGTGCCGTAATACTGAACTATGTTTTCATGTTCAAATGACTTAAAAGAGCAATCTCCTGAAAAAGGAAGGGAACAAAGAAATCATATCATATTTCAAGTTAATGAACATTTAAGCAATCAAAAGACAAAAATCTGACTTACATGTTCAAGTTGGATAATACTTTGCTTCCCCTGACTTCCTTGATCAAGCAATGAAACTTCCTTCATGGCAAAAAAGAATCCCTTGCTACAAGGAAATAAATTAAATAAATAATTATATTGCGTGACTAAACGGAAAATATCTCCTCTTAATAAATGCAAGACATAATCTACTGGACAAGTAGACAACAGATTAGTTGCTAATATGATCAAACATGCATTTCCTTACCATTCTGAAAGTATTTCTAACAGCGACACCTTCTGTCACTCTGAGAAGAAGCCAACAAATAGCTTTGAGGCCAGAGCCTTAGATATTTCAAAATCTCACCAATTAACCCCATATCTCAAAGATCCTAGTAAAATGTTTTTCCCTACATTTTTTGACTCTTGAGAAATAATGAATAGTCAAAAATTAAATTCATACCAAGTACAAGCTCATATGTTATGCATATTATTGATGGACATCATGGAGTCCTAGAGGTTGTGGGTTTGGGAAGGGTTAGGCATGTAATGTTCTCCACAGGTGTTAAGCAGATTATGGTTGGAAAGATTAAGAGTAGATTAGGAACTTTGACAAAACAACTAAAACCGCCATCTTGAAACTAGATATACAACAAGATATCTCCAATGAACAGTTCCTAACCACATAGGATCTGTAACACCCTAAAATACGGGTTAGTGACTAAATTGTAAAACTTCAGATTTTGGTGATTAAAGTAGAATAATTGGATAATTCAATGATTTATCTGGAAGGATTGTTAGTAATTATTAAAAGAATTAAAGGGCAAAATGATCATTTAACCATTAAATGATTAAATTGTATTAGGTTGAGGATATATACGGGGGAAAGGGATAAGAAGAATATCTCTTCTTCTCCTATTTGTTATTCTATACGAGAGAAAGCCACAACAAAGGTGAGTTTTCTATTTTCTTGGTTATTTGTTGTTTTAAAAGTTGGATTATGATCACTAGATGATAATTAAGCTTAAGGAAAGCTTAATTTGTTTTAAAACAAAAAGATGAAGAAGTTATAAGAGATTTAAGAAAACGAGTTTTTATATGAAATCATGGAAAAGAGTTGATAAGTTGAATTTGAAGTTAAATTTGACTTGTCATCATGCTAATTAAGGAATATGAAGTGTTAGAATGGTATTTAGAACATATTGAAATTTGAGTATGATTCTTGAATTACATATGAAGGATAGGATTTTGAAGTTATAGATGATTTTCATGGATATAAGTTGGTTTAAGCAATGGTAGTTGAGTTTAATGACATGATAGGGATTTAAAATAGAAGAATTAAGTGAAGAATTGATGATTTTCGGGGTTAAAATACAATTTATGGGTAGAGGGAACCGATACCCTATGAATGAGAATCGATTCTCCCTCTTGGACGAAAAATTCCAGAATGTCCAGGGGGTAAAAATGAAATTGGGTTCAATAATCTGACTTAAGTTGTTAACATCAAGTTTAAGGTTTAGACTTCTGATAATTGTTTTGAAATGTTATATTTATGTAGATATTGAGCCTAAACAAGTTCTGGAATAATCAAAGGATTAGAATTGATTCAAATCAAACAAGGCTAAGGTGAGTGCAATTTTAATTGTTCTTATATTATTGAACGAACATTGGCTTGCGATGAGCCAATGATGGAGTTACTACGGTAAGAAGTGACTCCTAAAATGTTTTTGATATGTGATTCTTATATGTACATGAATACATGATATGCATAAACATAAGAGCATGAAACATAAGATATATAATATGATATACATGATTATATGCATATGTGATATATGCTATGAGATATGACCAATGTGAAATGAAATAAGCTATGTGAATATATGAAATGACATATGAATATGCAATATGTGATATGATATGAAATATATGGTTACATATACATGTGGTATGTGACAGAAGAGAAAGAACAAGTGATGAGAAATATATTCATAATAAATGCCCATAGTATATGATACGAGAGTTATAGGTATAGTTGGCATGCCAAGAGTCGAGGGTATTGTAGTCATTCGGGACGTAGTCCTTCGGGACGTAGTGGTCCTACGGGACATATATAGCAGTCCTTCGGAACGAATACTGAACAAATGTTTGGTGTCCCATGAGGGAATTTATACGAGCTGTGGTGACAGCATTAGTGCATAACCTCAATGTACTCACATACCTCTATTCTCAATAATATACATGGGCAACAACAACAGCAATTGAAATATAAATTAAAGTGAAAGTGATGTAAAAAGGTAAGTTTCATGTGTGCATGACTTGATTATATATGTCATAGGAAATATATCCATGCATATTGAAATATCATGATCAAATGGTAAGAATGCATATTCATGAATCTACTGTTACATGTTTATTTATTGCCTCACTAAGTCTATGACTTAGCGTGTAAGTGATTTACACGTACGTACCAAGAAACGTGAAGAGCAAGAATAGAAGTGGCAAGGACAATATTATTACTAGAAGATCAGATCAGAAGTAATCGACAAAGTATGTATTTTTTTGTGTATAGAGTGTTGGCATGTAATAAGTCGTTAATTATGAGCACTCTGATCGAGTTTGTATTTTGTAGACTCTTTTATGTAAATTAAAGTATTTTGTTTTAAACCAAGTTTTAAATTCCCCGGGATTTTTTCTTTAAGTGTCAAGGTTTGAAAAGTCAATGTGACACCTCATACTCGTATTCGGGTTGGGTACGGGTTGGGGTGTTACAGGATCATTGGAAGCAATATACTGTCTGTAACAAGAGCAAGGAGTGCGTCAATTATGCAAAACTTCAATCAGCAAACGAAGTACAACTTAAAGGCAGATCAACCAAAAGGATAACATTCATATTGACGACATCTAGCAATGTTAAAACGTAACCCCAAAACAAGTAAAACGTTGCTCTCCAATGAACTAAGGGAAGGGGCAACATGAACTAGGCTGATGGGGAAGAAGTAGCAACGCCTTTCTCGGGATGCTTAACTAACACCAAGAACACCTCTTAACACTAGAAGCTTTCTAATCTTTAAAAGAGTGCCTCCCAGGACCCCAAGTGACAAAATTATGATTATTGCACTTGAGGCGGTTCCCTTCCTAGTTTTTACATATAAAAGATAAATTAACTTTATTTTTTTTAAAACTAATATAAGCATTTGAAGAACCTCGAAGTGAAGTATGAGGGCAATATTTCACCACTTACTCAGAAATCCCTTCGAAAACTGATCCAAATGATCCACGCCCCAGAAGCTCACCTTTCTCCCAATAAGTAATTGTTCTTTTAAACCTACCATTAGGGGAAATATTTGACGTAGACTCTGTAGTAGAACTTGATGAATCATCATCATTTGAAGTCGTACACAAACACGACTTAGAAACCACTGTAGTCTCTCAATTTTCATTAAATTCTCCTCATCCTTAGCATTTTCTTCATTGCCCTCACCCTCCTCTCCTTTATCTTCTTTATCGGAAGATGAATGTAACTGAACCGGATCCAGACACCCTTTATAATCTTCGGGGGTGAAATCCCTAAACAGATCCCAAGTTGAGCACGCATTATCGACTATCGGCAGCTTAATCCCCGGAGGCGGCTTTAAAACCGGTGACATATTCCCTTTAATTCCGTTACCCCCTCCGCCATCCGAAACATTCAAAGCCCAACATGCGTTTGATTTCAACTTAGTTGCAGTAGCAACATCCACCAAGTTTCTATCGGTACGTCAACACTCGTTTAACTTTAACTCGGGCGAGTCATCTATGGTTAAATCAGTAGCCAAAACCCTATCAGCTAATTCAGAGACTATTATTTGAGTGTCGTATTTTATCTTGTCTGTCTCTTCCTTAGGACTATCCAGCCGGTTCAATTTGGATAAAGGCAAAACATCTGACGACGACGATCGAATTTTACGGGCCTCCCAAGCGGCGGGTGGAATGGGAAAATCTCAGGCCCCAAAAGGCCCAAGGTCCGACAAATAAAATCGAACTCTCCATCGGTTCCTTGGATACGGAAGCTTTTTTATCTGACAAATTGAGCGATCGCGTGATTAGAGAAGAAGAGGGGGAGGAGGAGAGTCAAGAGACGAAGAAAAAGTCGCTGTATCATAGTCGATGTGCTTCGCTGCTTACGGCGGTCGAGTCTCGTCTTTCTTCGGCCGCCCTTGGAACTCATTGAGCTTCTATAACTAAAGAATCGAGGTAAATGAAGCATGTGGAGACAAATCCATCTAAAATCTCAACAATTGAGGTACTCTGGAGTTTCCAAAATATAAATTTAGAAGGAAAACAGAACTTTCTTTTCTTCGCAGCTTTCCTGGAGGGAAAAAGTGGGAGAGATTCGCAGCTTTCCTGGAGGGAAAAAGTGGGAGAGAAATATTGGAGCGAAAATGAGCCGACTCGAAGAGAGCGAGAGAGAGAGAAAAAAACAAAAGAGACAGAGCAGAGAGACTAGGTTAGGAACCGATCATGATACCGATTTATTAGTCTAATCAGTCGAATCGGTTCGATCGATCAGAAGAATTGAATGAAGTCATAATTATTTAAAAAATTAAATAAAAATACAAAAAATATTTAATAAAAATAATTTTTTATATCGTAATTCATATTCAAAATAAGTCATAACATATATAAGTTCAAAACCATAAAATCAAGTGAAAAAAAATGATTCAAATTAACTACGACATAATATTTAAGGTAAAACATATTAAATCAATCTCACGTGACTAAGAAACATAAAAGATCATCTCAACTAACTTCTATAAATAATAGAGGTAATTTGACATTTAAAATCATTGAGCCTTTTGGTAAGCATTAAGTGAACTATTCTTTCACTTCAATCAAGTTCGAATTTTAGGCTTCAATCGAGCTTTTAATTTTTTTTGAGTTCAAGCCTTTTCGAGTTCAAGTTTCAATATTATATTTCGAGTTCGAGTTAAACTTCATATTTTTTAGCTCGTGAGTTTGAATCAAGTTGAGCTTACTTTTAAATTTTTCAAGTTCGAGTCTAGCTCAACAATACTCGAGTTCGACTTGGCTCGTTTAACAAACGACGTCGTTTGGTTTAATTAAAAAAAAATTGGCAGTTTTTCCTGATTTTCAGCCGGTCCGATTTGAACGATTCAACGGTTCTGACCGGTTCACTAGTAACGGTTCAATCGATCTAGATTGAACCGGATTAGACAACGATTCTTGATTGAACCGTTTAAACCCCGATTCAATTTTCAAAACAATGCTAATAAACGTCGTCGCGAGTGAGGAAGAAAGATAAAGAGATTATACGCGCTGCCACGTGGTAAATATAAATTTTGTTTGACTTCTGATGGGACCCATTATTCCGACATTTGCACTTTAAATTTTTATTTCTAAACTAAATAATTTTGCAGCATATCTCTACTGCAGGAATACCTGTCTGCTTATAGTCCCTGGCCATGGCTGCACCTACCATTGCATCTTCTCATCCTCCTGTTGTTCATGGAACTAGAGCTGGGTATATGGGCTAAGGTTCGTGGGCTACCCGTTTAACTCGTGATCCATGCGAGTTTCAAATTTCAAAAATTGAAGATCATTTAAATTATAGGCTTTTTAGCCCGGACCGTTAAACCCGCGGGTTTAATGGGTATAATCGTAGGCTATCTGCGAAATCCACTAAAGTCTACTTAATTTAAAATTCATAAAATTTTAGAGAAAATAAACTAAAAGTCACTTGATATTCTAATAATATATCACATGACACGTAATATTTTGATTAAAAATAAGAAAGAAAAGTAAAAGAAAAAATTAAGAACATCTTTTTTTAACTTTTAAAGACTTTTACAAAATAAACATATTTTAACAAATTAATGACTTATATTTTATCAATTTTAGTATAACTATATCTTTTAAATTTACTCTTATACTATAAGTATTTTATTTTATATTTTCATATTATGTTTTAGTCTTTCTCTAAAGTATCCATAAAATATAATTATTAGGACCACTTGACAACTTTCTAGTTAGATTTATATAATGTTTAACTTTGTTGAATTTTTATGTTTGAATTTATGCTTTAAGACACTTTTGTGTCTTTATATTATAGCCTTGAATAATCGCGTTTTATAAAAGTATAATGTGGTTATTGTCATATTTGTTTTTCAATTTGGTGATATAAGTAATATTGTTTTTTTAATTTGAGTTTAAATAATTATATCATTATATATATATATATATTAATTAACGGTGTATTAAATTAAAATATTATTTTTATTACATTTAAAGTATTTAAAATTATTTTTATTTAACGGACCGCAAGTAAGCCCGTTTAGCCCGCGGGTTAAATGGACAGGCTGCGGATCTTAAAAATCAAAATATTTATGAATGCGGGCTTTTTAGTCCACTCCGTTTAAACTCACACCGTCAAAACTCGCGGGCTAAACGGGCCGTATACCCACCTCTACATGGAACCCACTTACGCCTTCTACCATGCTGTCCATAATGCAAACAGGAGTTCCATGGTTTAATCAATTGCGTTGATGGGAAATAAATGAATCCATCATTAATTGTTTATTCTTTTTAATTTGATTGAAGAATTGTAGCTGTTGGTTATATGGTCAGTGGCTGATATTAAAATCTTCCATCTCTAAGAGAAGAAGAAGAGACGTAATCGAGGACATAGTTTCATCCTTTATTTCAGTCTTAACCGATGTTAGAGATTGAATCATTATGACTACTCTTAAATTAGTAAACCTAAAATATATTATCAATTGAGAGTATATTTATTTTGGTATATTTCATGAATCTATCAAATATCATTTAGATATTATAACTTTCGATGTGTTAGATGTATGAAACTTTATTTTAGGAGATATTCTTTCAAAACTTCTATTGAAATAAATTTTAGAAAAATATTAATTTTACCAAATAGATTTTACAAGGGTACAACAACTTAAAAGAAAACTCATGTTGCTGATGAATTGAATTAAAAAATCCAAAATATTCACGGCATTTGAGTCGACAAGTCCTTTAATCCCTGTTTTGGTTTCATCAAAAAGCCTTTCACTTCCTTTGCTTTGTTTGTCATAATTTGAACATGGAATTTTGCTCCTGTAGAGAAGCGGGAAAATGGGAATTTTCCATATAAGGCTTTTATCGTATTATTAATTTTTTATTTAAAGTTATTGCTACAATGTTAAAGGGATGACACCGATAGTACCATGCAACTTCAATTTTTCGGTGGTGCGTCTTCGACTTTTCCAAACAATAACCATAAAAATGCATAAAAAATTTAGTCGGTGATAAAGAAGACGTACTATAGTTCATGCATTTTTCCCGAAAAAATTAAAGTCGTATAATGTTCTCGACATCCTCTTTTTGACACTGTAACAATGACTCTATATCAAAAAAATAATATTATGGGTCTTTTATACAAAAAAAATCTTTTTTTCCCATTGCTCTACATGAGCAAATTTATTAATTTTAAACCTTCTTTAGAAATCACATTATTCTTTTTTATTAAATGTGAACGTACAATAATTTAAAAAAATTATGAATTTTATATTTTTAAAAATAAATTAAATATTTTATATTTTTAAAATTATAATAATATAATTTTAAAAATATCTTTATATTTTTTTAAAAAATTATAAATTTTTTAAAAAGTTATTATTCAAAATATTAATTAATTATAATTAAAAGATTAAATTATATATTATTTATTAAGTTAATATGTTTCAATATTTCAATTAATTAAATAATAATATAGGGTCTATTTTATAATAAAATTGAAAGTTTAATATTTATTTGATATTTTTTACAAGTTTAATATAAAAGGGTTTTTTTTTCAATTATAGTATGATTATAAAATAATATTTTTTTAAAAAGTTCTCAGTCATTTAACAATAAACATTCGTAGACTCAAGATTTTTTTTGACATAAGTAACTAATTTTATTCAATATAAGAAATATCTCAAATTATAATAAAATTTTACAATCACATTCGTAAATTAAACACATAATTCATAAGGACCATACAAGGAAAGATTAAATAAAACCAAGAAACTCGATCAAAGATAGATACAAATAAATCTGATTGCATCGGCAAACGAACCACAAAAGAGGATCAATCTATTGAAATGCCGCTGAAAAACTGTAAATCAGACTCAAGCGACGTAATAAGCTATCTACGAACGCAAATCGGATATCCAAATCTAATATGAGGGTCAAAAGCAAGAAATATCAACAATATATCAGATAAACACCATCTTGATCTGTCGTATTGATATCAAATCAACACTTAAAAAAATATAAATGAAAAAACGGTTAAAAAATCAAAAAATATGCCAAAAATCATTATAAAATGTATCATAAAGGCATCTGAAAACGTGTAACACATGTAGACTTATTAAAAATAAAAAAAACAAAAAAATAAAGATATCATATAGAGAATAAAAAAAATAATATTAATAATCGATAAATAACATTAAAATTGATATAACCGTCGATCAATAAAAATAAAAAGAAAAGAGATAAACAACACACTAATAAAAAAAATTAATTTTTTTTCTAAACTACTTTTATTATTCAAACTTTTTAACTATCCGAATATAGTAAAAGAAATAATTATAATCAATAGTATTAAAATGAGATATTAATATATTGGGTCTTTTTTTATCAGAACAACCGAAAACAAACAGAGAAAATTTACGCTACCATCTATGAAACAAACTGAAGAAACAAAACCCTAATTTTTTTGGGCCATTCCATAAAAGAAAAAAAATCTGGCATTTTTGCTAATCCATTGTCAATTTCTTCGCTCGCTCGCTTGCTTCACTTTCAGTCCTACTGAAACTCTCTCATTTTATTTCTCATTATTTTACATATCTTCCCGGAAAAATTAACGCATTATCTGGATTGGGGTGACGGTTCTTTAAAAAACGGTTACTTAAATTAGGCAATCGCCAGAATCGTAGCAGGGCTAGTGTTGGCAGTTAGGACTCTCCCTTTTCTTTAATCAGCCATCTTATCATTTTGTCTAGAGAACTTGGGGAAATTTTCTTCCGTGTCCTTTTGGAAACCTATAATTGAAATTTAATCTAGGGTTCTTAATCTTACTCAAAGTTAACTGTTATTTAACTGGTTTATGAGTGTTTAATTATTTTTTTCTTTTCTTTTTTTGTCGCCTATTGGGAAATATGAGGGTCATTTGAGACCGGAAAAACAGCAATCTTCGAGTCCATCTTTTATTCAAAGATGGTGGATCTAAGAAGAGATTTGATTAAAATACAACCTCATTATTTCCATTGCTTTTGTTTTCGTTGCAATGGATTCACACTTGTGTTAAGATTCTGTTCCCTTTGATCAAACAATTCCTGCTTCTCAATTTGCTGAATAACCCATTAAAGCCTTGGTTTAGTTAAGTGACTGGGGGCAGGGTCAAGAGTTCATTTGTCTATGAATAAAAACTAATTTGGTGGTTAAAGTTCGGCGAAGGTTGAAGAAGGGTTGCCCCCCAGTCGGTCATGTTCAGTGTCCATTATGAAAAAAAGTGAACCAGAATTAGTTCCAGAATGGTTGAGAAGTGCTGGCACTGTTAGTGGGGGTGGCAATTCAGCCCACCTATTTGCTTCCTCTTCTTCTCATTTAGGTACCCTTGTAAACACATTGCGTTAATCCTTCCATTTATACTTTACTACAATGATACTTTTGAACATGTATCTTCTATATACTGTTTATTTCCATTTTTATGCCCTGCATAGTATTAAATTAACGCAGTGTGGCGGCCGCATCTTAACCTTTTTCAAGGTCACCGATACAGCATCCGCAATATAAAATCATTGCTATTTTTAAGAAGTAAATCATGTCGACGTTATGACACGTTGACTGCAACAACAATTTAGTAATATGATGCCCTGTCTCTTTTTCATTGCATTGATACTGAGTAGTTGTCACTGTATTAACTTTTGTATTTGTTTTTGGAAACATATAATGACTGCATTCTTGTTGTTATGTTAGATGTTTCTTCACCTTTGCATCATGGGAGAAGTAGAAACTATAGGAGTATTAGTGATTTTGATTCCCCTTGTTTAGCATTTTTAGATCAGGCATCTTCGTTGAATTCAGGGAGGAGTTCTAGTAATGGTTCTTCAAGGCATGCTTATGGTAGCTTTAGTAGGAGTCATTGAGATAAGGGTCGAGAAAGGGAAAAGGAGAGGCTAAGCTTTGGTGATCGTTGGGACTTCAATTCTTCAGACCCTTTAGAAAGTATTTTTACCAGTAGGGTTGAGAAATTAGGAGGTTTTTCGACATCTAGGGTGGAAATAAATACATTTCGGCGGTCTAATTCTATGGTCTCTAGGAAACACGCCGAGCCTTTACCTCAAAGGACTGCAGTGGACTCAAGAGACAGTAGCAATAGTAGCAATAACAATGACCATGGTCTGGTTTCTGGGGATGCTATTGGGAGTAGCATCCACAAGGCTGCCCTTCAGAAAGATTTTCTGTCACTTGGAACTGAAGAGAGGCAGTCGGTGCCTGAGGCAGCTAGAGTTCCATCTCCTGGTTTGAGCTCAGTTTCTCAGTGTTTATCTGTTGGCAATTCAACTTTGATTGACGGGGAAGGATGGACCTCAGCTCTGGCAGAATCACCTAGTGTGGTTGGAAGTAGTAGCACAGGTTCCTTGTCTGCCCCCCTAACTGTTTCCACCTCAGTTTCTGGGGCTCCAAGTGTCACATCTGGTCTTAATATGGCAGTGGCTCTAGTTCAAGCTCCTTCACGAGCATGTACTGCTCCCCAGGTAACTGGCTCAGACAGTTCTTATGGCATGTATAAGTTAAAACTTATATCTGTGATTAACTAGACTATTGTATTTGGTACAGCTATCCATCAATACTCAAAGGCGTAAGGAGCTGGCCATTAAGCAATCAAGGCAACTAATACCAGTGACACCTTCAATGCCTAAGGGTTCGGTAAGCTTGCCTTCGATTTCAGAAAAATATAGTTTGCTTGCCCTATTTGATTTGTAGTTTTACTCCTATTAAACAATATTGGTTCCCTTCCCTATTCCTTCTGCCTTTTACATAATTTATATCAATTAGACATTGTATACCGCATATTTCTTTATATCTAATACCTGTCTATCTGCATTTAGGTTTTATATGTTACGTGAAAGCTATATGTTGATTCTTCTGTGCTGGACTATATCCAGTATCACCAAAATTTTGATCAAACAAAAAAGATGTTTGTTCTTTTTGTTGATCATATTAATTCACATTTACAATGGCTTGGTTAAAATAATATACTATTTTTTGTTTGGGATGCTTTATGATGACCATTTTTTGTTGTTTCTTATTTGCAATCGCTTATGCCTTGTTTCTTTCGGATTTTTATCCTTTAAATACACGATTTTGTTATTGTTTCCTAGTTTTTATTTCTCTTGGAACTTGAATGCTAGTCTTCCTCTATGAGTTCGATACACCAATAGAAACATTAAATTTATGAGAACCTGAATTTATGTTCTACATTTAATGTCATTCTGCAGCCATAGAAGACCTGAATGTGTCAAGCTAGATTTTTTTTGGTCTTTAGATTTTAGCTGCTTTTAAACCTGAATATTAACTTACGTTTGATAGTTCTGTTTATACATTCTTGTAACCCTTATCATCAGCAATCCCTCATGTTTGCACTTAAATCATTGGAATTATTTATGCCATTGACTGCTGTTAGTTGCACCCAAACATGTCTGTAGATCTGTAGTTTTCTTATCAAACTGAATATTAATTCAAACCTTCTTCCAAATCCTTCACTACTTTGTGACTTGAAAGACATTTTACTCTAAATTGTAGCCTGCAAAGTTGTCTTGATCCCCTGTCCTCCTACATCAGAATCACATAATCTCATTTATTGCAACCTGCTGCTCTTTTTCCCTATCGGTTATTGTTCTTTCCACTGGTTAAAACAAACCAAAATTCAATGGACTATATAATGTTGATGAGAATATTGGAAAAAATGGCACTTCCTTTTCATGTCCATCATACCCCCTTCTCCCTTGCTTGTTCCTTCCTTCCCTCCCCTTTGCATTTTTTTATTCTCGGCCATTCATCTCTTATGTTTTTTTTGTAGTTTTCAACTTACCACTTTTTTCTTTGAAGTGTACAGTATACTATCCAGATATATTATTGTTTTATCTGATTCAGATTATTAGTTGATTTGACAGAAGTTCCATAATTCTCTGAATGTTCTTAAAACAACAGTTGCATGAGAATATGTTGCCAGATATATGATGCTGCCTTAAGTTGCAGCAAATTTTTATTTAGAGTTGATATGGATTTACATTATTTGTGTTTCAAGAGTACGCTGAGATTGTTGGTCTTGATCATTTTCTCCAATCACAATGGAAGAAAAAGAATTAGATTTTGAAGAGAACATAATTAAGTCTGATACAATTTGTTTAATTAGTATCATCAATTAAATACGGTCAATTCTCTATAACTCTTTTCAGTGTAACTTTCCAAGGAGCCTAGTCACTATTAGAATTTAAAGAGAAAAAAAAAGGTATGCTTGACTACCTATTCATCCATCACCTATGCAACCCGTGTCTTTTCCAAAACTGGTTTTCTTTATGCTGGATTTTGGTTGGAAGTCCATAAGGATTTCTCTTTATCATCTGATTTTTCTGATATAGACTTGTGCTGATTTTGTATATTTTCACTGAAATTTTAAATGTTAAGATTAACTGAAGTAAGCTAGTATGCTGTCAGCTCATGAAGTGTTCTTGAAGTGCTCTATTTTTTTTTCATTACCTAGCCACTGCATGGATAAAATAACATCTTATTAATAGTTAAAAATTCCAGGTAATAGACATTTAAAAGTGTAAGGTAATAATTACCTAATTTCTGATCAGGTTCTCAATTCAGTGGATAAATCAAAAGCCAAACCAGCATTGAGAACAAGTGAGGTGAATATTGCTTTGAAGAGTGGGCTGCAGCATCCTTCTTTTATTCATAATGGTAATCAATCTCATAGTGGACACGTCAAGTCTGATATGCCAAAGGCATCTGGTAAGCTTTTGGTTCTCAAACCAGGATGGGAGAATGGGGTCTCATCATCTGCTCAAAAAGATACTGCCAGCCCAGCAACAATTGCAAACAGCAGAGTTATTACTAGCCAACATGTCATTGCTCATGTTTCATTGGATTCTGCCAGAAACTCAAACAACTCGAAACTTTCTACTGGGGAGCTCAAGGCAGCTGCCTTGAATCCAATAGCTGGGTTCACTGTGGAAAAGAGGCCTTCTTTGGCTCAAACCAAGAGCCGAAATGATTTTTTTAATCTCCTGAAGAAGAAGACCTCGTCAAACACTTCTGCTGGTCTCTCAGTTTCAGACCCTCATATTTCATCTTCTCCCACCGAGAAATCTGAAGTTACAAAGGAAGTAGTTGGTGCTTCTGTGACAGCTCATGCTAATGAGCATGCTATTACATCAACTAGCAATGGTGATGTCTGTCAAGAGCCTCCAAGATTTTCTAATGATGACGAAAAGGATTTTATGGTTTATCCAGATGAAGAAGAGGCTGCTTTCCTTCGATCTCTTGGCTGGGAAGAAAATTCTGCCGAGGATGAAGGTCTTACAGAGGAGGAGATCAATGCTTTTTACCAGGAGGTATTATACATCTTTCTTCATTTTTGTTGTACCTTCCCTTGTATAACGATTTTATTCGATAATTTTTTAAATGGAAGTTACTCTGATTTGTTTCCTAGTATTAATGTTCCTAGTGAACCTTGAAGCATATATACCAAAAAAAAATATTTGGTGCTCGTAATGATCTATCTATTGGATGGCAAACATAACGCAATATGTTTTTCTTTCTAGCCACTGGATAGTTTATGATGGTTTGTTATTTGTAATGCTTTTTATCTGCAATATGATTCAATGGCTAGTCAGTATCTTTCTCGTCATTTTAAGGCAGGGGATGTTACAAAGATATAAAATCATAAGTTATGAAATTTTTCCTGTCATTTGCTTATTTTGTCTATTAATTTTGTTTTTGCAGTACATGAAACTGAGGCCGTCTATGAAACTGTGCAATGGCACGCTGCCAAAGCTGGCTGAATGTTTTGCAACCAAGTCGAACGGAGTTTTTTCTGAATCAATCTCATCTGACTCCAGATCTGAAGCTTGATTTCTTCTGTCCTTGCATATTGAAATTCAAGGAAGTTTCAAAATATTAATGGCAGATGATTAGGGTTCTCCTCCCCCCTTTTTATCTCTCATATTTTCTCTCTTTTGATGCTTTATGTTGGAAAGAAAGTTGATACGTTTGGCATGGAAGGGGTAGGGTTCTGTTAATTCTTTCCAAGATTTGTTTAGTAGGATATTTCGTCCTTTCCTTTCTTTCAAGAGGGTTCGATTTCGCAGGAAATAGCTTGTTGGTGCTCATGGTCAATTTTACGGAAAGAAAAAAAATCAAATCAATGGTTCCATTTTTAGTGTGGTTCATCTTGCACGTCCATTTTCCATGATTATCTTTTCGTTTTCATTTAGCAGATGTTCGAGTTATATATCAGTGTGTTTTTGGCAACTAGTTCCTAGTATATGGCGAGTGAAGCATTGGCTGCATTGATCTTCTCAACAGACATAATAAGCATCGACCGTTGCTTCGGGTAGGCTTATGGTATTTCAGTTTTCCGTTCAAGACATGTTTGTTTAGACCCCAAATCACCTTCAGTCTGCACAACAGAAATGTGGCAATAGCAAACTTGGATTTATTTCTTTTATTTAGATTTGGAAAATCTGAATTTGAAATTAATCATAAACAATCAAGTTTAAAGTTGAGCAAGTGAATCACAATAACTTTGTAATAACAAGTTTGCACGTTTGGAGTTTTAAAAATGAAACTTAAGTAATAGTTAAGTTTCAAACTTTAAATTTAAAAATCGAGTTCAAATAAGAAATGATTCCTCTTTCAACGTGAACTTGGTTTGTAGATTGATTTGTTTACATATCTAATCATTCCGAAGTTATAATAATCCAATTTCACAGTGATTAATTGTAAGTTTGAAAATTTTCTGGCATGCATATATATACAAAGCACAAGCAATTTTGCACTCATAAGCCAACAACAAAAAATTAATATAATTGATGGGTTCTCTCATATCAATAATGATCCATCTTGCAAGATTTGCACTGCTCCTGTCGAATCCGTGATCCATGTGCTTCCTCATGCTCGCTCCCTTTGGAATAACGTGGTTCCTCATCATCACGCGACTACTTTTTTCTCGATTAATGTTGAGCAGTGGCTAATCCAAAATGTAGCAGACACCAACATTGTTCCAGGCTTCGGTGTTCCTTGGGGTATCCTTTTCTCCTCTCTTGCTTGGCAAATTTGGGAGCAACGGAACGATATCGTCTTCAAGGACTATTGGCGTCCCCACCATTTGATCCTAAAAGTATTGCATGGGCTACTTTTTTCTATGGCGGCCTATCGAGCCCAACTCCGAGGTGTGATCGACAGGAAACCTTGGTTCAATGGCAAAAACCCCCAGCAGGCTGGTTCTTCCTAAATGTTGACGGTTCCGTTCCCAGCGCCACTCAGATTGGTTCGGTTGGTGGAGTCATTCGAGACTGTGAAGGTAACTGGATTCGTTGGATTTCATAAATCGGTTGGGATTACAACCCCCCTCCAAGCTGAATTATGGGCGATCTTCCTTGGCTTGGAATTCGTTTGGAACTATGGTTTTGAGCTGCTCTTGATTCAATCGGATTGTCTTGAGGCTATAAATCTTGTAAATGATTCTACTTGCTCGACGAGCCCTCATGCGATGGTGCAATTCATCACATTAACTTCACCTTAATTGGCATCCTCTAATCAATTTTTTGCTTCCCTTAATGCTTAATTAACGATCAGATAATCAATCCAAAACTAAACATTTCAATCTCTCTTTCATGCTAACACAACATGCTGCAACAAATTAAAAATAAATAAAATACCTTTTGAGAAGTGGAATTATGAGCGTTGATGCTGTTATAAATCGGAGGCTTTGGTTTAAGCAATGGGACGTGAACCAGAACCAACGGAACCCTTAAATCACGACAAGAAAGAGTCGCGAAAGTTTTTGAGAGAAAAATAAAATTACAGAGAATAATGAAGGAGAAAACGAAAAGCACAGCGAGAACCGGACGAAATAGGAAAAATTGAGATAATTCCAATAAGACGGAAAATTCAAGTTAGTCGATGATGAAGACGACTCCATGGACGACGACAAAAGGTTGAGAATAAGCATTGAATTCGAATACACGAACCCTCTTTAATTTTGATTAGAGAAAATAACCTCAGTGACCGAAAATTCCTTATAATATACGATTTTAATCAACTTTTTTACGATTTGTCAAAATGACCAACAAAATCGCAATGCGATCTCTAAATCGCAACGCGATCTCCATTATCGCAATTCAGTTTCCAAATTCGCAACTCGATTTTGACCATCGCATTGTGATTTTCGAAATCCGCGTTGCGATTTTAGATAATCGCAATGCGAATATGTAAATCACAATGCGAATATGTAAATCGCAACGCGATAACACGTGATCGCAATGTGATTCTGACTATCGCAACGCGATAATACGTGATCGCAACGTGATTCTGACTATCGCAACGATATTCTGACTATCGCAACGCGATAATACGTGATCGCAACGCGATTCTGACTATCGCAACGCGATTCTGACTAACGCATCACTGAATTTCAAATTCGCAACAGGTTTTAGTTTCGCAACACAAATGAGTATATAACTACTACGCAACAGCATCAACTCATAACCTAAATCCCTAAATCGCAACTCATTCCATCTCCATCTATCACTCTCTCCGGCGACATCCGTTCCTATATCCAACGACATCCTTCCCCATCCGGCAACAGGTTTTAGTTTCGCAGCTCGTTTGTTTAGTAAATTAATTTACAATAATGAAATCATCTAATGTTGATCATGTTTGGATAGATTTGTGTTTTGGAGGGTCATGGGAGAATGTTCATGGTGTTTTACAATATATGCCTTTACCCATGAATCTTCAACTAAAACTGTCATTAAAAAAGTTAACTTATGAAACTCTAATGTTACGTGTTGCAAATAAATTGAATTTAGAGCCCTTAAGTGGATTTAGGCTATCTTATCAGAGAAAAGGTAAAGTTTATTTGTTAACCGACAATGAAGATGTTGAACGATTCATTGCTTACATTAGTGTTTCGCAAGATGATGTTACATTGTATGTTGTTGAACCTAGAAGTAGTGAAGTTGAGTCAGTAGCGGGTAGTAATCAACTAAGTTTTTCAACCCCAGTTTATGGTGCTTAAAATTTAATGGTTCTACCACAATTTCATCACCAAGCAAATTTTGTTTCACCACATTTCCAATACCAAACACAATCTCAAAACCCACAACCTTTCCCTAATCCAAATCCCAATCAACTTTCAGCACCAAATTTTGATTTTCGTATTAACCAGTTAGACGATGATGAGCCAACAGAAAAAATTGTGAGTACTAGTCGGTATTCAAAATTTGATCTTGGTCAATACCCGGACTTTGATCTTGGTCAATACTCGGATTTTGATGATGTTTCAGAAGAACAAACAGACCCTGCGTGTAATGATTTTGATATTGGTCAATACCTGAATTTTGATGATGAAACAGCCACTGCCGAGGAAGATGTTGTTGATGATAATGAGGAGAAGTTACGACTATGAATGAACATATTGAACATCCATTCTGTAATTCATATAACCCTAAAGAAGAAAAAGAAGAAGAAGAAATCCCCGAAGAAAATGCCACGGGAGTATAACTGGAATATGCCAAAATTACTTCAGATACCGGAAGAAGAGTTGGTAAAGATAGCAGTTGATTCTTACACAAAAATTATTCGTATCAAGAAAAATGATTGTTTTGATACAAAGGAAGACTTGAAGATAGCTTTGTATACAAAATGTGTGGAAGATGACTATCAACTAAAAGTTAACAAATCAAGAAAAGATCGTTTCGAAACAAGGTGTATGATTGACAAAAACTGTACGTGGCGTATGATTGCAAAGAGGATAAAAGATTGCGAAATGTTTCAAGTTAGGACTTTTATTGATAAACATACATGTTCAAGAACCCAAGTTTTTCCTCACCATAGACAGGCAAACAAAAAGGTGTTGGGTGGTTTTCTGGCTGAGTTAATGTTTTTGAATGGCAGGGTATATCGGGGACATGAAATTATGACTGACATGAATGCTCGGTTCAAGATTAGTATCTCATATTCTCAAGCTTGGAGAGCCAAATGTTATGCCTTGGAATTGTTGAGGGGGTCGCCAGAAGCATCGTTTGCCCAACTGCCGGCTTATTGTCACAATTTAAAGCTGAAAAATCCTAGGTCGGTAACTAATATCAAAACAGATAGAGATGGACGCTTTGAGTTGCTGTTTATCTCCATTGGTGCTGCGGTTAGTAAATCAATATAATTTTGTTGACTCATTTTTGTTAGTTACATGCATTTCACATTTAAATGATTATATTTTTTGTGTATATTATTTTGTAGATTCGTTCTTTTATTACTTGCATGCGCCCAGTTATTATAGTTGATGGAGCACATTTGAAAGGTCGATACCTTGGAGTAAACTTATTAGTAGTAGTCATGGATGCTAATAATGGGATATTGCCAATAGGTTACGGGGTTGGCAAATCTGAAACATCTGATTCATGGACATGGTTTATGGGGCATCTTAGGGATTGCATAGGTCCTATTAGCAATCTGACAATCATATCCGATAGGGCAAACTCAATTGACAACGCTGTTAGAAGGTGTTTCCCAGATGCTTTTCATGGACTTTATGGTGTTCATTTGTATAGAAATATAAAATCAAGGTTGCTGGTATAAAAAATCACAAATGGACATACTAGAAGGCTGTAAAAGCTTATCGGGAAGTGGATTTTAATAAGCATATAAATTGTTTAAGACGTGTTTTACCTCAGTGTGCTCAAACACTAGAAGATGTCGGGTTTGAAAGATGGTCAAGAGTACATTAACTTGGAGCAAGATATGGTTTCATGACATCTAATAGTGCAGAATCAATCAACGCTCTAAGTCGTCATTCTCGAAAATTACCCATTACTATGTTAATGGAGTTTTTTCGAGCCTCTATTCAACAATGATACTACAAGAAAAGAAACCATGCATGTATTATTTCTTTAAATTCGTAACTTATCATATAATTTACTAAGTATTATTTATTTAAATTTACAGGAACATTGGAACATCGTGTTACACCATGGACTGAAAAAAAGATAACAAAACGTGTTGTGAAGTCAACGTCATGGAGAGTTGAACCATGTTCAAACACTTTGTTTGAAGTACTGGATAATAACTTAAATGGGTTTGTCGATCTAAATGCAAAGACGTGTAGTTGTATGAAATGGCAAACATCTGGTTATCCGTGTTGCCATGTTATAAAAGTTGCTCTTCATCTAAACCAAGATGATTCAAGCGCATATGCTATGGATTGCTACACTATAGAAGTATATCGACAGACTTATGCCGAGATTATCTACCCTATTCCACATCCTTCTGAGTGGGACATACCATATAACTTACAAACAGTTTTGCCACCAGCCATGGACAGAAGGCTACCCTGGCCGACCAAAAAGTCACGATCGTATACCGTCTAAGGGTGAAGAGAAGAAGAGATCGACATGTAGTCGGTGCAAGGAAAGTGGTCATACAAGGTTGACATGTGGATCACCAGTGCCATCACAATCATCTTTTCCTCTACCAAAATATGGATCATCATCAAAATCCAAAGCTCATATGGTGTCAAGCAAAAGGCAATCAAAATCGCAATCAAAATCAAAATCCCAATCACAACCGGCTTTACCTTTTGGGACTATTAACTTAGGTGATTTTTAAATGCAAATGTTGTATTATGTGTATTTTATGTGTAAACTTTTAACATTTTCAGTTAGGCCCATGTATATTAGTAACTTGAGTTTGAACATTGCTATGATTTGTTCAGTTGTTATCACTTATTACACATTCATTTGACTATCGCAACGTGAATATGACTATCGCAACGCGAATATGACTATCGCAATGTGAATTTGAATATCGCAACGGGATAATCGCAATGCGAAAATGACTATCACAACGCAAATTTGACTATCGCAATGGGATAATCGCAATGCGAAAATGACTATCGCAACGCGAAAATGACTATCGCAACGCAAATTTAACTATCGCAACGTGAATTTGACTATCGCAACGAGATAATCGCAACGCGAATTTGATTATCGCAACGGGAATTTGACTATCGCAACGAGAAAATCGCAAAGTGTATTAGACTATCGCAACGCGAATATGATGCAGATTGAAATCAACAAATCAACTTTTACATTTCAATCAATTAAACAAGCACAAATAAGAATTATTTACACATCAATAATCAACTTTTAATCAATTAAACAAGCACAAATAAGAATTATTTACACATCAATTAAACAAATAAGAATTATTTACACATCAATTAAACAAATCAACTCTTATTATATTATTTTTCTCATCAATTAAACAAGTCAGACTTTTAAGAATCAATTACAATCAAAAAAAGTGTACCCCAGATAGTTGTTTATGCACATCAATTTCACGCAGCTCACTTCAGGATTAACCTGCAGAAACCAAACATTTGCTCAAACAACACTTTCTACACATCTAAAACAACAAACAACAAATTATATTGAATTCTAGGTACTTAACAACACTTGCATTTGACTTACCAATTGTTTATGGACACTTTCATAATGCGGATGCAGGTAGGCATCGTCTCGCATATATCGTTCTAGCCATAAAATGCCGAAACCACAAGCCTACTGCACCTCTATCTCTATCGGTGGGAGGTAGAAACTGTGTACTTCCTGTCGTCAAACGCTCCAAGCACATGCATACGAGAGGACCACAATCCCCTCTGGCTTCTTGCGTTTGTTGTGGCGCGGTCTCGTCTCTGATAACTGTAATATTGAGCTTCTTTGGCTTCTTGTTTCCAGAATAAGTCCAATAATTAATCACATCCAAGAATTTAGCCAAATGAGAGCTCCATCCCTTAATAATATCTCTCAAATCAGACAATGATGTGTAATTTATCATGCTGTACATGCTTTCAACCAAAGAAATTGGTATGGAATCGTTAGGGTAAATAGCCTCTGCTTTCTTCGGAATAAGCGCAATGAAGGATTTATTAAAATAGCAGTCTTTTACTCTGCCCAGTAAAAATCCTCTATAAACTTCATAACTTCGCCTTTGATATGCTTCCAAAATCTCTTAAAGAAATCCAAATTGAAACCGTCCGGTCATGGCGCTCTTGATCCATCGGACGACTTTTGAGGGCTCTCGATGAGGGCTCTCGATGATCCTTCTGGTGGCAGCATTTTTCTTTTGAGGGGGATATCGAATCTCTTCAACAGAATTGTTTTCACCTCGTTATATCCAACACTAAAATATTTAATAAAAGCTTGTTGAATACCCAATCGATTCTTATAAATCAAATTCTGAAACTTCAACTTAGTAATTTGATTTTTCTGACACTTTGAAGCGGCTGAGAGATAGAATTTTTTTGAAATTTTATCGCCCTCTTTAAACCACCCCAGTCTAGATTTTTGTAGCCATTCGCGTTCATTATTTCTCTCAACAGCCTATAGTCTTGCCTTCAACGATGTAATCTCCAACTGTAAGTTCATATTGCCCGGATCCGATAACCATCTTTCTTCTAGTTAATTAATCTTATTTGCAATCTCCTTTGCAGAATCGGGATTCAAGTCTCTAACTTCTCTATCTCTATCTTTGGACGCATTCTTTATCAGCAAAAGAATTTTTTTCAAGACCTTCATCTTTATTATCTGCACATATTTCTCTGATCCTCTACGCCAAAATAGGTCATCCGCCCAATAAATAAACCATTTGAAAAGTCTTATAATCTTCCTTGACCTCTTCTCTTTCAACACAATTGGTTTGTGATCAGATGAGCCCCTATACAGTGAACATTGTATCAATTGGGGACACATACTGAAAATTTATGTTGAAACCAAAAATCTATCAAGCCTGCTTACTACCACATTACCACCACCCATAGACCATGTAAACAAACCACCCTGATTAGGCACCTCAACCAGCTCAGAAGCATTTATAAACTCTTCAAAAGTTCTCGACGCGGGTAATTAATCCTGACTCCCTATTCTTTCGGACGCCACCCTAACAATATTAAAATCCCCCCCCACTATCACTGGAACGTTCCAATTAGAAATAATAGAACTCAACTGCTCGAAAAACTCTCTTCTATCTCCTTGCACATTCGGTTCATACACGTTGATAATCCCTAACACCATGTTATTACTAACTATTATGCCTTTAAGAGCATTAGAGCAATCATTCTTCTATGTACTGCTATACAACTAACATTAAATTTTTTTTATCCCACAATGAGATCAGATCACCCGACGCCCCTTCAGCATACGCGAAATCTATTTCCTTATCAAATTTCTCTTTTAATCTTCTTAGGAGATACCCACTCATTTCATTAACCTTAGACTCCTGAAGCATAACAATATTGACCTTACTCGATTCAATTACCCTATGAACATGTCTAATATTTTCGGGTTTCCTAACCCTAGGACATTCCAAAATAAAACTGATAATCTAGGTTCCATAAAATTGAGACACCACCTAAACAAACACACACAGTAAAAAAATTCAGACCCAACACTAACTCGTTTACACAATATTTTCCAACCTTTGTAGTGCATCCCTTCTCAGCCCTGAAAACTCTACCCCCAAAGCTTCAGCAACAGTTAGAGTCTTCTCAACTTCAATGGCTTCATTCTTATTGCCATCAGAAAGCTCCCCGCCTATGGCTTCATTTTGATTCCAACTGTTGCTAACATTCTGCCTTCCATCCCGACCATTAATTCCATGTTTTTTCCTCTTCCCATTCTTGAATCGCGTCGATACTTTAAGGCTGACCCTACTCGCCCCCATCATACTTGACTTTGGTAAGCTATCAGCACTTAAAATCAGTGGGTCTTTGGTCCTCTTTAGAGAATTCCCAATTCTGATTGCTCGATTATCAGCCGGATGTACCTCATCCATAATTTTGAGAGATGACACCTCTTCTATTGGCACATCTAAAAGCGTAGAGGTATTGGAGATGGATTGGGTCACCCAAACTAGATCCGGTTCCCTATTAATAACTATTAGCCCAACACTTTCATCTAAAATAGACTGCTCAACCGGCCCGTTAAATGAAGTAATAGGAAATTCATGCATCCCCTCTACAGAAACACCCATGCAATCCACGATATCTTCTGCATGCATCGATCTACCTTCCAGAAAGCCATAATCATTGCCACACCTCTGACTAAACGACTCATCCTGCTCCTGCTCATTAATACCTCCCTCGATACCAACACCCACAACAACCTCATCCTCGAAGATTGGAGAGTTTATTCATTCTTCGACATCCGCACACCATGCTTTACCCCCCACTATGGTTTCATCGATAAAGGCTCTAGCCTCTTCGTGCACATCGGTTTGAACTTTAATGGAGTATAAACACCCTTTAAAGATAATGGAGATTTTCTTTGGGATAAGTGATTCGGACTGAACTTCCAACAACACTCTTGCAACATCAAACCTATCTCGATCAATAGTTTCTTTATCAATCATTACGACTCTTTCTCACAAGCTTTTAATATCGTTAAAGAGCTTAACACTCCAAATAGAAAGAGGAACATCTTTCAGAGAGACCCAAACTTTAATTTTAACTCTATTTTCATATCCCTCCATCAATTCCAACTCATCAAACCATAAACGAATCCATTCATACCTTTTTATCCAATAAGCCTGGCGATCGATTTCATTCTTAAATTGGATAATCATCAGTAGATCGTGCCAAATGCTAGCCTTCACATCCAAGCCTTCAGCTCTAAATGTTGTTTGGATAATATTATCATTATAATTGTTATTAAATTTGCCAACCAAACTTCTTTCCTTCCACGATAGCTCTTTCTTAGGGATTAGAATACTCATGCTTCTGACATCAGGGGCTGATAAAGAACTTGCTTCACTGTTATCAGCAACATTTACATGCACAACTATAACAGAACCACTATGAATTCCATCATACTGACCATCAGTCTTTTCATACAGTTTCCCACCTTCTTCCTGCGCACCTCCAAGAACTTTTTTAAATGACCTATCGTCCCTTAAAGCTGGCTTCCAAACCTTCTTAAGTATTCTTTCCACATCAACCTTCTTACTTTGGCTTTCAGTCGTTTTGTCATGGAAAACTCTGATCTTGAAACCATCCATCATCTTACCATCCGCTCTCCTAACCGCTAAGATTGCTTCAGATATGTTTCTGAACCTTACGAATGCAAATGTAGATCCAACATATTTTCTTTTCATACTCCTATACGCAATGAACACATCCAAAACAACACCATAGGCCTGAAACGCTTCCTTAAGAGAGGAAACATGAATCCTTTTGCTAACATAATTAACGAAAACCATGAAGCATGTGTAGATATGAGTATGTCTCTCCACTTCACCATTCCTGTTTGAAAACCTAGCCCTGGAGCTCATGACGTTTTCTCTTCCTCCATTGAGAATGACATAATAATTAATAACATTTACATAATAACAAACGATTCCTTATTACATACGGTTATAACTTTATCCTAATTCTTAAACTTTTAGCTTTAACTTAACTTTAAATGTATAAACAATTAATTTATTAAATTAAATTTAAATTAGAACAAAATTGAGAAAATATATAAATATTAAAGGATTAAATGTATAAATATATCAATTCTTTTAACTGTCATGTCAATATTTCTATCGAATATTAACGATAAATGATCTGATTGAATAAATTAAATAGTTAAGTGATGTTTCACACTAAATTGAAAGATTGATGGCAAAAATAAAATGAGGTGTAAATTGAAAGATTGATAAACTTCCATGTTAATATTTTTGTCAAATATTAACGATAAATGATCTAATTGAACAAATTAAATAGTTAAATAATATTTTACACTAAATTAAAATACTGATGACAAAAATAAAATGAGGCATAAATTAAAGATTAACGACAAAAATAAAATGACTAAATAACTAATTAGTTAACTGTATAATTTAACTTTTTAAATTTGTATCTTCCCATGGATCCCAAGAAATTTTTTTAAGGCCAACTAGAGGCTAACATTCCTCTAGGAAAATAGGCCCTGTAGCCTACTTAATATTGATGGTTGAGAAATATGAGGGATCAGTTTGCACCGCTTACCTTAGCCAAACATTTTTTATTAACAAAATCCTCTGCGTTTCTCCCGAATATCACCCTAACCCTATATATTTTCCTGTCAGACACCGTTCAAATTATATTTCCCGATCGAACACCTTTATCAAATGTGTAAAAAACCCGGATGCTAGTTTTATAAATATTTTGAAACAGGTGTCAAATACGTCATTAATTTCTATTATGGTGACATTTGTGTAAAAACGTCAGCATTTTGAATTGTGCAAACACCCCCACACGACAGGATTCCAGGTTGGGAACTCGTTGGGATTTTAATGAAGTGGCCAGTGTATGTAGTGGTTGAGTTTATTATTTTAGTGTCACGAGTTTATTTTTATAATAATAATTTTTTTTATAATTTTAAACATTATAAATTTCATATATTTTGAAAAAAAAATATTGAATAATAATTCATTTGATCCCTCAATTGTAATTTAAAGTTTATTTTAATATTTTTTATATTTTTCAAAAATAGATGAAATTTATAATTTTTTAAATTATAAAATATTTATCATCATCATCATCATTTTGTAAAAGAAATACTAGTTATAAAACTTTTATAAAATTATTCATATTTTAAAATACTTACCCTCAAAGTTTTTATATACTAGATTATATTTATTAAAAATGAATAAACATTATTAACTGTTGTTAAAAATTAAAAATTAATGAATAATAATTCATTTGATCCCTCAATTGTAATTAAAATTTTATTTTAATATTTTTTTATATTTTTAAATAATTAATTTTAAAAGGTAATAATTTTTTTCAAAAATATATGAAATTTATAATTTTTAAAATTATAAAATATTTATCATCATCATCATTTTGTAAAAGAAATACTAGTTATAAAACTTTTATAAAATTATTCATATTTCAAAATATTTACCCTCAAAGTTTTCCTATACTAGATTATACTTATTGTGTAATTTTAATACAAAAATCAAAATAAATTTATTAAAAATGAATAAACATTATTAACTATTGTTAAAAACTAAAAATTAATGAATAATAATTCATTTAATCCCTTAATTGTAATTAAAAATTTATTTTTATATTTTTATATTTTTAAACAATTAATTTTAAAAGAAAATATTTTTTTTTCAAAATATATGAAATTTATAATTTTTAAATTTATAAAAAATTTATTATTATAAAAAATAAACTTATGACACTAAAATACTAATAAACTTTACCACTATACACACTGCCCACTTCG
Source organism: Hibiscus syriacus (assembly GCF_006381635.1). Taxonomy (NCBI): domain Eukaryota; kingdom Viridiplantae; phylum Streptophyta; class Magnoliopsida; order Malvales; family Malvaceae; genus Hibiscus; species Hibiscus syriacus. The sequence continues at coordinate 2,551,781 of NW_024063519.1, read as the reverse complement.
TTAACTTGTGACAATACCCAACACCTGAAACCGTGCAGTGGGGTGTCTGCAAATTCAAAATGCTGACATTTTTACACAAATTTCACTATAATAGAAATATATGATGTATTTGACACCCGTTTAAAAATATTTACAAAACTAGCACCCGGATTTTTTACACATTTGGTAAGGCGCGCCCTCGGGGGCGCGCCTTTGACCACGTGGCGTAAAGCGCGGTGCAGGAGGCGTACCTTCATGCAAAGGATGTTAGATCGAGAAATATAGTCTGAACGGTGTCTGGTCGGGAATATTAAATAGAAAATATGATTTTTCGGGATAAACGCCAAAATCCTCCTCTTTTGGATTCTTTCCCACTACAGGATATCTTGTAGCTCCTTCTCATCCCTTAAAAGAGGGAACATTTTAAAATTGCATACAAATAATTATTTATAATAATAAGTTAATAATAATCCCATGAATAGAGTGATCTCAAAAATAAATGAATTATTGTCATTTCATGAGATCTTGGATTTGAGCATCAAGAATACCATAAGTATAAATATTTAATGTCTATTAATTTAGAGTTATATTTGAACATATACTACCTTGTATAATGCATTTACCTAAATTAATCAAAAAATAATAATAATCAATCAAATTATAAGTAATTTTAATTAAATATGTTTTTTATCATTAATGTGGCGTGATATTTTATTTATTAAATAAAATTTAAATCATAAATATGTGTCCATATTTTTGTATATGTTATTTTGTAAAAAAAATTATTTTTAAAACAATTATAAATAAATATTGTTTTTAAAAAATAATATTTTTAAAATCATTATAAAATAATACTTATTTATAATTTTTAATAAATTACTAACAGATACCTTCCGTATACAGTTACTCGAATTCGTATTCTCAAAAAAATAGTATTTTCTATAGTATGGAATCAACTAATTAATTGTTAAAAATAATTTTTTAAATAATGGTACATGAATAATAATAAAAACATATCAACTTAGCATTTATAGTACTGTAATGGTAGTACCTAGTGTTTTTTAGGGATTAGGCTCTAGAAAGAAAGTGTATCCATTGAAATCCGTGTAGGGGGCATAATCTCTCATTTCATGATTATGGGTTTGATTAACTACAATTTCCTTCCCTTTATGGAATTCCACATTGATCAAAGACCTTACCTCGTCATGTTCCAAGTGGCAGAATGTCAAATATTTGTAAAATTCAATAGTTTCAAGTTAACGAGTTAAATCCCAAAAATGCCTATTTCCAATCCAAATACAACTCAACTCAATCCTTTGCGAGTCGAAGCCGTTCCTGTACAGCATATCTTAGCCCATTGACTTTAATGAACACCCCATTTTCAATTATATATATAACTGGTCTTTTTCTTGAGCTGTTAAGCGATGAATGATCTTTCACGCCTGACGATTCTCTCTTCAAAGTTGGCCAGCCGTTATTTAATGTTGGTTATGGTTTAAGGGACCATTGTCCAAGATGTTATGGTTTCGGCTTATGGTCCAGTCAAGGCTGTAAAGGCAAGAGAATAACTTCTTTGATGGGGTTAGGGACCCTTCACAGTTAGAAACTTGAGAAGGCATGGCAAAGCTAGAGATTGGTAAAGCATTGCGACTGCCTCGGCCTTGGTGGCCTAGTGCCTGCCTTAGGGCCAGTTGAATTCGTGTTCAGAAAAATCCCAGAAATAAAGTTGAAAGTTTGGGATTTGCAATAATAACTCATGATCCATTGATGATGACCTTGATAGGTCAAACCTTTATGGATTTAAGTCACGTTCTTGGCTGATGATTTTTTATTTTTTTATTAATTTTCACGTTGTTTCGTTTGATCTTTTACTCTTGGTTTTAAGTGTGTTCAGAGGCCAGTTGGCTGCTTGTCAGCTGAATTTCCTGCAACATAATTGAACTTTTGTGGTAAATACTAGAACAGGCGCGAAAGCAGGCCTGGTGACATTCCAAACCATAAATATTGTTTAGGCTAGGTCCATTAATGTTCAATTGTTTATAATTTCTGCCATTCAGCCCCCTTGGGTTAAAGACTACCCTTTGCATTAAGGTTTTTTGGATGACATTTTTAAGATTATGTTTTATTAATATTAGATAAATATATCTTCTTTTTTTTCACCACATTTCAATTTTAGGTATATACAGAAAAAGATCGCATTTGCCATGTGTATTTGATATCTTGAATTTTTCATAATCCTAGTTTGATAATAACGAAGTTATCAACCTTGAAAGTCGACTCAAAACACACTAAGTTTCACTTTTATTAATGTTTGCATCAAATCAAAATCAAGTCCTTGGATCTAAACTTCGTTCCATTTTATGAAACAAGACAATAAATAAATAAAGAACACTTTTTCCCTTGCGTTTCTCTCTCTTTTCAGAAACTTTTTCTTGCACTTCAACTACCCCATTCTTTCCTTCAAAAAAAAAAAAAAAAACTACACATCCTTAGCTTAACTTTCTCGTTTTCTTACGTTCGGCTCTCCTTTCCAGGAAAAAAATTCCAAACATCCAGAAAGATTTTCAGGTATATTTGCTTTTCTTGTTTTCTGTTAACTAACTTTAACTGTTCCCGGTAAGATACATGATTTTTTTTTTATCCAACTCTATCTCCTTGTCTTAATGTATTTTAATAATTACTACAAGTTCCATTAGTCCCAGATCTAACGGTAGTATGACTGATTGATGTTAATATTTCTCTGTCCCTAGGATTTTTTTTTCATGTGCCGTACAAATGGAGGCCAGAAATAGGTTACGTCGAGTTGATGTTTAACCATGACTTGCTAACGAGAACCGAGTGGAACTCTATTCAGCCATCTCGTTTCCTCAGCTATGCTTCACTCTACCTTTTTTTTCATCTCAATTGAGGTTTTTGTATTACTTATTTTTACTAATTACAAATTAAGTCCATAAAGTTAACACTATGTGATTATGTCTGTTTATTTATTTATCTGTGATTGGTAGTTTGCACTGCTGTTGTTGGTGAAGTGTACAATGTTCGGAACTGAAATCGAAACCGACCAATATGTATTACCTTAGGAAGTTTTTTTAATATGGTACGACAATTTATTTTGATGTTAAACTTGTACTTTATTTCTACAAACAAATGTTAGCTTTTCAACAAATAAAAATTTGGCCTACTCATCTTTGTTTGCAGTAATCTGTCTTAAATATACAAGTATGAGATGGTTGCATATGAATCTGAAGCAGTAGTTGATGCTGGGAAAGATGGAGACGACAATGATGATGGTGGGTATGGAGAAGGGGATGAAGAAGAAGACCCTTCTTATGGCGAAGATCATGGGAATAATTCAAATGATTCAAATCTTTTAAACTTTATAATTTTTTCTTACCCTAAACTATTAACAATGTAACAACCCGAAAATTTGAAAAAAATATATATTTGTAATTTGAGGTTTTAATTAAGTAATTTGGTGAAATTTGGGGACTAAATTGAAAGATTTTAAAAAATTCGTAGCTTGTTTTAGAGTTAAAGGAAATTCAGAGACAAAGCCCTGAATTTACCCTAAAATGTTAGGTATGTGGTATTATATGCAATTAGAAACCCATTCATCCCAAATTCCCTTCCCAGAGCCCATTTTCCAACCACGATCCCGACGCCGTCCGAATTCCGATCGTCGTTTTGAAACCACCACCGTGTTCGTTATCGAGTGAGGAACAATTCCCTTAAATTAATTGAAGCGAAACGCTGCCAAACGTCGGGAATTTCCAGTCAAAGCCTCGACGTTTTTTTAGCTCAATCGTCGAGAAAATCTTCAATTCATCGCCGATCGTTGCTCCGTTTACGACACCTCCGGCACCATCGTGTTCCTTGTGCCGTTCCGAGTCCACCGGTGTCCTATTTTTTCTCTGGCGGCGGCGGCGTGTGTGGTGGTGAGCGGTCAAAGTTTCCGATTTGATGAAATCGAGCTCTCCGCCGTTCAAAAATTTGAACCGATCTATGTAAGTATCTCGAAATCGCTCAAAATAATTTTTAGAAATTTTTTCGTGAATTTTACGCAGTAAGAAGAGTCCTCACGCGCCCCCACGCACAGCCACTGCGTGTGGGAAAGGCTAAAATAACCGGTTTAACCGATTTTTCAAAGGGTTTGACCGGTTCCGACTCGACCCGTTGACTGTTGACCGGGTGATATTTTGGGAATTAATTCGAAATGTGTTATTTTGGGAATTTAATTCGAAAAAGTGCTATTGTAGGAATTAACTCGAAAAGGGTGCTATTTTGGTAATTATTTTAAAAAGGTGCTATTTCTGTAAAATGATTGACAGTTTCTTGACCTACTTTAACCAAAACTTTGACCGACTTTGACCGGCCAATAAACAACCGTTAATCTTTTTCGAGAATACCCATCCTCGACGATATTAAACCCAAAGTCTTCGAATCGTCAGTCAAACCTGTTGACTTTGATTTTGACCAAGAATTCAGAATTTTGGATATATTTGTATTATTAATATTTTGGTTTGTATTAATATAATATATTGTAATATAAAAAAACCTCTGAATGGGATATGTGACCACTTAGGTTTGGTCTAACTTACAGACTGGGTCTGGTGGGCTACATTTGGTGGTATCAGAGCTTTCGGTTTTAAACACTCGGACTGTATATGGGTCCTAAACTTTGGATTTTTAAGAAATTTTGGAAAAAATGTCACCTTATTTTATGATTTAAAATTTTCTCGAGATCCCTGATGCTAATCTGACATATGTTTCAAATTCTTTCTGTATAGTCTTATAGATCCAACGATGAATGCTGCTAGAGGTCGTAGGATAGGATGTGGACGTGGTCGAGGGCGAGTTGCTCGACCTTCTGTTACGATCGACGATCCGATGCCACCACGTGATCCTCCTGTTCCGCAAGTAGATCCGATTATTTCTCATGATGATCAGTTTACTCCTGTGAGAGACCCTCCCGTCATTGAAGATGAGGATACTGAGATGAATGAAGACGCCATTAATAGAGCTATCTTCCGCATGTTTCAGAGAGCTGCTAGAGCCCCTAGTAACATGACTGCAGTGGAGATTTCAAATTCTCTAGTTGTTGTTGGTGTAGTTTCATTTGAGGGTATTACTGGTGGACCCCCGACAGACGTTGAGTATTGACCGGAGGACACAGAGAGGATTATGGATGAGATGGACCTCGGACCTGAGCAGAAGTTGAAGGGGCCCCTAACTATGTTGAAGAAAGAGAGCTTTAGATGGTGGCAATCAATTTCTGGTAGTATTCCGAGAAACCAGTTAACATGGGATCTTTTTAAGACTCGCTTCCGGAGTCGCTATCGGAGAGAGATACTTGCAGGAGCGACGTCAAGAGTTTCAGGATCTGGAGCAGGGTAATATGTCTGTTATGGACTAAGAGGTTGAGTTCATCCGATTAAGTTGTTATGCTCCTGGACTTGTTGGCACAGAGACAGATAAATGCTTGAGATTCGAAAATGGACTCCGGTATGAGATCAGGAGTCGAGTCATTACCCACCGGGAGAGGAATTTTGATGCATTGGTTGAGATAGCCAAGACTGCTGAGAAAATAGAGCGATTGGGTATGGAACACAAGAGAGATAGTGATCGAGCCCAAAATCGATTCAGGAGGCCTTCTGGTTCTGTTGATTCTTCTACACACCCTAGCAAGACAGGCAGGGGTGAGTCATTTCGGAGAGGCGGTGCGAGTGTCAGAACTGTTGCATCTGGTTCTTCAACTTTTCAGCCTTCTACACATGGTGGATCTTCTGGGTCACAATCTTTGCAGTTATGTAATTATTGTGGGAAACCTCATTATGTGGAATGTAGAAAAAAATTGGGTATATGTTTTAGATGTGGTTCAAGTGACCATATTGTAAAGGATTGTCCAGAGTTAACTCATTCAGTTCAGACACCAGCTCGTACTCCCGCTAGTTCTCATAGTACAGTTCAGACTCCAGCAGGGGGTCGTACTCAGGAGAGAGCACCAGGATCGGCTAATAGAGGCTGAGCATCTAAGAGTAGGGGTCCAGTCAGATCTGAGGCCAGACAACCTGCATTGATTTACACTGCTAGACTTCGACAGGATCGCGATGAGCCTAATGTGATTTCAGGTACTGTTACTATTTATTCAGTTCCCTACTTTGCATTGTTTGATAGTGGTTCTACCAATTCCTATGTATCACATTCTGTTTCTGAGGGTCTAAATATTCCTGTTGAGAATACTGAGCATTCGGTGATAGTTCAAAGTCCCTTAGGCAAGTCCATTGTGTTGGATCGTATTTATAGAGAGTGCCCTATTGAGATCAATGGAGAGATTTTTCTGGCCGACCTGATGGAGTTACCTTTGAAAGAGTTTGATTTGATTCTCGGCGTAGATTAGTTGGACAAACATCGAGTAAATATTGATTTTGAGACCAAGAGAGTTGTTCTAAAGACCCTAAATAATCAAAAGATTATAATGAACAGATAACGCCATGGATTTTTGACGAATGTTGTGTCTGCTTTAGTAGCTGAGAAGATGATCAGGAAGGGTTCTGAGGCGTTTCTTGCTTATATTTTGGATACTAGGAGTTCTCAATCTGATATTGAAGGTATCCGTATTGTCAAGGAATTTCCTGATTTTTTCCTGAGGAGTTGCCTAGATTACCGCCGGATAGAGAGGTTGAGTTTAAAATTGAAGTATATTCTGGTTCCACCCCGATTTCAATGGCTCCTTATCGTATGACCCCAAAGGAGCTTAAGGAACTGAAAGTCCAACTCCAGGAGTTGTTGGACAGAGGATTTATCCGACCTTGTGTATCACCGTGGGGAGCCCCAGTTCTCTTTGTCAAGAAGAAAGATGGGACATTGAGACTCTGTATTGATTATAGGAAACTGAACAAGCTCACGGTTAAAAACAAATATCCTTTCCCCAGGATTGATGATCTATTTGACCAATTTCGAAGGGCTTCTATCTTTTCAAAAATAGACTTGAGGTCTGGTTATTATCAACTCAAAGTGAAAGATTCGGATATTCCGAAGACTGCTTTCCGTACTCGGTATGGGCACTATGAGTTTTTAGTGATGTCATTCGGGTTAACGAATGCCCCTGCTGCTTTTATGGATTTGATGCATCGGGTGTTTCGACCTTATCTGGATTGTTGCAGTCAATTAAGATTCCTGAGTGGAAATGGGAGCGCATTACAATGGACTTTGTTACTGGTCTTCCTCTGACTCCTTCTAAAAATGATTCTATTTGGGTGATTGTTGATCGACTCACCAAGTCAGCGCACTTTATTCTTATCTGGATTAATTATTCTTTAGACAAACTGGCTAAGTTGTACATTTCTGAGATCGTTAGAATTCATGGTGTTCCGTTGTCAATCATATCTGATCGAGATCCGAGGTTCACTTCCAGGTTCTGGAAGGCTTTGCACGAGGCTTTGGGTACCCGTTTGAATTTCAGTACATCTTTTCATCCTCAGACTGAAGGACAGTCTGAGTGAGTAATTCAGGTGTTGGAGGATATGTTAAGGGGTTGTGTGATTGATTTTCATGGTAGTTGGGAAGATTTCTTGCCATTAGCTGAGTTTGCTTACAATAATAATTACCAGGCATATATTCGCATGGCACCGTACGAGGCTCTGTATAGACGTAGATGACGTACTCCTATATGTTGGACAGAGTTGCATGATAGAAAAACTTTGGGTCCAGACTTGGTTAAGGAGACTGAAGATATTGTCAGATTGATCCGTGATCACTTAAAAGAGGCATTCGATAGGCAGAAATCATACGCAGATAAGCGACGTAAGGATATCGAGTTCGAGGTTGGAGATCAGGTTTTTCTCAAGGTATCTCCATGGAAGAAGGTATTGAGATTTGGACGTAAGGGTAAAATGAGTCCGCGATTTATTGGGTCGTATCGTATTTTGAAGAAAGTTGGGCCTGTTGCTTATCAGCTCGAGTTGTCTCCCCAGCACAGTCGTATTCATGATGTTTTTTATGTGTCTATGTTGAGGTGATACCATCTAGATCCAGATCACATCATTCAAGTTGATGAGGTAGAGCTGAGGCCTGATTTTTCATATGAGGAGGAGCCTGTTCAGGTTTTAGAGAGAGATAAACGAGTTCTTCGGAATAGGCGAATTCCAATGGTTAAAATTCAGTGGAGTAATCGTAGCCCCTCAGAAGCTACTTGGGAGACATTGGAGTCAATGGAGGCTCAATTCCTCATCTATTTGCATAAGGTAAATTTCGAGGACGAAATTTCTTGTAGAGGGGGAGAATTGTAACAACCCGGAAATTTGAAAAAAATATTTGTAATTTGAGGTTTTAATTAAGTAATTTGGTGAAATTTGGGGACTAAATTGAAAGATTTTAAAAATTTTGTAACTTGTTTTAGAGTTAAAGGAAATTCAGGGACCAAGCCCTGAATTTACCCTAAAATGTTAGGTATGTGGTATTATATGCGTGAATTGGTTTCTGAAAATCAGAAACCAATTCATCCCAAATTCCCTTCCAAGAGCCCATTTTCCAACCACGATCCCGACGCCGTCCGAATTCCGATTGTCGTTTTGAAACCACCATCGTGTTCGTTATTGAGTGAGGAACAATTCCCTTAAACTAATTGAAGCGAAACGCTGCCAAACGTCGGGAATTTCCAGTCAAAGCCTCGACGTTTTTTTAGCTCAATCGTCGAGAAAATCTTAAATTCATCGCCGATCGTTGCTCTGTTTACGACACCTCCGGCACCATCGTGTTCCTTGTGCCATTCCGAGTCCACCGGTGTCTTCTTTTTTCTCCGGTGGCGGCGGCGCATGTGGTGGTGAAGCGGTCAAAGTTTCCGATTTGATGAAATCGAGCTCTCCGCCGTTCAAAAATTTAAACCGATCTAAGTATCTTGAAATCGCTCAAAATAATTTTTAGAAATTTTTCCGTGAATTTTACGCAGTCAGAAGAGTCCTCACGCGCCCCCACGCGTCGCCACTACGCGTGGGGAAGGCTAAAATAATCGATTTAACCGATTTTTCAAAGGGTTTGACCGGTTCCGACCCGTTGACCGTTGACCGTTGACCGGGTGATATTTTGGGAATTAATTCGAAATGGGTGCTATTTTGGGAATTTAATTTGAAAATGTGCTATTTTGGGAATTTAATTTGAAAAAAAGGTGCTATTTTGGGAATTATTTCGAAAAGGGTACTATTTTGGTAATTATTTTAAAAAGGGTGATATTTCTGTAAAATGATTTACAGTTTGTTGACCTCCTTTGACCAGAACTTTGGACGGCTTTGACCGGTCATTAAACAACCGTTAATCTTTTCCGAGAATACCTATCATGATATTTTTCGACGTCTCGAATCTGTTTTTGGAGTCGGTTTCACAAAATTCAAACCCGAAAGTCTCCGAATCTTCAGTCAAACCCGTTGACTTTGATTTTGACCAAGAATTCAGAATTTCGGAAGGTCATACTTTATGTTTTTCGACGTCCTTAATCTGATTCCGAAGTCCGTTTTGTCAAATTCTGACTCAAAATCCCCGAATCAAGCATGTGAACCCAAAAAGGCTTAGTATTTTAGTATTTTGATTATTTATTTGAGAATTGGTTAATGAATTGATTCATTAAAATATTTTATGAAGGTACCTGTGTTTCACCTGAACGAGGATAAGTTAGGTCTGGAGTTGTTCGTTCGTCAGATCAGCTTGAATAGCGTACTACAAGAATTACCCGTAGGTTTTCGTATATTATTTAAATAAAGATTATTTATATTAGGATTCCAATATGGATTTTTCCAATTCGTAGGATCTAGCGTTGCAGTAGAGCGTGATCTACAAACCCAGTGATAGGCTTCCCTATCTGATTTCTCAGACTGTTACAGGTGTCTTTCCTGATAGTGTTATATTATTGTTTTAAAGTATATAAATATATGAATAATGTGTATCTGATTTCTGATTTACTGTATATTTCTGATATGATTTCTGGTTACGGTATTTTATATCGTTTTCTGAATATTGATTACCCAACATCTGAATTACCATACATTATTGATTTGATTTTTGATTTCTGTATTTCTGTTTATGGTTTTCAAGCTTGAAACATTCTTATGTTTTTAAAGAATTATTCATTGTTTTACGCGCATACATTCATGTTCATTATTATCATTGGGGGGAATATTATTGGAGGAAGATTATTTGCAGGCTCCTCGGCTGTGTGCTCAGGGCCTTACTGGTTGTGCGGGGTGTATGGTTCTGGGGAACCTACATAAACAGATTGTGAAATGATGGGGGTAGTGTTCATGTTTTCAAAACATATTGCATAAACAAATTTTATTAAAATATTTTGTTAATATGTTTTTATACACTGTATGGAGCACACTGAGCTTTTTAGCTCATTCTGTAGTTTTTACATTTTTCAGATAACAGCAGACCGTAAGCTAGCAGATTTGGCATCAGGAGAGATCAACTACTTATTTTGTATGAACATATATATCTACATGTTTTTCGTTGTATCTGGTGACATGTATTTGCTATCGTTTTGGATTTATCTGTATTATTAATATTTTGGTTTGTATTAATATAATGTATTGTAATATAAAAAAACCTCTGAATGGGATACGTGACCACTTAGGTTTGGGTCTAACTTACAGACCGGGTCTGGGGGGCTACATTTGGTGGTATCAGAGCTTTCGATTTTAAACACTCGGACTGTCTAAACTTTGGATTTTTAAGAAATTTTGAAAAAAAATGTCACCTTATTTTATGATTTAAAATTTTCTCGAGATCCCTGATGCTAATCTGACATATGTTTCAAGTTCTTTCTGTAGAGCCTTATAGATCCAACGATGAATGCTGCTAGAGGTCGTAGGACAAGATGTGGACGTGGTCAAGGGTGAGTTGCTCGACCTTCTGTTACGATCGACGATCCGATGTCACCACGTGATCCTCATGTTCTGCAAGTAGATCTGATTCTTTCTCATGATGATCAGTTTACTACTGTGAGAGACCCTCCCGTCACTGAAGATGAGGATACTGAGATGAATGAAGACGCCATTAATAGAGCTATCTTCCGCATATTTCAGAGAGCTGCTAGAGCCCCTAGTAACATGACTGCAGTGGAGATTTCAAATTCTCTGGTTGTTGTTGGTGTAGTTCCATTTGAGGGTATTACTGGTGGACCCCCGACAGACGTTGAGTATTAGCTAGAGGACACAGAGAGGATTATGGATGAGATAAACCTCGGACCTGAGCAGAAGTTGAAGGGGCCCTAACTATGTTGAAGAAAGAGAGCTTTAGATGGTGGCAATCAATTTCTGGTAGTATTCCGAGAAATTAGTTAACATGGGATCTTTTTAAAAACTCGTTTCCGGAGTCGCTACATCGGAGAGAGATACTTGCAAGAGTGACGTCAAGAGTTTCAGGATCTGGAGATACTTGCAGGAGCGACGTCAGGAGTTTCAGGATCTGGAGCAGGGTAATATGTCTGTTATGGACAACGAGGTTGAGTTCATCCGATTAAGCCGTTATGCTCCTGGACTTATTGGCACAGAGACAGATAAATGCTTGAGATTCGAAAATGGACTCTGGTATGAGATCAGGAGTCGAGTTGCTACCCACCGGGAGAGGAATTTTGATGCATTGGTTGAGATAGCCAAGACTGCTGAGGAAATAGAGCGATTGGATATGGAACACAAGAGAGATAGTGATCGAGCCCAAAATCGATTCAGGAGGCCTTCTGGTTCTGTTGATTCTTCTATACACCCTAGCAAGAAAGGCAGGGGTGAGTCATTTCGGAGAGGCGGTGCGAGTGTCAGACCTGTTGCATATGGTTCTTCAAATTTTTAGCCTTCTAGACATGGTGGATCTTCTGGGTCGCAATCTTTGCAGTCATGTAATTATTGTGGGAAACCTCATTATGGGGAATACAGGTAGAAATTGGGTACATGTTTTAGATATGGTTCAAGTGACCATATTGTAAAGGATTGTCCAGAGTTAACTCATTCAGTTCAGACACCAGCTCGTACTCCCGTTAGTTCTCATAGTACAGTTCAGACTCCAGCAGGGGGTCGTACTCAGGAGAGAGCACCAGGATCGGCTAATAGAGGCCGAGTATCTAAGAGTAGGGGTCCAGTCAGATCTGAGGCCAGACAACCTGCATTGGTTTACACTAATAGACTTCGACAGGATCGCGATGGGCCTAATGTGATTTCAGGTACTGTTACTATTCATTCAGTTCCCTACTTTGCATTGTTTGATAGTGGTTCTACCAATTCCTATGTATCACATTCTGTTTCTGAGGGTCTAAGTATTCCTGTTGAGAATACTAAGCATTCGGTGATAGTTCAAAGTCCCTTAGGCAAGTCAATTGTGTTGGATCGTATTTATATAGAGAGTGCCCTATTGAGATCAATGGAGAGATTTTTCTGGCCGACCTGATGGAGTTACCTTTGAAAGAGTTTGATTTGATTCACGGCGTAGATTGGTTGGACAAACATCGAGTAAATATTGATTTTGAGACCAAGAGAGCTATTCTGAAGACCCCAGATTATCGAAAGATTGTAATGATCGGAGAACGCCGTGGATTTCTGACGAATGTTGTGTCTGCTTTAGTAGCTGAGAAGATGATCAGGAAGGGTTCTGAGGCGTTTCTTACTTATATTTTGGATACTAGGAGTTCTCAATCTGATATTGAAGGTATCCGTATTGTCAAGGAATTTCCTGATGTTTTTCCCGAGGAGTTGCATGGATTACCGCCGGATAGAGAAGTTGAGTTTGAAATTGAAGTATATTCTGGTTCCACCCCAGTTTCAATGGCTCCTTATCGTATGGCCCCAAAGGAACTTAAGGAACTGAATGTCCAACTCCAGGAGTTGTTGGACAGGGGATTTATCAGTCCTAGTGTATCACCATGGGGAGCCCCAGTTCTCTTTGTCAAGAAGAAAGATGGGACATTGAGACTCTGTATTGATTATAGGAAACTGAACAAGCTCACGGTTAAAAACAAATATCCTTTGCCCAGGATTGATGATCTATTTTACCAATTTCGAGGGGCTTCTATCTTTTCAAAAATAGACTTGAGGTCTGGTTATTATCAACTCAAAGTGAAAGATTCGGATATTCCGAAGACTGCTTTCCGTACTCGGTATGGGTACTATGAGTTTTTAGTGATGTCATTCGAGTTAACGAATGCCCCTGCTGCTTTTATGGATTTGATGCATCGGGTGTTTCGACCTTATTTGGATCAGTTTGTAGTTGTGTTCATTGATGACATACTGGTGTATTCTAGAAGTGAAGCAGAACATGATAAGAATTTAAGGATTGTTCTACAGATTCTCAGGGAGAATAAGCTTTATGCTAAGTTGAGCAAGTGTGAGTTTTGGCTCAGCGAAGTGACTTTTCTTGGACATATCGTTTATGCTGATGGCATTCAGGTGGATCCGAGAAAAGTGGAGGCTATTCTGAACTGGAAGCAACCCAGGAACGTCTCGGAGATCCGTAGTTTCTTGGGCTTAGCTGGTTACTACCGTCGTTTCATTGAGGGGTTCTCCCTTATTGCAGCTCCTATGACGAAACTATTGAGGAAGGATGTTTCATTTGTCTGGTCTGAGGACCAACAAGCTAGCTTTGAGAAATTGAAGACTGTTTTAACTCAAGCTCCAGTGTTGATTCAGCCTGAATCTGGGAAAGATTTCTCTGTCTACAGTGATGCTTCTCATTCTGGATTAGGATGTGTTTTGATGCAAGATGGGAAGGTTGTCGCTTATGCGTCGCGTCAGTTAAAGTCGCATGAGCGTAACTATCCTATTCACGATCTGGAGTTAGCTGCTGTGGTCTTTGCTTTAAAGATCTGGAGACACTACCTCTACGGAGAAAAGTGTTATATTTATACTGATCATAAAAGTCTGAAGTATCTGCTTACTCAGAAAGAATTGAATTTGAGACAGCGTCGCTGGTTGGAGCTTCTAAAGGACTATGATTTAGAGATAGAATATCATCCAGGGAAGGTTAATGTAGTGGCAGACGCCTTGAGTCGTAAGGCAATATCAGATCTCAGAGCCTTATTCGCCAACTTGAGTTTATTTGATGATAATAGTATGTTAGCAGAGTTGCAGGTTAAGCCTACTTTGGCCGAGGAGATTAAGACCAAACAACTTCTGGATAGCTCATTGCTTTCCCTTATTGAGCAAGTTAAACAAGGATCGAGTTCAGAGTATACTGTGGATCATGATGGTATTTTGTGTTTTCACGGTCATTACTGCTTTCCTAAAGATGATGATTTGAGGCGAGTTATTCTTCAGGAGGCTCATAGTAGTCCTTATGCTATGCATCATGGCGGGGACAAAATGTACAATAATCTCAAAGAGCGCTACTTCTGGATTGGTATGAAAAAGAATATTTCAGATTTTGTGGCGAGGTGTTTGACTTGTCAGCATGTTAAGGAAGAACACCAACATCCATCTGGATTATTGCAGTCAATTAAGATTCCTAAGTAGAAATGAGAGCGCATTACAATAGACTTCGTTACTGGTCTTCCTCTGACTCCTTCTAAAAAAGATTCTATTTGGGTGATTGTTGATCGACTCACCAAGTCAGCGCACTTTATTCCTATCCGGATTAATTATTCTTTTGACAAACTGGCTAAGTTGTACATTTCTGAGATCGTTAGAATTCATGGTGTTTCGTTGTCTATCATATCTGATCGAGATCCGAGGTTCACTTCCAGGTTCTAGAAGGCTTTGCACGAGGCTTTGGGTACCCGTTTGAATTTCAGTACATCTTTTCATCCTCAGACTGATGGACAGTCTGAGTGAGTAATTAAGGTGTTGGAGGATATGTTACAAGGTTGTGTGATTGATTTTCATGGTAGTTGGGAAGATTTCTTGCCATTAGCTGAGTTTGCTTACAATAATAGTTACCAGGCAAGTATTCGCATAGCACCGTACGAGGCTCTGTATGGACATAGATGTCGTACTCCTATATGTTGGACAGACTTACATGATAGAAAAACTTTGGGTCCAGACTTGGTTAAGGAGACTGAAGATACTGTCAGATTGATCCGTGATCGCTTAAAAGAGGCATTCGATAGGCAGAAATCATACGCATATAAGCGACGTAAGGATATCGAGTTTGAGGTTAGAGATCAAGTTTTTCTCAAGGTATCTCCATGGAAGAAGGTATTAAGATTTGGACGTAAGGGTAAACTGAGTCCGCGATTTATTGGGTCGTATCGTATTTTGAAGAAAGTTAGACCTGCTGCTTATCAGCTCGAGTTGCCTCCACAGCTCAGTCATATTCATGATGTTTTTCATGTGTCTATGTTGAGGTGATACCGTCCAGATCCAGATCACATCATTCAAGTTGATGAGGTAGAGCTGAGGCCTGATTTTTCATATGAGGATGAGCATGTTCAGGTTTTAGAGAGAGATGAACGAGTTCTTCGGAAATAGGCGAATTCCAATGGTCAAAATTCAGTGGAGTAATCGTAGTCCCTCAGAAGCTACTTGTGAGACATTGGAGTCAATGGAGGCTCAATTTCCTCATCTATTTGCATAAGGTAAATTTCGAGGACGAAATTTCTTGTAAAGGGGGAGAATTGTAACAACCCGGAAATTTGAAAAAAAATATATATTTGTAATTTGAGGTTTTAATTAAGTAATTTGGTGAAATTTGGGGACTAAATTGAAAGATTTTAAAAATTTCGTAGCATGTTTTAGAGTTAAAGAAAATTCAGGGACCAAACCTTGAATTTACCATAAAATGTTAGGTATGTGGTATTATATGCGTGAATTGGTTTCTGAAAATCAGAAACCAATTCATCCCAAATTCCCTTCCCAGAGCCCATTTTCCAACCACGATCCCGACGCCGTCCGAATTCCGATCGTCGTTTTGAAACCACCATCATGTTCGTTATCGAGTGAGGAAATATTCCCTTAAATTAATTGAAGCGAAACGCTGCCAAACGCCGGAAATTTCCAGTCAAAGTCTCGACGTTTTTTTTAGCTTAATCGTCGAGAAAATCTTAAATTCATCGCCGATCGTTGCTCCGTTTACGACACCACCAGCACCATCGTGTTCCTTGTGCCGTTCTGAGTCCACATGTGTCCTCTTTTTTCTCCGGCGGCGGCGGCGCGTGTGGTGGTGAAACAGTCAAAGTTTCCGATTTGATGAAATCGAGCTCTCCGCCGTTCAAAAATTTGAACCGATCTTTGTAAGTATCTCGAAATCGCTCAAAATAATTTTTAGAAATTTTTCCGTGAATTTTACGTAGTCAGAAGAGTCCTCACGCGCCCCCACGCGTGACATTTTGGGAATTAATACGAAATGGGTGCTATTTTTGGAAATTTAATTCGAAAATGTGCTATTTTGGGAATTTAATTCGAGAAATGATATTTTGTGAATTAATTCGAAAATGGTGCTATTTTGGTAATTATTTAAAAAAAGGTGTTATTTCTGTAAAATTGTTGACAGTTTGTTGACCTCCTTTGACCAGAACTTTGGCCGGCTTTGACCGGCCATTAAACAACCGTTAATCTTTTCCAAGAATACCTATCATGATATTTTTTGACGTCCCGAATCTGCTTTTGGGGTCGGTTTCACAAAATTCAAACCCGAAAGTCTCCGAATCGTCAGTCAAACCCGTTAACTTTGATTTTGACCAAGAATTCAGAATTTCGGAAGGTCATACTTTATGTTTTTCGACGTCCTGAATCCGATTCCGAAGTCCATTTTGTCAAATTCTGACCCGAAATCCCCGAATCAAGCATGTGAACCCAAAAAGGCTTAGTATTTTAGTATTTTGATTATTTATTTGAGAATTGGTTAAGGAATTGATTCAGTAAAATATTTTTTGAAGGTACCCGTGTTTCACCTAAACGAGGATCAGTTAGGTCTGGAGTTGTTCGTTCGTCAAATCAGCTTGAATCGCGTACTACAAGAATTACCCGTAGGTTTCCGTATATTATTTAAATAAAGATTATTTATATTAGGATTCCAATATGGATTTTTCCAATTCGTAGGATCTAGCGCTGCAGCAGAGCGTGATCGACAAACCCAGTGATAGACTTCCCTATCTGATTTCTCAGACTATTACAGGTGTGTTTCCTGATAGTGTTATATTATTGTTTTAAAGTATATAAATATATGAATACTGTGTATCTGATTTCTGATTTACTGTATATTTCTGATATGATTTCTGGTTACGGTATTTTATACCGTTTTCTGAATACTGATTATCCAACATTTGAATTACCATACATTACTAATTTGATTTTTGATTTCTGTATTTCTGTTTATGGTTTTTAAGCTTGAAACATTCTTATGTTTTTAAAGAATTATTCATTGTTTTACGCGCATACATTCATGTTCATTATTATCATTGGGGGGAATATTATTGGAGGAAGATTATCTGCAGGCTCCTCGGCTGTGTGCTCAGAGCCTTACTGGTTGTGCGGGGTGTATGGTTCTGGGGAACCTACACAAACAGATTGTGAAAGGATGGGGGTAGTGTTCATGTTTTCAAAACATATTGTATAAACAAATTTTATTAAAATATTTTGTTAATATGTTTTTAAACACTGTATGGAGCACACTGAGCTTTTTAGCTCATTCTGTAGTTTTTACCTTTTTCATATAACAGCAGACCGTAAGCTAGCAGATTTGGTATCAGGAGAGATCAACTACTTATTTTGTACGAACATATATCTCTACATGTTTTCCGTTGTATCTGGTGACATGTATTTGCTATCGTTTTGGATATATATGTATTATTAATATTTTGGTTTGTATTAATATAATGTATTGTAATATAAAAAAAACCTCTGAATGAGATATGTGACCACTTAGTTTTGGGTCTAACTTACAGACCGGGTCTGGGGGGCTACAAACAAAGTTTTTTGTTTATATTTTTTAAGGAACGAGTTCATATATTCTAATCTAATAGCCCTCGGAAATTGATATTATTCAAATATTGTTCAACTATGAAACCAAATAATATCCTGCATTACAAGGTATGCAGATAAAGCTCTTAAAAAGCAACATATGAAGCAATGTATCACATGATTAGCAGTAACGCATATAAAATCTGGTTTAAATAACTATAGGACTGCTACAAGATCAATCTAAGGAGGCCTCCGTTGGTACCTCTCCTAGATAGTTGTCAACATTCACATCTAGAGACTGCATTCTTCTATTGCTAATATTTATTTAGGAAACATCAGTTTTGATTTCAGGTACGACGGTATTACTGCTCGAGATATGAACCACGTGATCTAGTTCATTCTATCTAGCAGAAAAGCTAACCCAACATTTAGAGCTATCACTCGTGTATTCAGATTATCAGGTCAGTCATTAAAGATTATCATTCCTGGACAAAGAAATATATGTAAAGCTATTGAAAGTACAACTTAGCTCCGTGTCACATGAAGTTTTTCTCCAAGATCTTTATCAACTCCTCCAGCTTTGGGATTATCTTTGGATTCATCAAATCTCTAGCTTCCATCAAGAGAGAGTCTTCTTGGCTGAAATTATAAGCATCCACCACGACTCTCATCATGGTATGGAGCTTCTCCGGGGTCCTGAAATTTCATTATGATGAGTTAAACAAAGGCACATAATTATCCAACAACGAGGATAATACAAAAATCAAGCGATATTATGTTTATGTAAATGGCAAGAAACCCGTTATTAATGCCATCCATTTCAGGGGTTAGTACCAACCCAACCTATGATTTGCACTTGAATATTTGTGTGTCATTCCACATATACTATTGGAAAAAAACAATTTAAAAACTCTTGCAAGGTGATTTTCTTTAAAAAAGAAAAGAAAAGAAAAAACAGGGCACTGAAGGTGGAAAACTGACTTGGAAGATTAAGCCTATGCATTGCAAAGCCCAATTCCTAGATGGTACTAAATTTTGACAAAAATTAAGTCAGAGCAACAGACATACGTGTGAAGGTTGTCCAAATCCACCCCTTCAAGTTCTTTTCCGTGTGTAAACGCATCATTTAAGGCACACAGTCGCTCCTCGGGATCCTCAATCGTAAGAAGATACTACACAATCCTAATCTCTTTTGGTGGGAGCCTCTGTAGATTACCTCTAGCAGTCATATACAAGTTTTGACAAAATTAAGTCAGAGCAACAGACATACGTGTGAAGGTTGTCCAAATCCACCCCTTCAAGTTCTTTTCCGTGTGTAAACGCATCATTTAAGGCACACAGTCGCTCTGGATCCTCAATCGTAAGAAGATACTTCACAATCCTAATCTCTTTGGTGGGAGCCTCTGTAGATTACCTCTAGCAGTCCTATACAAGTGGTACAATAGTCTTTTTACCTGGAATTGAGAAAATAGGGTCATAGATATTTTAAGCATTGATCTGAGACACTTGCAAATTTATCATAACATTCAATTTTTTTCAAAAACTATTGGCCCCAAGTGCTCAAATGAGCTATCCTATCGAATATTGAATGCACAACACAGAAAAACAAAAAGAATAAGAGGGAAAAGGTTCATAATTCAGGCAGCCAATATTGCTTTTCAAAAGTTATACATCAGTTGGCTTCCCACAAATGACTATGATTCCACCTCCTGAAACCAATTAAGCTTTTTTATCAATCTCCCATTTTCTTTAAATAGATTGAAGAAAAAACTCAAATTATTGGCCATTGGAGAATTTTCTTCCCTGAATCTGATTATCATTTCATTAATTTATAAGATCATCAAAGGGTTCATCTTTGAGCCGTCACGAAGTCATAAAAAAAAAACATATAGTTCACCCATCCTAAGATTATATAGAGAGGAGGGTTTTTCCTCCATGAAATCAGCAACAGTACCCTCATCTTTTGTCATGTTTAGATTCCTTGGCAGCTGACCAGTTTAGTGATCATTAGCAGCAATGCTGAATCAAGTTGATTTTTCTCAGCCAAACTACCAATTTTGTTAAGGATTTTGATCCAGGAGGAAGAGGGATCTGTGTGGCCTGAAAAAGCAGTGGCACTTAAGCATTTTGTTAAGGAAAAGGGTGCTGCAGTGACCAGTGTACTGCGTCGTCTTTCTTTCAAAAGGGATGGAGTTTGAACAAGCCGTTGTTGATATGTAGATAAGGAAAGTTCAGATCTGTTAAACTTGGAGAGCAACCGCATACCAAGGACTGCCGAATGATATGTTTGGAATCCCTTAAACTACATTAAGATTTCACGTGATACTGATTAGAAAGCAAAGCTGAGCAGGTAAGAATATCTTTGAAGAATCACTTCAACTATTGTCACAAAGGAAGAATTATATTGTATACAAGGTTAGGATGCCAGATTGCAGAGAAATTAGGTTATTTTGCAAAGGAAAGGCTTACGTATGTTGAGATCAACTTAGATGTATATCCCAGTAGAAAGTTGGAGCTAGAGAAGTTCTCCGGGTTTGTGCCGTTCCTAAGGTCTTCTTTAATGAAGTATTGACTGTGTAGGATGAGTGAACTAAAAGACTTAGATGAGTCTGGAAAGCTTGATGAGAAGATTGATTTTTTGGTTTCTGAAGCACCATCAACTGAAGCTCCTTTACCACCTCTTTCTGGTGAAGATGATGTGTCCAAGATGGGTTGTTGATGAACTAGCTCTAATTGTTCAAAAAATGAAAGCAACTATTGTTGTTAAGGATCGGTTATACAAGATGCGTAGATTTACTAATTGTTTCCTAGGTTCTGAAGCAGTAGATTTCAATCTGAAGATCAATACCTTGAAAGAGAAGAGGTTAGTTGGAGTTTATTATGATTTCTCAGACTGCTACTAGTTTCCCATTATAGTAGATGGCTTTCAATTTAATCCTAGCATATTAAAATGTACTCTAGACTCTAGAGTATAGCTTTTAAGGATGTATTCCAGTCTGGAAGATCCATATTTTGGATGTCAATTTTATCCTAGCATGAATTCTTATGGTATCACATCTAGGGACGGAGTTATGTTATAGGGATTTACTTATCTGGACGCCAATTTAATTTATTTAGACTTTGCCTCCCCTGAGCTTGATTTTTGCTCCGTCCCTGACCATATCATGACGTTTCAGAAAATAGTAATACGTATTGCTATTTCAAACTTCTCTTTCTGTGTTCTGTTTCACATATGTGGTATTGGGAGATTTTATCTCTTGCATATTTTTGGCTTTTCACTGGTCAAACCAGAGGACCACTGGTTTGAGTTTATAATTGTGTGCTTGCTTGTTTTGTAATGTTTAGATGTAGTTATAGACCGTTAACCTCCCATTTATTTTATTTTCTTCTGTAACCTTTATAATATGTAGTAGAATGTAGAAAATCTTCTCATTTTTTTTCCGAGATGCTTTATAATAGTGAGAATCTGTTTGAGGATGGGCGACCACTTGTATCGGTTCTTGGACCATGATCTTCTACTGTGTCATCTCAATGTCACGACATTCCGAGTGGTATAATTGAACTGAAGCCAAAGCCTATTGCTGAAATTGCGTCAAGGCAGAGAGTTTGTCCTATGCTATTTTGAATCCTATGCATCAAAAGATGGAAGA
The DNA here is from genome assembly GCF_006381635.1 of Hibiscus syriacus. Lineage (NCBI taxonomy): Eukaryota > Viridiplantae > Streptophyta > Magnoliopsida > Malvales > Malvaceae > Hibiscus > Hibiscus syriacus. Next base: position 2,530,285 of record NW_024063519.1, on the reverse strand, counting down.
CATGTTGATTATAAAAGTATTAATGGAGTGAGGAATTTGCAAGGTTCGATCCAATGATGTGCTCGCTCGCTTCTTTTAAATGATCAAGGACTCATTATTGATGGCAAAAAAATTTAGGTACTTAAGAATAGTTCAAGAGCTCCAACGAGAAAAATGCAGTACATGCCATGGGAGGAGAAACTTGCCTTCTTCTAAATTTGTACAATATGATGGCTATCCATGCAATATTAGTGTGGGGTCATCCTGCTGGTCTCTTGGAACGAAGGAAGCTGTTTGGAGACTTCAAGATGTTGTTGGTGGGTGTACATGCTCGCTTTCATCTATTCAGAATGCATTTTAAGGGGAAATCAAAGGGCACATACAATCTTCTGAAAACCATTTGTTGTAAAGATAAACGATCTCAGGTAAGACAGTAAAATTGATGCTTATTGGTTGCATAATAGTTCTATGCACTGTTTTGGATGCTTGCATTTCTGGGTTAGCTTATTATAGTTTTAAGTGTTAATTATGCAAACCGGTGAAATTACAAAGCTTTTATCTGTTGGCTTCAGAATCTGGAACTACTAGATTTCTTATCCTTAAAATTTGATGCTCTTCTAAATTCTTCCTTTGTTTCAGAAGGCTGAACCAAAGTTGTGCATAAAAGTGGCCTCACAATGCGCTGTGGGGTTATTGATTATTGATTTCACCTTGCAATTCCCCCCCCCCTTTTCAAGTGAATTAGGTTGACAACGGCTTGTAAGGGTAACCTGAATGAGTTTTGTTAAAACATCACATTATATGGTACCCAAAAAAGAATATATCCTCAAGAGTGAATGCTTCATGTGAAATTCAGAGTAGCTCATTCTTAGTTATATATTTTTCAGGTGGCTCTACCCTATCCTGAGCCTCTAGTTCACTTTGCCTAGTTTCTGGTGCCGATCAGGGCCTTCTCTTCGGTGCTATTCCGGAAACATTGATAAAGAGCTGATGGATGCTGCACGGGATTTCTTAAGAGCTGGTGGGCTTATTGCTGATTTGAACGGCAAGGTTGCATATGCTAGTAAGATCCTCAAATGGTAAGTTAATTCAAGTAACTTCTTAGTGCAAAAAGTTCATATTTCTTCCCTAGACTTTATTTACTGTTATGGAATTCAAAATCAGATCTAGAATTTTCTCCAAACACTTGCATCGCACACTAAAAGACATGCACAGCCACACTAACAGACGCATGCATGCACTCTAAAACTCATTGCATTTGGAAACGGAACTTCTAGAGACTGCTGCTTTCTTTTCAGCTTATTTAACCCTATAGAAATTCTTACCAATGTGGCCTTATCGATTAGTATTCGACAGAAGAAATCAATTATAGACACTAATAATTACACCGCTCTTTATAGACAGCTTGGGATTTGCCATCCCAGGTAAGATCGGTTTAAGATCATGGGATCCTTTTCTATCGGATATATAGGAAGGGTTGATGAATCATCCAAGTCTTGATTTCCAAAGTTGGATTCAGAAGCAACATAAATGCGGGACAATTAGTTTTGACGCTTCAAGCAATGATTAGTGCTAAAGTTACAGCACGCATAATGCTTAATTTTCCAGTTGCCTATTGCGCCCTTCTATGTACATGGAAATAGTAATAAGATGGATGCTTTGTTTAGTGACATGTTACTAAATGACACCAATGTTATTGTCTTAACATTTTGGTAAGGTTCAAATTTGTGTTGGCAATAGCAGGTACCAGTTATAACCTCTCGTTATATAAAAATATAGGTGAAGTTCACTTCAACAATACACAAAAGATACGCAAGATAGCCATGGACTTTGCACCAAACACCAAGCTGTAGTAAATTGATATTTCTTTGAATTAGAAGATAGATGATGCAGTAAGATTGGTTCATATACTTGTTCTGGGAAAATAACTTATGTTGCTTGTATTAATCAACGAACAGGTTTTATAGTTGATTTTGGCAAGACTGAGTTAGAAGTATTGAAACATGCCTCCAATTACTTGGAGCCAACCAAGTCTGAAGCTTTGCTGGGGATGATTGCTGATGGTGAGTTGAAGGTGATACACCAGCCATATGATTGGAACTTGAACTGCTAGGGTTTGACTCCTTTTTCCTACTCTCCTTGCAACTGATCGATGATCATACAGGTCTCCCTGATTTACATGATTTTAATGAGGCCAATATCGATTATTATATCGTACAACTTGAAGATTACATGCAACATTATATGTCAGTCAGGTTACAGTTTTGTCAAATGAAATACTAAAGTGGACTAAAGGTTATAGTGTTGTTGAATATTTAATTCCAATACGATTACTTTACATATGCTTTCTGGGTTTTTTTGGTTCGATCCTTATCATGTGTAATGGTTACGAAAGATCTGGTAGGCTGAAGTGAGTTATTGTTCAAAATTAGTTGGTATATGCAACTCACCACTCACCAGTAGGTATGCTTTCGATTTTCCTTGACTGATAGCAAATGACGAAACTGAATCTACGTATACCGTAATAAATACTATAAAAACTGTCTAAACTATGATTTCAATTATTACGAGGTTTAATATAAAAAATTGTCTGAACTCGTTTTTCTTAAAGTGATTCTATGGAACTTTTTTCAATTTATTCATTTAGGTGTTGGTCTATAACGATCATTTAAAAAATTATGTTATCTGACACATGTCAATTTATAAATTTCAAAAAATTTATTTTAAATATTTTTTTTGAAAAAACACCAAAATTATCTCAAATCTTAAAAAAGCCCAAAATATTAAAAATTTTAATTTCAATCCTTAAACTCACATCGATCGCTACTGTTGTCGTTGACTGAATCTCGACCTGATCGTACCTCCCTTGACGACTAGTCACCATAATAACTGTTGATGAACACTAAATTTTGACACCCTAAAATATGTATAGCTATCTCTGAACCCTAATCACGACACAACGATTTCGACGGCCATATCGAAGACAAAGTTGACGATGGCTATAGAGAGATGTCAAGGACGTGTCGGTGGTCGTGATCAGCAAGAGAGATAAGGGTAGGTTGAGAGAGAATTTTTAGGGATTTGGAGTTTTTTTTTATAATTTTAGAAAAAATTAGGGTTATATATATATATAATATATCTATATATATATATATATAATATATATATATATAATATATAATTTTTTTTAATTTGTTTAGAAAATAAAAATTTCAAAATTATTAGAACGTGAACATGTCACTTAAAGGGACCTTTTTAATGGTTGTTACGGACGAGACACCTAAAGTAGTAACGTTTATAACATTAGGGACCTTGATGAATAAAAAAAGAATTAGATATCACTTTGAGAAAAACAATATAGTTTGGATAATTTTTTTTGTTTTAAACCTTATTATTATTATTATTATTTACAAAGAAGATGGTCTAAGATGGAACGATTATAGATGTTGATCAATGGATCTTTTTGGTTGCATCTTCAAGTTCGTCTTTAGCCTTATCGATCAAGCCTTAATGTTACTATTTAGGAGATGAAGTATGCTTAACAAGTAGCTATTAATCTTAGCCGCAGGTTGGGGAAAAAACCCAATTCAACCACGAGGAGCGTTCAAAGTTTTTGTTCAAATGCAATCTGTTAGTTTATGAGATTCAATTTCGTTTGGCAGTTTCAAATATTTACGGTATGATATGTTCAGTGAAGAAATAAACGAGAGAAGAAAAATATAATTTTAAGTGTGCGTATAAGGATTCATATATGATATATATTAGGAGACGAACTTGTAAAATTTTAAGGGATTAAAATAAATTATTAATAAAAGATATAATATATATATTATACAAAAATTTAAAATTTTAACGATCCCTCTCTGTTCATTTCTATGTCGATACAATAATAAGTATGTATTGTGACGTATTTAAGTTATTTTGCTGTACTTTCTTATAATGTCTTAGGTGTTTTATAATCGATATAATGAGTTTTTTTACCATTACTCGTAATTTCTTATGTTTTTCTTATTGTTTCTTTATGGATTATAATTGAATAAATATGTTATCGGGAGTTAAGTCCAGCCAGATCCCTTGAGGCAACGCCTTCTTTATCATTGTAATGTCCTATCCAGAACCAGAATGATATTCCATTTCCGACTACCCTACCAAAATTATGTAATGTTTTTTTTATTTAATTCAGTGAATCTATTTCGACTGTCGAAGCGTGGGGAAGGTAGACTGCAAATTAAGAATAAAACTGATTCATGAATCTTAGTTTGATTAGTATTTTTAAATTCGATGAATATGTTCAAGTATATTTGTCTCTAATTTAGCGATTATAAGTAGTTGTATTGAAAGAGAGACATTATAAGTGGTTTAATGATTCTATTAAAAATAATAGGTTAACTACACATGATACAATTAGAATTTAAGTGTGTATTGTTTATATTATAGGCTTTCAATTTTTTCAATTATGGCACTAAAATTTGATTTCCGCTGCAATTATGTCATGGATAGTAAAAATCCAAAGGGTATGATGACATGGACAACACAACATCATTGGTATAAACTATTGATACCTAAAACAACGTCATTTTAGACACTAAACTTCAGGGTGTACCGTTTTGTCACTGAAATTTTAAACAAATTCATTTTGGCGTGCACTTTTTCGGTCATCACCATTAATCAATCACCGCTAGTCACTGATCATTTTTTACGATAAGATTAGTATCAAAATGTTCATGTTTCACTCATTTTTCTTCTCTTATGATTTATTTTTCGTGAAACATGCTCAAAAGTGACGAAATCAAAAAAAATCTACCATTTTTTGAGTTTGAAGGCTTTCTTAGATATACAAGATTTGTGGTTGATCAAAAATCTAAACAGAGAGAAACACTATTTGAAAAGAGAAAAACATAACTCAAAACTAACCTCACTGGATCAATGAAAAAGCTCATAGTATTAATACTTTAGATTTATAAATAGATTTTCATCAATTTTGAGCGAGTTTAGTGAAAAATAATCATAGAGAATGGAAGATGACCAATGATTCGCAATATACAGTGGCTAGAAAGTGCGATGCCACAAAAGTAATTTGTTTAAAAGTTTATGGCAAAACGATATACCCCTAAAATTTAGTGTTGACATCATTTTGGGCATAAGTAGTTGTTGCCAAAATGGAAACGTTTTGTCCACACCATCATAGTAACAAAAAGATATATGTGTCACTGTGCTGTTAAAATTCAATGGCCCAGTGCATAATGGAAGCAAAAATTAAAAATTAGTATTATAATTGAAAAAATAAAAAATTTGGAGGTGTAAATGATACAGGCTGAAAATTTAATGGTATGTGATGGAATTTATCCTAGAATTTTTAATGGACGCGAACGCACCTCAACATCCCCTGTGTTCATCCTAATGATCCTATAAAGACTCAAGTGGGAATTCATGCATATGTGGCGGCGGAGGGTCTATTACTCTGCTTTAGTTGGACCTTTTCATTGTTTTCAAGCCCATCACGCGGCAAGCATGTGCCTTCAAACTTTTGAGTTGATATCCATATTAATTATTTAAATTCGATACATATTTCAAAACTATAAATGTAATTTATTTTTAATAAATTGAATCCATATCCGACTATTTATTGAATACTTGAATTAATAATTTAGAGATCAGTCTTTATGGTTACACTTGGGGTGGGTTAATGGTTACAAGTCTTAAAGTTGGAGAAATGGGGCAATTAAGGAACAACTCAGTATTCAGGGAGAATCGAGGGGCGGGTGGGGGCAGTGTTCCCTGGAATTTTAAAATTATTATATATTTTAGATTTTTATATATTTTTTATTAAAAAAATATATGTTTTCGCCGTTATGAAATTTTACAAATTCAAGTTCGTCCTTCTAACATAAAATTACATCTGTTCTTGGTAGTATTTGCGGGCCAGATACGAATCAATTTCCCATTGTTGAACGCATCACAATGGGAAATCAAGTGTTCCATAAAGTTGGTCCACTCCTTAATTAGCAGCCAGGCCAGATACATAAAGTGTGTTCTTTTTGTTAGATTAGTAGAAACTCAGTTTGAAAACTGTTGCAAAGGGTAGACTTTATCTCCCTTTCTTTCTTTCTTTCTTTTTGGTTAGTTAAATTGACATTCATTAACGGACATGAAAACAGAGGCAAGTTCATGGAATCATTCAGGGTTGAAGTTAACAGCATCTAGTTTTCACAATGCTCGTGGGAAATCATATTTGATGTCTATGTTCGGTATATATCCCCGTTGAATGTTGGGGCTTTGTTGTAGCTCATGATTCTCTTAAAATAGTAAAATAATTATATTTTGACCCCTGTTAAAATTAAAAATAGTTTAATTCTTAAAATTGTGAAGGTAAACGTCAATACAATGGTAAATTTGTATTTTGACTCTCATAAAAATTTGTAATTCAAGTTCGGTCTTCTTAAAAAATTTCTGGCAAATCTCTTAAAAAAAATAATAGAGATGTAAATGAATACAACTTTCAACGAATTACTCATGAGTTGTTTATATATTGTTAGCTTATTAAGCAAAATAAATGAGTATGAAAAAAAACATATCCATTTATTAAACAAATGAGTTCAAGCATATGTGTATTCAATTAGTTTATTAACTTATTCGTTAGTTCATTTTATTAAAGCTTATGTTTTTACTATAAAAGATATTGTACATTATTATATAATTATTAATGTTTATGTTTGATTATTTTATATCTAAATATGAGAAATACATTCATTTACGGTTTGTTTATTTATTATTTATGAATAAATTTTTAATTATTTGAGTATATGATCGTTTAATATTTGTCAACATGTTAAATGAATATGTTTGTGAATCCTAAACGAACATGCTCACTAATATTAAATGAACGAATATAAACACATTCTAATAATCAAGTATGAACATAACTTTAAAGTTTGTAACGAACATGCTTAAAATAAACAAACAAATATAAGCAAAAATCTATTTTTTTTCGAACTCAAATCATTTACCGGAAAATATACTTCCATGCAAACAATTGGGAAGCTAAATGGCTAAATGCATCCATATAACTGTCATGCTCCAATATTAATAATGTTACCGAAAAAAAATAGAAAACTTTTGCATTGTGATGATGGTTGGTGGCTTGAGCTGTTTGATCAGATGTTTTGTTTGTTTCCAGGAGCCTCCACGGAAAAATTCAGTTGCAAATCCACAAATTGAGATGGTCCCTGATGTTTATTTGGTCACCCAATCAAGTATATATAGATTTGTAAATGCCATCAATCCCATATTCAAACCCTTTACATTATCCAGTGAACCCAAATCTGAAAAACAACAATGTATTGTTCCCAGTTTTTATCACACGTTTGCATGGCTCATGCAGAGTTATTACAACCTAAAAGTTGGAGCAGGTTATTAACTACATTAATCAAATGGTGCTTATATAGCATCATCTTTTGAATTCTTTGCTTTTCCTATCGTTAATGTTAGCCAATATGTTTAGCATGAAACTTATTTATTTATTTATTTTTACAGTTCAAAATCGAATGTCAGAATCAAAATTGGTGAGTATCATTACCTTAGATTTATTGTTTCTTAGTTCAAAATTTTTAGAGTAAGAATAATACGTAGAAACGAGTAATTAACAAGTACGAATTTGATGCGAATGTAGTTCATTGCTCGAACGTTCCACGAAATGTGAACTTGGAAAAACCACGTAGCGGATATCTTTTTCCTGAGGTAAATTGAATCGAGCTCATTGGTGCATTTATATTTAAGTTACTATGTCAATTTTTTTACCTTATTTGTCTCGAATGCTAACGTATGCATGAAATGCAGTAGTTAATTCAAATATGACATAATGAGATTCTCTGATATTCTTTGTCGGACTCTTCAAACGCCTTTTCTTTGATATTTTTCTGATTCAGACATCCAGGCACGAGTCTGAACACTTGCAGAAGAACCCGGATGCAAGATTAATAAGACTAGGAATTGGTGATACTGTTGAAAATTGGCACACCAAATTGCATCAATTGTCAATATTATGAGTGGCAATTTAGTGGCATTAATGGGGTGGCAAAACTGGTCAAATTTGGCCACCAAATTGTTGAAAATTTTGGATGGTAAAACTATGCAATTAGTCATTGTAATTTAGGGTATTTACAAATTAGTCCTTAAAGCTTCAACTATAAATACCTTAGCTCATTCAGCTTTAAATCCATCCCAAAAGCATTCTAACTTTCTTCCAATACTAGAGAGATTTTAGAGAGTTTCTTGAGAGTTGTTTTCTCCTTTTTATCTAGAGAGAATTATCATTGTTTTCTCCTTGGTAGATCGAGAGAGGTTGTAATTCCTATTTTCTCATAGTGAAATTCTTCTACCGTTGCCCGTGGTTTTTACCCTATTTAATTTAGGGGTTTTCCACGTAAATTTTGTGTCTCTTTTTATCTTCATTTTTATTTTCTCAAATTATCAGTTGCGATTTTGCTCTATCCGATAGCCGTCTTCCGCAACAATTGGTATCAAAGCTAGATTAGAGTGTGTAATATCTGCTTATTGTCTGCCACCAAAGGGTGGATCCTCCAACATAAGAAAGTAAGAAGGTATTACCCATTCTTTGAAGGTTCCAGAGAACTATTCACGATAGTGAAATAGTGAGAGCTATCCGTAATAGAATATATGGTAACGAAATTTGATATTGAAAAATTTAATGGGAGAAATTTCTCATTGTGAAAATTGAAGATGAAGGCCATCCTGAGGAAAGATTGATGTCTAGTAGCTATCAGTGAAAGGTCGGTAGATTTTACAGATGACAACAAATGGATCGAAATGGACGGGAATGCTATGACAAACTTTCATCTAGCATTAGCAGATGAAGTATTATCAAGCATCGAGGAAAAGAAGACAGCTAAGGAGATATGGGATCATCTCACCAAATTGTACGAGGCCACATCGTTGCACAATAAAATTTTCCTTAAGAGGAAATTGTACACTCTCCGTATGCCAGAATCTACTTCAGTGACGGAGCACTTAAACACACTGAACACGTTATTTTCTCAGCTTACATCCTTAAGATGTACAATAGGAGAACAAGAACGTGCTGAACTTCTACTTCAAAGTCTACCTGATTCGTATGATCAACTCATCATCAACTTGACAAACAGTAATGTCACCAGTCTAGTCTTCGATGACGTTGCAGCTGCTGTTCTCCAAGAAAAAAATCGGTGCAAGAACAAGGAAGACAGACAAGTAAATCTGCAACAAGCAGAGGCATTGATAACGATGAGAGGGAGATCAACAGAACGTGGCCAAAGCAGCAGTCACAAACATGGTAGATCGAAGTCGAGGAGCAAGAAGAATTTAAAGTGCTACAACTGTGGAAAGAAGGGTCACTTGAAGAAGGATTGTTGGAGTCTAAATAAAAACTCCAATCCACAAGGTAATACCGCAAACACTTCAGATGATGGAGATGCACTATGTTGTGAAGCGTCAACCACCGTGGAAGGAAGAAAAAGATTTGCAGATATATGGCTCATTGATTCAGGAGCAACATATCACATGACCTCAATAAGAGAATGATTCCATCAATATGAACCTGTCTCAGGAGGATCTGTGTATAGTTGTAATGATCATGCCTTAGAGATCATTGGCGTGGAACCATCAAATTGAAGATGTATGATGGAACAATTAAAGTTGTTCGAGATGTGCGGCACGTGAAAGGCCTAAAGAAAAATTTATTATCCTACAGATTGTTGGATAATAATGCAAGCAAGATTGAAACACGGAAAGGAATCATGAAGGTGTTCCGTGGAGCGTTTGTGGTGTTGAAAGGTGAAAAGATAGCTGCAAACTTGTACATACTGAAGAGAGAGACATTGCTAGAAGCATAAGCCTCTGTTGCCTCATGTAGTTCAGATTCTACAATGATATGGCATCAGAAACTTGGACATATGTCAGAACAAGGAATGAAAGTCCTTCTGGAGCAAAAACTAATTCCAGGCTTAACAAAGGTAACACTTCCTTTGTGTGAGCATTGCATAACAAGTAAGCAGCACCGGTTGAAATTCAACAAATCATATATTCTAGAGGCAAAAATGTTCTAGAATTGGTTCACTCTGACGTATGGCAAGCACCAATTACATCCCTAGGTGGAGCAAAATACTTTGTCTCATTTATTGATGACTACTCCAGGAGATGTTGGGTGTACCCTATCAAGAAGAAGTCAGACGTGTTTTCAACTTTCAAAAACTTCAAGGCGCGGGTGGAACTTGATTATGGAAATAAGATCAAGTGTTTCAGAACAGATAATGAAGGAGAATACACAAGCGAAGAATTTGATGACTTTTGCAAGAAAGAAGGCATCAAAAGACAGTTCACAGTGGCGAACACTCATCAACAAAATGGAGTGGCAGAGCGGATGAACAGAACCTTGTTAGAAAGAACAAGAGCAATGTTGAGGGACGCAGGCCTAGAAAAAATCATTATGGGCAGAAGCAGTCAATACCGCCTGTTATTTGGTGAATCGAGCTCTATCAACTGCAATAGAGCTGAAGACACCAATGGAGATGTGGACTGGTAAACCAGTTGATTATTCAAACCTCCATGTATTTGGAATTATTGTGTACGTGATGTACAACGCCCAAGAAATTTCAAAGCTGGATCCAAAATCCAGGAAATGCAAATTCTTGGGGTATGCTGATGGAGTAAAGGGGTATCGCTTGTGGGATCCCACTGCCTGCAAAGTAATCATTAGCAGGGATGTTATCTTTGTAGAAGATAAACTACAAAGAAAAGAAGACGATGATAGCGCTGAAAAGTCAGAGACTACTCAGATACATGTGGAAAAAGAGTTTGAAGAAGGAGATTCTTCTGAAGCAGAACCAGCACATGATGAACAAGAACCAGAGAGTTCTGAAGCTCCAACAACTCGTCAATCAGATCGTATGAGAAGACGTCCCAATTGGCACTCAGATAATGTTATAGAAGGTAATATTGCATACTGCCTTTTAACAGAGGACGGTGAGCCATCAACATACCATGAGGCAATAAACAGCTCAGATGCTTCACTGTGGATGATGGCGATGCAAGAAGAAATCGAAGCCCTTCATAAAAATAATACATGGGACCTTGTGCCACTACCACAAGGAAGGAAGCCAATTGGTAACAAATGGGTTTTCAAAATCAAGCGAAATGGTGACGATCAAGTGGAGAGGTATCGTGCAAGACTGGTGGTCAAAGGATATGCTCAGAAAGAAGGTATTGATTTCAATGAAATTTTTTCTCCTGTGGTTCGACTAACAATAGTTCGAGTAGTCTTGGAAATGTGTGCTACATTGAATTTACATTTGGAACATCTAGATGTTAAAACAGCTTTTCTTCATGGAAATCTTGAAGAAGAGATTTAAATGCTCCAGCCTGATTTTGAAGAAGACGAAAAGAAGAACTTGGTTTGCAGGTTGAACAAATCTCTGTACGGTCTAAAGCAGGTGCCGAGGTGTTGGTATAAGAGATTTGATTCCTTCATTATGTGCCTTGGATACAACAGACTTAATGCAGACCCTTGTGCTTATTTCAAGAGGTCTGGTGATAACGATTTTGTTATATTGTTGTTGTATGTGGATGACATGTTGGTTGCAGGACCCAACAAAGATCATATTGAAGAATTGAAGGCACAACTGGCTAGGGAATTTGAAATGAAGGACTTGGGATCAGCAAACAAGATTCTAGGGATGCAAATTCACCGAGACAGAAGTAATAGGAAGATTTGGCTTTCACAAAAGAATTACTTGAAGAAAATCTTGTCACGATTTAGCATGCAAGATTGTAAGCGAATTTCTACTCCTCTTCCTATTAACTTCAAATTATCATCCAGTATGAGTCCTAGCAGTGAAGAAGAGAGGATGGAGATGTCTCGAGTACCGTATGCATCAGCAGTGGGAAGTTTAATGTTCGCTATGATATGCACAAGACCAGACATTGCACAAGCAGTGGGAGTGGTTAGTCGGTACATGGCGAATCCAGGCAAAGAGCATTGGAATATTGTAAAGAGGATCCTAAGATACATCAAAGGGACCTCAAATGTTGCATTATGTTACGGAGGATCAAACTTACTAATCAATGGGTATGTAGATTCTGACTATGCAGGGGATTTGGATAAAAGCAAATCTACTACAGGATATGTGTTCAAAGTTGCTGGTGGAGCTGTAAGTTGGGTTTCAAAATTGTAGTCAGTTATGGCTACGTCCACAACAGAGGCAGAATATGTAGCAACTACACAAGCCAGTAAAGAAGCAATTTGGTTGAAGATGCTATTGGAGGAGCTTGTGCACAATCAAGAGTATGTCTATCTGTTTTGTGACAGTTAAAGCGCCTTGCATCTAGCAAGGAATCCAACATTTCATTCAAGGACTAAGCACATACGAGTTCAGTACCATTTCATTCGTGAAAAGGTGGAAGAATGAATGGTAGATATGCAGAAGATCCATACCAAAGACAACATAGCAGATTTCATGACGAAGGCAATCAATGCTGATAAATTTACCTGGTGTCGATCCTCTTGTGGCCTGTCAGAAACGTAAGCAACATGAAAGGTACAAGGTAGAAAGAATGACGTGAAGATATGATTGTTCCAATCAAATCTTCAAGTGGGAGATTGTTGAAAATTGGCACACCAAATTGCATCAATTGTCAACATTAAGGGTGGTAATTTGGTGGCATTAATGGGGTGGCAAAATTGGTCAAATTTGGCCACCAAATTGTTGAAAATTTTGGATGGTAAAACTATGCAATTAGTCATTGTAATTTAGGGTATTTACAAATTAGTCCTTAAAGCTTCAACTATAAATACCCTAGCTCATTTAGCTTTAAATCCATCCCAAAAGCATTCTAACTTTCTTCCAATACTAGAGAGATTTTAGAAGTTTCTTGAGAGTTGTTTTCTCCTTTTTATCTAGAGAGAATTATCATTGTTTTCTCCTTGGTAGATCGAGAGAGGTTGTAATTCCTATTTTCTCATAGTGAAATTCTTCTACCGTTGCCCGTAGTTTTTACCCTATTTAATTTAGGGGTTTTTCACGTAAATTGTGTCTCTTTTTATATTCATTTTTATTTTCTCAAATTATCAGTTGCGATTTTGCTCTATCCGATAGCCGTCTTCCGCAACAGATACAACACAACCTATACCAGACACCATAACACAAGCAATGGCCGAGGTATAAATTAACCAACTAGTCTTTTGTTGCACTTAAAATTAAGAATACTTCCCGTTTCTTCATGTTTTCCTTTTCCTGGTTTAAAAAACAATTGCAGCATGTGCGTGGCCTATCGACGATTCATGGTTATAGAGGATATGGTGCCGAACAAGGAAACATGGTATTATTAATCCTAGAGAGCAAACTTACCCCGTGTCCTTTCTAAAGGCAAATGAAGAAGGACCATCCTCACTTTTCTGCAGGAATTAAGGAAGGCGATTGCAGGAAAATTTTACCAGGATATGGGTATAAAAGATGATGAGATTTTTGTATCGGACGGTGCACAGTGCGACATTTCTCGCCTTCAGGTAACAAGCGTTTCATGCTCGTTTTATCAGGCTATTAGCAGATCAATACAAGTGATTCAATTCAACACCTTGTTCTCCATTTAGTTTTCATTATGTTAACTGATGTAGCTTTCTCCATTTCAGCTGCTTCTAGGACCCAATGTTACAGTGGCTGTACAAGATCCATCTTTCCCTGTAAGCTTATCAAGGCTTTTCATTTACCATATTTCAACCCTATTAGTCATTCTTCATTATATGTAAGCATTTTTGCCACCACATTGATGGATCAAATTTTGAGACAGGCTTATATTGATTCAAGTGTCATTGTTGGTCAAGCTGGTGAGTTAGAAGAGGAATCAGGCAAGTATAGGAACATTATCTATATGAACTGTGGGCCTGAGAATAATTTCTTCCCCGATCTATCAACAATTCGAAGGACAGATGTCATTTTCTTTTGTTCACCAAACAATCCCACTGGCCATGCTGCATCTCGGCAACAACTAAAGCAACTCGTAGAGTTTGCAAAGGCCAATGGGTTGATCATAATTTATGACTCTGCATATGCTGCTTATATCAGAGACGGAAGCCCTAGGTCGATCTTTGAAATTCCTGGTGCCAAAGAGGTTGGTTTGGTTGGTCAGTTTCGGTTTATCTGCGAAAGATTTGCTGCAAATTTTTAACCTGAAAAAGGGTTGTTTTTGTTTTGTTTCATTGCAGGTTGCCATTGAAGTTTCATCCTTCTCCAAATTTTCCGGTTTCACAGGCGTGAGACTTGGGTGGACGGTGGTCCCTGAAGACCTCAAATACTCTAACGGCTTCCCTGTTATAAAGATTTCAACCGCATCGTTTGCACTTGCTTTAATGGCGCTTCAAATATTGCCCAGGCTGGAGGCCTTGCATGCCTTTCAACCGATGGCTACCAGGTAAACATCGGATTATGATATTTAAACATAAATAGTTAAAAATACGAAAAATAATAGGATTATGAAATTGAAAACTGTACTATTCCCAGAAATTTTAATTCCCCCCCCAATGGTTGCAGGCACTATGTAATGTCATTGAATACTACATGGAGAATGCCAAAATTCTGGTTGATGGATTTGAATCACTTGGTTTGAAAGTTTATGGTGGGAAGAATGCACCATATATATGGGTACACTTTCCAGGATTGAGTTCATGGAATGTATTCACTGAAATTCTCAAGAAAACGACATTGTGACTGTTCCAGGCAGGGGTTTTGGTCCTGCAGGCGAAGAGTATATTAGGATCAGTGCCTTTGGTCCAAGAGAACAAATTTTAGAGGCATCGAGGCGGCTCAAATTTTATCTATAGATGGAATTTCAATTCCTTCGCTGAGAAAAAAAAACCAAAAGATAAAAAGGAAGAAGGCAAATCCAATGTATGTATTGCAACGATTTATCCACTCAATGTTCCTGTAAAACGATTTACAGTGGATCAGGTCCCAAGTACATTACTCCTTTACCATAACTTTTACAACTAAGAAAATTTCAATCTATTAATGATTTTCTCGTTTTTGAGGATTGTGAGAAAGGTGCCATTGATGGCATGGAACGTGAACGGCCGGTGGCCGGAGTGTGGGAAGAAGTAAAGAGTGACCATGGTTGTATTTGGGATTTGGTTTACAAACATTGAAATGAAGAAATATGAGTTTATTATCAGTAAAATGTTTAAAATTTTTGGGTGAAAAACCCTCTTCTCGGCTGGGCTTTATATAGCACAAATTACCATCAAATACTAACTAATTACTACCAACAAATTTTCAACTAATTATAGTTATTTGTAACTACATTCCAACAAGGATCACACGTAACCTTACGATCTTTATATTTTCGAATCGAGAATATATAATCAATAATTTTTTGGAATATTGCAATTGGATTTCATTAAGAGAAAACAACCTCAGTGATCAAAAATGTCTTATAATATATGATTTTAACCAACTTTTTAATTTACCAAAATGACCAACTAAATCGCAATGCGATCGATAATTCGCAACGCGATCTCCGGTATCGCAAATCAGTTTCCAGATTCGCAAAGCGAACTTCGACTATCGCATTGCGATTTACATATTCGCATTGCGATAGTCCAAGTTCGCGTTGCGATAGTCGAAGTTCGCGTTGCGGTTTTCCAAATTCGTTGCGATAGTCGAAGTTCGCGTTGCGATTTATTTCAAATTCGTTGCGATAGTCGAAATTCGTGTTGCGATTTATTCCAAGTTCGTTGCGATAGTCGAAGTTCGCGTTGCGATTTATTCCAAGTTCGTTGCGATAGTCGAAGTTCGCGTTGCGATTTATTCCAAGTTCGTTGCGATAGTCGAAGTTCGCGTTGCGATTTATTCCAAGTTCATTGTGATAGTCCAAGTTCCAAAATCGTAACGACTGGTGGTATTGCATTTGTTTCTTAAGAATTTTCTCTAAAAAGATAGTATTCGCGCGGGCGTGTCGAAGACACGTATTACCACGACCACAACCACGACCACCGATTCTAAGATTAGTGTCACCATCAGTTAAACAAAAATCAAAGGAAAAAACGATATAAAAATATTGAGAGAAAATTAAGTTGAAAAAAAAGGAGAGTCAACTAGAATTTTTTTTCTATATGAACATCCTTTTCTTAAGTCAATACTTAATCTAAAAGAATGAAGATTTGCACAAACAATGAACCTTTAGTAGATTAAATATTACAATTTTGGCTCTCAGAAATACAATAAAACGCTTAAATGAAAGAATGAATCAAAGCTCACAAGTGCTTGAAAAGACAAAAACAAAATATAAGAGAACTTAAACTTTTTTTTTGATATACAAGAGAACGTTAATTTGATTGCACTTTGATTGATTTGGTTTATTATTGTAGGGTTAATGCCTAAATAAGTGCACAAATTATATTTTTTGTGCTAAATAAGTGTTTATATTTTTTTGGCCCATCCGGTACATAACGTGTTTATATTTTTTGATTGCTTTAGTTTTTTCCGTTAAGCGACACGTGTCACAACCTAGTAATTTTGAAATTTATATTTTTTTAAAAATAATTAAAATATTATTATATTTATAAATAAACCCCAACTTTTCTTATATTATAAAACAACCCCAAATTCTCAAATCCTAACCTTAATCCGTCGTCGTCGCCGTCTCCGGCCACGACCACCTCTGCCAACGTAGTCCTTGCCATCATCCTAGTTATATGCTGCCGTAGTTGTTGACGAATCACCATCGGAATCGCGTGGGATCATACTTTTCATCCTAGGGTTTGCGGGATTTAAAACGTCGATTTGTCATCGATCGGTTATGACACTGGGGATTTTGGTCGTCGGGGGAGAAGAGTTTGGGTGGAGCTTTTCGACGGGAAAGGGTGACGGTCGGCGTGAGTTTATGAGTTGAAATGAAGGTTTTCAAAGTTTAGGGTTTATTTCAAAATTTATATGTTTTCTTTATAAAAATATATAATTTTATTTTTAAATTTTATATAAAAATTTAAAATTAAAATTACCATGTAACACCCCTAACCCGTAGCCGACCCGAATACGAGTCTGAGGTGTCACATTGACTTTTCAAACTTTGACTCTTGATAAAATTCAAAGAAAATTTAAAACTTTCATTAAAATAAAAGCGGTTTATTTACATAAATTAACCAAAATAACCAAAATCGATCAGAGCATATTCAACTCAATCAATTAGTACATGCCAACTATATTCAAAATAACCAAACACATTTAAATTATCTATTTTCTGATCTGAAATTTTGTAAGGGAGATGTTGACCTGTCTTGCTCTTTTTCGCTTCTCTTCTCGCTTCTGTAACCTACGTGTGAAACAATCACACGCTAAGTCTATGACTTAGTGAGCCATTAAACTTATAAAGAAAACTCTAAATGCTTAAACATGTATGAACATATCACTTCATAATGTTACACAATCATTATATATAATATAATGTACACATATACACATCACACATTATTTCCATCATTAATCTTATTCTATTATCCATATTATTATCATTTATATCCTTTAATCATATTTTATCAACATATGACTCATTCAAACCATACACACATCATCATATCAATCATATAAAATAGTTCATATCACAAAAGCATATACTTCACAAGTACTATCTTCACTGTTATCTCTTTGTTTAGCCTATGCACACTTTTGAGAACTATAGATATGTGAGTCTATTGAGGTTGTTCACTATGTTGTCACCACAGCTCGTATGGGGTCCCACTAGGGGCTATGAAATTTATCCCGAATGACCACTATGAAATGTCCCGAAGGACCACTATATCCCGAAGGACCACTGTAAATCCCTCGACTCTTGGCATGCCAACTACACCTCTAGCTCTCTTTACACATAACATGGGAATTAGCAATATATCATGTCACATATTCATATAATCACATAGTTCACTTTCACTGTCTCTTATCTCTTGTGACCATATAATCACATCACTTTGTATCAAATTCCACATATTCATATCGCATAGTTCATGTCACTTTCATGGTTTCTCATAAACATATATATAATATCTTATTCACATATATTTCTCATATAACCTATATTGTATGATTCATATCTTATTCTTATATAATCCTGCATATCATCTATGTTCATTCATTTAATCTCTTATATTCATATATCACATATGCATATTATTCATTATATAAACATATATTTATGTAGCTTATGTAAATATATATATATCACTTATATCGGTTTCTATGTCTTATCACACTAACATATATTCATACAAGTCATATCATACCTACAACAACATATAATTCATAACAAGCACATGTTCATGTTCATGAATTTATGCATGACACTATAGGAAATAGACTTGTCGCAAGTCTTATTTCTATTTTATATCATATACGATCTAATATGCACTCACCTTGGTCTCACTTGCTATCAATTACTCCTATGGCTTATTTTCTTTTCTGGATCAATTCTAATCTTTCAATCATTCCGGAACTTGCTCTTGATCGATATCTACACAATCATATATTTATACTATCAGTATCCAATCGATATACTATAATCTATCACTTCTTAGACTGAAAGAAAGATTTATTACATTCCCATTGAAGTGCATCGGTACATTCTACAGTGTATCGATGCATCCCTAACATGTGCATCGATGCACTACTCATGCATTGATACACAAATCACCTTTGATGTTTTAATCTTAAGGGGGGGTGCATCGATGCACTCCTTATGCATCGATGCACTAATTGTATTCGATGTTCATTTATTTAAGAGTGCATCGATACACATTGATGATGCATCGATGCACACAACCCATAAATTCCATTTGAGCCCAAAAATTCTTACTTTGTCCTCAAATTCTACTTATTAACCCCTCCTTATGCCTTAAAACCCATCTATACATATATAAACCTCTTTATATAACTATCCCTCATTATTCACCATAATTCTTGAATCAAATAATTTCATCAAATTTTCATGTGTTCTTAATTCATTATATCACATCTAACTTCTTAATTAACCCTTTGTTAATTTCTAAATTCTGTTAACTCCTTCTATTTCAATAATTCACTTAAAAACTCCTTTTACTAAATCTCTTATAACTTGTTCATTTTGGAGTTTTAGGTCACCATAAATCTTCCCTTACTCTTTCTTATCGCTCAAGAATCAAAAGAAACCATAAGATTGAAGAAACAAGCAAATTAAATCCAACTCACCTTATACATGAAGACACGGGAATAAGAAGAAACTGAACCCCATCTCTCTAGAATTTTCTTTCCCATTTACACGTGGTTATCTCTTTTATAAAGAGATAATAAAAATCTTCTTTGCAAAGACCAATTTACCCTTACTTCCTTATATTTACCAAATAATCCTTAAATATTCTAATTAAGTCTCTGAACTTTCATATCTTTCGAAATTAAACTTTAAATTTTCAAAACATCAATTTTAGTCACTTGCTCTAGTTTTGGGATGTTACAAATCTCCCCTCCTTTTAAGAAAATTCATCCTTGAATTTTCATTGCACACATTGATAAGAACATTTCTTCTAATGTTCTCATATTGCTTTCTTTACTTTATCCTTTCGAAATTTATAATCATTGATTTGCCTTCAACTTCTAAAGAACCCAATTAATTTTTGTCTCTTCTCTCCTTTGATTCTACATCTTTCTTTGACCTTTCTAAAATTCAATATAATGTCACTCATCATGTAAATAGTAACATCTATTCTTATCACTTCACATCACAATTCTATCTCTAATTACCTTACAACAATGACCAAACTTTTATTCCATCACTATTTGACCAAGAACACCACCTTAAATCTTCTTCAAATACGATTAAACATATACTTTACGGAATCAAACAATCTTTTCACATCACCTTGTACACTTTTCTTATTTCTATATCAAACTTATCATCTACACTTCCATATAACATTCATCATATATGATCCCTTAAACTCAATCCTTTTCATTTCTTTATTCCTTTATTCATTCAAAATTGAAATCTCCTTATACATAAATCATATATTTCCTTTCATATTCATATACTCTTGTCCTATCACCTATACTCATCTCTGTGTACCAATCTTCATTGCATCCTCGTAACTTTGATAACCCAATTTACTTATACAGAACTTCATTCTTTACCATCTCTTATATTTGTATTTTCCTTCCTTAAAGCTCCCTACAATTACTTTTCTCCTTATCTACATCATAATTATCCGATTAGAATATACAACTATATTCATATCCACATCATAATTAATTAATTCAACTTTATCCTTTCTTCCAATCTTATAACTCTATCACCTTTACTCTGAAATCTAGTCAATAACATCTATCCAATATAGGGCACAAGCCCTAGTCAACCAATCATATACATCATTTCCAATCGAAATTATCTCAAAATTAGTTTACATAACTTATCAAATTCACCTTTATTCTCATACATCCTGTAATTTCCGTTGTTCAAACTCAACATTCTGACTTCCTTTGTCTTATAAACTGATCATCGATATACCCATTCTTAAACTCTTCTTATAATTCCTTAGCTTTTATCCAGATCCACTTCATATTTATTTATCTTATTCTGACAATATCTTATAATTCTGGTACATTTTTATCATATACTCTGGTTAGCCAACGCTAACTCTTTCCATCTTAACTGCAAACCCTTATCATATATACACTCTTTTTTATGCTCAATATTATCCCTTCGTTTCAAACTCATAAGCTCTGACTTTATACATCTTATACGCTTTTCACTAATACACTTATTCTTGAACTCTTTTACCAATTCTCACTGCATCATTTGATCTTTTAACGCTCTATGGTGACACTTGTTCGCCATATTCTATCTTATCCACTAAATAACAAAATGAATCCATATCACTTTTCTGATTCAAAACAGTGAAAACTTTCTATCATTATTCAGATATGATTTCAACTTTCTAAAATCAACCTTTAATCTTATAAGACACTTTCTGAGGTTTCTGCTCTTCATCCTGCCTGGCCAGGGCAGGTGAATTGCCATCACCATTAGATTTGGCAGTTATCGATTCACTTCGACAATTTCTGTAATCAATTTCTATATATCATACAAATCTTATTCTATTAGCAAGACAACAAACTCCTTACATTATCAGATCAGAAATTTTCACTTTGAGTTGGCATGCACACATTTTAAACCTCATTTGACTTCAGTTTAAGCCTAGAATCGGCTAAACCTTAGCTTTGATACCATTAAATGTAAAACCCTCAACCCGTACCCGACCCGAATACGAGTATGAGGTGTCACATTGACTTTTCAAACTTTGACTCTTGACAAAATTCAAAGAAAATTTAAAACTTTCATTAAAATAAAAGCGGTTTATTTACATAAATTGACCAAAATAACCAAAATCGATCAGATCATATTCAACACAATCAATTAGTCATGCCAACTATATTCAAAATAACCAAACATATTTAAATAATCTATTTTCTAATCTGAAATTTTGTAAGGGAGATGTTGACCTGTCTTGCTCTTCTTCGCTTCTGTAACCTACGTGTGAAACAATCACACGCTAAGTCTATGACTTAGTGAGGCATTAAACTTATAAAGAAAACTCTAAATACTTAAACATGTATGAACATATCACTTTATGATGTTACATAATCATTATATATAATATAATGTACACATCACACATTATTTTCATCATTAATCTTATTCTATTATCCATATTATTTATCATCATATATACATATGACTCATTCAAACCATACACACATCATCATCATCATATAATACAATTCATATCACAAAACATATACTTCACAAGTACTATCTTCATTGCTATCTCTTTGTTTAGCCCATGTACACTTTTGAGAACTATAGATATGTGAGTCTATTGAGGTTGTGCACTATGTTATCATAATAGCTCGTATGGGGTCCCACTATGGGCTATGAAATTTGTCTCGAAGGACCACTATGAAATGTCTCGAAGGACCACTATGTCTCGAAGGACCACTATAAATCCCTCGACTCTTGGCATGCCAACTATACCTCTAGCTCTCTTTACACATAACATGGGCATTAGCAATATATCATGTCACATATTCATATAATCACATAGTTCACTTTCACCTGTCTCTTATCTCTTGTGACCATATAATCACATCACTTTGTATCAAATTCCACATATTCATATCACATAGTTCATGTCACTTGCATGGTTTCTCATAAACATATATATAATATCTTATTTACATATATTTCTCATATAACCTATATTATATGATTCATATCTTATTCTTATATAATCATGCATATCATCTATGTTCATTCACTTAATCTCTTATATTCATATATCACATATGCATATTATTCATTATATAAACATATATTTATGTAGATTATGTAAATCTATATATATCACTTATATCGGTTTCTATATCTTATCACACTAACATATATTCATACAAGTCATATCATACCTACAACAACATATAATTCATAATAAGCACATGTTCATGTTCATGAATTTATGCATGACACTATAGGAAATAGGCTTGTCGCAAGTCTTATTTCCATTTTATATCATATACGATCTAATATGCACTCACCTTGGCCTCACTTGCTATCAATTACTCCTATGGCTTACTTTTTCTTCTGGATCAATTCTAATCTTTCAATCATTCTGGAACTTGCTCTCGATCGATATCTACACAATCATATATTTATACTATCAGTATCCAATCGATATACTATAATTTATCACTTCTTAGTCTGAAAGAAAGATTTATTCCATTTCCCATTGAAGTGCATCGGTACAGTCTACAGTGTATCGATGCATCCCTTAACATGTGCATCGATGCACTACCCATACATCGGCACACAAATCAACTTCGATGTTTTAATCTTAAGGGGGTGCATCGATGCACTCCTTATGCATCGTTGCACTAATTGCATTCGATGTTCATTTATTTGAGAGTGCATCGATACACATTGAAGATGCATCGATGCACACAACCCAGAAATTCCATTTGAGCCCAAAAATTCTTACTTTGTCCTCAAATTCTACTTATTAACCCCTCCTTATGCCTTAAAACTCATCTATACATATGTAAACCTTCTTTTAACACTATAATACTTAAATATCCCTCATAATTCACCATAATTCTTGAATCAAATAATTTCATCACATTTTCCATGTGTTTTTAATTCAATTCTATCACCTCTAACTTCTTAATTAACCTGTTGACAAGTCAAATTTAACTTCAAATTCTGTTAACTCCTTCTATTTCAATAATTCGCTTAAAAACTCCTTTTACTAAATCTCTTATAACTTGTTCATTTTGGAGTTTTAGGTCACCATAAATCTTCCCTTACTCTTTCTTATCACTCAAGAATCAAAAGAAACCATAAGATTGAAGAAACAAGCAAATTAAATCCAACTCACCTTATACATGAAGACACAGGAAGAAAAAGAAACTGAACCCCATCTCCCCATAATTTTCTTTCTCATTTACACGTGGTTATCTCTTTTATAAAGAGGTAATAAAAATCTTTCTTTGCAAAGACCAATTTACTCTTACTTCCTTACATATTTACCAAATAATCCTCAAAATATTCCTAATTAAGTATTTGAACTTTCATATCTTTCGAAATTAGACTTCAAATGTTCAAAACTTCCATTTTAGTCACTTGCTCTAGTTTTGGGATGTTACATACCAGGTTGTGACATGTATCACTTAATGGGGAAAACTAATGTCGTTGACGGTTCGGGCACCTAATGTGCTAACGTTTGTAACGTTATGCATCTGAATGGGCCAAAAAAGATATAAGCACTTATTTGACACAAAAGGTATAGTTTAGGCACTTATTTGGGCATTAAGCCATTATTGTAGGGTATCTTCAACTTGTATTTATATTATTTAACTAAATTCTAACAGTTTATCTATGTCTTATGTATTTTTTTTATTTTTTAATAAGAATAATTATATCTTTGTGACATGTTCTCTGCCTTTATGACACGTTTATCTCTGTCTTTGTGGCATGTTTTTCTTTGCGTTTTGGTAGCTTACGATTTGTTGTTGTTGTTTTTGTTTATCTTTTTTCTGAAGGTTGGATTTAAAATCGCCACGACTGATCAAGATGACGCTTATTTGTTATCATGGTGATATTCCATACTTTGGACCATCAGATTGATTTGTATACACGTTTTGCATTCTTGGATAGTTTTTTCACGTTACTTGACTCTGATTTACAATTTGACGGTGATCTTTCAGTAGCTTCAATCCTTTTATAGTTTGTTTATCGATGCAATCAGATTTGTTCGTATCTTTATTTTATTCAATTTTTTAACCTTGTCCTTCTTTGGTCCTTATATGATCTAGGTGGCTAGTTTTTGTCTCAATGATAATATGAAAATCTCATAATTATATTTTAAGTTTACGGTTATGCTTGCAAATCTTTATTGTAATTTTAGATATTTTATTTTTAATAAAACTAGCGAATTTTATAAAAAAAACTAATGAGGGGTAAAAATAGTTGTTTGAAACGTTAATTTTGTGCATTAATGCACCTCTTTATATCGAGAATTGAACAATATACAAAGCGTTTAAAGATTCATTTAATGAAGTTCAAAAAATTAAACGTTAAAAACACTATGATTTTGAGATTAGTGGGCAATATTGTGAGATAAGTGATCTTGATAATTAACCTTTGATCTCGAAGTTAAAATATTTTTAAAAAAAAATAAGCAATATTTAGCATGAATCCTAAGATTGACTTTCAGTCTTGAGATTATACCTGAGGTATTATACTTTTAAAAATAGATTGAGAATACTAAAAATTCCTTTCAAACTTATGATTCGTCTAAGTTGATATGAAATACAATTAATTTGTATGTTGAAAATTTATTAACTTTTTAATATAGATCATGTTCGTTATATCAAATTTAAAATAATTTAAATCTAATACATTTTTTATAATTTGGACATTAGTTATTGGTATATATTATGTCACACCGATGATGAAATATATATCAATTTAAAAAAAACACATTAATTTTATATAAAATTTAATGGTTTAATCACCATTTTCGCTAAAAAATATTAGTTTAACTAAAAAAAGTTAAGAATCAAATTTAATAAAAATATTAAAATAAAATTCCTAAATTAATGGACTTGTACTCTACCCTGGCAATCCAAGTCCGAAAATAATGGATTAAAGAGCAAAACAAAAGTGCCACGTCTTTGCTGACGCAAGCCAACTTCAGTTATTTATGACATTAACCGTTTAACTTCTTTTACAAATATTCATTGGAAGACTCGATACGATTGCACACCACATAAAAATTATATAAAGTTATTCATTTTATTTATAGCTGTATTTAACTTTTGGGCAAAGTACACAAATTGTACCCGACTATAAGATATTATTTAATTAAGCCCCTCAACTATTAAAAGTTATAAAATAGTCATCTAACTATGGAATTTTGATTTATTTAGTTCCTCGAATATTAGATGTTACAAAATAATCACTTAACTATTCATTATGTTTTAAACTCGTCATTTTTTGTTAAAAAGTTGGCAGTTATCCACGCTGGACGTGACTGAGGTATGATAATTGTTTGAGATTATACGATCAAATTTTATTATATCACAGTCAGTAGATTAACGTTCAGCTCAGAATACAGTCAATTTTAATAGAAAAGTACGAGTTTGAAGCATAATGAATAGTTGAGTGATCATTTCGTAACTCTTAATAGTCTAAGAACACAACAAAGCAACACTCTAAATTAGAAGTACCCTTTTGTAACTTTTAATAGTCTAGAGACTTAATAAAATAATATCTTATAGTCAGTCATCATTTGTGTGCTTAAATTTTTTTAAAAGATAAAAAAGTAAAACACACACGACAAAGATATAGAACCAAATATATGCAAATATATAAGTATCATAACGTAAAATAAATACCGGAACTGACGAAAAATATTCACATGATCAAAAAACTACAAAATAAAATAAAACTGGACACTTTCTCAGAAATTACACCACGAAAAAAGAAAGAAGAAATTCAACAATGTCAGCCGGCCGGCCGGCCAGGATTTCCTTGGCGAGCAAGTCAATTAAAGGTTCATCGAATATGGACCCCAGAATGGAAGTTTCGCCCACCTCCAACCCACAACGGCCTATAAATTTTCTACTTCCCATACTCCCTTATAACTTCATTCCATTCCTATTTCAAACACAAAGCCTATCTGAATATCTCATCTTCAACCTAATCAAGTTTCCTTTTTTAATCAGACTATCAATGGCAACGGCTGGTCTTGGAGTTAGCTTCGCTGAAGCTTACGTGCTGCGCTCTCTACATAAGCAGAAGATGAAGAAAATGGAAGAGCAGGAGGCTCGTAAGAGTGATGATAAGGTGTTTGATGAAATGAAAACCCCTGCCTCAGCTGGTTGTTTCTCCTTCTGGGTATCTAAGAAAAACCATTCCGCCAAGGTTTCTTCTCATAATCCAGCACAAAAACCTCTTTAGGAAACAAAAATGGGATCGCAAAAGTTGTGCTGTCTTTTCGTGATGTTTGGTTGATTGATTTAACTTTTTTGGTTCTTTGATATTTTTTTTAAACTTTTATACTTGGATACTTCAAAACTCCTAAATTGGAGGATTTTGTACCCTTCTTATTCATATTTGTAACAAAAATGGACCCATCGTAGAAAGTGAATTACTCGAAATTTTTTGTTTATGTATATAAATGTATTATCCAAATATAAATTTATTTATGAGTTTATACTGAAATTAGGAGTTATATACAAAATAAGGGATTATTATATAAAAACCCCAATAATTATTTTTCTTGAAAAATAACCTCCTTAACAGATTTGTTAGAAAAATACCCCTAAACTATCAAGTAGGACTACCTCGCGTCCTATAAAACTCGTTTAATGGATCTCGTGTTTTATAAGACGTGAGACCCATCGACTTTTTTTTAGACAAAGTCATTTAATTTTAAATAAAGGTAATAATAATGCACGAAATTCGTTTTTTTGTAAAATGTGAGGTATGACCTCACTTTTTGTAGAAAGCGAGATCATCATACGTGAGTACTTTGGGGTATTTTTCTAAGAAATTTGCTAAGGAGATTATTTTTCAAGAAAAATAAGTATTGGGGTGTTTTAGTATAATAACGCCCAAAAGAAAGTTGTGGTGTAGTGGAGGGTATATTCGGTAGCGGGAATCCAACTGGAATTTTCAGTGATTCCACGATGAAAAGAGAGCCAAATTAAATTTTAATTGATTACATGAAAAAGGAAAAAGGAAAAAGGAAAGGAAAACTTCGTACATATAAAAAGGTAACGGGGCAAAAGAAAAAAAAAAAAGAATATCAGAAAGTAACGTAGAAGTTAAATTGAATGCTAAAAAAATCAGAAAGTAATGGTTGTCCTTTTTTTTCATATGTATGAGGTAAGGGGAGGTAAGATAGTAGGTTACCCCCAACATCAGGTTGAGAGCAGCTTCCGTAAGAGACCTCCGAATTATGAAATGCCCTCCGTGGAACTCGATCCCATGACCTCAAGATTAAAAACCTTGTGCTCTACCAACTGACCTCAAAGTAATGTAGACGTTAAAAAAAATTAGAAAGGTAATGTGGTACTGAAATCAGTTCATTTAAAAAGTAAATTAATACTTATTGGTGAAAAGTTAGACCTCGGTTTTTGGGGTGGTTGCGGCAGTAGCGGAGTATTAAGCAGCTCAACAGCCAGGGCATTAAGTGCCCCGGTTGTTTTGGGATATTAAATATTATTTTTAGGTTTAAATATAAAATAAGTGTTCAAAATGTATTATTTTTATAAATAGATGTTTAAATAAGGGATTAGGAATTAGAATTTGAGAATTTTAGGTTTTAAGATGATAATAAGTGTTGTAACCAGTCATTGGGTAGTCGATCACGATGGGTGGTTGGTCGCCGGTGAATGGGTGGCCGAAGATGACCAGCGGTTGGTATAAGAGATTTTAAGAGTTTGAGTTTTTTTTGTATTTTAAAAAATTGGGGCGTTTTTTCAAAATTAAAATATTTTTAAGTTTTTTTTAAGAGTAGATTTCCAAAATTACTTGATTATGACACATGTCACTTAACAGAGTAAATTAACGTCGTTGATCGCCCGAACACCTAAACTGGCGACGTTTGTAATGTTAGAGACCCGGATGAGTCAAAAAATACTTTAGGCACCTATTCGTGAAAAGTGATATAGTTTATACACTTATTTTATATTTAAGCCTTTTTATTTTTTATTTTGTTTTTGCAATTTTAATTTTTTATAATAATGAATGTAATATATACATATATTAAAACCTCCAAGAATAAAATAAAAAAATAAGGGTTAACAACATGATTGATCATTTATATTTGTATTTTATCTACTTTTCCTCATTGATTTAAAAAAAACATAATATATGATCAATTTCGTTTTTATTTAATTTTGATGTAGTCACCACGAGTTAATTGTTGTTAACGTAAATTAAAATAAATTACCTATTTTAATAAATTAAAATAAATTATTTCGCTAATCAAATAATGGCACGTGTCACTGGTGCCACGTGTCGTGCCATGAGTCATCATTCGGTTGGAAAACTAACTTTATTTTAATTTAACATATTTATTTTTCCACTGATAAGAGGGTGATACATCACCAAAATATTTAACTGCCACATCACCAAATTTGTTAACTGTTAACGATAATTAACTCGTGGTAACCACATCTTAATTAAATAAAAACGAAAATAACCATATATTATGATTTTTTGGAATCAGTGAGTAAAAAATATATAAAACATAAACATGATTGATCAATCATGTAGTTAACCCAAAAAAATAAATAAAATTCAAACCTAAAAAATAAATAAACATAAACATATATTAGCTAAAGTGTCTAAAAAGTATTATATGTTCTAAATACTCTTAACCATTTGACAATGAACGCTTAATCACCTTACTATAGTCGATGGTGCTCGAACTCGTAACCTCTAAAAGCAATAATGATTCCATTAACCACTAAGATTAATTAATTTGTATTAATCGATTTAATTTCTAACAAAATTTACAACTATATCAAGTTATTTAATCGGAAACCAACAATAAAACTCAAACAAAAAGATGAAATTATTTTACTAATTTAATAGGCAGGCTTAACATAAAAATAAGGGTTAAACTATTTCCAATGTAACTGTTAAGTGTCTAAAAAATTTCTTATTAAAAATTATGAGTCTAACGTTTTTCAGTTACACTTTTAGGTCATAACATTTTCAACTTTATAATTTTAGGTGTCTGGACTGTAACGTTCGTTAAAAAATATCATTATCTAACTCGTGTTGGTCATAAAAAATTTATTTAAAAAAACACCTAAGATCAAAACTTATTTCAAAACAACCTAATTTTTTTAATTATAAAAATCCCCAAAATCTTTTAAAAAAACCCTAATTTCAATCCCTCACCATCGTTGGTTGCCACCAACGCCGTCAATCAGTTGAAACTCCGACAGCGTACGATTGCTCAAGCCTCACCGATGTAACTCTCAGCTTCACACTGTGATTGCAGTGGAAAATCGGCTATTGCAGCGCGAAGAACCTTTTTTAGTTTATCACAAAAATCTTATATTTACACAGTCGTTGGGTATTTAATCAATCATGAAAATAAGGGGTTTCAACCATTGGGTGGTTATACGGTCAATGTTGAGTGTTAGGTTGATTAACGACGTTGTGGCAGTTGACGGTTCTAAGAGATTAAAATTGGGGCTTTAAGAGATTTTAGTTTTTTTTGTTGTAATTTGTAGAATTTTGGGGTTTTTTAAATAAATTATACTTTTATGTTTTTATATATAAAAAATTTAAAATTTTATAAACATAATGTGTGTCATTTAATAATCGAATTTAACAATGTTACATTCCAGACACCTAAAAGTGTAAGTTAGAAACATTAGACACATATTTTTAACAAAAAAATTGTTTATCCACCTTGCATAAACAAATCAACTTCAATGGTGCTCTTCACTCTCTTTCTCCTCCTCAATTTCATTGGTCGGCCCACCCCGTTAACATACCTATTAAAGGTTGTCATGTTTTCATAACTGGTGAATCAATGGACATTGGCCTTGCCATTGCCAAACAAGGTGGATGCATAGGAGGAAGCATGTATTTCTCTTTTGGTTCGCTTTCTAGACCGGCTCAAAAAAGCCAAACAATTAATTCATCAAGTGTACAATGTCGAGGTCTCGACCTTTTCTGTCGATGTTCATGATATTGTTCGATTGAGCGTGCAATAAACAAGTCCGACCCCATCGAGGTTATAGTAGTTAACCGTGAGGTGTTTTATATCGAAGAGCTTGAGAAACAAGGCATAATTGTGGAGAAGATAATGATAGACATGAACTTGATGGGAAATGTCAAAGTCATCAAAGTTGTTTTGCTGTTGATGAAAAATAAAAAAGACGGGACCTTCCTCTATTGCTCTTATGTCTTCACTGGTCGACCAGGTTTTAAAATTTTAGCTTAATTGTTATCTTTTTTATTTTAATAATATTTTTCTCAATTAATATGTATGTAGCTATTTTTAGTCATTTTAAGTGATTTTGAATGATTCACAATGCATGATAAATATAGGTGGGTATATATGGTTATGCTACTTATTCAGCCACCAAATATGGGCTTCCAAGATTTGTAAAAGCATTGCAACTAGAAGTCTTTGTGAATAACATTCATATCTCTGTAATTTTCTCTCTCCCTAAGGATACTCAGGGGTAATTAACAAGGTTTGTATATTAATTATTGAGTAATTTTGAATTTTCTTAATATTTAACCATCCAAATCTGCGTTTCGATGAGTATTTACTATGATATCATGTTGATTCAACATTTGAAGCGATTAACACAATGTCGGACATCACCAATATCATGTTGGGTACACCTACCATAATGGAAGCATAAAAAGTTACAATACAAGGCATTAAACGCGGAAGGTTTAGCATCCCCTTCAAGCTTGCTGGGCGAGCAGTGTCGTAGTTACCGTCGGTTTATCGCCTCAGAGATCTTTCTTGATGACTTCCATTGAAGTGGTTTTTTTTTGTCTATTTTATTTTTTGGCTATGCTTTTTCAATGGAACTGGTACATGATTATTGGGAAAATAAGAAAAAAAAGGTTGGAAACTTCGACGAGCCCAACATACCCACTATAGAGGACCTAGAATATACCACTCACACTACACCAACACTTTTGACGTTGGTTAGCCTTTTATCTTTTAAATTCTTAGTGCATAATAATACTTAGGCAGCAAGGCTGACCATATATCATTCATGCGGTAGAACCGACCATATATCAATCACGCGGTAGAGCCAACCATATAATAGAACTGACACAACTGCACTAAGAACTTAGAAACAACTAAGGCTTAACCAGGAAACCTCAAGAGAAGAGAAAACTTTTATTGATACAAACATTTACAATATTACCCAGTTACCCCACTACTTTACTCTTCTTTATCTCTAAAGTTCTCTTTCTCTAGCTCACACTTTGACACCATTTTCTCACTCTTTCACTCTTACTATAATGGTAAAAAATCACCCCATATTTATAGTTTCTAGTGGCCATTAGATTGTTAACACATGTCAACATCTTAGCCATTTAACATTAAAAATATCTAGATTCTTCTAATAGATAATTCTAGATATAATATTAAATAATACAAATATAGATTTCCCATGGACATTTCTACACATATAAGATTTCCATATTATTCTAGAATATTCATATACACACACACACTAATGACACATATAATTCTTTAGGATTTGCATTATCTTCTAACACTCCCCCTCAATGCAAACTTTCTTTCATAAATGATTTGTAGATCATTCCAAGTGTTTCTCTGAACTTCTCAAACTTTGGTCTACTCAGACTCTTCGTGAAAATATATGCAACTTGTTCGTCTGTCTTTTCTGGCACCATATTGATATCTCCTTCAAGGACCTTCTCATAACATAGTGATAATGTATTTCTATATGTTGTCCTTCCATGAAATACTAGATTCTCTACTAGACGTATAGCTGATAGGTTTTCGTAGAAAAGTCTTACTTGATAATCTGTTAAGTGATGAAGATTTTCCATTTGTTGCTTCAACCAAGTACTTTCTTGTGTTGTTGATGCTAGTGTTTGATATTTTGCTTTGATACTTAATAAGGATATTGCTGGTTGTCTCTTGCTACATCATGATATTGCTCTCGATCCAAGACTGAACATGCACCCAATTGTCGATCGTCGTGTATCATAGTCTCCAGCATAATCGACGTCACAATATCCAATCCCTGACATTTCTTTGATTTCTTGTATAAAATATTGAAATTAATGGTGCCTTTAACATACCTCAAGATGCATCGTATTGCGTTAAGGTGAGACTTCTTTGGATTGATCATGCATCGACTAGCTACTACAACTTCATAAGTTATGTTTGGTCGACTTAGTGTGATATATATAAGACTTCCGAACAACTGTCGATAGATGGTAACATTTTCTAAATTTTTTCCTTCATCTGCTTGTAGATTTATATTAGGATCCACAGGAGTTGAGATGGCTTTACAATTAAGCATCCCATACTTTTATAAAATATCTCGTGTATATTTCTGCTGTTCCAGAAATAATCCTTCATTCGTCTGCTCCACTTCGAGTCCAAGAAAATGTTAGAGTTCTCCAAGCTCCTTCATATAAAATATGATAGAAATATTTTCCTTGTTCTTTGGATCTCCTCGTAATGATCTCCCGTGATGATTAAGTCATCCACATATACTAGCACCATGGCTAGTTTTCCTTGATCTTATTTCAAAAATAAACTGGAATCTGAAGGAGCAACTGTAAAACCACTTTGTATCAAAAACTCACCGATCTTCCTGTATCATGCTCTTGGAGCTTGTTTCAAGCCATAGAGTGTCTTCTTTAACTTGTAGACATACTCGGGATGGATCTTGTTCTCAAAGCCTCTTGGTTGCTCCATATATATGTATTTTTCAAGTTATCCATGTAATAAGCATTATTGACGTCCATCTACACAACTTCAAAGATTTACTAGCAGCCAAAGCTAATACAATTAATAGTTTTTTTTAATAAACTTGACAGTACTCGATTCTTTTTTCAATTGGAATTTTAGGGGTAGGTTGTCCAACTCAAAACTTAATGGACTAAAAGTGTAACATCCCAAAATATGGGTTAGTGACTAAATTATAAAACTTCAGAATTTGGTGATTAAAATAAGATGATTGAATAGTTTAATGATTTATTTGGAATGATTGTTAGTAATTATTAAGTGAATTGAAGGGCAAAATGGTCATTTGACCAATAAATAAATTAAAAGGTGATAAAGATGATATATACACGTGAGAAATGTGGGGAGAGGAAACAAAGTTTCCAGAATTCTCTTCATCCTTCTCTTTCTCTCCATCGTGAACTAAGCTAGAGCAAATGTGAGTTTTCTGATTAGTTGGTTATTTGATAAATTAAAGGTTAGGTTTTGATCATTAGATGATAACTAAGCTTAAGGAAAGCTTAAGTTGTCTTATAATCAAAAGATGAAGAAGTTATAAGAGATTAAAGAAAATGGGTTTTTAAATGAATTTATGGAAAGAGTTGATAAGTTGGATTTGAAGTTAAATTTGACTTGTCATCATGCTAATTAAGGAATATGAAGTGTTAGAATTGTATTTATAACATATTGGAATTGGAGTATGATTCTTGATTTACATATGAGGGATAGGATTTTGAGGTTAAAGATGATTTTCATGAATATAAGTTGATTTAAGTAATGATGATTGGGTTTAATGACATGATAGGGGTTTAAAAGAGAATAATTGAGTGAAGAATTGATGATTTTCGGGCTTAAAATACAATTTCTGGGCTATGTGCATTGATGCATATTCAATGTGTACCGATACATCAAGGATAAATCCCAAAAATTGTTCAAGGTGCATCGATGCACTCCTTTAAATAAAACATCAATGCCATCAGAATCGATGCACAAGTAGTGCATCGATGCACTCCCCTTAAATGCAACATCGAATAGGATTTATGTATCGATGCATAGATAGTGCATCGATGCACCCGTCAAGGGATGCATCGATACATGGTGTAGTGCATCGATGCATACCTTCATTAAAAGATAAAAATACCTTTCTTTTTAGACTAAGGAATTATAGTTTGGAATATATCAATTAGTATACTAATATGTATAAATGTATTACTATGTAGATTTATAACGTAATCTCGTTCCGGAATAATTGAAGGATTAGAATCGAGTCAAAGCAAGGCTAAGGTGAGTACATATTATAAGTATGGTACAATGGAATAAGACTTATGATAAGTCTAATTCCTATGTTGATTTTCATAGCACAATAGTTATGAACATGCATACATGATAATTATTATGATACATGCATAAAGTATATATGTTCATATGATTTGATAAATGATATATGTGAATATATTCAAATGTACATATGACATGGTAAGTGATATGTTATATGATCACAAGAGAAATGACATGAATACATGAACATATGAAATATAAGAATAATGTCCATGGTATACGATATGAGAGCTATAGTATAGTTGGCATGCCAAGAGTCGAGGGTTTACGTGGTCCTTCGAGACTATATGTATCCTTTGGAACATTTACAGGGTCTTTTGAGACAGATTTGATCCACTGGAATATGTATATGGTTCTTAAGGAGTGGTCATTCGGGACAAATTTCATAGCCCCTAGTGGGACCCATACGAGTTGTGATGACAGCATAGTGCACAACCTCAATGAACTCGAATACCTTGAGTTCTCAAAAATGTACATGGGCTTATAAAAGGTTATCAAAGGTAATTGAATTGTTATAGTTATATGTTACCATATTATTATTATTTACATTGAATTGTATATGACATGATTGAATGGATAGATTGCATGCTCATCTTTATACAGAATGCATTATTATTATATTTATATGTCTCACTAAGTCTATGACTTAGCGTGTAAGTGATTTACACGTAGGTACCAATAATCAGGAAGAGCGGAAATAGGGTGGCAAGAACAGCAGCACTGCTAGAAGATCAGATCAGAAGTAACGATAAAGTATGTATTTTGTTATGTATAGTGTGGCATGTAAGAAAAGTGTCTGTTACAAATCTCTGATCAGTTTTGTCTTGTTTTGGTTAACTTGTATAAAGTAACAATCTTATTTTAATGAAGTTTTAAATTTCCTTGATTTTTCATCAGAGTCAAAGTTTGAAAAGTCAATGTGACACCTCGGACTCGTATCCGGGTCGGGTACGGGTTGAGGGTGTTACAAAAAGTGCAACTTCTACATTAAACAAAACATGTAATACCCCAAATTTTAACTAGTGACTAAAATGTAAGTTTTAAAATTTTGGTAGCTAAATTATAAACTTGTAAAAGATTCAGGACCAAAAATGTATTTTTTTAAAAGTTATATTTTCAGCCATTTTTAAGCTTGGGGCTGAATACGCCATATCCAATAGTAAAAAATTTCTTTTTGATTTTTGAAGCTATATACTTGATTATTTGGTTAAGTTATTAGATAGATAATTAATCCTTTTGAAATTCTCTATCATTTGGTATAAGATATTCGTGTTAAACATGCTTGGATGTTAAGATTTGGTGATTAGGGTTTATGAAGGGTTTATGGATTTTGAAGATTTAATGAAAGGTTTTATGTTTTTGGTGTTGATTATTCTAAGGCATGTGATTATTAAAGTGATGTGTAAAGCCTTGTAGTTGATTTGGGCAAGTTAGGGTTCTAAGTAAGATTGAATTTTGATGCAATTTGAGGCTGTGATGTGTAAATGATGATGTAGAAGTTGATTTGGCAAGTTAGGGTTCATAAGTAAGGAATGAATTTCTATAAATGATATTAAAAGCGTTCTTTGTGATTTGGAGATCAATTTGGAACCTTGAGTTAGTAATAGGGCTAACATACAAGTTTTGAGAATTGTGAGATATATTGCAAAATATGATATTTGGGGTGTTCAATGTTAATTTTTAACATTATAATGCAGGAATTTTAAGTTAGAAAGTTGATTGGAACCAAATTGTAAATTTTGGAAATTTAAAGGGTGGAATTTGAATGGTCCTATAAGTATTAGGACTTAATTGCAAGTTTATTAAATATAGACGTATCATTTGGGTAAATTATTGCAATGCTGGGAATTTTATTAGTATGCTGGTTTTTTTAATTTAAATATTGAGTTGGGGTTGAATTGCAAGTTTACCAAATTGGGTGGTTGAATTTGAAAAGTATAAGAAAGTTTAGGATGAAGTTGTAAGTTTTTGAATGTCAAAGTACTGATTTGAGTATTTTATTAAGGTGCTGGAAATTTTAGTAATTAATATGAAATGATCATAATAGTGAAGGGCTATTATGAATTTGATGGAAAAGTTGAGGTGAATTCTAGAGAGAATTTATAACTAGTGGCTTGTTTATGCAATTGGAAAAAATCAAGGGGTTAAATTCGAAATAAATATATATGGAAGTTTAATTTTTTTATGAAAGCATGACTTAGTTTTGTATTAATTAAGTATCAATTTTATTTTATAGACTTTTATATTTTGAAGTTTGGATTATGTTAGTTCGATACTAACATATAGTTTGAATATGCTATGTTATTATGTTATGTTGTAGACTACGATAAATCTAGCGACCTGAATGACCTGAAAGGAAATGATAAATCACGTGATTAGGAGTATCGTATAAAAGGTTCGGTAGTGAGACAAGGTGATTGCATTTTATTTATTTAATTATTATGATCGATGACTACTTGTGATAAGTCAACTCCTATTATTTTAGAGTAGGATTTATGATTTTAATTGTGGATTATTTTCATAATGTTTTCATCAAGTTTTACGAATAATTTAGAGTATGAACTGCCCAAGTACAATTTTTATAATGATGAATTTTTAAGTGTTTATGATTTCCATACGTTGATTAATAAGTAACTATATTATGATTTAAAAACACATTGTATGTTGCACTGAGAGTCGTAGGTACATTGGCATGCCATTAAGTAGAGTACTTCCAAGTTAAGTTATGATACATTCGTACATTATGTATTGCACCGTTGATGCTTATGTTGCTTATGATTTGCACTTGAAGTGCTTCTTATGATCAGATATGCCCACTGTGATGTTCCTAGTGCACACCTTATGTTTTACTCGCGTACCTTATATTCTCTTAAATATACTTTGGGTATAAAATGAAATATGAAAGTTATAAATATGTTAAATTGACAGGGAAAAAATGATATGATTATGTTATCTGATGTTGTTTATCATGATTATTTATAAAATCATGAAATAATTTGAATTTCATGTTACGAGGAAGAAATTGGCTTGAACAAGTTGGTTTGAAAATTTTAACTTTTTATTTAAATTATTTCTAATGTTTTAATGCATTTATGATATTTTTATGTTTTATCTCACCTTAATCTATTACCGTCTCATTAAGTTATACTTAGCGCATGATGATTTTCATGCGTAGGTTCAAATTAAGAATAGGACGTGCAGTGAGGAGTCTCATGAGCATCTTTTGAAGACTCATACCTATCATCAGTATCAATAAGACATCTATGATGTTACTTTTGACTTTTAGTGGCATGCATATTATATCAGTAGTTTTTTTTATCAAATTTGTTTTTAAAAGGGTATGTAATAGTGAATAGGACTATTTTATTTATATAGTCTAGTTTTATCAGTATTATGAATGAGTAGAATACCTATATTATTATAATTTTATGTGACAAGAAAATAGTTTTAAAGTTGAAATAAAAATGTTTTAAAAAGAAAAAAATTTAACATTTATATTCAATGAATGTTTATAAGATTGATGTGATATTTTTAATTTGTATTTCGATACATATACAAATTATGGGTATTACAAAAACATGCCACGTCACTGATGACACATTCCAAATTTCAAATACTTCTTTTTTTCACCAACCATACAAACAGAATGGAATCTGGTTGGAGGAGTTAGAAATGGACTTCTCCAAAGTTTGAATAGTTCAAACTCTCCAAGGCATGCCATGAAACTGCTGAAAATTAGAGCTAAAAACAACCAATGGTGACGAATTTCCAACTTCTTTTTGCCGAAAAACGCATGTTTTGTTTCTATCTTTATTTTTTTTGGGTGTAAATCAATCATTTTTAGGGTTAATTACATTTTGTGATTGATCACTTATGTTTGTATGATTGATTGTAGCTTTCTGATTATAACTGTTTGTTTATGCAATTATGGGATGATTTTGTTTGTGTTTGTCAGTTTGAGTATATGATTTCGTCCATGTTTGTCGACATCGATAGAGTGTACGTTTTCCTCCGTCTAGGATTAAGGAAATTTTTTAATGAGTCCTTTATCACTTGTTTTGTTTTGTATGTCTCGGCTTATAAATGCATACAAAATGCTCCTTCCAAAAAAATTGTTTATATTTTGTTCATTTTTTCTCACTGATTTAATATATATATATATATATATATTTTTTTTTTTTATTTTTATTAAGATGTGGTCACAACGAGTTAACTGCCGTTAAATATTTTAGTATAATCACACATTTGGTCCATGTTGTTTACATATTATCTCAATTTAGTCTTATTTTAATAAATTAAAATATATATATATTTTTAAATTAAAATAAAAGATTTTTAAATTGAGTTGATAATAAAATATATTTAATACGTTAATATAATATATTTCTTAAAGTTAATATATATAAATATTATGAATTTAAGTTAAATATTTATATACTAAGATACAAAATATATACATTATATGTCTATGTTAGACCAAGCATTGGTCTTGGTTCAATAGTTGGGTATATGCTTGGTTTCTAAGAGACTCAGGTTCGATTTGATGTTAAATTTATTTTAATTTATTAAAATATGACTAAATTGAGAATATATAAATAACATGAATAAAATGTGTGATTATACTAAAATATCACATCACCTTGTTAACGGCAATTAGTACAGG
Organism: Hibiscus syriacus; assembly: GCF_006381635.1. Taxonomy (NCBI): domain Eukaryota; kingdom Viridiplantae; phylum Streptophyta; class Magnoliopsida; order Malvales; family Malvaceae; genus Hibiscus; species Hibiscus syriacus. Next base: position 2,491,202 of record NW_024063519.1, on the reverse strand, counting down.
ATTCGCATATTAAATTAAAAAACGAAAGTGATCAAAGTAGACAAAACACAAACATATTATGTAATTAACCCTTTTTATCATCATTATTATTTCTTAAAATTCAAATACTTTACTCCAACTCCAATAAAAGATTACATGCTCACAACATTAAAATTAAATTAAATTAGATTCGGCACGTTCTCAGAAATTACACCACAAAAAGGAGAAATTCGACAACGCCAGCCTATGGATTTCCTTGGCGAGCAAGTCAAAATGAAAGGCTTATCGACTATGGACCCCTAATGAAGTTTCGCCCATCTTCGACTCCAACCCACAATGGCCTATAAATTTGCTACATCCCATACTTGGCCAAAACGTTCATCCCATTCCTACTAACAATTGTGTGATTCCAAACAAAGCCTACCTATATATCTCATATTAATCCTAATCGACTTCTCTTTTTAATCAGTTTCTCAATGGCAACGTCTGGTCTAGGAGTCAGCCTCGCAGAAGCTTACGTGATGCGCTCTCTATATAAGCAGAAGATGAAGAAAATGGAAGAGCAGGAGCCTAATAAGAGTGATGATAAGATGTTTGATCAAATGGAAACCCCTGCACCCCTGGTTGTTTTCCTTCTTGGGGTCTAAGAAAACCCATTCCGCCAAGGTTTCTTCTTATGGTTCTGCACAAAAACCTCTCTAGGAACCAAAAATGGGATCGCAAAAGTTGCTTGAGGAACACGTTGGGTTTTTTTTTAGTCAGTTAAGTTGGCTATAAATGTTGCACTGGGCTATGATCGAACCACAGTTAATCAATGAAAAAAAACTTGAGTACTCGAGTTTTTTTGTTCCATGTATATATATATATATATAATATATATATATAAATTAGCAAATAAGATACAGTTTGAATTTTGTGTCAAGTTTAATGTAGTAAAAAAAATATGATTGTTGTGAATGTTAATGAGAGCTTACTTTTAATGTAGATGGAAAATCACAAATAGAGTAGTATGAGAAGATGATTACTCTTGCAACTCAAAACAGAATTCTGGAGAAGGAGAGAGAGGCCCCCTTAAGGAGGAGGAACCATTATTTGTTGAGGAGAAGTATAACACGGTTTTATTTCTAAAGTCATAAGTCCAAGAGTAAATATCTATTGATAGTGATAGATAAGATGTTTGGCGATGGAGGGAACATTTAATGAATCTTACTGATATATGGAGCATTTATTAAGGATATAGTAATACGTTGGTTTCTGACTTTTCTGAAGTAATGGCTTGAGTCTTGGGGAATTGCCACATCATTGGACCGAACAGAGTTAAGGTTTTGACCAGATCAATGCAGAGTCATGTTTCGAAGATTGCTACACTTTGTTAAAACTTAAAATGCAAAAGCCACTATGTTATTTAAAACAAGTACAATATCACCCCCCAAAAAATCTCTGTTTCATTCTTTTGCACCATACCTCTCTATCTGCCCTTTATTGCCTTGCCAGGGTAGGGTTTGCCTTGTGTTCTCTTTTCTCATCCCCAACTTCACTTGCGCCCCGCCCCTCTTTTTTTTTTTTGCCTTTTGGTGTTTTTAATTATTTCTGCTGCCACCAGAATTGGAATCCTGAAACATTGAATTGGCAATTCCAACAACAAATATAACAGGAAGTGGCATCAGCAATCTCATTAGGCAGCTACAAGATTGTGCATAAACAGCAGCTTTTCTTTGGAGAATCATCCTCTTGTTTCTCTGCGGATAAAATTTCACGAGTTAAGACGCACGGATGTGTCGAAATAGAATACATTATTAGCATGTTAAAATTAACCTAAACATAGAGTAATATCTAAACAAGTATGGATCTTATGAAATTCATGCACAAGATCAAATGAGAGAAATGATAATTTTGGAAGCGATTCCTTTTGTAGAGAAAATGTTAATGCAAATGTTCATTTTCTTCTTCAAATATAAAACCAAATTCCTATGTCTTATTACAAGTTTTCTGTTTCTGCAAATGCAACAGCAGGAGTGTAACAATCAAAGACGTGTCATGGATTACCGTTTCTTTTGTTTGACAAAGGAAGGCGAAGAACGACATGCATCGTGATTACACCACCCGGAAGTTCACCAACCAGGAGTCTGCAGTCAGCAACTGTACTGTTGTTTTCAAGTATTTTTCCACCATTAATTAGCTTCACTTCTTGTATTGTGTTTGGGCAATTTTCTTTGTCTGCGAAACAGGAGTTTTGCATATGAAAACAGAGATACCTTCTGGTTCGGGTTTTCTAGGCTATATGTTATAACATAAAACAACACCATAATTCAGATATAAATCACAGTAATGGAGCATCTTAACAGGTAAAATGTTTCTCATGAGCTTTAACCATTTGCCTTTGAGTTCCTATGGCATGGATCCAAGAATATCACACATTTTTCAGTTCACAAAACTATTTTGCAAGCATAAGGAACAATACAAGATTTTGTTTGACACAGATCATTTTGAATTTCAAAACAATGAATAACAAAAGGACACTTTACATGATAAAAGTACAAAATCCATTGCATACAATTGATAAACAGGTGAAAAATGAAAATAAAAAGTTGAGTAATTAACCTTGAGGCCACTGAGCAAGTATTTTCTCTTTGAGAGATGCCACGGTTGTAGCTGGACTGTACTTGCTTGGACCAATGTCAGTTCCATCTGCAAGCCTGAATTTGAGCTCCACCAATTCTTCTCCAGCCATAGGTGAAATCTCTTACCTCAAACTCTCACCCTAATCTAAAAAAAAAACCCAGTTTTTGTTTTTCTTTATCCTCAATCAGATTAACTGTTAAAAACCTCTTCTTTTCTCTGTGCAGAAGAAGTTAAAAACCTTGCTTCTTCTGGAGGGAAAAACGTTTGAGAAGAAACTACCAAAATCCTAGATGATTTTTTTTGCAGAAGAACAGTATGTTTTTAGTGGTTTGATATCTACCTAAGTCCTGGGACTGATTAGAATTCAGAAATGTAGATTGTAGAATGAACAGATGAGAGGAGAAGAAGGATCAGAAGCCTTTGCAACTTGATGTTGAAAGAAACAAGGATGGAGACCACCCACAATATGAACTTTTTAAAGTGGGTTTTCTTTTACCTAAATCTAACAAAAAAATCTATTGATATTTATGTAGGCTGTTAAACTTTCATTTTCACCCTTAAGATAACCCCACTAGGTTATACTCCATCAAATGAAAATATATGCAATATTAATTCATGCGGTGAATACAAAATCATCTGACTTAGATCTTGGATTTTATATGAAGTGCAACTTCTGTAATGTATAAAAATTTGTAAAACAAGAAATTTCACTATTCAATCAAATAATGGAGAGATTGTTATTGGTAGTACTTATTTATATTTGTTCAACTGGCTCCTGCTGACAGCAACATTAGAAAAAATATCAGTTATTTATGAGCAAGCCTGCCTTACCTGATTGGCTTTACCAGGACCCACCACTAGTGGACTAAGAAATTTCACGTTCCAATTTGAAGCTCTCAAATTATTCTGTTTCTGATCAACATAACGTTTTTTTTTGGGGGGGGGGGTGGTCAACAATTGATACATGATTTAGGCAACAATTCAGGGGGGGGGGATATGCGTTTTGTGACGAGTGTTAGATGGATTTAGCATCTTTATTTACTTTGCATAATTGGAATTAGGTTCTATGACATTACAAGCTTCTGATTTCTCAACCCTTTCCCATTTATTAATTACAAAATTCATCTCCCTCTGTAAGATAAGGATAAAGCAAAAGTGCCATGAACCCACTCCTCCCCTCCCTGCATTTGGGACGTCGGACTTTGGTTCCATATTTTTCACGACATTTAAAGGAATAAAAAATAATGATTTATTGGTTTAACAAGACGATATGTTAATTTTTGAAATAATATTCATAATTCAAACTCAAACATTACAAATAAAATAAATCAATTGAAGAATCGTCCCAAAAATTTTAACTTTGTATAAAAATTAAAAAAAGATAAAAATATAGATGGAATGCACAAAAAGTATTTTATAAGAACAAATATGAAAAAGGAAAAGAATGAGAGATGTGTGATAGGAATTCAAAAATGAGAAAAAGATACTATATCTCATATTATATATAACAAGTTATTTTTCTCCCACACTATTAAAAGTCAGGTAAACACGTTTAATACTTAAACTATTAGTTTTGATCTATTTTAGTACTTAATTTTTCAATTTTTCAATCATACTTAACGTTTAGTTTTTGCTTCATTTTAGTACCTCACCATTAAAAACTTAACGCAATGCGTTTTTATGGGTAAATTACATCATTTATCACTCAACTATCTTCTCACTCCTATTTTGGCACTAGAGTTTAAAAATTTTCAATTTAAATACTTGATTTTCACATTGCTCCTATTTTAATCATTCTAATTTATTTTATTTATAATTTTTGTGACATGACATTTTATTATTATTATTATTATTTTGTTAATATATAATTAAAAATAAAAAATCAAATTGAAAGTTAGAGTGATTACATTAAGAGTAATTTGAAAGTTAAGTAGCTAAATTAAAAAAATTAAACTTTAGTGACCAAAATAGGAGTGAGAAGATAGTTGAGTGATGAACGATATAATTTTACCCATAAAAAGGTGCAACATGCAAATCATCTGTTAAGTTTTTAACGGCGATGTACTAAAACGAAATAAAAACTAAATATTAAATATGATTTTAAAAAAATTAAAAATTTAGATATTAAAATAGATAAAAATAATAATAATTTAAATATTAAATACGTAATTACCCTAAAAGTTATATTAAAAAGCCGAAGAGATTTCACGATCCAGAGAAAACCGAGCCCAACTAAAATAACTTTCCTATGCCGTTTCGGACTAAAGGGCAATAGTGAGTTGAAAACGATACTTTACATTTACACTCCGCTAGTTCATTATCACTGTATCCAATAAACATAAACAAATCTGGGTTGATCGAGGACCCTCTTTAATATTTCGATCAATTTTGTCTTTTCTATCCTTCCTCTTCAACTAGATGAAGGCACCTACATATTTGTGTAAGTTTATATATATAAACTTTATCCAACAATGATAACAGATTGTGTGCTTAACAATATATAATATGAGTTCGATTCTTAGGCAAGTGTTTATTTATTTATTTAAAAATATAAAGAAAATGAAGTAAAAGTAAATATACACCAATCCAACAAAAAATAATGTATACATAATCAAAATTCAGCTAATTTTTAATTGAATATAATTTTATCATACATGCCATCTTTAATATTGAACCAAAATCTCCGCCCGTTGAAACTAGGCTCATAAACGAATCGGATGAACACGAACGAGAGTATGTTTATGTTTATTCGTTTAACTTCAACCGAACAAAGGAACGAAAACAAACAACTAAACGAACGAAATTTATTGTTCGTGTTCGTTCGTTTAAATGTTAAACGAACACAAATGAACAAACGAACAAACATAAATTAATTGAGTTTATATTTAAGAAGAATTTTTTTGCTTCTTTTCAAATAATATTAGGATTTACATTTTCTTTTGGATATTTTTTTTATTTGAGTTTAAAATTAATTGACTCTAAAAATATTAATGTGTTTAAGGTTAAAATTTATTAAGTCTTTATATTTTAAACGAGTCTAGAGAATATGAACGAATATAAAAAAAATAACATAAACGAACGAATATAAATGATAAAATGAACATAAACGAACGAATTATTGAACGTTTTCTAATTTAAATAAACGAAAGAGTCATATATTCGTGTTTGTTCATTTAATAAACGAATATAAAATATTATTTATATCCATTCTTTTAATAAATAAAAGAATTTTCGTCAAACGATTCATGAATCGTACATTGAATATTCGATTCGTTTACCGTTATAGTTGAAACGGCTCAAGGACGTGTTTATCAAAATAATTTTTTTAAAAAGAAGTGATAGATATTGTAATCAAAATAAACGAAGAAAAACAAGCACCGAAATCAAAACGAAACTGGTGGAGGTTGGTAAGTCGTAGTCGCGTCAATTTTTAAAAAGCTTCACCACTAAAAGAACCCCACGTGCTATCACCGACCCTGTTTCCGACACGTATTCAACCTGGCCCCACGTTACATGTCTATCTTCCTTTGGCTTATCCTCGTATCCAAAGAATTCAAATTTCCCTTTTTCAAATTCTATAATCATCCCTCCCCTTCTAAAACAGCCTCTTTTGGCTTTTGCCTTTCACGTGAATGCGCCACCCCAAAACGACACCGCACACACTAGACTTCTCCTAGCCTATGCGCACTACGCACCCCTCTGGCTAGTGGCCGCTTGATTTTGCAATGCTTAAAAGAGCTCTCTCAACTTCAAGGCAAGGCTGCTAACTTAGAAAACAGTGTCGTATGGAGAAATGCGCGGTGGTTTTGGCCCTAACCGTTTGGCTTTTACTTGGAAATTTGTCGTCGGCGGCCACATTTTCGTCGAAATTGATTCACAGGTTTTCAGACGAGGCGAAGGAGATTTGGACAGCTCGGAATGGCAGTGCCGGTAGTGGTGTTGTTTCGTGGCCAAAGAGGAATAGCTTAGAGTACTTGGAGTTACTTGTAGGGAACGATTGGAAGAGGCAGCGGATGAAAGTCGGCTCCACGAATCAGTTACTGTTTCCTTCTCAAGGAAGCCAAACCCTCTTCTTCGGAAACGAGTTCGACTGGTCAGCCATTTTCGACTTTCCTTATTTTTTGAAATTTGAATTTATTTTCCGTTTATTCTGCATTCTTTTTCTTTTAAACTCATTCATAGTTGTTTTTTTTCTTGTTAGAAAGAAATTGAAATCAGCCGCTAAAAAGCAGAAGAATATTCAACCTTTGTTATTATTATTATTTTTAATATGTATAGTTTTGGAAAACAAAATATTGGTATATTTTTGCAAATTATAGTAGTAATACTGTTGATGGGAATTGTTTACTATAATTCATTTTTTTATTGGAAAAAATATTTCCAGGTTACATTACACATGGATAGATATAGGTACACCGAATGTTTCATTCCTGGTAGCATTGGATGCGGGCAGCGATTTGCTCTGGGTCCCGTGTGATTGCATACAATGTGCTCCTTTATCTGCCAGTTACTATAATTCACTGGTAACCTAAACAGCGTGCTCCCATTTTTCCCACTACTTTTTTCTCTTCTTATTTACTCCATTTTTACTTTTTATTTATCTGTTTCAATTGTCACTGTTTAGTCTAGTATATGTTCATTTACTAATGGTTTCTATTTGTCCAGCTTTTCAACTGCTTTGCATGGGATTTCTAGTTGCCTCTATTTGGGTATTTATATTGTGAAGTGTTATGTCCTAGGTTTAATAATGAGGGGCATAGATAGCTTCAATTATAAAAGCAGATATGGTTATTTTTCTTGTTAGAATGACTTCTATCTTCAGTCTTCACTGTGATTAAAAGCACTGATTATATAAGGTTGGATAGGCATTTTCCTTAAAGATGAAGCGATTTGCGTTTAATAAATTTGAAACTGAATTTGCGCAAGCAAACTTTAAATGGAAGATAGTACTATTTCTTTCTGACCACACTTCAACAAGACTTAACCTGATTGCCTCCTTGACAGTGGACTAATTACGCTAAGAACTGGTAGTTGGTTACCGGTTAAGCATTTTAATTCCAATGATTGATTGGCAGGTGCTCCCACATACCTGGGGCATCTATTGTGCAGGATAAAGATCTTAGTGAGTATACCCCATCTTTGTCAAAGAGTAGCAAAAACCTGTCCTGCAGCCATGGGTTATGTGAGTCAAATTTATACTGCAAAGAACCAAATGATCCCTGCCCGTACATTATTGAATATGACACAGTTAATACCTCAAGTTCTGGATATCTTGTTGAGGATAAATTGCATTTGAAGTCATTTATTGACCCTGCAGTGGAGAGTTATGTACAAGCATCAGTCATAATAGGGTATGTCTTGATTGTTCTTGATGTTCTGTGTTCTTTTTTTCTTTTGTTTGTCTTTGGCCAAAGATGTATGTGACCTGATATGGCCAAATTTGTTGTCTTGTTCATATTTCTCAATTGTGTTGCTTCCCTGTTTCACTTCATTTCAATTCAGCTGTGGGAGAAAGCAGAGTGGTGGCTACCTGGATGGTGCTGCACCTGATGGTCTAATGGGATTAGGACCAGGGAATGTTTCAGTTCCAAGTTTGCTAGCTAAAGCAGGATTGATTCAGAACTCGTTCTCGATTTGTTTAGATGAGGCTGGTTCTGGAAGAATTTATTTTGGTGACAAAGGGATTCCTTCCCAACAATCTACTCCATTCTTACCAATAGGAGGAAACTAGTACGTGTAACCCTTTGTCATGTTCTTTTTGTTTTCTTAAATAAGAAAAGGCTCTTCTTTTGTCCAGCATTATACTTTGCTGCTACAGGACTGGTGGTGAAAGGTCTGTAATTTTCTTTTTAATAATTGTTTCAGTGAAAAATTTTTGTACGAGGAGCATCTATGTGTTGGGAACTCTTGTCTCAATAATCTGGATTCTTAGCGCTTGTGGATAGTGGCTCGTCTTTCACATATCTTCCTCCTGAAATCTATGATAGTTGTACGGAGGTGCTTTTTGTGCTTATCATCATATAGAAATTATTGTTTTCATTTGTTATTGGGACTGAAATATTTTAATTGTTTCCTTTGTTATAGTTTGAGAAACAAGTAAAATCCAGAAGGATTAGCGGCCAAGATGATCTTTGGAAGTACTGTTATAATATCAGGTTGGATGTTGGGCATTCAATATTCCTGGAAGCCTTTCTTTTTTTCTTTGTACTGACATTATTCCTTGAAGCAGTTCAGAGGAGCCATTCAATATCCTGGCATGAGACTTAAATTTGCTACGAACCAGAGTTTTGAAATTCATAATTACATATATTCCTATACTGACACTGAGGTTAGTCTTCTTTTCTTTTCTACATTAAACCCGAGAAACTGTTTGAAAGAATACAATGAATTTCTTCTCTTTCTTTCCTATTCTTAGATGTGTGCAACTTAAATTGTGCATGTGCCATATCTTGTTACAATTTCTTTGTGTGAGGTCTGTATCACATTTCTCAGTTTGTTCTTTAGAGGCAGTAAGAGGTCCTCATAGTACAATCAACCTCCCCAAGAACTTCACAGTACTTGCTTGACACTATTAACAAATTCAACTAATTGTTTTTGATTCTTTTCATTTGTTAATATCTTTTAGATTTTTGGTTTCCGAGCATACTCTAGACAGCTAATAAATTTTATCTTTTCTAAGGAATCGTAAATTGTGCTGACATTTTTGAGCAGGTATTTACAGTATTCTGTTTAACTGTTTTACGTGGAGAAGATGAATTTGGTGTCATCGGACGTGAGTCTATTCTCTGACTTTTGAATGTTCTTACATTGTTTTATAGCTTTGCAATCTTCTAGCCTTGGTGTCTGCTATTTTAATGACACTGGATGAACAATTGTGTTGCAGAAAACTTCATGACAGGCCATCACATTGTTTTTGATCGTGAAAATATGAAGTTGGGTTGGTCGCATTCCAACTGTAAGTAAGTGTAGATCTTTCCACCTTTGTCTATTTGATATGTCTTGCGTCTTGTTATTTATTTTGGGTTTATTTGTCTAGTTTTGTAACTGATTAGTTTCAAGGCGTAAGAGTGGAAATTAGTAGGATTTATGTTAGAGTTCGACTCGAATTTAGAGTGACACAAATTAATTAATATTTATTTGGGAAAGTAAGACTCTAATTTGATTAAAAATCTTAGTTTGATTAAAAGTAAATAATTTTATTAGAGTAGATTTATACTTTATTTAGTTTTACTTTGTAATTAAGTGTCTATCTATAAATAGAAGAAGAGTTAGATATCAATTTTTTCTTCTTCAATATCCTTTGCATTTTTCTTTCTTTTTCTTTAGTGAAATTCTTCTGTTTGCCTGTGGTTTTTCCTTTTAGGGTTTTTATATAAATCTTATTGTTCTTTGTTTTCGATCATATTTATTTATTCGTCAATAATCGTTTTGATATTATAACAATTTCATCAAACTTCTGATTTCTGAAAGAAACAGGAGCACTATTAAGCCTAGCTTTGTGAATCCTAGAGTATTTTCTATAATGACGATGATATGTATTAGCTTGCTTGCTTACCGTACTTTTGTTTCCTGATTCCTGGAATATCCGTTATTGTGAGAAGCAACGCTGGAGTTGCCCTATGCTTCAGTTTTGCCACTTTAAATCTTTCATTATGCAAAAGCAAACGTTCTTTGTTACAGAAGTAAAATGGAAATTGCATGGGCAGGTGAAGCGAGTGACAAACCAGGCGTACATCTAGCACCACCTCCCAGCAGTGGATCTCAGATTCCATTGCCGACGAATGAGCAACAGCACAACAATAATACATATGCAGTTGCTCCAGCGGTCGCAGGAAGGGCTTCCGCAAAGCCTTCTTCGGCTTCGCCACTCCAAATTCCCACCCTGCTCTGCATATTCACTTCCTTCCTGCTGTTGCTGCCAAGGTTTTACTTTAGCCATAAGTCCATAATCATTTCTCCTGAAATCCAATTAATTATTGTCCAACTCACGAACATCGTACCATTTTTTTTTTTCTTTTTCTTTAATTTTAAGGATTGGGATTCATTGTAAAAGCTTTAGCCATAAGTCCATAATCATTTCTCCTGTAATCCAATTAATTATTGTCCAACTCACGAATCGTACCCATTTTTTTTTTTTTCTTTTAATTTTAAGGATTGGATTCATTGTAAAAAGCTTTTTATTTCCCGGTAAATCTAAGTTGGGCATATGCAACCACACGAACATCGTACCATTTTTTTCTTTTTTCTTTTAATTTTAAGGATTGGGATTCATTGTAAAAGCTTTTTATTTCCCGGTAAATCTAAGTTGGGCATATGCAAACCATTTTTGTCAATCACACCTAAAGCAAGATCTTGTAAAATCTTCAATCAAGATTACTACAGGAACACGTTTGTCTGTTGATGTGATTTAAAATTATTCAAAAGGGGGGAACATTTTAAAATTGGATTTTAATTCATACGTCAATCTGATGATGTTCGAAAGTAGAGTGACTCTGTTGATGTTGACATTAAACTTACCCCCGACAGGCAATAGATAAATGATCCAAAGTGCATCAAGTTGTTGAAAAATGTGAAGGGACAAAAATAAAAGAGATTGATGAACTGAAACGTTGCCGGATAGTAATTGATCCCTTTCAACAAATTGGTGGTGGGATCGATTATTCAATAGTTGTATCACGTAAATAAGGAGGCCAGCTTTTTCACAAATATGCTGGATTTTAAAAGATAATTTAAATATATATATATATATATATATATAATATATATATATAAAGATGGTCGTCTAATTAATTAGATTACTGAAGGAATGGAGTCGTAGGATTTAGAACAGCCCATTACTATAAATATGATTAAAGTAATAATAAAACAAGATATATCCATGGGCATGGAGAGAAAGGGGACCAACTTCATTTTTTTGGTTCACTACATAAAATAAAAGGTGGTAATTTAAAAATACAAAGCCTTAAAAGTTTGGGTCAGGCAGCCCATCATTTTCAGCTCCGCTTAATTACGTCCGTAAAGGTTTTCGATATCAACAATTGGACGTTCCTTTCCTACAATCTCACCGCCAAATCATAATATTAATCAAGTGGACGATGGATAGCAACCAACACGTTTTTTTCCGTAGCTAACCCCACTTTGAATCTTCCATATCCACGTCCCTCCGGTCCTCCTCGTACGTGGCAACTTCTGATGTCATTCAAGCACGATCCTCCATTATTGAACACATCGATTGGAAAAAACATGAGTTTTCCCTATTCAAATAATTGATTTGCATTTTAATTCGCTAAAGACGTACAGAAAATTGAATTATACTTTTAAACAAAATTGGATTATTATTTTAAACTTAAAAAATAATATGAATATTTCGTTTTCTATATTTTTATGAGTTTTTTTTCCAAGGGTAAAACTAAACTGCTCCACTCTGTATCTGTCCATAGAAAAAATGAGCAAGAGTAGTGAAACGAGTTTCTGGGAGGACCCATTTCCTAACATCTTAGTAGTGAAATTAAATTAAAGTCATCTCAAACAAAAATTTTAATTCTAAAGCTTTTTTAAATTTAAGGACGCGTTTACTTTCGTCACTATAAACCCATAGAAGCTAGTGACGACCTGCTCTTCCTCCTCTTCAGTCTTCACTATTTCAGACCAAACAAACAAAAAGTGGAGTACTCATTCTCTTCAACTACCTAACTTCATTAATCTATCTCATTACTTGCTTAGATCAACACACACACACACCTCTTTATTCTGAAGCTGTATCCGAGTTAACGCACAATGGGAGTGGAAGGAACCTTGGATTACATTTTCATTGCCTTTTTCTGTTTCTTTATTGGTTAAACATTTGCTTTGATTTTGGTTTTGCAGGGGCCAAGTCTGTGGACGTGGACTTGAAGCAGCAAAAGGCGACGGTGACGGGTCACGTGGAGCCGAAGAAAGTGCTGGCGGCGGCTCAGACGACCAAGAAGAAGGTGGAGTTGTGGCCTTATGTGCCGTACACGATGGTGGCAAACCCTTATGTGGCTCAAGCTTATGACAAGAAGGCACCACCCATCACGTGAGGAAGGTTGCTGACCCTTCCAAAATCAGTGAGACCACCATGGACGACCGCTACTCCATCATGTTCAGTGACGAAAACCCTAATGCTTGTTCCGTGATGTAAGAATAAATAAGAACTATCAATATATAAGTGGATCAATGTTTTCATTTGTAATATACTATTAATCTCGATAAACCTTTGCATTAAGCTTCGTGAAAACTTAAAAACACTCTTTTTTTTCTTAGAGAATAATTTATGCTATGATTTGAGCAAATGGGGAGAGAAGCACAGAAAGCAGACCACAACCACACGAGGGAACCTCTTAAAATAATACCACAAATACCACCACACGAGGCAAATATGATAACTGGGTTTACTTCCTTTTTTTGATTTAATGATATAATTTACCCTTTAAATCTGAGCGGGACAACTCCAAATTAAGTCAAATTATCAGTCTAGAGACAAATCTAATTAGGTTTACTTCTTTTTTATTGGTAAATTGCATATGTGTACTTTGGTAACCTTCATTTGATTTCCCCCCCCCTAATATCAAGAAAATGTATGTTGATTGTGTTTCCTCCGTTCAACACGACTACGATTGTCTGTTTTGGTTGATTAATAGATTTATCTGAATTAGCAAATAATAACAATATTAAATTATGTTTTTGTGGGAAAGACATAAATTTTGTTAGTAGAGCTACAAGTTTTAGAGTGCAAGAAACTTTTCTGTCATGCTTTGTGTTTTGATTTTAAAGTCCATTCCATCAATTCAAAATTTTGTCATGTCCTTTTGTTCAAATTGTATTCGTCACTTTGTACACGTACACAGGTTTATTGAGTTATTAATTGCCATAACCAATGTTTACAGTTTATTGTTTTGAATATATTATAAAATATAAGGCAATAAATATGACACTTGGAGCACATTAGTTAATAATTTAGTTAAAATGATTGCTAAAAAACACTAGTTAGAAGATTTACAATTACACATATTATGTCACCGGTGGGATCAACTCCTCTTTTAATGTTAATCCCACAGCTGTAATGAAGATAATATTTTGTCAATTTAATGAAGTCGTTTTATTACAAGAGTAGAAATAGTAATTATTAGAGATATTTATTGAGCTAGTTGGAGAATGCTTTATTCGTGCTCGTTAAAAAAATTTATTGTTCGACTTGACTTGTTGTTTGTTAAACTCGTTAAAATTTTGCTTCACTCGTGCTCGTTAAAAATTTATTGCGCGACTCGTTGCTCGTTAAACTTACTTTAATTTTTACTTTATTTTCTTAACTATAAGTAAAATATACTAATAATATATAGAACTTAATATAATCATAAATTAATAATTTTAACCAAAAATTATCAAAAAATCTATGAAGTATTTCAAAGTCTAACTCTAAAATAACAATCCATAAATAATTAAAATAATAAATAAGATTTGATTTTTAGTGCAGTAAAATATTAATCAATAATTTAGTAATCTTTGTTGTTTATAAAAAAATTATCTACTAAAAAATTATATTAAAAAATTAATAAACTGTTTGTGAACTTATCGAGTCGAGTTGAACAAACTCGTTAAGGTCTCAAGTCGAGTTTTTATCAAGCTGTGACAAACTACTCAACTCGTTAATCACCCCCTAGTAATGCTATATTAAAATTATTGTTTTTTTTTCACGTTATGTTCATCATGTTTATGGAGAGGTTATTCTGGTGATTTAAACGATTTCCGAAATAAAACTCATATTTGATGACGACGACGACTATTAAACCAGCACATTGATGGCTTTTGGTACAACCAAGAAAAGTATCCGGGAATTTTACCTAAAAACAATTTTCATAGTTCGAAATTAATAAATAAATTCACATTATTGATAAATCATTTATTTTCATTTCCTCCATTAAAATAATTTTGTTTATATTATTTAATAACTTTTAAGGGTTGGAGTAAACTGTTCAGCAGCCATTTATCTGGTTAAACAATTATTATCGAACCTTTAATTAAATTGCAATCTTAGCCCAAATGCCTCCTAGAAGACGAGGGAGATTCATCTACAAGACCGAATAAAAAACGCATTTCAGGACCCACCGCTTTGACAAATCCAATCTTCCTAATATTTTTCTTGGCAAATTATATATCTAATTCTAATATGATTTAGAAGGTAAGAAAGAGAGAGTAAAAGAGAGACTCAAAAGAAAGAAAGAAAAATATTACTAATGAAATGAAGGGTTTTTTTTTTTTGGCCCAATACCCCATGCAGATCAATTTTTTTTTGGGTATTGGGCATTTCTACAATATATTCTAAACTCATCGCTTTGAGATGATGAATTCCCTTGAATATTATTTTTAATAAGTTCCCGCTTAGTGGATTATTATTTTATTGGTATTATAATGACTAGTTAGTCGACGTGACGAATTTGTTTAAATTCAAAAATAGTATCCATTTTCTAGCCGTTGGTCAACGGGCAGCAACGGTCACTTGAAACTCGTCACCTCGAGGTGACGAGTTCGACCGAGAAAATTTTAAAAAAATAAAATTAAAAGAAAATTGAATTTATTATTTTAAAAAAATAAATAATTGCAAGAATTCACATGAAAATTACAAAGAAAGTTTATCTATCTCTTCTAAGTTTTTGACGATGCCGAGGAGTTGTAGAAAATAATGTCATGAGGTTTGTCGAGTACGTAATGGTTGTAGGCCTTGGTCTAGTCGTCATCATTTTGTCGAGGAGGTGTACTTAACACACTCTGCGATCCACCTTCAAAATATAGAGATTGATTTATGACATTTGACACCATCATCACCGTAAATGCTTCGACTTGGCTTTGGTGGCCATATAGGATATGGTCCCACTCACCCGCAACAGCATGTTATGTGGAAGATCCTTGAGTGTATTGCGGTGCATCCCATGAACCTCTAACTTAATTCGGTTGAGTCTCAGTTGAAGTGTGAAATGGATGATAGAAAATGAAACTGGTATGGGATGCACAATAGTACTCTTCAGCGGCAGATGCTGAAGAGGAAGCAGAAGAAGACGATGCTTTCTTCTTGGACTTGGCGCATGCGGCATGATGATTGTCATGTTTATTCCATTCCTCAATGTACAAAGCGTGCCTCACCGGCCAATTTTCGGTATATTTTCCACGCGTATTGATTGTATCGAGCGCATTCATTTCAACAACCATAAGCATAGGATCAGCTAGTGCAACACAAACTGTCGCATCACTCTGTCAGTGACGTGCCACTCAACAATCGCTTGGTGCAACAACGACGTCACGGTACACCACAAGTGAGATCCTTCAAAAAAATCGTCCGACAATAACTAGGCGATCTCCTCGTCGAAATACAGAAGCTAAGAAAACTGTAAATATTAAATATCGAAGTTCGTATATATAAAGCTAAATTTTTTATAAAAAATAATAAAAATATCGTATGTCATACTGCAAATCCTGACGATGTCAATCATCATCCATATATCTCGTGTAGTGACACTCGACAACTTCGTCTCAAAGATTTTATGGCACTATCTAAAATATTTAAAAAAAATCATAAACAAATAAAATAATAATTAAATTTATGAAATTCAAATAAATTTTAAATAAATGAAGTTAAACAATTACCTTGCAGCCAATGGAAACTCGACCGAGGTTGTTATAATTGGCGTAAAAAATGGGAATATATACCAAGCCCAAGACTGTAGCAGTATCAAACAACCTCCTACATCAGTTTTTTCGACCCGGCTGGACAATTGTAGCCTTGCAAAGCTCCTAATACAGAAAGGCTAGAACTGTCGAGCCCCAACTGGTATTATGGCACACAACGAAGTCTTCCAAGTATTGCAGACACTGTGTGTGCACCAAATTATCGGATTTGCCAGGTAATAATATCCCTCTGATCGCTTGGAAAATAAATGCTCGGGACACGAAAACAACGTCTGCCTCGGTAGACTCGTCTGTGACTCGAAATTAGGACTCCAACCACGTTATCATTACCTGATAGTTTCTCATGACGTCGAATGGTGGCCATTTTCCCAAAACTTTGTAAACCAACGTCGCGGGTTCGTAAATGTTTTGCCTCACCACGGGGGCTCCATTCACCGGAACACTGAGTTGGTAAATGACGTCTTCAAAAGTAATCGTCACTTCACCACTTGGGAAATGGAACATTTGCGTCTCGGGCTACCAACGTTCGATCAGAGCCTTGATTAAAATTGGATATAGCTTGAAGCCACATAAAAATATCACCAGAAATAGACTGGGTTGTTGCAGATATGTCATCATCCGCCAATGTGGCTCTCTAGTGGTCATCCCCCGATTATGAATACTTCATTCATCGCCGTCCGATGCGCGTTGGATCTACGATACATGGGCATTATCCAAGCGTAGCATATATTCTCGGGTTGTCATTTTTCGAGATTTTCGCACAACATATGATTTTCTTTTTCATTTGTTTAGATTAAGGTTTTAGTGAAAAACGTAAACTCCAAATCCCTATTTTTAGCCTTACACTCAACGACTATAAACGACTAGACATTTAAAATGGTCAGTCGAACTCATCACCTCAAGGTGATGAGTTCCAAGTGATTGATGTTGCACATTGCTTCCCACATGCCCGTGACAAATGGCTAGAAAACAACTAGTATTTTTTGAATTTGAACGAACTCGTCACGTCGACATAACGAGTTTGCCCTAATTTTCCCCCTTTTAAATTTTTTAAATTTCATTTTTTTAATTTTTTTAAAAAATATTTTTTAATATACTCGTCACCTCGACGTGACGAGTCATTATAATACCAATAAAATAATAGTTCATGTGGGGCCCATTACGTAAGGACCAATTAAAAATAATATCCAAGGAATGAGTTCGAAGTGCACCGTAAAAAATAATTCTCCAAAAATAAGTTTTGGGTAGGCCCAATACCCCCAAATAATTGATCCGCATGGGGGTATTGGGGCAAAAAAAACCATGAGTGAATATAAAAATCATAGCTTAATAGAATATCAAAAAACAAAGGTAAGGCGTTTGTCGGTCGATCAAATATAATTACTCAATCTTTTTAATATTTAAATTTTACTACTTCTATCCATTGCTAGACGAATTAAAGTTACAAAACCATTAACTGTTTATTATATATATACATATACATATATATAATGTAACGGACATATGGATGGAGTAGGTTGAATCTACCATCAACACGGTTATAATTATTAGTAATATCATTTTATAGACCACGGTTTTTTTTCCCATTTATTTTAACAATTTAAGAAGAAATAATTTTATAAAATTAAATAAAATCATGTTTGAATTCATAGGCATATGGTCTATTCTAGAAGCTGAAATATGGAGGGGTGTATTTAGGATTGTCAAATTGTCATGCTAGTGGGAAGGGAATTGGGATACGAATAAGAATGAGGCCTTTTGAACTAAGTAATGTATTTTAGCTGATACTCAAGTTTTGTTGTAGCAGCTTGCTGATTTTCGTTTGGATATAATACTATCAACTTATCTGAAAAAGCAGCATTGAATATATCATGATTCCAAGAAAAAAAAAATCAGAAGTGCTTAAGTTATAATTCCATGATTGGGTTTTTTAGCCACAGGGGTTCGGATTCGAGTAGCCCACCCAATTACATTTGGGTCAGGCTTGAAGAATCAGTGTTTGGACACATATAATAATTATATTTTTTGGACATTTTTGTTTGTTTAAAAAAATTTAAACACCTAAAATCAATAAGAAATAGTATGTAAGCACTTATATCACAAATAGGCCTTTTCTACCACTTTCACTGGTCAATATTTCCTCAACGCCCCTTGTTTTCACAACATAGTTTTAAGGATATGAAATTAATGCAATCGTATCTGGATTTGGAGCTGTCTTCTTTTTTTATAGTTAATTTGTTTTTATGGCAAGTTTAGGTATTATCTGACAAAAGACAGAAACGTTTAAATGAAGCAATTACTAATTAGCCATTCTCCAATGCAAGAAGAGAGTGGCAATATATCCAACTTTTCAGTTAGACGTATGTGCTAATAACAAACTAATTTTATCCGTTGATCTTTTATTATAATTTAATTCAAACCTAAGGAAGAAATATAAATTTATATAACCATTAAAATTTAAAATTTTCATTATTTTCATTTATTTTTAGAGTTTTATATTGAGATATTAAGAGTTTTTTTAAAAAAAATTGTTAATGTCTGTATATAAATTTATACACTAATAATATATTAAATATAAAACATTTATACATGTAGATATTATTGCTTTAATGAAATAAGATTAATATGTATAGTGATTCTAATGGTAGAGTAACATGTTTCCCTTGTATATAACTAATCACTTTAATTGTATGGATTGAGTAAGCTCAGTGATAAATGAATCATTATTATTTCTTGAAATATCAAGTTCGAGCACTTGAAATATCAGGGTGTGAGCGTTCAATGTTAAATGGTTGAGAGTTATCTTTGAACATATATTGTCTTGTACTTACTGTAAATTAATAAAAAAATAATCACTTTAATTGATTTATATAATCAACCTAAAGAATTTATATTATTCAAATTGTAATTTTTCCCTAATTATAACCTTCTTTGCATATAATATTATAAGGTCAAATTATATGTTCTACGATTATTGCATGGTTTCCTATATAAAAAAAATAAGCTATATCAAATAGTAATTTCGTTTGGGTTAGAAATAGAACTTTATTGTTAACTAACAAGGAAGGGCAACACTGTTGTTCTTTAAGTACAATTAAGAATACATAAATTGGAATATAATGATTTAGGTTTAATAATTTATGCCCAAAAATATTTTAATTTAAACATCATACATATGAACATTAGCATTTTAGTTATATTATATATATAAATCCAATATATAGCAATGTTATAGGAGTGTACATAAGTTACGATCGAATGGCTCATACTAATTTTTTAATTGTTAAATTATAGAAGTGTATATAAGTTACCATCGAGTGGCTCATACTAATTTTTTAATTGTTCAGATTGTCTCTGTAAAAAATTTAAAAAATTATTGTTGTAATCGTACTTTTAGTTATTTTATGTTTATTTTGATTATAGACATAACGAGAATTATTATAACCATTGTAGATATTACAATTATACAATAATTATTTTGGGCAATGTTAACTACAACTGCTATTTCAATAACGGAACATTGTTTAAACCCCATATCTCTACTCCCCTCATACGGTGCAACTCTCTCGCTGTACTTCAGTTGTGATGGTCTCTTGTCCTCCTTTCTGTCTTTTGTCTGTGGCTTCATTTGTTCTATGTTTCTTGACCATCTTGCACCTTTCGCTTTGCGGGTTTATGTGGCGATTTGTGCTTGATGTTGACTTGCTCATGTTTTGTTGTATTTCCCTTGAATTATGTTTCTTTTAAGAATATCTGTATCTTAATAAATTTATTTTAATACTCTTTCTCCCTTTCGATGTCTTGATTGGATTCTAATTTAATCATATTATAAGAAAAGTTTAACTAGCCCTCGTATTATCTTCTTTTAAAAATGAAACCGGCTAATGTCATTTTTTATAGATTAATTTCAAAATATCAACTAACATAAACAAATTAGATTAGGGTAACTATAAAATCATTGAGTGGTCTCAGTGACTAAAGAGAGTGTTATTCTCCCTTGAGGTTCTACGTCTGAGCAGTTGCATCAGCAATATGTGTGTGCGTTATCAATGACTAAAAAAATCATGAATAGATACAACCTTTTAATGTCTCCAGACTATTAAAAAAAGATTAGGGTAACTATATTAATAGTCTATGGACTTTAGGTTACTTTTAATTTGATCAATAAATTTTTAAAAATTACATCAATCATGATTAATTCATTTTCATTTCGATCACTATCGTCAATATTCGTTGAATATTTCATTTCCTTTAAAAATCCTATTTTTCAATTCTCATTAGCTACAATTTATATTTTCCTCAATTTACATCAATAAAATGATGTAATTTGTCGTCATCTTATCAGAGGTATTTCATTTATTAAGGAAAACGATACTGAAATAAAAATGGGTTAAAATTCAGTGACTTCAATATAAATTTTAAAAGTTTAGTAACTAAAGTAAATTATTAGTTTTTCTAAAAGTTTAGGGACTACCAAATGTAATTTATCCTTAAAATTATCCCACACACACGTTTTAAAGCACGCCTCAGATCACCAAACAAGGGTTAACCATGTTTTAGCTTTGTGACACATGCATGAAATTTTTTCCCTCTATAAATAATCTTCAAAGTTTTCATTTCAACAACACATTACCATCTCCATTTTATACTTAAGCTTTCTCCTCCTTTAGTCCTCTACCCCCATTGCTCGGCAGCCTTGTACTCTTCTTTATCAACAACCAGACCATCTCCCCCCAGGTAAATAGCTCTTCCAACCATTTCATTATGCTTCATTTTCATCCTTTTTCTTTTCAAAAATATTAGATCTTTATAAGATCTTAGAGTCAAATGGTGCTTTTGATATTGTTGGTTTCGTCCTAATTTAATTATTTCCTTTAATCTTTTTGATTCAATTGGGTTTGATTTATCTCTTCTACCTATTCTTCAAGGATAAATTAAAGAGATAAATAAACTATGTCTTAAATCTATATTTATACGGAAATACTAAAAAAATAGTATTTTTGCATTGTGCTTTGATTATATTTTTGAGTTTTTTTGTTTGAAAAATAAACGATTTTATTAATAAAGGTGTTTTGTGTCTTTATCGATGCGATCGATTGACTAGTGATGAATTAAAAAAAACTAAGAATGTTTTGTGTTGTCGTATATAAATTAATGCGTTGAAACTCAAATCTATGTTTAAATCTATTAAAAGTTTTTAAGAACTTTGATTTTTTGTTTGGTAAAGATATAATTTTATTATTAAAGATGTAACGTGTTCGACAATAATTCGATCGATTTATTAGCGATGGATTAAAGGGTTTTAAAGCATTTTGTGACGTGATTTATAAATCATTACGTTGTAATTCAAATTTATATTTATATTTATATTTATTAATATGGAGAATATAAGGTATATAATCCTTGTATTTTGTATGATATTTTAATTATACAACTCAAATCTATTATTATTTAAGAAAAATGTTAAAAATTAATTTTAAAATAGAAAAAAAAAGTAAAGACTTATATAATAACCATATATGTGTATCTCTTATCCTTTCCTCTTAATTTTCGGGGGTTATATCAAAAAAAATTATTTTGAAAATAATATATTTTTATTTGGTTTATTAAGAAAATGAACGTTGTGACCTTATGATAATTATAACTGTCATTAAATATGGTATTGTTTGATAGCGAACGAGAGGCGAGTCTTTACATGGTAAGCACAGCGGGACCAAAATTGAATCCTTCCTAAGTCAAGCTTATTCCCCCTTTGCTGAGATGGCAAGTGTAACAGCATTGGGTCCACCCAAAATAAAATAATCGTAAAAAATCCTATATTCAAATTTGGTAATTAATTGAAACTTATCCGAATAAGAGGAGTAATGCTGTAACTTTATTTTTGAAATTAATATATATCTAATTAAGTTTTTATTTTATAAAAAGATAATTCAAGTTAAGAGTCGACTTAAGTAGAGTTAGTAATCATTGATATCAAAGCTGGAGTAGTCTTGTTGAGGCCTAATTAATCTATAATTAACCTGCTTTAAACCTGGCTACTGACTTGTAGTTCATTTAATTCAAAGTTTTTTTTAAATAAAAAATAATGCATTTCTTTTTGCAATGGCATTGATTTAATTCCCATATTTTGGTTTGATTCACATGTTTTAAAGCAGAACAAGATATGGAGACTGGATGTGGTCCAAAAGCAGCTAATTTGGTCCCTGGATCACCCTCGACCAAAAATGGTCCTTCGGAGGCATTACCTGCTGATCCTGCATTAATGGAAGCGCCCCAAATGCCGAAATCATCCGTATATCTCCGCTCTACCTCCCTTTAGTTATTTAAATAATAATGTCATGTTGCGCCTGCTGATTGTACGTGTAAATTAAGCAGGAGGAGGATGTGAAAGCGGCACTCGGGTCGGCGCCTGAAGGAGATGATGAGCCTCAGCTGGATGAAATGAAGGCCGGTAATCCCGGCACTCCTCGAATTGGAAGTGTTAGCAAGGGCGACTCAGATCCTTTGCCTGTTAGTTCTCCCAGCTTATCTACGTATAATGTGGATATTATACCGACACATGCATGAAATGTTGACTGATATAAAACATTATCCTAATTTGGAATAGGAGCAAGTAGAGTCGGAATCAACAGATGAAAGCAGTAGCTATGAATCTTCGCTCGACAGCGACAGCTCGGACCTGCTGCCAAGTGATTCTTCAGATAGTGATGCCATAGCTGCACGACCAACTACTCCATTTAGTCCTCTTATTATGGAGCAAACACAGTCATTCTCTTTGGCACTAGTACTTCCCATCAGATAAAAAGCAATTTACAAACCTTTTAGCCAGTTTCAGAATGTAGAACAACATACAATATCTCTTTCTCTTATCTTAATCAGGCCGAAAAGATCCCACAGAGTGGAGCTGACGCGAATCAATCATCTTCCTCGGGTAAACCAGCTCAAGCAAGCCAGCTCAAAATTCAAACTGATTCCGCCCTCGAAGCTCAGCCTGCACAGTATGTTGATGCCTTTGTTGCGTTTTATTATTTAAACAATGTAATGATATTGACATGTTTCTAATATTGTAATAGGCCTCAACGTGCAAAACCCCTCGATAAAGGCAAGAAAATAATGGTTGCTGATGATCTTGGAAAGAACAAAGGAAAAGGTCGTATCAACGACAATCTGTCAGCACTTCGCCTCCCAAATTTGTTCCCTCGAGCCCCTGTGAGTATAGATATTGATTACTTGAGATTAATATGCATTCTTTTTACTGAGTTTGAAGTAAATGACAAGCAGACTGGGATCGTAATTCGGGATCGAGAATCTACACAAAACAACAGGCAGCAAGCACCTTCTTATCTTCACAAGCCTTTAGCTTCAGGGTATTGAATTGACTTAATAAATTCAGTTTTCATACGCTTAACGCTGCATGTTCCTAATATTGTTTCTTTGGATTTCAGGTCGCAAGTTAATCAAGCCAAAGCAACTAACATTTCTGATTCTCTGTGCCGCAACTTCCTTTTGCCTGTATCTCCTACACCTGCTAGGTATTTTCTCGATCAAATCACTCTAACTGTATAGATACATGTATATTTACACATCCACACAAGAAATTTAGAACTATTGTTATTTATTTTTTGTATATCTAATATAGGACCCAGCCGTTGGATACCCCGGTGCAGCAGCTTAATCAAGTGGGCGATAAGCCCAATGCTTATAGCTCATTGCTCCAGAGTTCTGAGCTGCCTAAGCATTCACTGCCTATGGAGCATATGTATTTTGAGCTACACTCTTTTATCTCCTTTTAGTATATATTCCACACTGGAATTAATTTCAAATGTTGTGAGAATCAGCTGTTTTCCCTTTTCTTTTTTCCTTTTAAATTTTTGTTTCTGTTTCAATTCAGGACTCACCAATTCTCCTTTGAACATAATCGAGTCCCATCGGCACTTGGAGCACATAATTCACAAACTTGGAGCGCCATGCTCCATGAACTTTCCTTGCCCTTAAGGTACAAGAAAGCAATTAAATTTGTTCACGGGTTGGATTATATGTTCAACCCGTTTTATGTTTCAAGTAATTTAATCATACTCATTCTCCATTTGGCTTTCAGTTCCCTTGGAGCAAGTAGTCAATTCTCAATGATACCTAGTTTACAAAATCAACTGCATCATAACTCTGAGATGTCTAGGTGAACTTGATTCTCTTTGCTTATTTCAAAATGCCAATTACCCTTTATAGTTTCTTTATCGAGGACTAATTTTATCTCATCAAACCATTAAGGAAACACATTAAATACTTAAATAAATTCTATTCCTCTTGCTATTTGATTCAGAATTTTAACTTGTACGTACAGGCCACAGGCTGTGCAACAACAAGGACTGCTGAATCAAACTCCCAGGCCACAGGCTGTGCAACAACAAGGATTGCTGAATCACACTCCCAGGCCACAGACTGTGCAACAAGGATTGCTGAATCACACTCCCAGGCCACAGACTGTGCAACAACAAGGATTGCTGAATCAAACTCCCAGGCCACAGGCTGTGCAACAACAAGGATTGCTGAATCAAACTCCCAGGCCAAATCCTACATATCCTACCTCCGGGACTTCCGTTGCAAACTTAATCCTGAATTCGGCTATTCTGAAAGTAAATACATTTTCAATAACAAGATTTCTAGGAAATAACTATATCATTTTCGATCCGAATTGGACGATGAATATCCTATAAACTTGTTGGCAGGAAACGGGTGGTGCTTCAGCTACTCTATCGAGCAGCCAGGAGGAGGTATCATCTCATGTGGAAACTGTTATTTCAAATCCTTGAACATTATGTCATTTTGTTGTTTTTTAAATTGATTTAGCAAGGAGCTTCCGGACGGCTAGGCCATGCAAGGAGCAGACTGGAATCGGGAGAATCATCATCTTTCAAGCGCTTCAGGGTACTAAAATATGGAACCCAAATTTGTGCCTTAGAATAAGTGTAAACTATGGTTTCAAGCTAATATTGTCTTCGTCAATTACAGAGAGAACCCGTCCTGCCACAAACATCCAGTGCTGAACAAGTGAACAATAACCCTCTATCTCTACTGAATGATGCCAGTTCTAGAGCTGACATTAACAGCTTTCTTCTTAATCCAAGGTTGTTTAATTTTACAGATTCACATTTGTTTATATATTCTGAAACCCTGAATAAGTTTCTCTTGAAAACCCTAACTAAAAGAGTACGATGATTTTCAGGCCATTGCCAAATTCATTGTATGATCCAATGTTTGAAGGGCTTGGACTGCCGATTGATCCCCATTTGAGGCTCTTTGCTCAGTTTAATAAGGTGTCATATCTATGCTTGCCTTAACTTTCATGCACCCCAAGTGTAAAATGTTTACAAGCAGGCAATATCATCAGTATAATTACGCTAATTCTTCATTATTTAGCGAAATACTCTTACAGGATCTGATTATTTACCTTTGATTTTGCAGAAATGAGAAATAGTGGGGTGGATTTCTCAAGGATGTTCGTTGATGTCAGCAATCACAGAATTCTGATTATAGTTCTGGATGATACTTTTATTATGTGTTTGGATTTCTGTTTCTTTGAAGTTGAATAATTAGAATCCATCCATATGGATGAACTAGAGATTTGATTTTAGAAACTGATGCCAATAGTTAAACTCATTTCCTGGTCTTTACAATTATAATGTTTCGACTTTAATTTTCTGAAAATATGAATTTGTTCTCAAAATATTCGCTATGCAAAGTTTCGATCAAGAATTAAGAATATTAGTTAATACTAATAATTAACTTGTTAGCTCAAATATAAAAGTAAAATTAGATGACGAGTAAACAAATCAACTTATATCATGATAAAACAACATTAACTTAAACTACAATCGTTGTGTAAAATTATATTAAATGATTTATAAATTACTTTTAAAATATTAATAATACATTAATTAAAATAATAAATTCTAAAAATATAATTTTTAATCAATAAAAAGTTTATTTTGAATAATATGCGGTGATTACAATATAGCATCTTCTCGTAACTTTTTTTAATGCTAGTAAATTATAAATAAAATTTGAGCTTCAACTGATTGGAGGAGTATGAACAGGAGAGAGTTTGATACGTAGAACATAGACAATAAACTATCGGCATCATTCCCATTTCCGAGGCTCTTTTCTTTGTTGAGTCGAACAACATTTAACGAGTGGGGAAAGCATGATCAACATTGGTTTTATATAGAGTTAATTGCTGCTAGTTCGGCTACACTTCTCAAGGCCAATTCTCTGGGGCTTCAATAGTTTCTGTTGGCCCAAACACACTGTTGTTGGAACATTTTTCTTCTATTGATTATATTATTAGTCCATCTATGTCATCGCCATTGAAATGTGTGGTGTTGTTTAATCGAGTATATTATATATCATATATGCAGCGTATGTAGACTGTGCTATACCATTGTCAGCAATAAATATATTTGTTCAGTTCCCACCAAACTAAATGTATGAGCGTTTTATCGAAGTTGAAACGTATGATGTTATGGCTACTTACGTAGGGGTGTTATTGTTAGTGTTACATGGTCAAACATTTGTAGTTTTCTCAAATAGTATAAGGTGATTATAAAATATTATTTGTCTAAAAAATTAATTATTAATAATGCACATATATCATGTAAATGCAACTGTTCGAATTTAAATTCACTTGATGATTCAAAAACATTTGTATTGTTATGACAAGGTAATGCTTGTGAATATAATATGTATGATTTTTGGTATATATATGTTGCATTTGTGTATGTATTATTACTGTGATTGGTTTTAATGTGAAATGCTTAGTTTATATTCTGTTTGATGATAATATATGTATTAGAAAAATTAATGAGGCTGTTCGTTAAAAGTGATTGAAGTGTGGTATTATTAATTATTTGTAACGAGAGAATGCCATTTCTAGAATTGTTGTATCAATATCAATTTGAAAAATTTTCAATCATTTGATAATGTGATCGAACACAATCATTTCTTAAAAAATAATATTTTTTATCACTAAGATCACTCAATAAATTATATTTTATATAAATTTTTAAAATATTTAAAATTTGATAATCAAAATTTGTGACACCTCTCCAGTTACATAATCAAATTGTCCCCACCTGACCTAAGTAGTGAAGCTATATATGTACATATATGAGGAATCTCTTGGTAAAGCAAAGCAAAAACGATGAAAGGAGAAGGAAAAGAAACATTGATCTGCAACGAGGGAGCTGCCAAACCTCCAGCCATCTCCAACATTTCTCAACGTCCCACACTTCCGAGGCTACCACCCCCAAATAGGTTAGAGTTTTATGAGTTAAAAATCATCTCAAATTCAACTCAGCTTTTAATTATGTGTTTTCTCATTCTTGTCTATAGATCCTACACTTTTTTCGATGAATCAAGCTTGAGCTGGTAAAATCTCTCTTTTATTTTTCATATGTAACAATAATCGGATTAATTCTTCTCCCCTTCATTTTCTTCGTATGATAGATAAACTAAGCTTCTTGGAATTCTGTTTGCATGTAACGATCCAAGTGACGAAGAGGAAGGAGTTTACGATGAAGATGATACCGAAGAGGTGGGAAAAAAACCCCACAACTATTTTTTCATCATTTCTCTTTTAAGTACTACGATAATTGTACTAAAATTATCCAATCCAACTCTGAAAAATTTAATAATTTACTTTTTAATTCGAACATTCGGTTTAATAAGGAAGATCGTGTAACTAGATTCAAATCTTTTTTTTTTTTTTGAAATAGGGTACTTTGTATTAAAGAAAGTAACAAAGTACACCACCTCAATGCCCTCATTAAAAAACCTCCATAATCATATATGGAGGAAAAAGAGTGTACCTTGGGTGGTAAAGAACAAATACACATAATAGTAACATCATTCAGAACATACCCACACCTTACCACAATCACCAAACCAACACATAAAAAAGCTAACACAGATAACCAACAATAAGAAAATAGGTCACAGTACGAAATACGTATACAACAAAACCAGAGGAATGAACCAAGCACTGGAACAGACCAGCAACAACACCCTGAACTTGATCGAAGGCACATCACTAGGAAAGAGAAACACTTGCTGAAAATCTTTCCACACTTCCTCGAAGAACAATATGGGCACTACAAAATACACCAACTAAATTGATGCTAACATCCCCCACTGAATAGTGGCCCAAACTAAAAGAGTACGGGCACACTAATAAACTTTAGAGATTGATTTGCCAGTTTAATACATAACCTTAGAGATAAAATTTGTTTATAGATTGTAGCTTTGCACAACTAGTGGTATGAACAGCTTAATTGGGTGCTTATGATAAATCAAATATAAATTCAGGATTTGCGGAGACCCTTCAGATAATGCAGCGAAGAATACAGGCAATGGTGAAGAGACAACGGTATTATATTCTTATTATTAATTTCTTTTTTTTATTAATTGTTTGATGAAAGGAAACTTTGATTATTCGATGTTTTCATAAATAAATATATTTCCTATTTTTAATTTGAAGGAATAATAACAAAATTTTGATATATAAAATTAAAATTTATAAAAAGGAAGGACATGGCAGCTTAGACTTGATTTTATAGTTCTATATTATCCAAAAAAAAATTAAGAGGAATTTGGTAAAAGGCAGTCAGCTAATAATTAATTGATTTTGTATTATTTCAGATGGAAGGCCTCGGCTGGTGCTTGATGGGTGTTGCAGAAGCAGGAGATGTTTTCTTTCACAGTTTCGGTCTTTAACATAAGATGTGTTTTTGAATTGAAATACTGAAAGAGTAATATTTCCATTTTCCCATAAAGCAAAGGCTCTTTCCAAACTCTTTTATTAAAATAAAATATAATTTCAGTTTACGTTACAAATTTAAGGAGTTACAAAATCTAAACTCTAACTGACTACAACTCTCACCGCTAGCACTGTCACCTTATTAGAGCATAATTTTTGTTTGTCTTGATACAATTTTTAGTGCTAAAAATATATCTCTAAATACAATTTGATACTTAAATAACTTCTTTTGTTAATAATAATTGTCTAACATGTCACGCATATAAAATTTCAACAATTATTTGTTTAAAAACTTAATATTATAATTTAAAACAAACCAAAAAATCTACAAATTTTACATCTTCCGCCGTCGAGCGGTCACTGTTGGCATGTGGTTGTCACCGTCACTGTTGGTATCATCGGAACCGTCTCACCACCGTAACTAAAACTCAATTCCCCACCCACCATGAAATTGCATCGGTCGTCATGAAAAACACAACGAAAGGGTTGTTAGATTTTTAGGTTTTTTCTTTTTGTTTTCTGGCCTTTTTGACTGCTACAAGTCGTTCGTACGTTACACGACTGTCAACGTTGAGTTCCTCGTCCTACTCCGAACAAAACCTTACCAGTGGTGACCCTTTGTCATCGGTGGTAGGGAATAGGAGGGAGAAGGACGACGCAGGGGTAGGGGTTTTGATTTTGGCCTAATACCAAAATAAGTGCCCAAACTATACCGCTTTTCCCAAATAGGTGCTTAAACTATTTTTTGACTAATCCAGGTGTCTAACGTTACAAACATTACCCATTTAGGTTCTTGGACCGTCAACAACGTTAATTTCTCCCTTAAGTGACACGTTTCACAATCTGGTATTTTGAAATTTATTTTTTAAAATATTATTATATTTATATTAAAAAAACACTAATTTTAACCCCAAATCCTAATCTTAATCTGCCGCCGTACTTTCCGATCATGACCACCACCACTAACATAATTAACTATATCTCATGGACCAATTATATTCATTCATGCATGTACCAAATATCAATGGGTTCCGAAAAACATATAAAGGGTAGTAGAGTATTACTTTGATTTCTGTGCCATATCAATTGACCATTTAAACCCCATTCGATCACTCTCGAACTTGAATTCAACATCCAACAATTCCTCGAATACAAAGTAATCGAATTTACGTCAGAAACTGAATTTAATTTAGAAACCATATTGAATCCGAAGGTAAATCTCTGAAAAACGGCTTACCGGGTGCAAATTTGACAAAACGGACTTTGGATTCGGACTTAGGACGTTGAAAAACATAAAATAGGCTTTTTGAAAATTTTAACTTTTTCGGTCAAAGTCACAAGTCAACACAGTCAACTCTGATCAAAGTCAACGGATCAGGTCAAGTCAATGGGTTGGGTCAAAGGGGTTCGGGTCGGGGAGGCAGGTCAGTTATGTTCAAACCGGGTTGACTAGTTTGGGTCGGTCCAGATCGGTTGGACCGGTCTAGAAGCTTCCAGGGCATGGAAAGAAGCCCACACGTATTGCCGGCGTGTGGCAGCGCTTGGGGTGGCGACGGAGGTTGGGATGGTCGGTCGACCCTGTTTCAACACTAACCTTAATTGATTCAAATCAACCTTAATTATCAGCCATAACAGAGTAAAACAATTGAAAACCGGTTTAGCCTTAACGGCGAACGGCGGTGGCAATAGCAGAAGAGCAATGGTCCTTACCGGGTTTTGGTCGCACAATGATGGAGAAGCCAATAGTAGCGCACTGCCAGCAGAATCGACCGAAATTAGAGAATTCACGGCGGCCGACTTGAGTTTTCGTTGATGCTTTGATCATCGATTCATGGCTGACGGCAGCATTTCACGGCATGAGGGTGGTCGGGTTTTGATCATCGTTCGACGATGAATCTATTGGTGGCAGTGGCTCGAGCTGAGGTGGCCGCACGGCAACGAATTTGGTCGATAAAAAGGGTCGACGAAAATTGGGTTAACTGATGGGGGAGGGGGGAATTTATTTTTCGCTTGTATAAAAATGGTAAAATTTAGGTTTAAGTCCCTGAATTTTCTAAAACTTCCTAAAAGGTCTGTCAACATTGAAATTTTACAATTTAGTCATCAATTTCTCCCTTGATACAACTATAATTCGAAACTTTATATTATAAAATTTTGTCCCTAAATCGGGATGTGACATTTTTATAATATTTAATCGTTTAATAATTTAAATATACATAATTATATTAGAAAGAAACAAAAAGTTTGCAAGAAGATGGAAAGGTAATATTGGATTCCTCGAACCTGGATGAGATTTTGGTTCTGTCAAGGTGACCATCTTTCTTCTTACAGAAATGGATTTATATGCTCATTAATTATGAAAATATTAAAAATACCACATAGAATCAATGGATGTTAATCTTATTGGTTAAGTGGAAGGAGCTTGGTTCCCTAGTTATGGGGTTTGAGTCGTGAAGAACTCTCCTGTTTAGGTGATTGACTCTGAGTGGCGATTTGTTCACCGAATATCTTATATTTGGTGGGGGGAAAAATTGCTGTGAACCATAGAAAGTTGGGATCCAAAAGGTGAGCCTTTGAATTGATTGTTCAGCACTTTTTTTTTCTTTCCTTTTTGTTATTTATTGTTCCTTTAACCTCCCTTTGTGGAAAGGGACTGCGCGGATATTTTGGAAGTAAAGCTTGTATAAGAAGGTCGCTGGGGAAGGATAGTGACTTCCACTATGAATGGCTTCAATGTGAAGTACATGAAATGAGGACTTGCTAGCTTACCCATTATTCTCCCTCCTTAAAACGACATACAATATAGAAAACATACATATTCTCTTTTGAACCATATATGATATATCAAATCTTTATTTTTTTATGGAATAAAAATGATGGAATGTTAATTTTTACCGAATATGATGCATCTTCTGAAATCGAGTTCTTAAGTAAATTTATTGGAATTGCCTGCTACTTCCATGCATCAGCATTGCATCAGTTGCCCGTTGAAATGATTAATCATGAACTGCATTCTTTAATCTAGTCAAATTTTCGTTTTTGATCTTGCCAAGGGTCATCGTGCGGAATGTATGGCTAAAGTTTTTGCCACCTTTGCAGAAGAATAGTCAACATTTCCCTTAAGAGCATATTTTACACAATTATGGAAGAAAAACGATCAGCTGCTTACATCAATAGCTGTATTGATGTATGTGAAATGTAAGAGATCCAGATTCATAAATTGTTAGTGCTTATCGATTCTGTATTATATCTTGTAGTGTTTCACTTTCTGTATTGATATAAGCGATATCTTCCCTAGCTTATTTTCCAAGTTAAAAATAACTCGTTGTGTTCTCTAAATCCCATTTCCCAACTACCCTCCATATCCACCATCTTTGGTTAGCTTCTAATTATTTCTTTCTCACTATTAGCTCAATAGATTTTCATCAGCTTTTGAGACTGATGCGACGTTCCCATGTTACTGTATATGTTTTAGAGAAACATTGGCATGCAATAACTAATAAGTATTATTACCATTTGATTAGTGCACTAATCTTTTTGATATAGTAATTCACAGTATTAAAGTCCTGGTGTCCTACTCCTACATGGTAAAAGAGTAAGTTTGTTCGTGTCCTTAGTCTTCCTGTTAGTTTAAAAGTATGTTAGTACTGAGATAAGCTTTTAGGGTTTCAATGGATATTGATTCGAATCTTGTTTTTGTATCCTCCACTCGTAGACTGTAAACATATGTAGAACCACGTAAACTCTATACCATTTGTTAATCATAACTGGCTTTTCCTGTGCTGCAGATATGTGATATGGCTTGGAATCCTGATTCAAATAATGAGAAAGCCGAAACCAAGGAGATGGACATTAGAAATCTGTCGTCATCTCAGTTTCACGTTCACAGTGAATCCAATCTTCACAAGGTGGCGGTTCCGCCTAAGCAAAACCTGTTCCAGGAATTCAAATCCACCATGAAAGAAACATTATTTGCTGATGACCCTCTGCGTGCCTTCAAGGACCAACCCAGTTCTCGAAAGTTCATCCTCGGAATCCAGGCAATCTTCCCCATTCTTGAATGGGGAAGGAGTTACACCTGGAGAAAATTTCGTGGTGATATCATAGCAGGACTCACTATTGCCAGTCTCTGCATTCCTCAGGTTCTAGATACGATATACTCCATTAACATATACACAAACATTTATTTTCCTTATTTAACTATTCGATTAAATTACTTTGAAAAACAGGACATTGGTTATGCAAAGCTAGCAAACTTGGATCCGCAGTATGGATTATGTAAGTTTCTTTCTATGTTACTTATATTTATCTTACATTGCTAATATAGCTTTTTCTTGAAGTATTTTTTTATGAGTAATATTCTTATTGGTCCATAACAGACTCCAGTTTTGTTCCTCCATTGATTTATGCTTTCATGGGAAGTTCAAGAGATATCGCCATTGGACCAGTCGCAGTGGTATCTCTTTTATTAGGGACCATGCTTTCAGATGAGATGGACCCTAAAGAAAACAAAGCCGAGTATCTGCGGCTTGCATTTACTGCTACCTTTTTTGCAGGCGTCACTCAAGCAACTCTCGGTGTTCTTAGGTACTACTTGTATGTATTTCACTCATGGATAGCTTCTACATCCGCCCATAATATATACTATACACATTTCTGATAACTTTGTGTTACGTTACTAAATTGATTAGGTTGGGCTTCTTGATTGATTTCCTGTCCCATGCTGCCATCGTGGGTTTTATGGCTGGAGCTGCCGTCACAATTGCCCTTCAACAGCTTAAGGGACTTCTGGGTATAAAAGATTTCACAAAGAACCCAGATATTGTTTCTGTAATGCAATCTGTATGGGGCAACATTGATCAAGTAAGCACTTCTCTCTCTGTATAACTTCTTTTCCAACAAAAAAACATTCCACGGTTACTACATTTATACGGTACTACACATTTTTCAGTGGAACTGGCAGACAATAGTCATTGGTGTTTGCTTTTTATCCTTCCTCTTGTTCGCGAAATACATTGTAAGAGATCCTAAGTATATCCAACGCTCTTATTTCTAGGCTTGTAACCATTTGCCAACTTTCACGTGCTTTGATTTGTGAAATAGGGAAAAAAGAACAGGAAATTCTTCTGGGTGCCTGCTATAGCTCCTCTGATATCTGTTATTCTCACCACCTTCTTCGTTTTTATAACGCGTGCAGATAAGCAAGGAGTTGCCATTGTAAGCATTTCCTCCCTTTAATTGTACAATATTGTAATCTTAGTTCAAAGGATGGCAAAAATTGTAATGGCTACTGAAAACCCACTGTTCTTTCATCTTTGCAGGTGAAGCACATTAAGCAAGGAATCAATCCCACATCTGCGAATCAAATTTACTTCAGTGGTGAATATCTTAAAAAAGGTATAAAGATCGGTGTCGTTGCTGGTATGATAGCATTGACGGTAAGCCATTTTTTTTTATCCATCTCCAATAAACCTAGAAACAAAACCAATTATGACATTGCATCTAAATTAATAGCCCCCTTTGACGTCCATTTTCTTTTTCTTGGGTCGATTTAATAGGAAGCTGCCGCCATTGGAAGAACTTTTGCTTCAATGAAAGAGTATCAAATAGATGGAAACAAAGAAATGATGGCAATGGGAGCTATGAATATCGTTGGTTCAATGACTTCCTGCTATGTTGCCACGGGTGAGAACGGAGACAACACATGTTGAGTCACATGATCATATATGTATATCTGTAACTGATGTTATTATACCTTTGTTACTTGCTGCAGGTTCATTTTCTCGATCTGCAGTAAATTTCATGGCAGGGTGCGAGACAGCGGTCTCTAATGTCGTTATGTCCTGTGTTGTGTTTTTAACCCTGGAATTCATAACACCTCTTTTCAAGTACACCCCAAATACCATCCTCGCTGCTATCATTATAAATGCCGTGATTGGGCTTTTTGATGTTCCGGCAGCAATTTTGATATGGAAGATTGATAAATTTGATTTCGTTGCATGCCTGGGAGCCTTTCTTGGAGTCGTCTTTCAGTCGGTTGAGATCGGCCTCCTAATTGCTGTAAGAAGTTAGATGTCCAGTCCAGTACCTAAACATGCTTGAAATCAATTATAAATACTCTGTTTTATATGTTTGATATAAATCTGCTATCGCCATGGCAGGTCATAATATCCTTTGCTAAAATCCTCTTACAAGCTACTAGGCCTCGAACCGCTCTTCTTGGTAAGATCCCCAGTAGTACTGTGTATCGAAATATCCAACAATATCCTGAAGCAACCAGAGTTCCTGGTGTTTTGATCGTTAGTGTTGATTCTGCTATTTACTTTTCCAACGCTGGCTATGTCAGGGAGAGGTATACATATATTCTTCTTACCCAATTTCTCTCATGGATAGGTTTCATTCTTCCTAGTCAAGTTTCAATTAGATTTTGAGATGCTCCTAGTAAAACATTGTACGTTGCAGGATATTGAGATGGTTAATGGATGAAGAAGAGCAAGTAAAAGCTGCTTGCCAACCAGCAATCCAGTTTTTGATAATTGAGACGTCGCGTAAGAATCCATTAAGTATTTCTTCTCAAGCTTTATTGTACCTTATGTCTTTGTTAGTCAGTTTGCAGTTTTAAGCTCACTTTTTTCTTTCTTTCTTTCTAATTTCTTGTGGGTTAGCTGTAACTGACATTGATACCAGTGGCATCCATGCCATGGAAGAACTACACAAGAGTCTTCAGAAAAAGAATGTCCAGGTAAATAAACAAATGATGATTCAATACATATAAGCTAACCTTACTTGAGAATAACAAAGTCTAGGTTTTAATTAGTATACCTGCATGGCATTTGTTGAACAGCTGGTTCTGGCAAATCCTGCACCCGTGGTAATTGAAAAGCTCCACTCGTCGAAATTCACTGATATAATCGGCGACCACAGGATCTTCCTAACTGTTGCAGATGCCGTGTCATCGTGTTCTCCGAAATGGGTGGAGGAAGAAGTTTGAATTAATGCACGATAGCAAAATGTGCATGTAGAAGAAGGGAAGGATCCAAGGTGTAATTTAATAATGAGGGTGTCAATTAGGAAACTGAATGTATAATAATATAATATGTTTATAGATTTGCTAAAAGAAATGTAATGGAATCCGAAGTTGTATCTGGATAGTTTCAAGAGTTTGTTAACATGGGGAATCAGTTATATAAACCGATTCTCTATGTGGCAGGGATAACCAGGTTAATAATTGTGGGAAATGGAATGAACATAGACATCAGGTGCAGCCAGATTCATTAAGCAGTCAACCCACGTTTAGATGTTATGAAGACGTGGCCACAGAGGATAAGGTTATGGTAATAGTGTCCCCAGTTTTCCAATTTTCAAAAGACACCTCGCTTGAAAACTGGTTTATTTAATTCCAGATAGTGAACCAGCGTTATCAACATTCAACAGCCTGAGGACATTGCTCTTTGCTTCTTCATATTTTTAACTTGGAACGTAAGTTTAATTCTTTCCCTAATTGATGTTTTCCCCTTTTTCTTAAAGTAATATATAAACCAAATAAAAAAAAAGAATTTACAAGATTTGAAAAAAAAGGACTTATAAAATTTTATTTAAATTAGATAAATTAAATCTAAAAAAAATAGATGAAGCCGTTCATTCAATGACCCTATGGCCATGGGTTCTTTGGATGGAAAGAAGCCAATGGCTTATGTGAAGCTGTCCAGGATTTGAACATGAAACAAAGCCCAGTTGAGCCCACCTAAGATGGGCAATGGACCATTGCAAACACCATAGATGTGCAAAAGGAAGAGAAGGGAAGCATCCTCAACATTCAGTTGATATTACAAAAAATCAGACACAAGCAATGGCTCTACTCCCATCTCTCCGTACTGTTGCCACTCGTTTTTACAGGCCAACAAAACCGCCTCCAAAACTAATCCTTTCCTCTCTTTTGTTCCCTAAAAAACTTTCTTCTCTCCCCCCTAGAACCCAACCACTTAAACCCCTTTCCTCCACTCGCCAAGGTTATTCGTCTTCTCTGATTCCCTCCCTCAAATTTCATTTTTTCCTCTCATTTTCACTTCCATATTTAATTGCCCATTTCACCCCCCCCTTTTTTCCATTGCAGAGACTACTTTTGTTTCCAACAACGATGAGCGCTTGGTGGGTTTGGGTTCAGTGAACCAGGACGATTCAATTCAGGCCCAGAGCTCGACCAGCACCATTGCAGCCATTGTCACTTCTTTAGGCGGCCCTCCTGCTGCCGTCGGCATTGTTCGTTTGTCTGGTCCCACCGCTGTCGATATCGCTGGCCGTGTCTTTTTCCCGGCCAAAAAGATGAAGAATAAGAAGAGAATCGATTCAGGTTCGGATTCTTGGAGGCCCGCAAGTCATGTTGTTGAGTATGGCGTTGTTTTGGATTCTCAGGGAAAAGTAGTTGATGAGGTATAACTTTTTTGTTCGATGTTTGTGTTTTTTCGTTATTGGAATTGGAGCATGGGGTGTGGATTGTAAAGTTGGATTTTTTTTAGGTTTTAGCTGTGCCGATGCTGGCTCCAAAATCATATACTCGTGAAGATGTGGTTGAGCTTCAGTGCCATGGGAGTGAAGTGTGTCTGCGTCGAGTGTTGATGCTTTGTTTAGAAGCTGGAGCTAGGCTTGCTGAACCAGGTTGCGTTTAGGTTATGTAAAACTTTCTGTGGTGGCTCTTCAACTCTTAGATAACAATTAAATTAATTGAAATCTTCAAGTCTAGTTGCTCAGAGTGCCATGCCCTAGCATTTTTTTTTTGTATCTTTTAATTAAAAAAATGTCCCTAATCCATTGTGTTGCTTCCTTCTCCTGTTTTTAGGCGAATTTACCCTCCGTGCATTCTTAAATGGTCGCTTAGATCTTTCACAAGCTGAAAATGTTGGAAAACTAATTTCAGCTAAGTCTGTTGCTGCCGCTGATGCAGCTTTGGCAGGAATTCAGGCATGTTCATCTTTGCATTCTGTTTTTCTAACTATCTTGTTGTTTTCTCCATCTTTTTTATTACCTTTAAATTTGCTTATAATTCTTCCAATCAAGGATCGGTTGGCAGTGTGATTAACAACTTTGATGTGCTTGACTGTCTGACAGGGGGGCTTTTCTACTTTAGTCAGTTCTTTGCGAGGACGGTGCATTGAGTTGATTACTGAGATAGAGGCTCGTTTAGATTTTGACGATGAGATGCCACCACTCGATATCAACCTAATTATGAATAGAATCCATGCCATGTCTCAGGATTTAGAGCATGCATTGGAGACCGCCAATTATGACAAACTTCTGCAATCAGGGTTGCAGGTAAAATCTATTACCACACAAGATCTTTGAAAGCGTGATTTCGGTTGCAGAAAGCGGGTTCTTGTTTAGAATTCACATTTTTACTCCCCAGACATATTATAAGCGTAACAGAGCAGTTCCCAACTTTTTGATCATTCAGTTGGATTATTTATATCTTCCTGTCATTATGGTTCTTTGGTAGTAAGATAGATAAAGTTTTAGTCTTTACATGTTTGTAGACAGGCTGTGCATCTTATGTTTAAGATATGTATCAATGATGCAGTCGCCTCCATTTCCAAAATCTTGCAGATAGCAATTGTAGGACGTCCGAATGTTGGGAAGTCAAGCCTCCTTAATATCTGGAGCAAAGTACGTTGTTTTGCATGATTTATATGAGTGAACATCTCTCAGTTTTGATGTCTGTGTTACATCATCAAAACAATTTGTTTGACTGATGAACTGGCAAGTCCTTTTATTTGGGCACTGGTTCTTTCACATAGAAATGACATAGCATCTAGTTCATCCCCGTGTCTTGCTTTTAGCGTGCAGAGTGACAGGGCAATAGTTACAGAGATTGCAGGAACCACTAGGGATGTGGTGGAAGCCAGTGTTAGTGTTGCTGGTGTCCCTGTAACGCTTCTTGATACTGCAGGCATCAGGGAAACTGATGATATTGTAGAGAAGATCGGTAAAAGTTTTCTCCTTGCCTGACTAATTCCAAAAATACCTTGATTTATAAGCATCAAATAGGAGTTCCAAGTTGATTATTTTGCTAGCTGGTGATTTTTAATAGGAAAATCGATTCCTATAAATATATATTCGACTAAGTTGCCAGTCTCTTGAACGCACACATAATGGAAAATTTCTCACTGGAAATGCTATGGTTTATGTTGGCAATAATGCCATGCAAGATTTTAGTTTTTCGCTGGGTGAAGAAACTTATATTTAGTTTTGCACTGTAGCAAATAGTAAATGCTTCAAGATTTAGTTGTAGTGTCTTCAGAGTTCAACTGTTCATGTATATTATTTGAACAGTTTTATTCGCAATATGTAGTTAATTTTATGCTTTATGGTTCTCTTAATATGTCAGTAATTACTTAGATTTGTACGATAACATTGTTCTAGGTGTGGAAAGATCTGAAGCCGTTGCTATGGGTGCTGATGTCATCATAATGACAGTGAGTGCAATTGATGGATGGACTATGGAAGATACTAAACTTCTTGAGAGGATTCAATCCAATAAGGTAAGCTATCGGCATTGCGATTAATATCAACCTATCTTTGAGAACATACTGAAACCGGGTGTTTTCAGGGATCAACATCCATTCCAATGATTCTAGTAATCAATAAAATAGACTGTGCTTCATCTGCATGCTCTGATTGGGTCGATAGAGAGACCAAGTCTTTCGGTAAGCATGTCTTTACATGTGCCATCACAGGTCAAGGGATTCACGATTTGGAGAAATCAATCTTAGAGATCGTTGGCCTAAACAAGATCCCCACTGGGGGACGGAGATGGACTGTTAACCAGGTTAGCATTTTTAAAACTCTTTTTTCTTGCTTTTAGACGACCCTAGTTCATAT
Organism: Hibiscus syriacus; assembly: GCF_006381635.1. Lineage (NCBI taxonomy): Eukaryota > Viridiplantae > Streptophyta > Magnoliopsida > Malvales > Malvaceae > Hibiscus > Hibiscus syriacus. The sequence continues at coordinate 2,451,217 of NW_024063519.1, read as the reverse complement.
CCATTTCTGGCTATGGAATACTAATTTCATGGGGTGTCTCAGAGACAATGTGAACAGCTGATGCGAGCCAAGGAGGCTCTTGTAAGATTGATATCGACGATAAAGGAGGAGCTGCCTCTGGACTTTTGGACAATTGATTTAAAAGAGGCTGCATTGGCTCTTGGCCAGATAGGTGGAGAAGACATTTCCGAGGAGATTTTATCCAACATCTTTGACAAGTTCTGTATTGGTAAATAGTTCTTTTTGAAAATACACAAATTTTTGTTATTGTTCTATCTTACTGCATTTCTAGACAGTTAAATTTCCGAGGAGTTTTGTTTTTTTCTTTGTTTCTTTAACCAAATGAACAAATCTTTAAAGATCAAGGGTCCTTGGGTGGCACACCCGTCTCAATTTTTATTTGGTGTAGAATTATTTTTAATTAAAAGTAAAAAACATAGTTAAATCCCAAAATTTAAAAGCATATATTGAATATATTTGTAGAAACCGATGAAAATCAGGCTAGTTTTCTCAGTATTTCATTCCATTTAAACTTACAAAGCAAGTCCTTTTATAGACTATCTCCTAAAGTTTACTCCTACTTGAGACTCCTAAAAGTCTACACAATACATTTAAGTTTGAAACTAAAGATAATGTTAATCGTATCTAACCAAAAGCTACTAGAAATAACAAACCCAAAACTACCTAGAATTATCTACAACACAATATTAATTTAAGGTTGTCTGAAAATAAAATATTAATTTAAGCAGTTATTCACAGAGTTTTAAAAAACGGTCCGCGATCGCGATTTCGGTCGCGATATAACGGTTTCGCCGCCGTCCGAGTTACCCACGACGGTTGCAATAGCGCCCGTGACAGCCGCAATCACGGTAAATCCGATATAATCAAAAAAGTGACCGCAAACACGATTTGAAACCCTAGTTATTCGTATCAAATAAACAGTCCTTGACCATGAGCATAAGCGTGATTATAGTTGAAATTGAAATTTTGTTTCAAGGTCCTTAGAAATGAATACGTATTGACTTGCTGGATCACTTTCTCCTTTCTCACTAGTTTTTCAGAACACTTTCTTTATCCATAAGAGAGAGAGTTTTACTTTAATGGAAATGGAAACCACTATAAAACAGGAGCTCAGTGCAATTACAATATCACATATATTTATCGTTCATAATTGATTAATACAAGTCATCATGTTCTATGCCGTTAATAAATCCTATTTGGCAAAAAGGGTGAGAAAAAAATTATGAAAAGCTTAAAGCAATTATTTTGTTCAGGGCAGTAACCTATTAAAAATTATAAAAAAAAAATTGTTTTAGCAATTTTTTGTTCTTAATCTTATTCAGCGTAGGCTTTTGGATGAAGGCAATAAACATTTTCAAGGGTCTAAGCAAATAGAGTAAACTTTAGAATGAAAATGGAATTACAGGAGAAAAATAAAACAAGGAAGTATAATCATAACTTATTATAACCATCAAATCCAAGAATAAAGCAAAAATAAAATTACACAGAGATATAACAAATAGAACTAAGTAGCATGGTAAAGAGGATAAAGGAAGAAGATGACAGTGAGCAAGTCCCAGACAAGGACGGCGAGGGTGCATGTTTAGCAACTTCACCTGCAGGTGTCGTTGTTTTTTCTGGCCCTGAAAGTGGGATCGGAGATTCACTCGATGGAGGAGGGTTAACTGCTGTCGTTGCAGGGAAAATATGGGTCACATTGAAATAAGTGATAACAAAAAAACAAAACTTGTATATAATAGCAGGTGACCTTTTAAGTTGCATTTGGAGATAGGAGGTGCCGAAACTTGACAAGCTGAAGGCAAAGCAGCAGCCTTCGTAAGATTTATATCGACACCCAAATCAACACTGCTTTTAAGGGCTTCACAAATGCATTCAGCGTTGATTCCCACAACTATTTCAAACCCACAACAACATGCAACTGTTGGTTTGTCTTCGGTGCCGACTCCGCTCAAAAACGGGATACAATCTATCATATCATATATAATAGTTGAACAACTCTCCGATGGAGATAATGATGGCGATACCTCAGCCTTTGCCACTGTAATCAAAACCATTAAAATACAAATGGCAGCAATCCTAGATTTCATTTTCCAGGTGTTTGATACTATAGGGAAAAATAGGTTGATCTCAAGAATTGAAAGTTTAAGATTGAAGTTTTAGAGAACAAAAAGGTGTTGTAAATAAATATTTGAAGTCGAGGATAACGTTTTAATTTTAAAATTTAATTGGATAAGGAATTGATGATAATAAAAGATTTAAACTGAATTTTCTGTTGGTATTTTAAAAATATTTTTATTTTAAATTTTAATCTTATTATTTTATAATTCCAATAGTTATCTCGAAAAACATTTTTAAAAAAGATTGCAACCGGAGAGTATAAAGATTTTATCATATATTGGAATTTTATGTTTTGATTTTTAAAAGTTTATGGTGCCAGCTCTTAAGGGTTAAAAACAAACCTTTTGATATTGAAATCGCATATAGATATTCTGAAAATATAATACATTCTAATTGTTTGAAGGTGAGATCTCATAGACTCAACTAAATAAATATATTAAAAAAATTAACTCGTATAAAATTATAAATATTTTTTCATAACTTTAGAAGAATTTAAAGCTTTTAGAAAAATTAAAATATTTTAATTATAATTCAATAATAAAATTAAAAATTATTACCTTTTGATTAATGAGAGGTAGTAATCAGTAAGTTAAACTACACATCTAGCTTTCGGCTTCCAGTATACCACTTCGTTGTTGCAGAAAGTCCTCCTGCAGTAGATGATGAACTTCAGTGGGCGGAACTTGAAATACCCTGAGGCCGAAAGGCAAGCTCCATGCAATTCTACCCAAGCCATCAGCAAGTCTATTGCGTTCACGGGGAACAAATTTGAAAGACAAGCACCAATCACGATCAAGAAGGCAATCCAAGTGAGTAGACATAGCCGAAGCACCACGAAAGTCTGACTCCCTACGAACCACAGCTAGGGACTTCCTGTTGTCCGTTTCAATTATAATATCTCTAAAATGATCTCCCACGCAACCTTCAATCCTTCGTAGAAGTCCCATAATTCAGCGTCCAGCACCGAACAACAGCCAATGAATTTAGAATACCCGACAATCCACTCTCCCAAATGATTTCGTAGAGCACCACCACATGTTGACATCATTTTAAAATATTTAATAGGTCTAAGACATCATTTTATTTTAACCTTCGGTATCAATTATTATACGCACTACTAAAGCTACCAACTTTTATTAAACATATCAAGTTTTTTTTTTTTTTTATAAAGGTGTAGGTTGCATGGGCCGTAAAGAAATAAAAATGAGCAAATGAGTTATGAGATTGATTTTTTTTTGCATGAAACACTATTCCATTCATTAGAAATTACGGTTATTCGATTAAAATCTCAGATCTACTATAAATTTGTTCGATTAAAAATATTTGTGATAATTGAAAATTCAAAGAAAAATAAAATTAATATGTAACAAAAAATAAAATTAAATTGAAATTGAAATAATTTAAACAAATCGGAAAATGAATGGGTTGCCTAACGACGTTAAACAAAGTGCTTTATGGGAGTAAACCCATTTTATTTTTCGATTTGTTTAAATTATTTCAATTTCAATTTTAATTTAATTTAATTTTTTGTTACATATTAATTTTATTTTTCTTTGATTTTTCATTTATCACAAACATTTTTAATCGAACAAATTTGTAGTAGATATGAGACTTTTGATCGAATAACCGTAATTTCCAACGACTGGAATGGTGTTTCATGCAAAAATAATTAATCTCATTCCAGCAGTGCGGCACACGTTAACAAAGCTCCCCCAACCCGACGCAAGTTAACATAATCCATTTGTCCATTTTTTATTTCTTTGCCGCCTATATACCCTACATCTTTATTAAAAAAAATCAAAAAGTTGGTATGTTTAGTAAATAGTTTAGTATATTTAGAATCACCCTTATTATAATATTTTTTAAAACTATTAATGACTAAAATAAATGAAATATTCAAACTCTAAATTTGTTTTTCTTTTTCTTCATTACTAATTGATAGGCGACGACATCAGTTTTTGTATTATTTGTCGTCGCATGTATTTTTTTTTCTTATCTTACATCTTTGTTTTTTAATAGCTTTGTATTTATGACATATTTTCGGTCATTTGACTATTATTTTAGTTTTTTTTTCTTAGGGTTTAATTTGATATCGTCACGACTGATCAAGATAACACTTATTCGTTATCATGTTGATTTTCCTAGCTTTGAACTCTCATATTGGAGTTGCATACGCGATTTGCGTTTGTGAATAGTTATTTCACGTCACTCGGCTTTGATTTGCGGTTTGTTTGAGGTCTTTCAGTAGCTTGATACCCTTTTGTGGTTCGTTTGCTAATGTGTCAGACTTGTTCGTATCTATTTGTTGTTTGAGTTTTTCTAGTTAAATTTTTAACATTTTCATTGTATGATTCTTGTGCGATATTAAGTGGCTAGTTTTTGTGTTAATGATTATAAAAAAGTACCATGTATTTATTTTATGTTTGTGATTGCAAACTTTCATTCTAATTTTATATATTTTCTTTTCTTAATAAAACTAACAACTTTTATAAAAAAAATATTCAAACATAAATAATCATTTGCATAGTTTAACCGGCACTTAATTAATACCAAACACTACTTAATTTCATTCAACAAATGGCACAAATTAATACCAAAACACAACTTAATTTCATTTAACAAATAACACAAATTCTACATAAAAAACAAATAACACAAATTGATACCAAAACACAACTTAAACCAAATACACTTTAGTAATGACATAAATAGATATCCAAAATACAATTATTCAAAAGTTTAAACAATAAATAATAAATTTTAAAAATGAAAATGAAAAAATGATATATTTTAGAGACCAAATCAAACATTAAATTAAAAGCCACACATCGTGTTTTAATTCATTGGAGAGTTCCATTTGAGATTTTCTTTAAAATAAATAGAAAAGACTGAATCATTTAACAGAGAATAGTATTGATTTATAAAAAAAATTAACATTATGGGCTTATATAATAAGGTTGTATTAATTCACACATTTCACTCCAACATCAACTTATTTGATTGTTCAAGCCGTCTAACACTGGAGGCATGGCGTTTGCCAAGAGTGCGGTGCTTTTCATCTTTACAATGTCCATTTGGGGCATCTCCATGGGAACCATTCATTGGGTGGGCGGCTTCCTCGGTTGGACCACAATCGCCGTAGGCTTGCCACTCGATTACAAACTCTGGACAGCAACCAGGAACTTCCATGTTGGCGATGTTGTTAGTACGTGAAGGATTTCTCACCTAAACTCGTCCTTTAAATCTACTGTTTTTCTACAGTATTACGTATTATCATAAACCAAGTTGATTTCTGTTTTTTCACTTCAGTTTTCAAGTACAACAAAAATTGCAGTGATGTGGTCCGTGTGACTCACCAGAATTACAACTCATGCAATGCAACATCTCCGATTGCGTTCTACTCATCGGGTTCCGACACCATCAACCTAACAAAGCCAGGCCACTATTACTTCATTTGCAGTCTCCAGGGCCGTTGTCTCGCCGGCCAAAAGGTTAACTTCGAGGCGACTCTACCTCCACCACACTTTTCGTCTTCGGCGTCGGTTGTTCAGTTACCAAAGTCAAGTTCCGTGTTGGGTGAAGCATTGGATACCGTGGAACCAATGCCCGGCAGTGCTCCCGGTCTGAAACCATTTGACTTCTGCTTGTCTCTCGTTGTCATCGCGTTCGTGGTGGGTGTTACTGGAATTTGCACTTACGACATGGTTGAGTTCCTTGTTTACAAGTGAATTTGTATCAACATATGCCACCAATCTTCTGCTAATAAATATTGTTAAAATTGTTTAAGCTGATATTTGAATTGAAAAACACTGAGATGTTAATCTTTCTCCTTTTAATTGACCAAAGAGTGCTTGAATTCAACGTCTTCTGCTATTTTTCGTATAATTTAGCTCAATTAGCTTTGCTTTATTGAAAGGATTAAAGAAGAAAAATCATTAATTCAATTATTAAAACTATAAAATTTAAAAATAATAGTTTTAGAACTAATTATTGAGTTAACAAATTGTGAAATTCTCTATAATTGTTTTCAACTTCCCGGAGAACAAGATTGGTGTACTCAAGTAGAAACGCGTACTTTTCTTGGGGTAAAATTAAAGATCATGATTCTCATTAGCCCCTTTTTATTTTTTTCAATTCGACTCTTATATTAGTTATCAATTTAGTTCATTATCGTTAACCTTTTAAAAATTAATTGTGTGTTTAATTAAATAGGTGGATGTAATGCAGTTGTTAAATGCAAAGCGCCATATTCATATATAAAATTATGAAATGAGTACAAAATTGGTTGTGAAAGTTGGGATTGGATGAAAATTCTCTTAAACGAGAAGGGTCATTAGAGGAGAGTTGGTAACGTCCAAAAATTACAAGTAGGGGGAGTCGAAAACAACAAAGGGCAATCAATGGGAGAAAACAACATGCCAGTGATTGATAGATGGACCGACAATGACCGTAAACCTTGCAATTTGTGATTTTTAATTATTTAGTCAATTGGGTGTACAAGTGGTCATTGGTGTTTTAGCTTCCCAGACCACCTCCTGTTATCATGGATGAATGAGAGAGTAGAGTCAATTATTCCCAATATATTTTTGAAATTTTATTTTCTTTCATCTAATATATCGTCCGAATTTATTGCTTTATAACCGAATGTATTAAAGTTATCTTCATTTCATTCTATAGCATTTTTTAAAAATCAGGTTCTTCATCAACCCTCTCAAACCAATAGAGAGAACCAAATGAATCTGCAAATCTTTACTAGCAAAAGATGAGGGGATATTATAGGGAAAACCGAAGTAGATATTTCATTTTTTTTGGTATGTCCAAAACTTGTACCATTAGCGTTACAAAGCTAAGATAGATTCCTTTTAGTAGCACGGAAATTGGGCGGCAGTGATTAATATAGCTAAACGGCGGCAACCGTCTCACCTTTGGCGGAGACACTGGATCTTGCAACAGATGAAGCGGCGGCACATTTCTCTATCTTCTCGTCTTGGTTCATCCGCTGTTGCCTGCACTCTAGGCTACAGAATGCACTATCACCCCTGCAATTAAACAACAGTGATTTAGCTTGGATTTTCCGATCAAATAAATGTCTAAAATTAAGCCTGATTTTTGTAGTTAATAAGAATGAATTAAGGGATTCAATCCAATTATTAAAATATTCGCATCTTCTACTAAATTATTAAAAAAAAAAAGAGAAGACGACGACGAACTCCCGAGATTGTTAAAGAGATGTTGAGAATATTAACAGGCATGCAATAACAAATAAACAAGAGAACTGAAGAAGAGTCCTTGTAAGCAACTTGAAATTCCTTCTTCACTAGCAAAATGAAAAATCAGATCAGAACTGCAAACAAAAAGCGCACTTTTTCCTTTGAAAAAGAAACAAACAAACAAGTAAGCCCCCAGAAAACAGTGCTGAATTAAAATAATTAATAAAAGTATTTATTTATTCCACAAAAACCAGGCAATTGAAAGTTTCTGGCATCAGTAATCTAGATTTGGGACTTGGTCAATAAATTCATATAAGAAGTTGAGATTTAAGATTCGAACTTTGTTCTTACTTTTTTTTGTCTGTTAATATTCAATACACAAAATTATATACTTTTAATCAAAACATGCCGTGGCAAATGAAAAGGGAGCGATGAAGAAGCAGGACGTAGTTTAAGGGAAGAAAAATTACATGTACATGTAAATATCACGTCCGGGAACAAGGCGACGTCTGCAAAGGCCGCAAGACCTTAAGAAATGAGGGGTTTCCATGAAATCAGCTGAATGTCTTCTATGAACTCTAGGTAACACCGTCGCCAACAACCGCTGATCTAACCCTCCCCCATCACCGCCACTTCCACCACCATTAGCCTGTATCTGTGGACCCCAAACGCCACCGGGAAGGCCAGCGTCCTGTTTCGGGTGGTTTTTTAAAGGGTTATTGTGTGGATCAGACGGCGGAGCTTCAACGCCGGTAGTGTTTAGATCAAAAGTGATCTCTGACAAGCTTGTTGTTCTCTTCATTGGTAGCCTCGGCCTGGGTCTCTTCCCTGACATCATGTTCTTTGTTTCGTTATTTTCTTTACTCCTCGAAATGGAAAAGCTTTGAGAGAACAACTGTGTGATAGAGAGGACAGACAAGTGAAGACGTGGAGATGACCAGATGGGGGCAGATAAAAAAGAAGAGCCAGAAACCCAGGAGTGAATCTAAGCCCTTCGTTTCTTTCACTTATATTTTCTATCTTTTCCTACTTTATGGTATTTACATCATTGGCATTGCGAATCCACGCCATACTGTATATTTAATTATATTTTATCATGTAAATTATATGGTTAACTTAAGATTAAGGATGAGTATGAGATTTGAATCTAAATTAATCGGGTTGATTTTTTTAAATTGGGTTCGCATTGTGTCGGTCGGGTTTTTTTAAATTTAATATTCGGGTCAGGTTTAGGGTAAAAAATATATGACCCAACTCAACTTGAAAAAATATAATTTTACATTTTATATTTAAGAATAATCACAATAATATACTTACATATTGTTTTTTCAATTAAATTACTATTTTTATTAAATAAAAATAATATTTTTTTATTATTTCGGGTCGGATTCAAGTTGGGTGGAAGATATATATTTTTTGAATCGAGTGAAAGGTGTAAAATTTTTAAGTCAGATCAAATTAACCGAAAGCCGACCGATGCCCTCCGCTACAATAATGCTTCCGATTGAATTAAAGGTGAAACAACAAACAATATTATATAAAATTTAAAGTTGATATTACTCTTGGGTCATCTCTTTCACTATTCCTTTGGTGAAAGAAAACTTTTATAATTGAATGGTACTAACTAATTTAGTTAAGTGGTTAAAGTTGTTATTATTCTTAGAGTCATTGTTTCAAGCATTAACGACTATAATAGAGTGATTAAGCATTTACTAGGGATGGTAAACGGGCGGGTCGGATGTGGATACCCCCTCTCCCATCCCCATCCCCATCCTCATACCCACCTAATATTTTTCAATCCACCACTCATGATGGGTACAAATTTTCAAATCTACACTCGCCCACGTGGGTACATTCTCAAATCTATCCCCACACCCACTACCCATTAGTGACGTACCCGTCTAGACCCGCCTGAAAGCAAACTTAAGTTATATATAAGCAACAAACATAAAAAAAACATGTCCATTAAGAAACATAATAAAATAATCCAAGGATTATTTGAGTTAAATGTTAATATAGATCTTAAAGTACATAAAACACCATAATAAAATACATAATTAAAGTTTATAAACAAAAATGACAAACGCATAATGTTTTTGTTCTTTGGCACAACATTCTAAAATTTCAGGCAATATTTGTGACATCTGATACTCCAGTATTACGATCATCATTCTCTATTTCCTCCAATTGAGAGCGCTCCAATTTAAATTCACTACTATCTACATATATAATAGAAAGTGGGCGGGCGGGCAGATATTTAGCTGGGCAGGCGGATGTGGGGCAGGCGGATGCGGGCCGGATAATGTCTCAAACCCATTACCCGCCCACTACCCGTGACAGGTATCACTTTCTAAATCCACACCCGCCTACTACCCGCTAAAATTATACCCATCTCCGCCCCAATTGGAGCGGGTGCGATGCGGAATCCATAAAATTGTACCCGTTTGCCATCCCTAGCATTTACTGTCAAATAATTGAGAGAATTTAGAACATATACTACTTTTTAATCACTTTAGGTTAATAAAAGAATAATAATAATACAATTTTTTATATATTATTTATAAACAAAATATGATAGATTATTAATATATAATTAAATAACGATGTACACAATTATAAACAGTTATACTTAAAACATTAATCCATAAAAAAAATAAGTTACTCTAAATTCTCCCGTCACAGCTTAGTTTTATCTGGTTTTAAATGACAATTATATTGGGACACCTCATCTTGAGATTTTATTCTTCTTATTTGGATGAGAGAGTTTCGGAACCTCCCTAATTAGGAAGTGAGTTATCTAAGCAAAGATGGATGAAAAATACTGGTGTTTTTTATCCAAAATCACCCAAACAATCAATAATTATCTGTCAGACACCCTTTCTCCAAATATTATCGATCTATTACCATTTTTAACAAAGTGATAATAAAGTGTGTTTCAGGATCCGCACCTTGCAGACGTGGACAGAAGACGCGGATCTTGAAGCGCATCTTCCTAGAGTTCTGTCCGAGATGGCGTCACGGTGGAAAAGCGTGGATTGTAATCCACGCCTTCACGGGGAATTTAACACGTGGTAGAAGGCATTGATCAATATCGTCCAACCGCCCGTCCCCCTCCCCTCCCTCCTATAAATACCCTCTCATACAACACTCAAACCACACCAAGACTATAACCATTTTGTGGATATCGTATACCGACTTACAACCGTATTGAAGGTTTATGAATTTGAGTTCCCCCGATAAGTAATGAGAAAGACCCAGATGAGATTCAGAATTGGCTTCCGATTGTACCAGATCTGTCCTTATTGAGGGAGACAGGTCGTCCAAAATCCACTCAAATTCATTATGATATGGATATTCGAGAGACGTCCAAAAAAAACAAAAGATGTGGCCATTATAGAAACCTAGGCCACAATAGGAAAAAAATGCACATCTCTTTTATCATCAGGTAACCGTTGAGCATCACAATGTAATTATAGTTTCTAAAATCTCAGTTTGTGTTATTTCATTTTCTTTTACTTTCAATCAATATCATTTGAGCATCAACAAGTAATGAGCCACTAAAGTGAAAATTAAATAAAAACATTACAAACTAAATAGTAAAAACAATTAAAACAATTAAATACAAACATTACAATTCAAACAACTAAATTAATAATAACATTAGGAAACAAAATAAATAAGAAGTTCATAATTCATTACATTTGCTGATAAACAACTAGATAAAAACATTACAAACTAAACAAGTCTATCGATGTTTGTGTCTTGAATGTGTTCCATAGGGCGACGATTGTCTATTTCGATGAGGGTTTCTTCGTATAACTTGTTCTTCCTCCTCACTCTCATCATTATCTTCATCAGCAGCAACATTATTAGTTATATTTTGTTGATGAGAGACGAATGATGATGTAGCACCTCCATAGAATAAGGACCTTGGAGGTGTCACTCATCATACCGCTCATAAAAAACTGTAAAAACTACGAAAATATCGACATCGATGATTACGATCCATATTGAGCCGGATGTGTCTGTATAATATCCGCCAGGAGGTGTCATAAAACCCTACGGTGGTGGCATCTAAATTGGTTGTGGTGGCGTCTGAACCGACTGTGATGGCATCTGAAATGGTTGTGGTGCCATCTGAAACGGCTACGATGCCATCAGAACCGGTAATGTACCCATGTATAGTGGCGGGCTGGAAATATAAACCAGTGTAGACGGTGGCTACTGTGATGGTTTCGATACTACAATTGAGGATGATCCAGAAGTGCCTGCTCTCCATTCACGATTCGATTCAGAGGATGATGATGTTGTGACGATGGACACTTTTATTGATGCCAATGAATGCTCCTGCCTCGCGCTTACTCAAAAAGTAGGAATGACTTCTCGTTCGTGTTGAACCGCTTATAATAGTCACCCACAACCAAATAATTATTCACATAAATCGACTCCCTAGTGGGAATGCATCCACGCCGATCGTCCTGGATCATTATACATTCTTTATGCTTCAGTAGCCAGTTGATATCTTTTTTTCCCCGTCTATCGACATTATGTATATTGTTGAGATTCTCAGGTGCTTCAGGAATGTGTTGTACGAAACCAAATTGGTCAAGCACGCGATTAATAGGATGTCACTCCACAATAGCATAACATATCAGAGGGACCACCACCATCCATACATCTAATGAGCCACTCAAGTGAGGTGGGATGCAAAGCCTCATTTCTTGAGTAGAATAAGGAGTTCATTCAAACTAAAACAAATATATATAATTCTATCAAAATAATATTCTAATTATAAAATGATAATTAAAGGTAAATAATAAAATTTAAATACATACTTCTATACTAGCCTTCTGATCAATGAGTATCCGAATTTCTTCTAATTCATCTGGTATATCACGATGATCTTTCCTTATACATGACCACCTATTCAATGTAAAAAAATTATTTCATTATATACTCAAAAATATTATTTATATACAAACTTCAGTATTGAAATTACCTCAACAATAACGGGAAGAATGAAGTGTTATTCACGACCGGTTATAAAAAGGGCATGCAATACCACACCCATGATTGGAGAATGAGACATCTACCGATAGCATTTTTCGATAATCAATTACCCGTCACATTTCTCTATATAGAGATGCCAAAACTGTAGAGCCCCAACTGAGTCTGTCGACAATGTGAAAATCTTCGAGGCGACGTAACCACATACAATAAACTTGGTTGCGATATTTATTGGCATCAAGATCCCTTCTATGAGTTGTAATATGCAAGCCTGGCAAATATTTTAGCCTGTTCATTGGAATAGTCTTCACTTAAATGTTAAAAATTTGTAGCCAACCATGATAATGATATTCGACCACCGTTAAAATTAGACGGAATACCTCCAAGATACTTCTCGCACAAGGAATGCAAATTACCATCCGCCACACCAAAAATAACATCCCCATCTGGCGAAAGCCCCAAAAGTATGGAAACATCCTCCAACGTAATAGTGCACTCCCCACACGGAAGATGGAATGTGTGTGTGTGTCTAGTCTCCACCTCTCAATCAATGTAGAAATAAAGTTGGATTCAATGTTACAGTGCTCTTCATATTTCGCTATGTAACCGAATCCAGCCTCAGCTAAATACGGCCAGACACAACTCGATATCTCTAACTTAGCATTGCGAATAAATATATATCTAATATAAGATCGTTCCCCTAATTAAATAAATAATATACAAATTAAAATATAAACTACTACTACAAAATAAATAAATAAATTACAATAATTAAAATAACACAATTTAAAATTGTTATCGTATCAACAAAATGACTCGAGGTATGATTATCATCTAAACGCAACAACACACCTTTCATTTTATAACTGCAAAAAGTAATAAGAAATTAGTAAATTAAATAATAATTAAATAATAAACTATTAAATTATTATAATATAATAAAAAATTATAACTTATAAAAAATGATAGTAAAACGTACTTAAAGTTTGCTACAAGAATTGATAAGGAATATAATAAAAAAAATTGGTGTGGTTTGAGTATTGTATGAGAGGATATTTTTAGGGGGGACGGACTATTGGCTGGTATTAAAGGTAATTTAATGGAAGGCACGAATGCTTCGGCCACGTGTCAAATTCCCCGTGAAGGCTCATATTAAAATTTGCGTGAATTAAAATATGCTCTTTTTCATTGTGGCGCCAACTCGGACAGAACCTTAAGAATGTGCGCTTCATGATTCGCGCCTTCCGTCTACGTCTCAAGGCACATATCTTGAAACACACTTTATTATCACTCTGTTAGAATGAGTGTTAGATCGGTAATATTTGGAGAAAGAGTGTTGACAGGTAATTATTGATTGTTTGGGTGAATTTTAGGTAAAAACGCTAAAAATATTTGCCATACATATATTTGTGGGTAGTTAAGCCCTACGACAGCCTAATTTAAGAATAAGATAATGCGCAATCTAAAATGTTATAAAAGAACATAATATTTTCGATTGGCCGTAACTTAAAATGTTAACTTTTTAACTTCTTCGGTTGAACAAAAAATGTTGTGAAGAATACAACATTTTTGGTTGCCTATCTAAAATGTTACGAAGAAGATTTACAACTGAAAAAAATTAAGAAAAAATAACATTTTAGGCAACACTCAACCGAAAATATTAATATTTTATAATATTTTAGGTCACACTCAACCGAAAATGTTAATTTTTTATAATATTTTAAGTTACGTCTTTCTTTAACTTTAAATTAGATTACATTCCCAGAGAATTCCACATATTTTTGTTCTAAATATACTTACCATATACGTAAATGGAAAACAATCATTGTAAATCCATCTCTTTTTGAAAGGGTAAATTATCCCATTAGTTGCTTAACGTTAGTTAAAATATTGATTTGGTTATTAAGCTTTAACCCACATTGATTTAAGTACTAAACTTTCGACAATGGAATGGCGTGGTTGTTTCTTCTCTGTGTTTTTATTGAAAATTATCAACTCCTTTGATTCTTGCTATCAGTCAATTGTTGATATAATCATTTGTTTTCTATTTTTTTTATAAAAAAATATCAACTTTTTCAATTATCGTTGTCAATTAATCATCGTTCATCACTGATCGTCATTCATGACAACCAAAATCATAATTGTAAATTTTTTCTAAAAATTTGATAGTATCAATTATAAATTTAATGAGCTTTAACAACTATGTCATGTTAACTGTTGGTAAATTTGAACACCGGTAACATGTATTTATGAATAGGGTAAAGTATAGTAATGGTCACTGAATTTTTCTAAAGCTTTCATTTAGGTCCCCTAACTTTTAAAACTTGCAATACAGTCTCCCAACATTTAGTCTGTTTGCAAAATGGTCCCCCAACAGTTACGTCAGGGACCATATTGCAAACGGACTAAATGTTGGGGGATTATATTGCAAGTTTTAAAAGTTTAGAGACCTAAATGAAAGCTTTAGAAAAGTTCAGTGACCATTACTATATTTTATCCTAAAACTTAATATGAGTATAATAAAAAAATATAAACTTTTATTTTGATATTTTTTAGTTTAATATTAAATATTAGTTTTATTTTGAAAAAGTTCAAATGACAATTTGAAGAAAAAAAATTGTATCTTAAACAATTTTCAGTAGGTTAACTAAATAATATAAATGATTTTATTTTTCAATACTCAATAACTCTAAAAATAATTGAATCAACTATTCAAAAATAATAATAATTGAATCAAATATGATTTACTAATTTAAGTCGTAAATTTATTTTTTGGGTATAACCACCGGTATCCGATTTATTAATAGACTAATCTAGATCGAGTACTGCAAAAACCTCATTTCACTAAACCAAATGGTTGTTAGTTAATTCGTAAATTTATTTGAAAATATTCATAACTCTTACTGATTTGGGTCGTAGATTGTAAATATATTATTTAAATAGTTCACAACCGTTACTTATTTCAGTTAAAATTAAAATGCTACAATTTTTTTTACGGTTTTTAAGAGCATGATAGAGGCAGGAGGTGATATATATAATCTATGTTATTATTTATTAAAATAATCATCGATACCAAGTTATTTAGACTAACTAAAGGCAAGAAAATAATAGGTAAAAATTAAATAGGGATTGTATCTTAACTTTGAGCATAACAAAGAGACAAAGACCAAAGCCAAAACTTCACCTAAAAGTTAAACCCCAAACAATTTACATGAACCAATTGAACCGTGAATTCGTCCATTTATTCCTATTCCAGGTGATTATACAAGTTTGAAATTAAATTTTAGGGTAAAGTATAGTAATGGTCACTGAACTTTTCTAAAGCTTTCATTTAGGTCCCAAACTTTTAAAACTTGCAATATAATCCCCCAACACTTAGTCCGTTTTCAATATGATCCCTCAACATTTAGTCCGTTTGCAATATGGTCCCCGACGTAACTGTTGGGGGACCATTTTGCAAACGAACTAAATGTTGGGAGACTGTATTGCAAGTTTTAAAAGTTGGGGGACCTAAATGAAAGTTTTAGAAAATTTCAGTGACCATTACTATACTTTACCCTTATGAATAATAAATTTTCATAGATGAAATAGAGTTATAAATAAAATGGAACCAAAACGCGGTACATGTGAATCAAAGTTCAAAGTTTCAAACAAACCAGTATAAGTGCATGAAAACCAAAGCTTCCACCAAGACAAAAAGTCTTATTGTAGCATATTTCAGTATAAGAGAATCGGCTATATATATATATATATATATATATATATATATATATATATATATATACACACACACACACACACACTTACATTTTTTGTCTTGTTAAGATTAACCAGAAAAAATATAAAATTGAAAATATTCTCCAACGTATTATCGAAGAAAGAAAAAAAGTTGAAACAAGTGGCAGTAAATGGAGGCACGGTTCACTCGGAACAAAGTATGTAATTTGTGTGTGAGACAAAACAAAATCAGACAGGAATACAAATAAGATGCCTCCTTTTTTATTCATACAGGAAGATTTACGAAGAAAGAAAGAAAGAAAAAGAGGCTGCAGATTCTATATATTAAAGCAAAACCAGCTACGCCCAAGTGATTAATGGATCTCCAAAGCTGATGAGTCATTCTCCAGACCTTTGCTCTTTAACTGATCGAGGAGCATCATTTATTTTGTAGGTTGGCTGACCCACTGCATATATGCCCACTTGCTTGCATATAATAACATCTTCTCTCTTCAGGTGGATTAAATGTTTAATGCCTTTGAAATCTAAGTTCTTAGTTAAGATAAACTTTAAAAAAGCAAAAAGGGCAGTGAAGTTTATCGGTTACAACTCACCATCAACCCATAAAATACTCCTATATTTGGATGATTTATGACCCTTGGCTACAATTGATTGTTTTGCTGCATGGTTAAGAAATCCCATTTTTGGTATCTATTTTTCTTATCTTATTTATATAGATAGATTTTTTTGGGGCTTAATAAAAAATAAGTGCTCAAATTATACCTTAAAAAACGTTTTAGTGCTTAAAGAAGTTAAAGTCTACCGTTTAATTTTTAATTTTTTATAATAAAAATATTATTTTTAATTAAAAAAGAAAAAAATTAATTTATTTACAAAAAACATAACTTTTTAATAAAAATAAAAAAACCTAAAAAACTAAAATCTCTCATTTCAACCCCATTATCAACCGTCGCCGGTCATATTCGGCCACCATCGTCATCGTTGAATGATTAATCACCCGTCGCACCCACCTATTGATCAATCACCATCCTTACCATCACCCAAAATCCCTAAATTTAAAATCTCTAATATCCAAATCCCTAATTCCTAATTTTAATTTCCTAACCCAAAAGATCACCGGCCATCTCCGACCATTGTCTTTGTTTCTGAACGGTTGGGTTTTGATCGGAATTGCACGGTTATTCGAATGGCGTTGGTGGTGTAGCTTATGGACATTAGAATCAATGAAGAAAAGCGACGGTGGCTTAAAAATCGACGAACCTTTGAACGTTTCTCTACGGCAAACGATGGCATGTTACGACGAAATGTCAAAAGGGATTTGATCGGCGGTCGACATCGCTGCTGATAATGGTGGCAGTGATGATCACCGCTGGTCGATCGATCGGCAAAGAAGGGGGAAGGGGAAGGGGAAGGGAGAGGGCACACAGGGGTGCTACTTTTTTACAAAAAAAAAATTATTTTTATTTTTAAATAAATTCTAAAAAATATCCAAACGTGACACATGTCTTTTAACAAAGATATTTAATGGCGGTTAACGTTCGGACACCTAAAAATATACTGTTGGAAACATTATATACTTATATTTAACGAAAAAAAATTTAGACACTAAAATATTTTTGAGACGTAATTTGAACATTTATTTTGTATTAAGCTTTTTTTTTTTTACAATAACAATCTTAAAAATTGAGATTTGAAAAAATATTATGTCATAATAACTTTTTGGATATTTGAGCATTTATTGAAGAAAAAAATAGTCAGTCACACACACAAATGAGCACGTAATTGGTTGAGAAGCAACATTATTGAGGTCAAGGGGAAAAAACTAATATGGGCCACTTTTTTTCTTTATCATTTTAACTTTGATAGCACTGGATGGGACAACTTGTTTCTCATTATTGTGCGCCATAATTCAGCAATGAAAATACATGTGTATATTATTAACGACTGCATAATATTTTGGTAATAGTTCATGTTGCATGGCTTCCATAATTCATCCATGATTTACAAATAGGTCATTTAGTCTATTATATGTTTCCATTAATTATAATATGTATTTATCTATTTTGTTTTTAGAATAAAACTTAGAAACTGTTGTATTAAAATGGAGAATGTTGCATTTTAGCTACAAAAATTTAAAGTTACATTTAAAAAAAAAAGCATTTGGTTCGTTTAATGTGGAGGATATGGCAGAGATGAGAAAAGAAATAAAAAAAAATAAAGTGCATATTATTGTAGCATATAATGTGTAACTTTTTAGCATACCATTAATGATATCTGTAGCTTGAGATCTGAGATTTCCAGCATCTAGTTTTTAAGATATATGCTAATCAGTTTGAGAAAAGCATATTGAAGTATTGACCATTTGGCTTCCAAATCCGAGTTGAAATCTTCAACAGTAAATCCACACAAAAAAATTATATAAATATTTAAGATATATGCTAATCAGTTAGAGGCATTTGTAATATTGTTGGCCATTGCTCTTTCTTCAAAGTGAACCGACTTTATTCTCCTTCAAAATGATGACCTAAGAAAGAGATCCAAGAGTGGGGCCGGGGGACAGAAAGAGGACATGGAAACAAAAATTTAAGAATCCGTCCATCTGGGTTTGTGCTTATCGTTTGTTTATTTCTAAGAATTTAATTGGAGACCTAAATCCTAGAGGATTTATCAAATTGGAGGCCTATGAGTTCAATTTTTTTGTTTGTTTGTTGAATGAGAGTTTTCATGTATTCTATACGTTTCTCCTTTCAAAATTCTCTCTTTTTATCTATTATGATTGCTACATGTAGCAATTGGTTTGAACTGTGGAGTTCCACTCATGGTGTTGGGCCCATATTGCTCGAGTGTTCCATGTGCTCCACTTGAGAAACAACACATGTGAACAATTGAGTAGAAGTTGAAATGTCTATATTTTGTGTTACTAATTGTTGTTTACTTAATAATTTTGGATTCGTAAACCAAAGTTGATTTATTTTATTTTTATATATTTTTAGCTTGTGACCTACGTTTGCTCTTTCTATGTCTAGTGGTCCATTTTAGTAGGGCCTGCTGCTACAACAGTGATAAAGCTACTACACCATAACAAGAATAAAAATCTAAAACGATTTTAGTATGGTCGATTTTTTCATTTTAGTTGTTATTATATATATTATAATTTTAATTCATTTTATATTATTATTTTAAAGTTTGTCATATTATTGTTAGATATTTTCTCACAAGTTTGGTGGTTGTTGGCCATTAGAGATCTCTTCATAGAGTTCTTAAGTTTAATCGCACCTTTTTTTTTTCATCCTCCGGTTCTTATGTTTTGTTCTAATTAATTCGGATTAATTTAAGTCACATACTTAATTTTAGTAGATAAGTTTCTCAACAATGATTTTCTACATACACAATGACTCAAACTTGAGATCTTAGTTAAACAATACCAAGCTGCTTACCACTTAAATCAATCCTGTTAATTGATTCTCACCCTTTACATACAAGGATTTTTCATATTTTCAAGTTTTTTACGCTAATAAGATAATATCACATGTCATCATTATTTATTAAAAAATATTATATTAATTATTACATTAGACTTTCACTAGTCACTTGACATAGTTCAAAAATGCAATAATCGTTTTGTTACTTTTCGATAATGTTAATAATTATTTTATTAAATTTAAAATTTTAATAAAAAATTACTTTATATTCTAGTGATTATTTATGTAATTTATATTTTTAATAAATTAATCTTCGCCACTGGCCTATATACTTCAAAAGCTCGACTCTTTCTTGTACCCGGCAAGGCAGACGACCTCTTTTCTCTTTAACATTCGATTTTTGATGTCTGGGTTGTTGTCTTAAAGGTTTGGTTTCAGCTTGTTCGTCAATTTTGTCTCATTTTCTGGATTTATGCTGTCCTTTAATTTACTATGTTTATCTGATTTATGGAAGAAAACCCCGATTTCGATTTGGAAAACCTTTTGATTCTTGTATCTGTGGGATCATTTTTAATTAATATTCTTGCGATCGACTTGCTGGCATCCAAAAAATATTCTTCCTTTCTTCATTCTTTTTCCTCAAAGAGATAGCTTCCCCAGTTTTTACTGGTGAGGTAGTATCATTGTATTATCCATCATGTCTCTTGAGGTTGTTGCCTCTCTTTCAATGTTGTTGGAGCTTGTTGAGAGATTAGATTCTTAATCTGCCTTACGATCAACTTAAATAATGATTATAATGAAATGAAATCCTTAGTGGCATGATTACCATTAACTGTTGCACTAGCTTCCTTTTCCCGTTGTGCAATGGAAGGGAACGTATTAGCATGTCTATAATGAAGATTTCTCCATTATATTTGTATCTTGTTATTGAAATATTCTCAGTTGGTGCTTCTTTATCTTGAATTTTCAGAATGGCCGATGTAATGTTGCACCCAACAGTTGGAACCCTCCAGCTTCTTAGCAGTTCTGGAATTCATAGCGAAGTTGGGAACAATTCAGTGAGTTTGCTTCCCAAAGATCTTAAGGTGGAAGTCGGGTTCTCAAAGAGAGGAGTCAATAGTTTCGGAGTGAAGAAATTCAGTGTTATTCAAGCCTCAGCTTCTCAAACCTCTGTTTTTGATCCTGTTTTATCTCCCTCTAATGAAAGCACACATGAATCTCTCAGGAAAACAAGTGAGCGAGACTCTCGGAATAGTTTAATATTTTAATGAGTGAATATTATAGCAATGCATCATTTTTCTTAATAATTTTAAAGCTCAATTCAACTGCCCTCTAATTAGACTTTCACCAAAATTTGTTTTAACTTTTATGGCAGACTGGAAAAGAGCATTGGCTTCAACTGGTGAAATTGATTTGTTGTTTCTTGATAACCAGGGGAAAAGTTGGGTTCAATTTGTGTGAAAGCATCTATTTAACTTGTATTCATTGCGGATGAAGCAGCTTTAATACTGATTCTCCATGGGGAGTCGTTATGGAATGAGAAGAACCTGTTTACGGGTTGTGTTGATGTACCTTTAACCAAGAAGGGAGTGGAGGAGGCAATTGAAGCTGGAAAGAGAATCAGCAACATACCTGTGGACATGATATTTACGTCAGCACTAATTCATGCACATATGACTGCTATGCTAGCCATGACACAGCACCGCCACAATAAGGTAACTTGAGACGGTAGTGGCTGCTTCATGGTACAGGGCACCTACCATTCATCCGTCTGTAAAATTATTGACATGGTTATTCGGATTTCAGCTGTTAAACATCACTTATTTACTTACTAAAGTTCCAAGACTGTTTTTTCCCCTGTTTAATCTTTCTTCGGTTATTAGACTGGTAGACCTATTAACGTTACCCCTTTTGGCAGGTGCCTATTACCATGCATAATGAGAATGAGCAAGCTAGGTTATGGAGTCAGATACACAGTGAAGACACCGTAAAACAATCAATTCCAGTTATTTGCATTTATCGTTTACGTACTTGTGTGTAAATCCATTCACTCTACTGCTTCTATATTCATTATTTTGCATCAAGAAGCATGAAATTGATAGGTCAATTCAAAGTTAAACATAAAAGTTATGAGTTCGAATAGAGAAGACAAATAAAAAGGAGCTTGGAAATTACAAAGTGCTACGGCTTTGGGATATTTCATAGTTCACGAATATTTCATAGTTCACGATTTGAACTTTTGTATCATGGCGTATTTGAACTTCCATGCAGTAGGAAAGGTGTTCTCTGAATCAATATGCAGATATGACCATCATATTCTTTCTATAAATCATAGAAGCTACTTGGTTCTTTTGTAAAATAGTTTATGTGTTCAAACCAGTTATTCGAGTTACAAATGCTTCCGTCGTATGATTTGTTTATATCAACCTTATAGATATAAAATGAGTTTTTTCACAACCTTATTGATATTAAGATGTTAGGAAATATAACGAGAACGAGTAATTTCCCTATAGCCAGATTAGTGAGAATACGAAATAAAAGCGAAAAAATAATACCCGAAAAATTGATAACGGAGTTCAGCCAATTGTGCTTACGTCTCCGGAATGCTGCAGATCTTTTACTGAAGAGAAAAATTACAAGTGTTTACAAAACACACTTGAGAGAGAACTGGAAGATTTTGGGATGATATTGAAGCTAAATGAGCTAGGGTATTTATAGTTAAAACTTAGGGACTAATCTTTGAAAATACTCTAAAGTCTAGTGACCAAAAATAATTAACCCAAACCTAAATTCAACAAAATTAGGCAGCCACCCATTTATTCAAAGCAGCCCCCCCCACCTTTGAATATCAAGCAGCCACCGGCTGCTAGTATTCATATTTGACCAACAATCTCCCACTTGAAGACTGATTTTAATCTATCTTCACACCTCGATCGATGCAGCAGCTTTTCTAGTCTTGTTACTCTAGCATGCCAACTGAAGTTGAACACAACTTCAGTTTGTCCGTGGTCACCGTCTTTGTCAACATGTCTGCTGGATTTTGAGCTCCACTGATCTTTTCAAGTTTCAAAATCCCATCTTCCAGAAGAGACCGGATAAAATGATATCGCAATTGTATGTGCTTCGTCCTGGAATGAAAAGACGGATTCTTCGCTAGATGGATAGCACTTTGACTGTCGCAATACAAGACATTGTTTTCTTGTTTCTTGCCTAACTCTTCCAAGAAACTTTGGAGCCAAACCATCTCCTTGCTGGCTTCCGTAACAGCGACATATTCTGCTTCGGTTGTAGAGAGAGCAACTATCTTCTGTAGTTGAGAAACCCAACTCACTGCGGTTCCTCCTAGAGTATAGACATACCCTGTAGTGCTTCTTCTGATGTCAACATTTCCGGCTAAGTCAGCATCTACATAGCCTGTCAGTATCGTATCTCCACCTTTGAAACAAAGTGCTTTGTTTGTGGTACCTCGCAGATATCTGAGGATCCATTTGACTGCTTCCCAGTGTATTTTGCCTGGATTATTCATGTACCTGCTAACAGCTCCCACTGCTTGAGCAATATCTGGTCTGGTACAAACCATGGCATACATCAGACTTCCAATTGCTGAGGCATACGGCACCTTCACCATGTGTGCACGTTCTTCCTCCGTCTTTGGTGACTGTTCTTTGGAGAGTCTGAAATGAACACCTAAAGGTGTACTTACTGGTTTAGCATCTTGCATGTTGAACCTGGAGAGTACTTTGTTGATGTACTCAGCCTGTGATAACATCAAAGTCTCCGACTTTGTGTCTCTCTTGATCCTCATCCCAAGAATCTGCTTTGCAGCGCCCAGATCCTTCATAGCAAACTGCTTCGACAATTTTTGCTTCAAGTATATAATCTCTTGCATGTCTGAGCCTGCAACGAGCATGTCATCAACGTACAATAATAAAATAATGAAGCTGTTGTCGAACCTCTTGATGTAGCAACAATGATCTGCTTGGCATCTGGTAAAACCACTGCTACCCATGAAACTATCGAACTTCTTGTACCACTGTCTAGGAGCTTGTTTTAAACCATACAAGCTCTTCTTCAACCTGCATACCAGGTTTTTCTTGCCTGCCTCTATGAAGCCTTCTTGCTGCCTCATATAGATTTCTTCCTCCAAATCACCATGAAGGAAAGCTGTCTTTACATCTAACTGCTCAAGATGTAAATTTTCTGCAGCTACAATTTTCAACACCAGTCTGATTGTAGACAGTTTCACGACTGGAGAGAAAATTTCATTGTAATCAATACCTTCTTTTTGCTGAAAGCCTTTGACAACCAATCTTGCTTTGTAACGTTTGCTCCCATCGTGCTCTTCTTTGATCCTGTAAATCCACTTGTTATGGAGCGCTCTCTTGCCTGGTGGTAATTCAGCTAATTCCCACGTCTGATTTGACATAAGCGAGTCCATCTCATCTTTCATGGAAGACTTCCACTTGACTGAATCCTCCACTTGCATTGCTTCATCATAACACTCTGGTTCACCATTGTCAGTCAGCAACAAGTAGTGTAAAGAAGGTGAATACCGTTGGGTTGGTTTAGGAATTCTGGAGGAGCGTCTCAGTTCTGGTGTGCCTGGTTCTTCCTCTTGAACTGCTTCAGGACTGATCTGAACATCATTTTCAGAAATCTCCTCGAACTCAGCAAATTCCTTTGTTTCAGCCTCGGTATTACTTGATTCTACAATTGACCTATCTTTGTACATCATATTCTCATTGAAAATGACATCTCTGCTTCTGATGATCTTCCGATTTTCATAGTCCCAAAACCGGTAACCGAACTCATCACCGCCATAACCAACAAAGGCACATTTGTTGGACTTAGCATCAAGCTTACTTCTTTCAGCAGAGTCTATGTGTACATAAGAAATACAACCAAACACTCTTAAGTGTGAAAGGTTTATTTCTTTCTTGCTCCAAACTTCCTCTGGTATTTTACTTCTGGCACGTTCATTCAGAGTTCTGTTCATGCGCTCTGCTACACCATTATGTTGCGGTGTCTTGGGAACTGTTGTCTCCATCTTGATCCCATTGTTTGCGCAGAAATCTCTGAATCTACTGTCTCTGTACTCTCCTCCATTGTCAGACCTCAACCGCTTGACTTTCAAACCAGTCTCATTTTCCACCATGGCCTTCCATTTTCTGAAGATATCGAAGACTTCTGATTTCTTCTTCATAAAATAAACCCACACCTTCCTTGTTGAATCATCGATGAAGGTGACATAATATAGTGAGCCTGCAAGAGATGGAACTGGGGATGGTCCCCATACATCAGTATGAACCAATTCTAACCTTTCTGCCTTGGGTGTCTTGCCAATCTTTGCAAAACTGACTTTCTTTTGTTTGCCAAAGATGCAATCCTCGCATAGTCCGACATCTACATTCTTTAGATCCGACAACTTCCCTTTTGACAGAAGTATCTTCATTCCTTTCTCGCTCATATGGCCAAGCCTTTGGTGCCATAGGTTTGATTTTCCATCAGCATCTGCTACTGCAATGATATTCTCTAAATTTGAGGTTACATAGAGAGTACCAGTCTTCTTACCACGAGCAATGACGAGTGCTCCTTTGGTAATCTTCCATTCACAGCCTGAAAAGGTTGTACTGTATCCTTCTCCATCAAGCTGTCCTACAGAAATCAAATTTCTTTTGAGACCAGGAATATGTCTCACTCCTGTCAGCTTCCAGGTGGTCAGGTTTGGCAGCTTTAGTCGGATGTCTCCTTTTCCGACGATCTTCAAGGTTTCATCATCAGCAAGATGAACCTTCCCAAAATCACCACTGACATAGTTCTCCATGATTTCTTGGCATGACGTGGAGTGGAAAGATGCCCCTGAATCCAAGATCCATGATTCAATCGGACTGTTGACGCTTAGAATCATGGCATCACCTGTCTCCTCTGTCATGTTGGCAGATCCTTGTGTGCTGGTATCTTTCTTCAGTGCTCGACAGTCTCTTTTAAAGTGACCCTTCTTGCCGCAATTATAACAGGTAAAATCTTTATTTCTTGTTCTTGATTTTCCCCTTCTGGATTTCGATCTGCCATGATTTGAATTCCTTTCTGAAGTTCTCCCTCTGGACTCCG
Source organism: Hibiscus syriacus (assembly GCF_006381635.1). NCBI lineage: Eukaryota > Viridiplantae > Streptophyta > Magnoliopsida > Malvales > Malvaceae > Hibiscus > Hibiscus syriacus. The sequence continues at coordinate 2,425,590 of NW_024063519.1, read as the reverse complement.
TGTGCAAGGCTGAGGAGGTTGATGCTTCACCCGATTCTCTCCGTCGAATTTCTTCGCTCAGTACCAGATCCCGAACATCGTCGAATTTTAATTTGTTATTTCCCGACGAACTGCTGACTGCTGTAACAGTAGCATTCCAACTGTCTGGTAAAGATGATAAGAGAATTAAAGCTCGAACTTCATCATCGAATTCAATTTCCACTGAACTCAACTGGGTTGTGATTGTGTTGAGTTCATTTAGGTGTTGTGCCATCGATGCCCCTTCCGTCATCCGCAAATTAAATAATCGCCTCATCAAATGAACTTTGTTTGAGGCCGATGGCTTCTCATACATACTGGAGAGAGCCGCCATAAGACCCGCCGTGGTCTTTTCCTTTGCTATGTTGAAAGCAACATTGCGGGATAACGTCAGTCGGATAACTCCGAGGGCTTGTCTGTCGAGAAGAGCCCAGTCTTCATTCTTCATGCCCTCTGGTTGCTTTCCTGAAAGAGGTTGATATAGATTTTTTCTGGTACAAAAAATCTTCAATCTGCATCTTCCAAAAGCCAAAGTCCGCACCATCGAACTTTTCAATTTTCACCTTCCCTTCGTCTGCAGCCATCGCTCCCACTCGAATCTGGCTTCTTTGAATCGTTTTTGACAATTTCTGCGAACCGCCGTGTATTTGAACACCTCCGTCGACAAATTCGTATCGCCGACAAAATTTCACTATTCACGAAATTCACTATTCACGTGAATAGTAACCCGCATAAAAAATTGGCAAAATTCACAACCAAAAGCTCATGATACCAGTTGTTAGGAAATAAACCGAGAACAAGTAATTTCCCTATAGCCAGATTAGTGAGAATACGAAATAAAAGCGGAAAAATAATACCCGAAAAATTGATAACGGAGTTCAGCCAATTGTGCTTACGTCTCCGGACTGCTGCAGATCTTTTACTGAAGAGAAAAATTACAAGTGTTTACAAAACACACTTGAGAGAGAACTGGAAGATTTTGGGATGATATTGAAGCTAAATGAGCTAGGGTATTTATAGTTAAAACTTAGGGACTAATCTTTGAAAATACTCTAAAGTCTAGTGACCAAAAATAATTAACCCAAACCTAAATTCAACAAAATTAGGCAGCCACCCATTTATTCAAAGCAGCCCCCCCACCTTTGAATATCAAGCAGCCACCGGCTGCTAGTATTCATATTTGACCAACATAAGACTAATGCTTCATAGCATTTGCAATTTTTGCAGAGGTTGGCTCAGTACAGGCAGAAACTAGATGAATTGTTCCATTGACATTTCTTTTTCCAAATATAGGTAACATCAAATTCCGATATCTTTTTTTTTTTTGGTATATTCTCCCCTTGCCAACTCAAACAATTTTACACGCTGGTTATATAATGTCAGACCAATAGCTGAGGAGGTTAGCCGCCGTCACTGTTGACTTTTTGCATGCGTGCAGTAATCTTCTTTACTTCCTTATGACTCTAGTTCGGTATGTTCTTCTGTTTTCCAGAAGAATATTTTTGCATTTGCATTACCATTTTCATCTACAGTCACGCTGGGTATATAATGTCAGACCAATAGCTGAGGAGGTTAGCCGCCGTCACAGTTGACTTTTTGCATGCTTGCAGTAATCTTCTTTTACTATCTTATGACTCTAGTTTGGTGTATTTCTGGCAGAGATATTGAACAGCCAGCCAAACCCTGCAACAGATACACAGAAATAAGAACTTCCATTTGTCCTTGTATTTATATGGAGAAAATGTGCCTTTTTTGTTTGAATAATATCTTCGAGGTGCCTATTATAAACCCATTATAGCAATAGTTAGAATAATTGTCTTTAATTTGGACCACATGATTATTTTAGATCCATAGTGAACTTCTGACAGAGAGTTTTAAATTTTTTATTGAAGATCAAAGGCTAAACTTGACAAGTATGAAATAAAGTAAGGTCTTGTCAAGGGATACATTACATTGATTGAATGAAGAAAATGTTTCAAAAGAAGTTTAGAATGGAAATGATGCACATGGAGTGGTGCTTACCCGACTTCATATTTCTAACTAAAACGGGAAAAACTGTTGGCACTAGTGGATAGGAATCAGAACAATAAATGGCCAATTTCTCAGGTAATGGTCGTATCAACTTTCTTATCTCACTAATCTGCAAATACCAAAATGTTAGAAAGCTTTACTCTCTATAACATACAAGTAGCTTTTGTTTGCTTCACCTTTCAAGATATATGAGGGATCAAAAATGATCATATATGGTACTAGGAGTGGGATAGATCATAAAAACTGAAGATACCTTGTCTTTCGCTCTTCAGTTGTTTCAGACTTGTCAGAGCCATTAGAAGTGGATATCTTCAATGCAGCACTCATAGTTCAAGAGATGTCTCCCTGTATGTTAACAGTTAAATGTTTCAGAAGTGTAATGTTGGAATCATCAATCATGTTTCAAGTGCAAGCTTGTGTAAGAAAAATCAAAAACATCGTCTTAGTTTAAGAGAAACAGGGAATCGCATAGGATAATGAGGGAGGAAGATCCACTAAAGCTGAATAAAACTTCTCACATTTCACCTTCTCTGTAAATGAAATGCAATTTCAAATATATATATTATCCTGCCTTAACTATCCATTCAGAACAATAGCTACCATCAGACTAGTCTTTGGTACAGCTTTTCTTTGTCTTTTTTAGCCTAGACATCGTTTAAAGAAAACATTCTGTGTCAGTGTTGAAATAGCTGAGCCTGAGCAGAGTGGAGTTCTCTTTCCAAAGATAGACAAGTGGAACCAATCTTATAGTAACTCTCTTCCTTTCTTTCCCAATTTAACCGAACCCAGGAATTGGTCTGGAAGTTCCCCTTGGGAATTGGGATGCGACCAATTATCAATGAAGGAAAAAGATTCCTGAAATTATGGAATGATCTATCTGTACGATAAACTGAGCAACTTTATGTTTATATCACTTCGAACCAGACTGCAATTACAGAGGACCGGATAGCCCAAAATGGTTCAGGCTTCAGCCCTTGTAAAAGCTGGTCATCTTCTATAGCAAGATATTACTGTAGAGTATTTTATCAACGTTAAAAAAAACTAGAGTAGCTTAGTTTTAATGTAACATGGATAAATTCAACCAAAAAATTTCAGACAGCATACGATATAGATCACATTACTTTCACCTGACGACAACTTTGATCCATTATTCAGACATAAAACAGTCCAATCATCTTTAAAAATAAACTAAAGAAAAAGATGATGCAGTTCAAAGTAAACAAAATGGGAAAATCTAACAAAGGAATAGGATCTTCAACTTCATTGCGTGGGTAGGTGCCAACTCAGATGGTAAAAGTCATAGAAAGAAAGGTCAGCCCTCTTTAATGATAATAAGAGAGGTGATGTTCCTCCTACCTTTCGTTGGTTATGTGCTGGACCTGTCGTTCCTCAATTCAGGAAACCCGAAATTTTGAGGATTAAACCCCCAAAACACAAAAAAAAAAAAATACTACAAACTGGGTCGTGTTTAAATTTTGGTGAACTAAGGAAAAAAATAATACAACTAACCTTCACGTTCTAGTATTAAACAACGATAAAATAGAACTTTTAAAGTAGAAAAATGTTTGCGAAGCCAGACAACGCAAGAGAACAACAGGTTAGGATGGCTACCCTCTCAAGTGTCATTTACCCCTTTTTTTTGACAGATATAGTCTCCCTCTCTCCTGTCTCGCAAATTTATTAAAGTTCCAAATATATTGTTTTTTGAGTTTTTTACAGCCCGCCAACTTTTACAGGGGTTTTTACCCAAAAATTACCTAATCAATCAATAATTATCTGAAAGACACATTTTCTTCAAATATTATCGATAGGAATGACAGAACGATCCGAACCCGACGAAAAACCCGAAACCCGGTTAAGTTCGGGTCGGGTCGGGTTTGAATAATATTGGGTCGGATCGGGTATCGATGTAAAATTCGATGATTTTTTTGGGTACGGGTTTGGTATCGAGGTAAGGTATCCTCTCCCCGCCCCACCCCGCCCCGATTATATATATATATAACATTTTATATTTTTTTATATTAATTATATATAATTATTTTGGTAAATTTAGTTGATTTATTGATAAATTTCTCAATATAGTGAGCTACCAAAGAAAGTGTTAAAAGTGACACTACGATTTTGGATGACTTTATTTGACTTAATATTACGTATACATCTTCGTTGTATGATTTGAATATTGGAACAAGTTTGTATTTAATTATATATGTGTTTTATTTTTGAGTTTAGACAATTATTTAGAATTGAGTTTGAATTTGTGACTGTAGTTTGAATTGTAAATCATGTAGACTAATTTTTCAGTTTTTTGTGATCATTTTTTCTATTTTTTATGAAAACTACGGTTGCTCGGTTTTTCTCGGGATCGGGTCGGGTTCGGGTACAACATTTCGGGTTGGGTTCGGGGACGGGACAAAAAAAATCTCCAACGAGGCGTCCTGATAAAAAACCCGACGGGGAACGGGGTGGGGACGGGGATTCATTTCGGGGACGGGGGAGCAAAACCTGCCCCGAACTCGCCCCGTTGCCATTCCTAATTATCAATCTAGCACCCTTTCTGACATAGTGATAATGAAGCGTGTTTCAGGATACGCGTCTTGCAGATGTGGACGAAAGGCGCAGATTATGAAGCGCACTTTCTTGGGGTTCTATTCGCGTCAAGGTAGAAAAGCGTGGATTGTAATTCGCGCCTTAGCGGGAAATTTGACACATGACGAAAGACGTAGATCATGATCTGCACCTTCCATTAAATTATCACCTACCCCTTTTAATACCACCCAATAGCCCGTCCCCCTTCCCCCTCCCCTATAAATACCCTCCCATACAACACTCAAACCACACAAAAAAAATTTAATCTCTTCCTTATCAATTCTTGTAGTGAGCTTTAAGTAAGTTTTACTATCGTTTTTAGAAGCTATAATTTTTATTATATTATAATCATTTAATAGTTTGTTATTTAATTATTATTTAATTTACTAATTTTTTTATTACTTTTTACAATTATAAAAATTGAAGGTGGATTGTTGTTTTTAGATGAGAATTATATTTCGAATCATTTTATCGATACGGTAACAATTTTAAATTGTATTATTTTAATTATTATGAATATTTTATTTACCTTTTAGTATTAATTTATATATTATTTATTTAATTAGGAGAATGACCATATATGTGTCTGACCGTACATTAGATCATTAACATTTGAAGAAAAGATGTTTAACAAATAATTATTGACTGTTTGGATGATTTTTTTTTGTTAAAACGCCACATGTCATAGCAAAATAACACACTACTACGTCCAAACAGAGGATCCAAGAGCATACTCGTAAATTTTTTGAAAATTTCTATGAACTTTTTCTAATGTTTTAGTTTTATACTTTCAACCTCTCAAAAAATAATTTTTTACTTTTAAAATTTTATATTCTTTATTTTTAAAAAAAATTAAATTCATAAAATCTTACTTCGAACACTATTCTTCACTACAAATATTTTTTCTCCCGCATTACCTAACCAGACGTGGTAATTTAAAGATTTTACATCATCCTAGAAGATAAGTAGATGATATCACTTAAAACTTTAGGCCATTATTCAATGGTTTTCAAGTTGAAAAGACAGTACAATTCAACTTTTCCGAGCAGGTGAGAAAGAATCGTTTGGTTCCACAACTGATGAACCTGAAGCTGTATACCCAAGGTCAGCTACATGAGATTTCCTTGCACAAAATTTGTACCCTTCATAGACGTCTCTACTACTCTACAGAATTTTAGAGAAATGTTCTATTGCTCTTTCTTGCCTTTTTAAACAACATATCCTTGGAGTTGACCAAATCGAAGCCTGCAGAACTAAAAACCATCATCACCTTGGAGCATCTGCACGTTCAAGGAATATTTACGGCAGCTTCCAACGTTGTTTGATTCTACGTAAGTGTCTGTAGTGCATGCCCCTTCACAAATCACTACTAATCCTCGAGATTTTGTAAGCATTTGTAAAATAAATTGTACAACACTGTGTTCCAATGCGACTGATTAAATGAATTCACATTCCAGAACAGGAGCCATCCATGCATTCCACGTATTGTGGAAAATTATGGTGGCAAAGGGCACCAAAAAAGTTGAGATGACTGACCAATTGATTCGATTGAACACTTCATTCCAGCAATTCGACCAGATTGGGACGATTTGCTCTTAGTTATCAAGCAGAGAGACGTTGGTTGGGCGACACAATCCTAGATGCCAGAATTCAATTTCTGGATCAGACAAAGTATTAGTCATACTGATCACATGAAATTTTACCTAATTAATATGGTCATCATTATATATTTTTTACCTTTGAAGCCTGTAAGCTGGTGGGTGAATCTAGGGTATGATTTCATGCGTCCTACCCCAGGAATCATCCACTTCCTACCAGGAATCAATTTCAAGGACTGGCCAAGTTCATCAGTGACCCATGCATATCCCTCTCACCTTGTTCATCTAGGTGCAATTGTCAGACATAAGCCTGGCGCCAAATTCCCACAAACTGTTTTGATCCTTCTGGAGCCAATAGCTCTTCATAAATTTCAATTCAAGGATTATAAATGAAGTTATGCTCCCAGGATCTCCATGTGGGAAACAGTTCATTGACAAAACAAGTTGCTAGGAATCTCTTTTCCCCATTGTACCAGCAGAATTTGGCAGCTTCTGTATACCATATTGCCAAGCATCTCTAGATTTCTCGCCTGACTGATGAACATCATCCAAAGACGTTTCCATTGGAGACTTAAATGGACGATAATTCCCATTCCTAGAAAATAATGTTGTACCCGACTTCTCTTCATCTTCTGATGGTGTTCCTGACCTGGAGTCCATGTGCATGTCGATTGACCTATGTCTTGGTCCAGCAGACCTTAAACCCCTCATATTAGAAGCCTTACCCTGTGATGGGGAATATCCAAGTCCCCTTGGTCCAGAAAAGTCTTTGGGGAGCAAGTCTTTTGTGAAGTCCTTGGGGAGAGAATCCATATCCATATAACAATTCCTAGCTTTGGCATCAGCAATTAAGGCTGCCCAGTCATCAGATTGCACCAGAGCACTGGCGTTTCCCATAACCTGTTCAAACCTTAATGTCAATTCCAGAAAATAAACAAAAAGTAAATAGGATTAAAAACTGAGCTAGGACGTAATAGCAAATAAAGGTTTTAAGAAAGAATTTCATACCCACAAAGCCCTTCTGGCACGAGTAAGAGCAACATTCATTCGACGGATATCTGAAACAAAGCCCACCCCATGATTTGAGGCACGGACACAAGACATAATAATAACATCGCGTTCCTGACCCTGGAAAGCATCTACAGTATTAATATATAAATCCCTCTTCCCTTCCTCAGTTCTTAGAACACACTCAAACTCACGTTGTATGCATTTCAATTGCAACTTGTATGGTGTTATTATACCCACCGTGATTTTTGGCACACCCATTGATTTTGAAGTTTTCTGTAGGTACTCATACAAGCGCAAACAGAACACTGCTTCATGCACATTCTGATATGAAACAGATCCACCTCTATGGGATTCCCGACCATGGGTAATATCATAAAATAAATAAGGTTTAAGTAAAGGGTCCTTGTAGTAAACCTCGTCCGGTAAGTTGGCAACACTTTCACTATCAATGAGACGTCCTTGATAGAAGTAACGAGATGGGAAATCCCTAATTTGGGGATGCATCCTATATTGAACAGATAACAACATAGTAGGGCATCCTGCTTGCTGGAACCTTTCAAAAAGGCTTCTACTGTATAAGAGAGTCCCAGCAGCCTTGCTGATAACTGTTGCAGGAAGCTGTTGAGGATCGCCAACAAGTACACATCTTGCTGCACCAAGAGAAAGGGGAGGAAGTACTGCAACTTCACTGGCTTGAGCAGCCTCATCAATTACAACCATATCAAAACCATGGGTAAGGCGAGAGAACAACTTACGGCCACTACTTGAGACAGTGGTGAAAACAATCTCAGCCTCGTTGGCAAAACTTGCCTCAAGATTAGCACGGGCTTCTTCCAAATTGAAGTTACTACCGACACGGAACTTGGGTTCTAAAATAAGAAGGCGAGACATCTCAACCAGAACTTATCTCTGTTTTCAACAACTGCAGCAAGGTTCTGCAACAGTGCATCTCTGTTCTGATCCCGTGCAACGAGAATATCAGGGTCAACACTAACAGAACCTTGGGACCGAACATTAACAGCTGCAGCAGTAATTTCCCTTTGAAGAGTAGCTATCTGCTGAGATAACATAGCTTCACGAGCCTTTAAAGTCTGAATATGTCCAAAAATTTCATCACGGTTCTTCTGTAGAAGTTGCTCAGTTCTCCGCTCAACGGAAACTGCCTGGGCAGCCCGTGTCTGAGAGTCTACCCCAACTCGGGCCACATCAGGACGGTAAATTTTCATCTCACCGTCAATAAATCCCCGATCAAGAACACGTGCAAGAAGCTCATCGGTTGCAGCATTAGAAGGAGCACAAACTAACATTCTAGGCTTTTGGCAGAGTTTTGGAAGGGTACGAAAAAGATTCTGGTCCATGTTCTGGAGGACTTCATCAATTGATCCCATTGCGACATTGTCGGGATTGCTCTCATTAGCTTGTTATAGCTCTCAGGTGCTAATTTCTTGAGCAAAGAGGTATAATAGTGTTGGTATTGAACCAAATGGATGACATTTAGCATCCCCCATACTGTGTGTGTCTTACCTGTTCCTGGAGGCCCTTGAACAAGAGTAAAAGGCCAAGGCTCTTGCCTCTTTGTCAGCCCACTACTTGTTCCAGCAGCTGTGTGAGTAGCAGCCCACTGGATTGCTGCAAGCTGAGGGCAATTAAAGGTCCTATGCAATGATCAACAAAACTTGATGTGAAGCATTCAGGCATAGCCGGAGATTGCTGCTCATATTTTGGAAAGTGATCTGGGCTAGGTTTAAGGATTGCAGTTTGCATCTGTGCAAAAGAAAAACTTTGTTAGCCCTGGTTTATACATACAAGCAACAAGAACTACATCTGGCCACAGAAATATTTACAATCATAATCATGATAAATAGATACCTGAGAAGTAAGACGACAAAAAGCATGCAATGCCACATACTCACGCTGTGTAGTCGCAAGAGATCCAAGAACAGTTAGATACCATACAGCCCTGGGCTGAAGTTTCCAGAGAATGTGATCATCATCGACCTTGCTGTAAAATTTAATAAGTTATTTGACTTAAAACAAAAAAAAGGAGATAATGCATAGGAAAATTTGGCTAAAGCACAAACCATTAGTATACAAGTGCATTCAAAACTACAAAATGTCATTAAGGAATTAATATTTCTTTATGTACCCGTTTGAATCATAGGAATCACCAACATAAAAGTGAACGATTGCACCAAGGGGATCACGAGTATCAAGGGGTATGTGTCGCCTAACAGTTCCAATCACACGTCCATTAATCTCAGCATCTTCATCTTCTTCAACAGAAGCGGTATTGTTCCGCTTGGTTCTAACTGCTTGACACAAGTAAACATTCCTAAGATATACACAACAATTTGTAATTATTCCTAAATAGATCTGAAAGGAAATTTTTTCCACTGTCATACCTGATCCAGGCCTTGGAGTTGATAAAACAGCAACGTCACCTTCCTTAAATACCCACTTGCATTCATTACCAGGAAGAACTATCACATCATACCATCCTAAACCAACAAAAACAAATTTTCTGCCAATTAATAAATTTGGCATAGCCATTTACTCTTGATCTGAAAACAAATTGACCTCAATTCTACTTTGGAATCAAACTTGTTATACAGAATCGAAAGTGAGAATTGTCGAACTTACTAAATCCATAACCTAGAGTTTATGGACTTTTACCTCTTTCTCGCTTTTCAATGCTTTTTATGCGAACCATTATATGTGTGTCTCTTGAAGGTGATTCAGTTAACTCTTCCCATGTGCTGTACAGTTGTGCACGGCATTCCTCAAAGAGCAAAGGTTCAAATACTCTGACATAGTCTTCCACAGATTCAAACCGTCCAGGAACACACTGCAGCTCAGTATCCTCTGGTGCAGGAAGTGATAAAATTAATTGTAAGAGCTCAAAAGTCCATGAAATTTCAATAAATCAACATAAGGAAAAGATAAAAACATACAAAGATAGAAATGGATGCAAATTCAATCTGGCTCACGAAAATAGCAGAACTGTCATAACATTGTGAACACCAAAAGAAACCAAAAAAGTAGGAAAGTTATCCTACTGCTTCAAAAAAATCAGTCACATGCAGACATGCTAAAGCAATCCATGAATGAATCTTCCAAAGGTCCCACAACAAAGAAAGAAACATTTTTTATCACATGTTGTAAATCAGTGACCTCAAAGTCATGTGAATAGTAAGGGCCCAATTTAGTATTCTAAGGCTTAACAAATATTAAAAAATCAAGAATGTGTACAAATAGGAATCTCCTACAACATGCAAGTATTAGCAATAAAAAGAATAGTGGCAGTTTATTCAATAACAAATAGAATTCAGTAAACACGCAATTTCAACTCAAGGAGCAATAATTGAGAAAATGAGTAAAGTAGAAAACTACACAGAAAGTAGGCATGATTGGTCTCTGCAATTACAATTCTCTCAGGAAAAAAATACAAATCATGAGAACTAGTGCTAATACATCTCATCACCTTCCATGTCCTCTGAGCATTACCATTCTCATTGAGTGATAATTGAAGGGACATGGATAACTGCCATGAGAAAAATAATTATAGCAAAACAAAGCAGGAGGGAAAAAGAATACAAATATCTTGAACGACGAAGTTTAGAAGTAGTCAACAACTATCTGAAAATCTGTCAAGCACATACCTGGGTGATGCCAAAACTTTTCACTGGTCACCTCTCGTATAAGGCGTTCCACAGATGTATCTTGATAGGAGGTACTAGTAGCAATTGTCTTTTTAGAAAGATGTTTCTTGTTTACAATTTTTGTCTCCACAGAGCTTTGGTTGATTGGAGCAGGCTTTCTATTAGAAAACTGTAAATTTTTAACCTGCCTAGAATCTATAGGTTGCTTCCATGAACTGTGTCTTGGAATGGGTTGTAGATGAGCCTCTGAAAGTTCAGCGTCACTATTTAACCTCCTAGGCTTGGCAAGTAGTCCAGAACTCCTATCACCATTAAATTCAGATTTAGGATCACATAACTCCACTGCAGGATTGCGTGCATCATTACTTGGTAAATCAATTTGCTTCTGATCCTCATTTATTGGTTGACCTTGATTTTCCCCAGCACGTTCACCAGATTGAGCATTGGTACGAACCTCTTTCACAGTACGTGTAATAATTGGTGTCGGAAATTTCTGCCTTCTTGGAGTAGAAGTTTTAATAGGACCAGCCTGTTTGACATCTTCCAAATTAAGAAACATGGTCTTCCTATTCCGTTTCTTTCCCAGCATTGCTTCTTTCTGTTGGTCTATCTTCCTCTTTACAGGATTATTTGCACACTTTAGAGCATAACTTGCTTCAATTCCCTTAACTTCTCTTTGTTTGGGCACCAATCCAGGTTCTTCCTGACCATCAATGGATATATCACCTTTAACATTGCCTTCTGAAACTTGGACACTGTTTTCCTTTTCCTCGTTCAAATTTTGGTCTAATTTTAATGGAGAATGGCTGTTTTCAGCAGCACGAACCCTTTCAACAGACGCACCTGAAGCATCAGACTCCATCGCTTCCTGTATACCTTGCTCTTGTGAAGCTTTAACTTCATCATGCATATTATAATTTCCACATACATCAGCTGAACCCTCAGCATCAGACCATTCACCTTCTTCTCTTTCAACAGTTTGAGCATTTGCAGAACCTGATATAGATGAAGCTGCTACATGTGCCTTTATCTCCCACTGATATTTGACTTTGAAGAGGACAATGCCAAACTGGAATTCTGATCACCTGTCCTTTTGGGTTCAATGCCTACTTCAGGGGAAGGGGAAGGAGAACCTCTAGACCGAATAAAAGGCTGAAAACCTGAACCAGTTGATGCATGTGAGAATGCGTGGTTATTTAATATTCGTTGAGAACCTGATGATGTAACAAACAAATCAGAAGCATGGGGATTTGCAGATGGAAGTGCCTTTTGTGGCTGGACGCAGGTAGCATGATCACTCTCCTCATCATCTTCAGCCGGGGGTTCATTAAGATCAAATAATAATCTCCCTCGCGAGCCCATTTCATATATAAAAGCAAACAAGCTATATGACTACTCTGACAAAATCTAATTGGATCTACTTGATTTTTGTTTCAGCAAAAAATGCACATGACATACCAAGCTGTACATACATAGAGTAAAAAGTCATCAGTGTAATCGATAAAGATAACTCATAAATCACGTAAGCTTAAACAAACAAAGTCCGGTTAGGAAACACAAATTCACACATCCGATAAGAAACAACAAAATAGAAGCAAGACGCAAAGCAATGTATTTGCTAAGGTTTCAACCAAAGATTAAGCAAATCATCTACCATGAAATAAAAAAGAAATGACAACCAGCTTGATCACCAAATCAACCCATACCCATACAAACACATAACTTTTATAAATAAATAAACAGTTTCAAAAGCAATCCTCTCAAACCTACAAGTCCAAGCATAGGAATCATTCAAAACAATAAAGCAACAAGATTGCGTGCAGAGGAGCATTTAAACTCGGGCAAAACCAATCAACAGCATACAGCACCCAAAGTAAGCAAGTAATTTGACTTAATTATATGCAATGTGAATACTACTAGAAAAACCTAAAGAACTTCACCCTAACCCAATTTAGGTAGCTTAAAAATAAAATCTGAACTATATTAGAATCATAAGATCCCTAAATTAGACCTAAGCATAATCTCGATAAACACAATACTTTTACCTAATTAACCCTGAAATCATCCCCAAATCAAAACTCCCTAAACCAATAAAAAGAAACTAGGGTTTTAAACGAGCATAAAATCTAAATACTCGAGCTCTGTTTTCATTTATTTCAAATCCGCAAATTGAATAAATCTATTATCTAAAACCTTTCGCAGATCGAAGTAAGAAAATCTAATAACCTCTCAAAACGCGTCAAAGATGCATAATCCAAACAATGCAATAATCCAAAGGTCAAAGTCTCTGTTCTCCGATTAAATAACGTCTAATTTGTGTAATTTCATTCATCCAACATTTTTCCTATATTCGAAATATAAATCCCGAAAAGAAAAATCAAATAAATAAAACAAGTTGAGACTTGACTTGAGAGAGAGAAATTTCTCCTTTTTTCTTATAATTTTTTAATTTTAAATTTATTATTGTTTTACCTCTTGAGAGCTGAAGAGAAAGTAGCGAGCCAAAGAGAGAGAGGGGAATAGAGAGAGAATACAAGTAAGAGGTTCTTTTTCTCTATGCAAAACTAGAATGCATTTTGTGAAGGGAGAAAAGGGGTTTATATGGGGAATAACGAGCCCGTCTAACTGGCCGGTTTTTTCTCCGTTCCAAATTTAATTATTTCCCCGTCAATTAAAATAATAATAAATCCCACGCCTTTTTCCTTTATTTTGTTTATCCTACCGATGAAACTGAATTTACGGAAACCACCTCGTATACTACCGACCGACTGGGAGATCTGGCATAAACACTAGGGGTATTTATGGGAATTAGCGAGAAGAGAGGATGTATTGGTTTGATCTATGCGTGTATTTCACTCGCCTGGAAGATTCCCGTATCTAGAGACTTAATGTTCGCTGATTTTTGCTTGGGTCCACGGGTATCCCACATGATCATCGTTCGATAATTTTAATTTTTTTACAAAAAAAAAAAGTTGCACACTTATTATGGTGAGGAGAAGCTGCCATTTTCGGTGCTTTTGAGGGCTAGTTTCGTCAATCTAGAGGGGAACTAAGGAAGCCAAATTGCACTCCCACGTGCGTTCCAATATGGATGGGTGTCACCTTCCTATCAATTCATCTCATATGACAGCGAGGTGTTCTTCCGGTTTTCCCTCGTGTCGCTTGAGGCCAATGGCATCCGTTATTTACGAAACTACCACTATTGGTCCGATCGTGGATGTACGTGATGGATAGGAGCGTGAGGGAACTGAAACTTTTTGCACAATTAGAGGAAGAGTAATTCATATGCTCTAATTTCCCCCTTTTTTATTAACTATTTACTTGATCAACAACAACAATAAAAAAACTTTTTATCTTTTTAACTGTGCCTTATCGTGATGCTTTCAAAACCCAAAACAATATAAAAATATGAGAGAGAAAACGAATGGTCATGAATCATCATCAGCAATGACTTGCAAAAAATATGACTAGCAATTGATATCAACTTCAATGACTATTTTACCCTTGTGTTCATGTCAATGCTTAGAATTGCCAGATTTTTCAATATACTTGTTGAGCTTTCTTGAAATCAAAATTAAATTGTCACCAACCATTTCTTAATTTTTAAATAACAATAAACGAACAGGGCAAAGTCTATTCGTAGAGTATATTTATTAATATTTTATATTCACAATAAAAAGTTAGGTTGTTGGAATTAAAGATGTTTCAAAAAAAAAAAAACTACATATTGTTTAATTATTCTTGATAAATTATTTTATGGATTTCTATGTATTAGTTCATTTTCCTTTGATTAAATTCATTCAAGAGTTGAAATATAACTGATCTTATTTATGATTTCATTAGGTACTAATTTATGCGAGTAGTTTGGTAGATAATACTGAGGTGAATGTCATTGCTCTTTTATTAAATTTAAATGAGGATGGAAAATGTAAAAAACACATCATGTTAGATATTTTGATCCAAGTTTTGCATATTTACTTTCTATTTTCTTTAAAAGTATTTTTAATAATATATTTATTTATAAATATATTAATTCTCAATTTTTACTGTATTTCATTTCAATGAAATAAAAGAATGCCTACAAAAATAATTGAAAAGGCAAGATAACTTCTTATCTAACTATAAAAGAAATTAAATAAAAGAATGCCTAAAAAATAATTGAAAGGCAAGGTAACTTCATATCTTACTATAAAAAGGCATTTGATGCATTTCCCTATTATAAATATGCGATTCTTTGAATTGTGATTGACAAAAAAATTAGGGTAAACTACTTGAATGACCACCTAACTATGGGCTTATTGTCAATATGACCACCTGTAACACCCCCAACCTGGATCCGGGTCCGAGGTGTCACATCAACTTTTAAACATTTACTTGTTCAAAATAATGACGAATCCCTGTCAAATAAAACTTCCTATTATTTCAAAATAAAAGTTTTCACACTTATCAGAGCATATACAATTCAAATCGTTTATATGACATGCCAACTACATCTAAAATAATAAAATACATATCAAACATTTGTTTTCTGATATGAACTTTGTAAGAAAGATGATGACTTGTCTTGCTCCTCTCAACTTCTATATTCACTTTCTGTAACCTGCGTGTGAAACACCCACACGCTAAGTCGATGACTTAGTGAGGCATAAAAAAACACATCTAATACAATTCATATCCACTAATTATGCATGACTGTTTTATGATATCAAATCATACAACTCATATACTTTTTCCATATAACAATTACATACTTGTGCACATACATGTCATCATTTATATTTTTATCATACTCTTATACTATTATACTTCATATCTCTTATTTCCTTTTTCATATAATCTCTTACGTTCATATTCTATTTCTTATAACAAATCTTATATCATCATCTAAGTCATTTATACTCATTCACATATACATCAACATATATTCATGTATATCATGTAACAGAAGCAATCACCCATATATCATGTCATATAATTCATATCCTACATCATATACATATATTACATACATTGTTTTCACAATTATCTCTTTATTAGTCCATGTACACATGTGAGAACTATAAATATGTGAGTCTATAGAGGTTGTGCACTAATGCTGTCACCACAGCTCGTATAAATGCATCGAAGTGCCACGTAGAATTGCACCGTAGTGCCGCGTAGAAATGCACCGAAGTGCCATATAAAGTTGTCCCTAAGGACCACGTAGAAAATTCCTTAAGAATCATATACATGTGCCAAGGATCAACTACGTGTCTCAAAAGACCTCACACATGTTCCAAAGAATACATATATGTCCCGAAAGACCGAGTAGACCCTCGACTCTTGGCATGCCAACTATACCTCTAGCTCTCATGTTACATAACATGGCATGGGAATTAATATTTATGTTAACATACATTCACATATACACATAGTCACATAGTTCCTTCATATAGCTCATTGTCATATAAATCACATATACATATAAACATATGGTTCACTTACGCGTAGAACATTTTCATATGACATATATTTTTCTCTTTCATATATCTCATATCATGTATCATATCTTGTGATCATGTAATCATGTTACTTATAATCACATAAATTCTACTCATAGAGTTCAACATCGTTAAACTTAGTTCTCTTTCCATGTTATCATACATTTATATAATCTTATATGTCCTATCATTAACCTATAAACTTACTCATATACTCATATATATTCTTTAATATAATTTGTATAGTAATGCTCTATAATTGTATCATATACTGAGTTTACCTAAGTATCCTTTATAAAGTTTATACTACAAGTTTAAATAGTCTCATTCTATCATATACATAGTTTCTACTTATCTTATCTCACTTCCCCTTTCACTCACATAAATCATCTATATACTAGTTTTATCTATTTATTTAGTTCAATTTCCATGACTTCTATAATACTCTTTCATAAAGTGTTGTAATTCTTCACTTTATAACTCATAACCCGTAGTTTCCTTTAAGTATATAAATCTCCCCTATATAACTTATGTATCATTACTTATGTTTATGCCCTCAAATTTATACTATCCTCATAGAGTCTCTTAACCTTTCTCGTGTAATCACTTATACTATATAATATGACTTATACTTGGTTATCTTATGTTCACACACACACACGCACACAAACGCACACAAACACACACACACACACACACACATATATATATATAATATCAATGATTCATTAACATATAGCTTATGTCACATGTCATTTCATTCTTTATGTCTTTATCATATAACTTATTTCATGTTCTTCAATTATTACATAATAATGTTTTACACAAATCATATAGCATATACAAAGCATATCAATAATTTTAGCATGCATACATACAATTAAAGTAATACATATAATCACATATAGCACATATAATTATAACAAACATATAATCGTGTTCATGACTTCATGCATATTACTCTAGGAAATAGACTCATCACAAGTCTTATTTCCATTAAACACTACATGTCACTAGCATGCACTCACCTAGCCTCACTAGTCAATACCAATCTCTTATCTTTCCTCTGAATCGATCTTACCAGTAATTATTCTGGAACTTGTTTAAGCTCTGAATCTACTTAGTAATATATTGATACATATCATTATACTAATTAATATATTCTAAACTATCGATTCTTAAGCTAAAAGAAAGTTATTTTCATCTTTTAATAAAGGTATGCATCGATGTACTCTACAGTGTATCGATGCATTCCTTAACGTGTGCATCGGTACACAAATCACCTTCGATGTTTTATTCTTAAGGGGATGCATCGATGCACTAATTGCATTCGATGTTCTTTATTTGAGAGTGCATCAGTACACAATGAATGTGCATCGATGCACACAACCCAGAAATTCCAGTTAGAGCACGAAATTCACTTTCTTTTTAGATCAACTCTTCATATTTCATCCCCTTTTATATTCTTAACTCACATACTCATATTCAAACTCATTTATTCATTCATCACCTCTTTAACATCAAAATCCTATTCTCCATATGTAATTCAAGAATTACACTAAATTTCCAACATGTTCCAAATTCAATTCTATTATTTCTAACTTCTTAATTAGACACTTGACAAGTCAAATTTGGTCTGGAAATCCCATAAATGTCTTTCTACCAAGATTTCATTTATTCACTTCCTTCCTTTAATCCTTTCTATACCTTTCCTCTTATTGTTTTATGACAAATTAAACTTCCCTTAAGCTTAAGAGTCACTTGATAATCAAAACCAAACTTAAAATTCAACAAGAAATCAATTAACCATAAACTCACCTTTGCTCTTGGCTTCCACGTGGAGAAGAAAAAAGAAGAAGAAGATAACTCTGGAGAAATCTCTCTCTTTCCACGTGGTTCCTTTATCTTATAAAGGAAAATAAAAATCTTACTTGTCAATTGACCATTTACCCTTTAATTCATTCAATAATTACAAACAACCTTCAACTATATTTCCAATAAGTCATTGAACTATTTAACTATTCTACTTTTATCACCAAATTTCAAAAATTCTCATTTTAGTCACTGACCCGGGTTTCAGGATGTTACACCACCATTTTCAATTTTTTTGTCAATATGACCACTTAACTATTTAATTTGGTTTTGATATAGCTATCTGGCGTTAACAATTAACAAAAGTGTTTACATTACAGTTAACAAAATTGGTATAATTACATATTTGATATTGTATATTCAATCAATTTGGTCCTACTTGTAATTTAATTTAAAAAATTAACCATTCGATTAGGATGTGACATGTGTCAATAAATGATCGTGACACTTGTTAGCACTTGATTAGAGTTTTCTTTATAAATTTTAATTTATTTAATTAAATTTATTTTTTATCCAATCAAACAGGACATATGCTACCTCCGATTGAATAGAAATAAATTAGAGATAATATGCATTTGTATATGATGAGCCTAAGACTCCTAGATAAAAAAAATAGGACAACCAAACCACTAAACCAAAAATTTAAGAGCCCTTAAACTAATTAAAAAAATGATATTTATTATAATTAAACAAAGTTTATATATAAATCGTATTTAACAAGATTCAAAATTAAAAAAAATATTATTTTTATATTTTAATTAAATTCAATATTTTTATATTAAATTTATTTTTATGATTCTAAATTAAATTCAATATTTTTCATATTTATATTTCTAAAATAAATATAAACTATAAAATAAGTATGAAAAATATTGAATTTAGTTTACAAATAAAAATAATAAATTTATTTTCAAGATTAAATCTTATATTAAATATGGTTTATAATAATATAAACCCTATTTAATTATAAAAATATCATATTTGTTTAATTAGTTTAGGCACTCTTATATTTTATAATTGGCCTAGGTTTGAATCCTCATTTAAATTATTTTATTTCTTTGTTTTTCTATCATTAACAATTATATAAGATAAATAGAGTTTGATGCAATGCTTAGCCAAATGAAGCATTTGACTTAGTGGTTTGGATGTCCTCCTCCATCCAAAAGTCTTGAGTTTAAACCTTCACAAACACTTATAATTTCTAATTTGTTTTCTATTCAATCAGGAGATGACACAATCAGGTACTAACACCTGTCAATTATGACATGTGTCTCGATCATATGTTAACATGTGTCACTTCCTGATTGAAAGATTAGTTTATTAAATTAAATTAAATTTGAGACCAAATTGATTAAATGTATAAATATTAAGGATCAAATATATAATTATACCAAATTTATTAATTTCCATGTAACAACCTAAACCTAATGTGTCAACACTAGGCTTAAAATGTCACATTCGATCCAAAAATGACCCAAAATCTATAAAAATAAATTTTTTTAACTTAAAACTTCTTTAAAAAAACATATTTCATATAAAATACAAAACATTTAATAGCTGAGATAGTTTGTATACAAAATGCAGAGATCTGACTCTTCATGATCCATAAAATATATAACTAGACATCAAACTGAATACATATATACAATCTCAAGTGCACATGGTATGCACATGCCTCCTAATAGAATTCAGAATTATAGTCCGGTAGTCAATATGCTAGAATTCCTTAGCGACGGTGCTATCTGGATCTACTATCAACTATCAGGATACTAAAAAATGGTAAACAACTAAGGTATGAGGTACTCGAGCCCAGTAATGTATGACTATTCAAGGAAACTCATATAACCATTTATTCTAAAGCCCATATGAACAAACCTGAAACTCTTAACCCATAATTTAGGGCTTTACAATTACGCTCCCGAACTGGTCACCTAAGAACCTGTGCACGAAAACACATTCCATACGCTGAGCTCAGTGACACACTAATAATTGTAATGTACTACATGAATTCACTAGATGAGAATACAAGTGACATAGGTATAAAGACATAAAAATAGTGATCTAGTATGCATCATGGTGTAATACCCCTAATCTCATGTTAATAGTTCAGGTTAGCCTGAAACCTATAAATAAAACCAAATAGAGGAATAATGTGGATGTAATTAAGTTAGAAATGGGTTTTTTTGGTCCAAGTGTTAGGTTTTGGGATGAGTTTAATAAAAATTGTAAGGAGGATGACCTAAAGTGGGATTTTTTCCATTTTTCAAATCAAGAGCTAAAACCCCCTTATTTTTTATGTTATCAACGTAAATCACTCCCCCATTTCCTCACCTAAAACTCTTCCTATATTCTCTTCATTTTCCTCTCTTCTAAGAGGAGCAAGGATTGAAGCTTTAAGTGTTTTAACTCTTAATTGAGTTTATCTAAGGTAAGAAAGTTATTCTCATTTCTATGATCTTCATTGCAAGCTCCATATGTCAAGTTTTAAGCTTTGAACTAAAAATGGGTTTTAGTGGAGGTTTTTGAAATTAAGGATTTTCAATTGTCTAAAAAATAAGTTAGTAACATATTTTCCTTATACATTAGTGAAAGAAGTTAGAGAAATGTCCAAATCAATGGGAAAGGAAAAATTAACTCTTGGGTAATTTGGGATGATTTCCAGTTACCAAGACCCTAAGGTAACACCCTTCTAACCTTCCTACACCATTTATAAGCCTTACCATGCATTTATGTAACTTGCATTTGCTTATGAAGGATTAAGAGCATGTTCATGGTAAATCTCAGATTTATGTGTTTTTATGTTATATGATGACTCTTTATGACCTTAATTAGTTCAAATAAGACAATAATAACGTTTGGGTACCTCCTTAGGGCCTTTAGGATAGTTTAGAAAGGTTGAAGATGCTGAAACAGGGGATTTTTGGACCAATATCGATACTGGTTGAGTCAGTATCAGTGATGTTACAAGGCTTATTCAATTAGGTTTTAGAGTTGGAGTGTCGATGCTCATGCATTGAGTATTGATACCATGATCTCAGTCTCGATACCTAAAGGACGGGTTTTGATACCCATTTTCCATAATAAAATTTTGGTATCGATACCAAGGACTGAGTATCAATACTCTCCATAGGGGCATCGATATTATCTCTAGTTTCAAGGTCAATCTTACTTCGTCGATATCGAAACTCGGGGAAATATATCGATACTGCTAAGCCAATATTGATACTGATGAGTTAATATCGATACTGATGAGTCAGTATCGATACTATTTCAGTTTTCTAAATAATAATTAAATAGAAATTTTAGAAACATCTTGAGGGACCCAAACCATTCTTTAATCCTTCAATAAGACATCAAATGAGAATGATATTAATAATTTTAAATTTCACTTAGAAATCGTATAACTTAGGGAATCATAATACTTGCCTTGTGTGATGTTCAAGAAAAATACATACACCCGAATCACTCTAGAACAGGGGAACAATTATATTTTAAGATATAGACAACCCTAAGATAATGCACGAAGCATTTCTTTGCTGACTGGGCGTAAATACCCCAAGGCTCGATAGAGCAACTTAGCTGGGTGATGTAATTCGATGTAGAATTCCAGATTTACACCCTAGATAGGATAGAAGGGTGTACGACCTCCGAGATATCGCCCCTCAGTCGTACCATGATGTCTACCATTGTATGTATGATTTAGCTTAGAATATTTGCATGCTAGCAAGTATGTTTGAATATGTTTATTAGAGGATGCATGTAGTGTAGTTGGTTATTAGTGTGGCACTAAGCATGTAAGCTTAGCGTTCGAAAATTATTTTCTTGCGTAGGTTAATAGCATAAACATTTGAAGGATCCATTGCCTATACCTTATAGCAGCCAACCACCAGCTTTTAAGTACGTCTCGTCTTGTATTTTTGGTGGGCATGTATTATAAATAAACTTTCGTACGTCGAGTCAATGTGACATGTCTAAATGTTTTGTAAATGTAAACTTTATATTATTTTGGGGGATGTCGTATTTATAAACAACTATTATGTATTTAGTTAATTATTTATGTCAATTTATGGATTTATATGAATGAATATGTTATATTTTTTAAAAGAATTTTTTGGGTGATCCATTTCAGTGATCCGTCTGAGGTCATAATTCATCGATCTTTGGGTCGTACTGGATTAGGACGTTACACATTATGCGACTGAGGGTTCTGTATCTCGAAACTCACATACCCTCTAGTATTTCTAAAATACCCTTGGGTATTTGGGTGAGTCTGGAGCTAAATCAAAAACTTACACCCACCAACTTACTCCGTTGAGTCTTGGGGCATCTGTGCCCAGTCAACTACTGAAGTGCCTTAGCACTGACTAGGATATCCAATTGACTGTCGTAATTTGCTAAAGAGACTCAGGTGTCTTGATTGTTTCCCAAGTGTCAAATAAGGCTAGTTTTATAAAATTCCTAACTGTTACTATTTCCAGCTGTTCTGAAATTAATTACTGTTCACACTTGTAGTTTTTTCTATTGGTATTATGATATTATTAGGTCCCTCAAGTTTAAATCCCTTGACCATTGGTTACTTATCCAAAATTATCCGCAGGTACCGATACTGGCCATTTAGTATTTATATTGAACCCTGAGTATAAATACCCTCCTTTTGGTATCGATACCTATTGATCATTATATAATGATATGGGAGGGTAGTATCGATACTCCTGGCTATGTATCGAAACTGCGGTATCGATACTAAAATTAGTTTCGATGTTTTAAAAACAAATACCTGTGTAACACCCTCAGACCCGTACCCGACCCGAATACGAGTATGAGGTGTCACATTGACTTTTCAAACTTTGACTCTTGACAAAATTCAAAGAAAATTTAAAACTTTCATTAAAGTAAAAGCAGTTTATTTACATAAATTGACCACAATAACCAAAATCGATCAGAGCATATTTAACTCAATCAATTAGTACATGCCAACTATATTCAAAATAACCAAACACATTTAAATCATCTATTTTCTGATTTGAAAATTTTGTAAGGGAGATGCTGACTTGTCTTGCTCTTCTGCGCTTCTCTTCTCGCTTCTGTAACCTACGTGTGAAAAAATCACACGCTAAGTCTATGACTTAGTGAGGCATTAAACTTATAAAGGAAACTCTAAATGCTTAAACATGTATGAACATATCATCTTATAATGGCACATCAAAACAATATAACATTAGATATATATAATATACTATACGCATATACATATCACACATTATTTTAAATCTCTAACCTTATTCCACTATCAATATTGTTATCATTTATATCTTATAATTATATCCTCTTATATCTATTTTTTTCTTACTCAACCTATTATTCAATTAACCAAGCAATACAGACATCATCATATAAATCATATTAGATTATCTAATAAGAAGTACATGCATGCATATAAATCATCATTAGTCACTTATCATTTAATCACATAGCACATATACCTAACCTTCTTAATCATATACTTTACCTATACCTCATCATGTCCTTACTATAAAATTTATCATATCACAATATATATTTGTTATCATTTTCTTGATTAGCCCATGTACATATGTGAGAACTATTGATATGTGAGTCTCTAGAGGTTGTGCACTAATACTGTCACCACAGCTCGTATAAATGCACCGAAGTGCCACGTATAATTTCACCAAATTGCCGCGTAGAATTGCACCGAAGTGCTATATAAAATGTCCCTAAGGACCACGTAGAAAATTCCTTAAGAATCATATACATATGCCAAAGACCAAATATGTGTCTCAAAAGACCTTATACATGTTCCAAAGAATACATATATATCCCGAAGGACCGCGTAGACCCTCGACTCTTGGTATGCCAACTATACCTCTAGCTCTCATAACACATAACATAGGCATTAATATTTATGTTATCACACATTCACATATACAAATAGTCTCATTATTACATTTTATAAGATCACACGTAGTCAAGTAATTCATTTCCATATAAATCACACATACACGTAGATCACTTGCACGTAGAACATTTTCATAAACTCACATATCACATAGCTTATAATTATTCTTATATCTTCTCATAACATATTCTCTGGTAGCTTTCTGTCATATCATTCTCACCACTTAATTTCACCTAATTCATAGTCATGTGACTTATTTTATATACATATATTCACATACCTTATAATTACCTAGTTTACTCTATTTCACACATAGTCACATAATCACATAATTTACTTACATATAGATCATTTCCATACCTAAATCATATAACACCCGATTATTCCTCATAAAGTTATACTATATATATTCATATAATCTCATGTTATCCTATAAGTAAATACTTATCTTGTCTCATTTTTTCATTTATTCTCATAATTATTTATACCATAACATGTAATTTATATCACATATCTAATATTATTTGTATAATAAGTTAATCTATTTATTTAGTTAAATTTTACATAACTCCTATACCATAATTCTCTTTAAGTATATTTATTCTACATAACACTTATCTTATAGTTTAGCATCATCATTTATACTCAATTCTTTCACTAATATATTATTATCATATTACTCTATAGTTTAATCTTATTTAACTCATCACCCTTCTCATGTAGTCATATAAATCTATTATATTGATTCTTATAATTGATCACATTTACTATGTAACATGTATGGTCACCTATCATATAACCTATTTCACATTCCCATGTAATCATATAGATCATTCATATTAATTCCTATAACTTATCATACTACATGTATTCACACAAATCATTTAATACATACTATAATGTATATCACATATACCCAAATCAAACATATGCATAAGATCATAAATTCATGCATTCTAATATAGGAAATATACTCGTCGCAAGTCTTATTTCCATTAAACATCATAAACTAACTTGTATGCACTCACATTGGCCTCATTACGTTCCAATCCACTTTTATGATTTTCCTCTCTTTCGATCGAATCTTAACTTGATAATCGTTTCGGAACTTGTTCGTGCTCGATATCTATATAATCATACATTGATACATATCAGTATCCAATTGATGTATTCTAATCTATCATTTCTTAGGCTAAAAGAAAGCTATTTTCATCTTTTAATAAAGGTATGCATCGATGCACTCTACAGTGTATCGATGCATTCCTTAACATGTGCATCGATGCACTACCTGTGCATCGGTACACAATTCACCTTCAATGTTTTATTCTTAAGAGGATGCATCGATACACTCCTTATGCATCGATGCACTAATTGCATTCGATGTTCATTTATTTGAAAGTGCATTGATACACATTGAATGTGCATCGATACACTTTGCCCATAATTTGTATTTTACACCCGAAAATCCTTAACTCTTCTTTCAATTCTTCTATTTAAGCCCCTATCATGTCATTAAACTCAACTATCATTACTTAAACCAACTTTTATGCATATAAACCATCTCTATCTTCCATATCTCATCATGATTCTTAAAATTAAGAATCTTACTAAACTTTCAACTTTGTTATTAATCCTTTATAACTTTATAAATCTCTTATTCTTAGTGATGACAAGTCAAATTCCTTTTCAAATTTCACTTATTAACTCTTTTCCAGAAATTCATCTAAAAACTCATTTTCTTTAATCTCTTATATATCTTTCATCTTGTGGTTTTAGAACAAATTAAGCTTTCCTTAAGATTAATTATCATCTATTGATCATAACCCAACCTTAAAATCAATAATTAATCAACAAGCAAAGAAACTCACATTTGAGCTTGGAGATACGGGAGGAGGAAGAAGAAGAAGAAAGAAAACTCTGGAGAATTCTTTTCTGCGTGGTTCCCTTATCTTATAAAAGGAATATAAAAGTTTTTCTTATCAAATGACCATTTTGCCCTTTAATTCCTTTAATAATTACTAACAACTTTTAGGAAATATTTCCAGATAAATCATTGAACTATTCAATTATTCTACTTTAATCACCAAATTTTGAAATATTTCAATTTGGTCACTAACCCGGTATTGAAGATGTTACAACCTGAGTATCGTTACCCCTACTGTGAGAATCGAAACCCTACCCTTGGTATCAATACCTGACATGAGTATCGATACAAAAAATGAACACTGAAATATTGGTTTTAATACCAACTCTGTGAGTCTCAAATAAGTCTTACGTATGATTAAGTGGATTATAAAAGGGCTTTTTAACCTACTGAAACATCAAAAGATGCAAACTACCATGAACATGCTTTATAACTTATACAATCTACCAAAACATATCTAATGATCTACATGTGGTAGAGTTAAGTTTGAAGTGTGTAACATGTAATTTCTAAGATGCTGGAAGTGTCCAAGGCTTCACCCAAGACAAGTTTTTCCTTCCCTCTAGCTTTAGAGCTTTCTCCAATTTCCCTTACTAGAAAAGAAGCAAAGACATGAATTTCTAATGAGTTTGGAAACTTATAAAGGTATTAAAAATACTTTCAAAGACTTAAATCCTTAAAAAATGGGTTGGATGGCTAAAGTTATCATAAACCCCCACAAAACCCATTTTTGGCAGCTATGGTGAAATAAGGAGATTGAAGGACTGAATTGAAGCTTTGGAGATAGAGGTTATGATTCTTACCTTTAAAATGTCAAACTATGATTGCAATGCCACCAAGTTGCCACCTTTTAATTAGCTTGCTAAGAAAGAAGATGTAGGCTTTGAGAAAGAAATGAGATAGAGTGAATGGGAAGAAGAAGAAGATGAGGCAGAATGTTAGATCATCAAACCATTAAGAACTTTAACTTTTAAAATGGAAAATTATCTCCTTGGTCCTTATAATTTTTGCCACAATCTAAAAATTCTATTTTTATCCACTATTGGGCTCAATCCAAGTCCAATTTCCCTCAAACTTGAGTCAAAGTTTCATACAAGCCAAGGAATTTATCTAAGGCCCTTTCGGGTTAGCTCAAAACTCCTAACCCAAGATTCGGGGTATTACACAATCAATAACCCAAAACCTCATATTTTTATTACAAATATTTATACAAAATAAAAGAAAATAGGAACACATGATAGGGGAAAATAAATTAATCCATGCAACCTCACGCCATTGCTACATTTGCAAACGATGACCCACCAACTTCATGTAATTGGCATTAGAACGAGTCAGTGGGAAATAAATAAGAATTTAGGTTTAGGAATTTGAATATTGGAGATTTTAGAGATTTTGAGGGCCGGAGTGATGGCAGTCAGAGGGTGGTGAAAGATGGGTGGGTGGCTGCTCGACGATACAACATTGACCTAGATGGCTGGCAGTGATGGTGGCTGACGTGGGTAAAGGAGTTTGGATTTGATTTTTTTTATAATTTGAAAGAATTTAAGATTTTTTAAATATAGTAATATTTTTAAGTTTTTTAAATTTAAAATTATTTGAATATGAAATGTGTCACTTAACAATTTCTTTAACGCTTGTTACGGTCGAGACACTAAAAATGGTAATGTTTGTAATGTTGGCACCTAGATTGACCAAAAAAGTCTAGGTGCCTAGATAGAGAAAAAATAGTATACTTTATGCACTTTTTTATTAAGCCAATAAAAAACCCTAACTTCTAAATCCCCTTCCCCGTGCTTGCCTCCCCTCCCCACGTTCCCCGTCGCTAACCTACTAAATTTCTACTTCCATGTTCAACAACTTGGGCCACCACCGCCCCCCATATATGAAACAACACCTTTGTGTATGAACATCAACAAGCTTGTTTTTAATCTAATTGGAATTTTAGGGTTTAGTGTTTTAAGATTTACGAATTTTGTTAGCAACATTGGGGGAATAAGTTAGGGGTTTTGGCTGCCGATGTTGGATCGGTCGACGAGAGTAAAGAAGACTGAAATTAGGGATTTTAGAGATTTTAAGTTTTTTTATAGTTTTATAAAATTGTGGTTTTTTAAATATATAGTTCTAAGTTTTTTAGTTTAAATAAAAAATTATAAATTTATAAATATGACACATGCCAAATAACATTTTTTAATGATTGTTACAGTGTAGGCACTTAAAAATATAATGTTGGAAACATTTAACATCTATTTTGAACAAAATTCTTTAGGCACCTAAAATTAACTTAGAATATAGTTTAAGGACTGATTTAATATGATTTAGGAAAGATTGTTGCAACCTCAAGAAAAAAAAAGTTGTATGCAGATTTAGTAAGAAAATCTTGAAGGGTGTTGTTGTAAACTTTATTTAGCTTTTTTCTAATATGATTTCATGGTAAAATTTTTAAAATATAAAATTATCGTTGACTTTCTTCTTCTAGAGTTCTAGTGAGATTGATTAATCTATGTTTAAAAATAATTTAGTTCAGTCTAAGTATTGAAATTAATTTAAATATCACATTTCTTGTTGAATCAATTGAATGATCTAATAATTAAAATAATTGTTATTTTCTTTCGAGGGTTTAAATTCAAACAGTTGTATTTACGATTTTACATGATATATATACATTATTAATGATTAATTTTTTAAATAGATATCACTTTAATAATCATCACATATTAATAAAAAAAATATCATAATTTACATTGTGAGTTTTTCAGCATACATGAAATATATAAATATATTTAATTTATTAAAATGCTTTTGAATTATTTTTTATTAAAAATACTTTTGAATTATGATCATACATATTGGTGGTGAAAAAATATTTCACAAACAAAATTTAGTGCGGTTATATTTCTTAATTAGGGTCGAAGAGTTAATACTTTAGGATTTAAATTTAAAGATGAACATAAAATGTATCTATACTCTTTTTTCCATGAGTTTAGGTGTCCAACATTATCAATATTATTATTTAATTGTTTTGGTCGTAACAGGTGTTAAAAAATTCCGTCAATCACTCAAAATACGACATGTGACATGTTTATAATTTTATCAAAGTTATATTTAAAAAATTAAAATTATTATTATTATTCAAAAAAAAACCCTCAAAATATTTCTAAAATCTTAAAATTATTAATGATTAATTTTTTAAATAGATATCACTTTAATAATCATCACATATTAATAAAAAAATATCATAATTTACATTGTGAGTTTTTCAGCATACATGAAATATATAAATATAATTTATTAAATGCTTTTGAATTTTTTTTTTAAAAATACTTTGAATTATGATCATACATATTGGTGGTGAAAAATATTTCACAAACAAAATTTAGTGCGGTTATATTTCTTAATTAGGGTCGAAGAGTTAATACTTTAGGATTTAAATTTAAAGATGAACATAAAAGGTATCTATCTTTTTTCCATGAGATTAGGTGTCCAACATTATCAATATATTATTTAATTTTGGTCGTAACAGGTGTTAAAAATTCCGTCAATCACTCAAAATACGACATGTGACATGTTATAATTTATCAAAGTTATATTTAAAAAATTAAAATTATTATTATTAAAAAAAACCCTCAAAATTTCTAAAATATCAAAAAGAAAACTTAAAATTCTTAATTTCAAAGCCACGTCACTCATCGATCATCCACCGTAGCTGTCACCCCTTCGGTTGCCTACCTATCTGTCACCATCTACTCATCCATCGTCGCTCGTCATCATAACTTCAAATTCTCAAATTCTTAAACTCAAATCCTTAAATATATACCCTAAATTCATAAATCTCAACATACATGCATCCCAATCAATGAATGAGTGATCGACATATGATCGACGGGTTGGTGGCCAGTAGGTGAACTGGTGATCATTGACAGTGATGGTGGTCAACACCAAAATTGAAAGTCTTGGGTATTTTATGAAAAATAGGAAAAAAGTAGCTTTTTTAAATAATTTTTTTATGGATTTATTTTTTAAAAATTAAAAGAATAAAAAATTAGAGACATGTCTTGACTGATTTTTAAAATTTTATAACGGTCTTTATGGTGTAGGAAATGATAAAGTTGATAACATTAAGTTTTTAAATTGATAAAAAAAATTAAGAACCTAAATGAAAAATAATATATAGTTTAGACATTTTAACCTATATTTAATATTTAAGACATAATTTAAATTTAAGACTAAATCTTAGTAATTAAATAAGAGACATAATAATACTAAAAGTAAAAATTTTGCTTGTGAAGTATTTATATAGATACTATTTTGTAATCACTTTAGTTTAAAAAAAATGAAAATAGTATATTTTAAAATAATTAGGAAAATATTGTTATTAGAAAATCATCTACAATAGAAGAAATCTATCGAAATTATTAAAATGTTTTTTCTTGAAGTGATGGATAATTATTAGAGAATTTATTTTGATTCTGTTTTTTTAATATAATCACAGCAAAAAGAAAGAACATAAAATGCTAAGGTTTAAAATATTAGAAAAACAATTATCTCGAAATAAAAAAGGAAAATACGATGCATTTTAAATATTGTTCTCATATTAGAAAGTAGATATAATTACAAGGTTATAAATTTGAATCAATGTCAGCACCAACATCATATACTCCATGCCACCACTACAAATCTTATTCTCATTATGAATTACAATGGAATGGAAGTAGTTGAAAAAATTATTGTTTCTTTTTTAAAATTTGAATTCGAGTGGCTACATCTAAGATGTATGTGCATTATTAATGATAAATGTAATGCCTTAAATTCTGGATTAGTAATTCGGATTGATCTGAGACCTATAAATAGAGCCCAAAAGACTTATTAGAATAATTTGGAATCTATTAAGTTGGAATTGGGCTTAGATTAGACCCAAGTGATAGATTTTGAGAGGAGTTATTAAGATAAAAAGGAAGAAGACAAAAAGTGAAATTAACTCATTTTTCAAATCTAGAGCTAAAAACCCTTATTTTTTATGATTTACGTGAACCACTCAACCCATTTCC
Source organism: Hibiscus syriacus (assembly GCF_006381635.1). Lineage (NCBI taxonomy): Eukaryota > Viridiplantae > Streptophyta > Magnoliopsida > Malvales > Malvaceae > Hibiscus > Hibiscus syriacus. The sequence continues at coordinate 2,394,449 of NW_024063519.1, read as the reverse complement.
TCATCAAACACTCTTCCTCTTCTCTTCATCATTCTCTCTCCATCTTTCTCTCTTCTTCTTCCTCCTCAAGTGAAAACTTTAAGAAATTCAAACTAGTTGAGTTTAGCAAAGGTAAGAATGTTAATCTCCATTTCAAGAGCTTCAATTTAAGCCCCATATTCCAAGCTTTAAGCTTATGAGCTAAAAATGGATTTTAAGAGGTTTAAGATAATCAAGTGATTCTAGTTCGTTTTTAGTGGATTCAAATTGTAAGAAGTGTCCTTAACTTTAATCCAAGCTTCTAAATGAGTTAGTAACTCATTTACTTTGTCTTTCATTAGTGAAGAAGTGGGAGAAAACTCAAAGGTAAGGAAAAAAGAGAAGTTAACCCTTGGTTGATTTTTGGGGAGTTTCATCACCTAGATCACCAAGGTAACACATTTTTTAACCTATCTATATCATTTCTAGACCTTTTAATGCATCAGTTTAGCTTGTATTAGCTTTGGAAAGATATGAGCATATCATGGAAAATAACATTATTAAACTCAAATAAGATGTTAATAACATTTAGAGACCTCTTTAAGGCTCTTAGGGTGCTTAGAAGAGGTTTTAAAATGCCCAAACAGGGCATTTTCGAGTACCAGTATCGGTACTGAAGAAAAATATCGATATTATTCTTAAGCAAGGTAAAAATCTAAGGGGTTTTGGGTAGTAGTATCGATACTTATGCATAGAGTATCGATACCGAGGGCTCGATTTTGATACCTGAAGGAGGGGTTTCGATACTATTTTTTGAGAGGACAATTTTGGTATCGATATTCATGGTAGCGTCGATATCAAGGGTAGAGTATCGATACTACCCCTTCACACATAGTTGATTTTAAGTTGTTAGTATCGATACTCAAAAGGGGAGTATCGATACTCTTGGGTTGTATCGATACTGAGAGGATCAGTATTGATACCACTACCCTTTCTAATCAAGAAATCACGGGAATCTTAAGGCATTGTCAGAGTACCCAAAACATCTTTAAACTCTCCAATAAGATATCAAGCGAGAACAATATTAACAATGTGAATTCACCTAAAAACCTATAACTCAGGGAATCATAAGGCTAACCTTACGTGATGTTCGAGAAACGAGTCCGACACCCGAATCATTCTAGTAACAGAAGGAATGATCCTATGTTAGGATATATGGCCAACCTATCAACTGCACCATGCCTATCTCTGTATGTATAATTTAGCTTAGCATACTCGTATCCTAATAGTATGTTGTAAGCATGTGCATTAGAGGTTGCATGTAGTATAGTTTGGTTATTAGTGTAGCATTGAGCTTGTTTCAGCGTTCGGAATTTGTTTCGTGTGCAATTTAGTAGAATGAGCTTTTGGAAGAGTCATTGCCTATAACACCTTGCAGTTAGCAACCATCTGTTGAGTACGTCTCGAATTCATTATTAGTGGGCATGTATCAAATATGGACCCTTATGTGTTCGAGTCAAGTCGATATGTTTGGATATTTTGTGTAATGTACTTAAAATTATTTTGGGGCTCCCGTAATTGTAACAATTATCATGTATTTATTTTTCTATTTCTGCGATGAATGGATTTTAAAGCGAATGAATATGTCGTTTTAAAAGGAAAATTTTTGGGGTAGAAACTCCGGTGGTCGTGTGACGCCTTTGTCCATTGATCTTCACGTCGTATGGTTTAGGACGTTACAATAAAAAATATTATAAATAATTACTATCTTATAATCACCTCGTACTATTAAAAATTAAAATAAATTTATGTGAGATTTTTCTATCCATGTATCAAAATTGTACAATAATGATATATTTATGTATAAAATAACTTTCAAATATGATTAATTAAAGATTTAAAATTATTAATAAATATAAAAAATTTAATTAAATTTTAAAAGTGAAAATGATGACAATATGCTTTCGGTTTTTTATCATCACTAAATCTCAAAAAGTTACTTGAACTAGAAAAATCATCTCAATTATATACCTGAACGTAACATTTTCACCTAACAGTTGGCATTATACAAGTTACACCCATGATGTTGTTTCATTTTAATTTCTAAAAGAAATATTTAGTTTGTACAATTTTAATTTTTTTATTTTGATCCTTATATGCAAAAAAAAACTATAGTAGCACGAATCAACTTACTTCAGCGATTAAAAGAATTGTTGTTGTTCCTAGAGGTCACGAGTTTGAGCACTAATGGCTGCAACAGGTGATTGAGCGTTTTAACAAATAGTTAAGAATATTTAAAATAGATACTACTTGTAATCATTAACTTAATAAAAAAATAAAACTATAATCAAATCAAAATCACCTATAGTTGTCAGCGACTAATAATGTCATTGATATTTGCCGAAGATTTTAGATTCAAAATTTTAATTTATTAAAATTATAACATGTGAGACTATTTTAAAAACTAATATATAAATTTTATCTCAAACCTATGAATATTTCCCTAAATTTAACCATTTATGAAACATAATTCAATCTTAATTATTTTATTATTCAAGAGGGAATAATGTCCTATGTTTTTTTTTCTTGGTTTGAAATATTTTATCTCCTATTTCATGTAACTACCTAGGGTTATTGAAATTTAGCAAGTACCGAATCCGAATTCAAAAACAAGGTCAAGTAGTGCTACAAAAGTAGCTTTTGAAACAAACCCACTTCAAATAGAACCAATCATATACGAACTGAGCGACCTTAATGGTGAAAGAATTATTGTTATTTTTTGATATCTTGAGTTCGAGCATTAGAAATGTCAAGAGTGTGAACGTTAAGTGTGTTCTTTAAACGGATACTACCTATATTAATAATAAAAAATAAAAGGGAAGGGAATGTGCCAGCTTGCTAGATAGAGCCTACTTGTATTTGTAGCTATCGCAGCTGATCAATTTCACCCATAATTTCCTATATTGGCAAGCAAGTGGACCCGTTTGAATGGACCCTGAAATTTTTTAATTGTAGTTTTGTTATGTATATTTCTAATTTTTTTATTGATAATTTATTTTTGTTTCTATAAAATTTCCTAAAATAAAACCTTGCATACATCCCTGATAATAACAAATCACTATAATGCACTCGGGCATTAAAATTAGAAAATTTTACTATTCAAATCCACCACATGGGTAGGGAGTGAACTAGGCCTAAAGTTGGGAGTCCTAACATATTATTGATACTATATTAGTAGCTAAAATTCAATGAAAAGACTTAATGGAAACATCCGAGTTTCTCGACTCCATGTTTGTTTAAATCAATATATCAGGTTTGGCGGAAATGGAAGGAAGCCTTGGAAGTTTCTGAAATTTGGTTAGAGTGGTGGAAATCGCCTTATCAGTGGGTCACCAGTATGATCGTGTGTAAAAAAGAATATGGGCCTTTGCTGTGTGGCTTACAGATTGGTTTCTTCTTGGAAATACTGTGTTTTGAAATCAAGTTATGGATGATTGCAAAAACAGGCATCTGAACAATCACTATAACTTTGCAAGTAAAATGTTGGGAACATCCATAAACTCATAGCAAGAGATGGATTTCAAAATGATATGCATAGAAATGCGTATATGTAAAAGAATGCCAAGATTATTGGGCGGAGGACCATTTCCCTCTCCTGCTTTAATGTGGCACCTCCGCTAGTCTCAGCCGAGAAAACGACTCTAATCTCTGATTCTTTGTCACAAATGCTTAAGAAATGGGATCCTTCATCTACCACCATTAGACCATCTTCGTTTGCACTGCTAAGATACAAGCAATCAACTCAAATTTGATTTCAGCTTTTTTCCCCTGCTTTCAGAGCAACACTGTTGAATCCTACCAATTGTTTTATTGGCCTTCCATTACCGGCCTTTGCTTGCCTCGCAAACAGCAGCACCGCATGCTTGCCGTCCATCTCGCCATCTTTCCGAACCCCTACTGTGATTGGCAACTTGCTATTTTCGCAAAGTTCAGTTCCCACCTCCGAAACCAACTTGTACCGCAGACCTATTTTATCACTTGATTGATTGTTTAGATAGACCTTATCTTTTGTTAGAGGGAGAAATTCATAGGAATAGTTCGAGTAGCTGAGACCATCGAATTTGAAAACCTTTGGCCCTTGGTAGAATCTGTAAGTGCGTCCAGGATAGCCTGAAGATGGTTCAGGACGCATTCTCATGTCTGTCATTGGCATTTTAGTCAAATTTTGTGGATACCAAGTCATTGGTAATCTCCCCCCTGTATACATAATTGCTTTTCTATTTATCATTCAAAGAATGGAAAATAATTTTATTCATACAAACTTGGTAACCGAAACTTCACCTGGATTATGATCACCAAATATAATTTCTGCTAAAGCGCGTCCTCCGGCTTCACCTGGATAGCCAGCCCATATGATGCTCCTAATGTTTTGATTATTCTTGGCAAAGGTTATATCCACTGGTCCTCCACAAAGAAGCACCAGAATGACGGGCTTATTTGCAGCACTTGCAACGCTGGTAATGAGTTTTTGGTGTCCAGGAAGAACTAAGTCGGCACGATCACGAGATTCCCTCTCTTGGGTTTGATCCAATCCCATTACTAATACCACCTGGTCTGTTCCTTTTGCTATCTTTATCAATTCATCTGTCGAATCTGAAGAAGTTCACTGTGCTACAACCTGGGTGATAGTAGGTGTTCTTGACATAGCTTTGCAATGCTTGCAATGGGGTAATAGGTTTGCAAGGAGGGCCTGCATAGTTTCCAACAAGTGTGTCAATAGATTGGCATTAGGGCCTATTACAGCAAGGGAAGTAGTTTCTGTTTTTGCGAGTGGAAGTAGTTTGTTAGTGTTTTTCAAAAGGAAATGTCATTTTGAGCAGCCTCGAGAGCAAGATTCAGTGTTCTTGGGGGACTTGGTCAGAACCGATGTTTCAAAAGGCTGTTTAGTTGGATTTCCATTGAAAAGCCCCAGCCTCATTCTTATTGAGAAAAGGTTGTGAAGTGCTCTATCTATATATGACACTGACACCTTTTTCTTTTCTACAGCTGATCCGGTGTAGTAGTTCTTCAAATATTCACCACAGTCCAAGTCCATTCCTGGTAAGATGCATGATTAAAACTTCAGACGATCTTATTAGCAAGAATCCCCAAACTAGATTCATAGCGGGACTGTTTGAATACTTTGTCTAGCACAAGTTTAAAATACATAGTTGATTTAACCAGAAACAAAATCCAAATCTAATTACTGGCCTTAGGAACAATGGCCACAGTGTCCTCCGGTTCTTTAACATATCCCTGTTCATAGTAAATGATTGAGACAGCATCACAGTCTGAGGTGATGTACCTGGATTGTTTTTGAACCAAACCAAGAGTTATCTTTCTGAATGAACTTTTAAAAGTTATCAAGTACAAGTCCATTTTTATTACCCATTGAAGCCCCACTGTCCTTGTGCCGTTTTCGACAACAGATTTAAATCTGCACAGTTTGGAACTCCATTAACACGATTGTAAGCACACATTACCCCCACTGGCTTTTCCTTTCTCTATGCAACTCCGGAAAGGAGGCTGACATGTGTCTGCTAAATCCTGTACAGTACCTAAACAAAATCCAGAAACAATACTAATCATTCGATAATGCACTTCATAGCTGAATGATTCCAGCAAATTACTTATATTAAGTAAAATATTTGAAAGGCACAACTTACATTAGCATCAAAGACGAACTGGTTAGTTCCTTTCCAGTTATCCAAATCATAAGCTGTGAAATGCTTACAACAAGCTGAAACTTGAAGATTCTCACCAAGCTTGCCACCTTCAAATGAGACTGCATACTTTCCTGTAACCAATGGATCCTCACCAGGTGTTTCTTGTCCTCTTCCCCACCTTGGGTCGCTGAATATATTAATATTTCTGTCCAAAATGTCATGCCTCTTGCTTGTCCAGCGTTATATACTCCTCTAGCTTCTATTCCAATTGCCTGTTAGTAGTCACACAATGAAATGAGGGATTAACTAAATCCAGTTTGAGCTATGCCTATGCACTTGTAATTAAACTAGTTTTCTTATTAAAAAGATCGAAATAACTTTCAATTCTAATACTCTTGGGGTTGACATTAAAGCAGACAGATAGAATACCAAGTAATAGGACTTGCCTGGCCAATGCGGTACCATAGATAAGGATCAAATGAAGATGCAGTGAGGATGACTTGAGGGAAACTGGTGGCAGATTGAATTGTTCCATTGAAACGGATACCTTGGCTTATGTTGGCCACAAAGGCAACCCCGTGTAAGGCCTCAGACCACCACTCATAGCCAAGGATGCCGAGTCGTGCAATGGCGGCAGCCGTGTTAACAAGTTGAGATATTTTCTCATCTAATGTGAGCCTGGAGATGAGGTCTTGGACTCTTTGGTTACTCTTTGGTTAATGGGAAGTGTAGTTTTGCAGAAAGGGTAGGATTTGGTTAGTGGGTCAGATGAATCACATGACAATGGAGGCTGATCAATGGACTGAGCCGAGACGAGCACGAGAGAACACAAGTGAACAAGTAGAGACAGGTTCAGAAGCTTCATTTTCTGAGTTGATAAACGATGCATGGGATTCTGGTTTGCGCATAACATGTTCCTGGCAATTATAGTGGATTCTTTTTTGGAACCTTTCGTTGTTCATTGACTAATGAGAAACAATTGTTATCATTTTTGTAGTTGAAGAGCAAAGAAGAGCAGAGAAAACAAAATTTTACTTGCATAGGTTGCAAATAAAGCAATACATGTTCCTTAGGAGTAAAGTATCAATTTGCAAGCAAATAAACTGTAGGAGCAGTAAGGTAGATGCTTCAGTCTCTTGTTGTTGCAGTCAAATAGACTCAAATTGGTTGTGATTTTGGTAGTACTGAAACAAATCAATCTTTCTTGTGATTCAATCTAAAGGGGTGGGGGAGCTATTTGTGCGAGTATACAAGTCAATTTTAAGAAATGGGTTGACTGCATTGCTTCATATTTTAGGCATAATACTGTAAACAGGTAGTCAATCATATGTTATATTTAAACTTTATGTTAGACTTAAATTATTATTTGTAGATTGTTGATTATTACCTAGAGTAGTGGTTAGATCTAGTCGATTTATAAGCCAGAGTTGTCGAGATCCAGGGGACCATCTGACACTTCCATTTCATTGTAATCTGGTCATCAGGAAACATCAAAGCCATTAGCTTGTAGTTTGGTTAACCAGAAACAAGATACTAGCTTTTAATTCACCCTCACTTTTCTACCGTGGTTAGTTTGGTTAACCTACATGTGTACTCTAATATTTGTATTAGGTGCAAATCAACTTACCTCAGTGGTTAAAGGAATCGTTGTTATTCCTAGAGGTCACGGGTTCGAGCACCAATGACTGTAACAAGGTAATTGACCGTTCACCGTAGAGTATTTAGAACAAATACTAGCTAACTCAATTCTAATCACTGTCGTCATCGTATTTTTTTTTTTAATTTGGAAACATCTCTTTGGATATCATTTCAACAAATATCTAATATTGATTCAAAGATAGGCTTGAGTATAATGAAAACGATGAATTTGGAACAATTTATTATTCTTCCATTGGTAAGGGCTCAACTAGAAAAGCTTGTCGTACACATTTAAGGTTGAGATTAATACCAAATTATTCTTATATTTATGTTTAAGACTTAATAATATATTGTGTAAATTGTTGATTAAGAGTTGATACACTATATTTTTAAGGTCAAAGATTTAGATTATGATATAATGTAATAAATTGAGGGTGTGAGGTTGTCCTACGATAAGTTTCTACAATACTCAGCCTAGATTAGTCGTTCAATATATTAAATACTATTGATTATATAAAAAAGAATATATTGTGTAAATTATATTTTTTATTACTAAATAATTAAATTTATATCTGATAAAATAAATTAGAGTCTAATAAAAAATATACTATATAAAATTGAATTAAACGCCGTCCATTTTCAATCCCATGGAATCTATAAATTCAATTGTACCCCAATTTTTGTTCAACTTCATTCCTGTATAATTTGTGTACTCTTAAGCTTAGAATTATATTTTATCATGTGAATTGTTTATTTTCCGTGATTAGTTTAATTTAGAATAAAGAAATCATGATAATTATTCTAACTTTAGTATTATTTAATAAGTGGAAACGATGATAAAATGTCAAACCAAAAAGGCTAGGAGATGAAAATTAAAGAAAATATAAAATGCATTTTAAGGAGATCAAACCTAGTATGACTGAAGGAATGAGCACTTAACCACCAACCAAGTTTAGTATTAATATTATATTTCCTTGAAATGCATTTTTTTATTTATTATTATCGTCAAATAAGATTACCAATTGAATAATATATTTATGAAAAAAATATAAATAATAAATATTTTTTTTAAATAATTTCGAAATAAAATGATTACTATACCATGTTACATCAATGTTCAAAATTAACAAATAAACAAAATGAAAAAAGTTAATGTTGAGGATGATTTTGTCAAAAAAAATAGTTTGATAACTAAACCGGAATCATAGAAATAAATGGGGTATCAAATATGTAATTTACCCCCAGTGGTGGCACCAGATCCAAAATAAGTCCAAATTCAACCTCGTAAACGCTAGGGTATGTCGAGTGAAGTGAAGCCATGGAGTCATTCCACAAACGTCATTTCCGAACCGGGGCAGGGACTCCCAGACGATCTAAATCTTTTGCTCTTAGTTTGACCGGCCAAACTCAACACGTGAAATTGTCCCACAGCCGAGAACCAAAGCGGTGGCCGATTAGTCGATTACCCATTACCAATCGAAGCCGGTCCACCAACGTGGGCCAAGTCTAATTCAGTTTTAAGGATGGGCAATTCGAATGCCTAGTCAGTTGCGAGACGCCACGTGCTGAAATCGGAGAGGGCCAAAAGATTATGATATTGTCTTGTCAGCTTAACACGTGGACTGACCAAATCTTTAATCATGGCTCCAGACTAGACATGGGTCCCACACGTTATTATTGTTGTTATTTTTATTAGTAATTAGTTTATTTCCAAAGGAAATTAGAAATTAGGAAGATAACACCTAAAATATCACGACAAGGACTCTGTTGAGATTGAAAATACCATCATGACGAGAACCATAAACGAACGGCGCTTAGTCCTAAATATTAAAGAATTAGCATTTAAGCCCCTAAATGGAAAATTAACATTTGGGAAACGAATTTACAAAGCTCTCCTCCTCTTTGAGGGTGGAAATGTGAAAAATGAGAACGAGGGGAAAATAGAGGAAAACAAATGAGATAAATTGACTTGTTTTTCTTTCTTTTTTGATTAGGACTTGGTTTTACACTGCAACTGATTAAAATGTGCAACTTTAATTAAATCAATTGCTGTTCAGCCCGACTTGACTTGAGCTTTATCTTAATTTTAAACATGACATAATACCATACGATTCGACGAGGCGGATGAACGGACACTTCTTTCAGTTTAGTTGAGGTGCAAACATTTGAAAAACATTGTACACAAACTGACAACAATATATATAAGTTATTTTACCATTATTTTTATTCTATTATATTCCTTATTTTCATTTATCGTAGATAATCTAAATTTTTTATAGGGTAAATTATGCATTTAGTACCTAAACTATCAGTTTTGATTCGATTTAGTACCTAAACTTCATTTTTTTTCAAAACCATACTTAAAGTTTAGTTTTTGTTTCATTTTAGTATTTTTGTTCTATATTACCATTAATTTTTAAAAAAAATAAAAGTTTAGGTACTAAACGTGTTAAGTTTTTAACGGTGGGGATGAAACAAAAATTAAACGTTAGGTATGGTTTTGAAAAAAAAAAGTTTAGGTACCAAAACGGATCAAAACTAATAGAAGAGGTATTAAATGTGTGGTTTACCGTTATTTACAAATACATATTATTTTTAAGGGTAAATTACAAATTTCATCGTTAAACTTTAATATTTATCTTATTTTGCTCATTAAAGTTTCAATTTTCTCACGAATATTGGGTTTTCTTTGTCACTCCATCGTTTAACAGTTTGAAATCGCCCTCGTTTAAAAAAATAAAATTTTCACCAAAATAATGTCGTTTTGCATCTATATAAAAACCCATTTATAACGTTGTTAGTGAGAAAACGATTGAGTAACCAAAAAGACACATTATATTAATTTCAATGAGGAAATTAAAGAGATTTAAATTACAATGAGTGAAATAAGAGAGAGTAAAGTTTAATTACCAAATTTATAATTTACCTTATTTTTAATAATTTAGAATAATTATAAAATAATATATATTCAATTTTTTAATATAATAATACAAACACGTCTTATAAATACAATTAATACTTTACCACTAAATTCACTCAACAATTTTTTATTTTTAGCATTTTTAAGACAATTCCTTAAATTTAAGGCTTCAATAAAATATTTGCCCCTGAACTATACCTTTTTTACTAAATGGCTCCTAAAGTAATTTTGGGGCATGTTAAAAATACAGGGTAAATTATATATTTAATCACTCAACTATTCTCACGGTTCTGTTTTGGTCACTCAACTATTTTATTTTTCATAATCATCATACACTTAAGTTTTTGTTTCATTTTGGTCATTAAATTTGATTGATTTATTTTTAAAATTTTTAATATATAATAATTCATTTAAAAAATATAATATTTGATATTGACACGTTTAAATACTTAAAACCAATGACAGACACACTTGAAAATGATTAATTACAATGTGTTTAAATTGAATTCAATTACAATTTTTTAAAATTAAAAATAAATAAAAAATTTCATTAAATATATAAATGTTACCATTAAAAGGAAACAATGAATCTAAAATTAAGATTAAAAAGCAACCACATTCACATAATTTTGTGATTGCAGAAGCAGGCCCAAATCCTACATTTTATGATTTTTCCTTTTCATCACTTTATCACCATATCTCCATTCTCCACCATAAAAATTCATCATTTCTCCAACATTTCCAAGAATGGACAAGAAGAAATCTACCCATAAATCCAAAGACCAAAAACAACAAAACCTATCTCCTGAAATTCAACAAAAAAAAAACCATTTCCATGTACGAGTTCAGAGCTGCAGAACGGGTTGCTTTGGGTTTATATGGCGAATCAAATGAAGGAGATGGGTGATGCGTTAGTTAGGGTGAATGAATTATTAGGTAGCCTAGAAAGTGAGAGAGAAAGGTTGAGTTTGGCTTGTAAAGAGAGGGATTTGGTAAGAAATGATTTTGAGTTGTAGGTTAATGAGGATAGTTTGACGAAGGAGAAGATTATGGCAATGGAGGAAAATGAGAGGAAATTTAGGAAAGAAATTGGGAAACAGAAAGTGGAATGTAATGGGTTTCTTTTGAAGATTGAAGAACTGAAGAAGAGGAAGAGTTCAATGGAATGAAGAGTTTAATGAACTGTTATACTTAATCTAAACGTTGTTTAGATTAAACAAAAGGAAAAAAAATAGAAAGAGAAAAGAAGAAGACGTGCAATTAAATTAGGTGACTAAAATGGAAAAAACTTAAGTTTAGTGATTATTTTGAAAGAAAAATAATTAAGTGACGAAAACATAACCGTAAGAATAGTTGAATGACTAAATATGTAATTTATCCATGTTATTTTCAACGATTTATAATTGAGAGACAAAACGTCCTAAAAAAATATTTTAGGGAAGGGTATGGTTCAGGGGTAAATATGTATTTAAGCCTAAATTTAACAAAAGACGTGACACTAATTAAAGTTTGGGTCCGTCCACGGCCACACCTATCCCCTTCGCCTTCTGCGACTAAAGTAGCTCACTGGGAATGCCCGCATTGCTCCTTTCGTAGAAACCTCTAAAAAGCTACGTACTTCCTCCTCCGTTGCCATTTATCCTCTCTCGTCCTCTGTTTTATTCTCATTTTTCTTTGTTTGATCTTCACTTTAACAGTACCTTTTTAGACTCTCTAGTCTCCGCTCAAACTGTCTGTCGTTGAACTGTATCGGGTTTCTCTTTTCTGTTTGTTTCCCGGGGAACCGTATTTACTCCTGTCATTTTTGCTCCAATTTTTATCTTTGTTCTTCCCGTTCTTTTGGTGTTAAGCCTGTTTCAGTTTGTTGCTTCTCCGTGACCTCCTGTACATCGTTATATTAAGGTATAAATTTTATCTATTCTCTTTTTATTTTCAATTCTTCTTATTTTTCTTGAACGGTTTGCAGCCTATTAATGAGGCATCAGAGACTTTTTTTGTCAGATTTTTCTTATCCAAGCAGTTTTTAATGGCGCTGATTTGTCTTGTTTCTTTCTCTTTTGTTGTTTTCATATTATCTTGTATCAAATTTTATCTTAATTATTATTTTTTTTCTTTTGCAAGAGGACAAAATTTTGTGAAATTATCTTCTCAAATTTGGTCATCTGATTTGATGATAGCGAGTGATGCAGGGGTTGAAAGCTATGTATTTTAAATCAAAATCTTGTTTAACTTGTTTCTTAACTGTAGCATTATGGAACGCTTTCAAAACGAAGAACTTCAATACGTTGTCAATGATTACTACGACGTTAATTATCAGATTTCTATAACGACGGTACCTTCGTCGAATCTGAGCCTCGGAGAGACACTGCTGAATTTGATTCCATTTACTCTGACCTTGAAGACGGTTTTGAAGCAGTAAGCTATTTTTTTTTATAAAAAAAACCTTTAACGATTATGCCTGATTCTCAAGATTTAGATTCTAGAATCTGTAATTAAGTTTTATATATATAATTGAGTTTTTTTTGGAAAACATAGTAAGTCGAAAACTGTTGCGGAATACAGCTATCGGATAGAGTAAAATCGTAACTCATAATTTGATAAAATAAAAATAAAGAAGACACAAATTTTACGTGGAAAACACCTAAATAATATATGGTAAAAACCACGGACAAAGATAGAAGAATTTCACTATGAGACAAAAGGAATTACAACTTCTCTCAATCTAACAAGGAGAAAACAATAACAATTCTCTCTTGATAAAAAAGAGAAAACAACTTTCAAGAAAACTCTCTAAATTCTCTAGTATTAGGAGAAAACTAGAATGATTTGGGATGATTTTGAAGCTAAATGGGTTAGGGTATTTATAGTTGAAGCTTAAAGACTAATCTTGTAACTACCTTAAAATATAGGGACTAAATTTGGTTATTATCCTTTGCTAATTTTCAACAATTGCGGCCAACTTTGAACAATTTAGCCGCCCATGTTGCCAATATTTTTTACTTAAATCAGCCGCCTATGTTGCCAATATTTTTTACTTTCAACAATCTGTCACTTATTTGATTGGAACAATCATATCTTCACACCATTCTTTATACCTTTTACCTTTATGTTGCTTACATTTTTAACAGGCCATAAGAGGATCGACACCAAGTAAACAATATGAAGGTACAAGGTAAAAAAAATGGTGTGAAGATATGATTGTTACAATCAAATCTTCAAGTGAGAGATTGTTGAAAGTAAAAAATATTATCAACATGGGCGACTGTTTTAAGTCAAAAATATTGGCAACATGGGCGGCTAAATTGTTCAAAGTTGGCAGCAATTGTTGAAAATTAGCAAGGGATAATTATCAAATTTAGTCCATATATTTTAGGGTATTTATAAGATTAGCCCTTAAGCTTCAACTATAAATATCCTAACTCATTTAGCTTATATTACGGATAGCTGCCACTATTTCACTATCGTGAATAGTTCTCTGGAACCTTCAAAAAATGGGTAATACCTTCTTACTTTCTTATGGTGGAAGATCCACCTTTTGGTGGTAACTACAAAGACAATAAGTAGATATTACACACTCAAATCTAACTCTTGATACCAATTGTTGTGGAATACGACTATCGGATTGAGCAAAATCGCAACTGATAATTTGAGAAAATAAAGATGAAGATAAAGAAGACACAAATTTTACATGGAAAACCCCTAAATATTATAAGATAAAAACCACAGGCAAAGATAGAAGAATTTCACTATGAAAAAATAGGAATTACAACTTCTCTCGATCTAACAAGGAGAAAACAATAACAATTCTCTCGTGATAAAAATGAGAAAACAACTCTCAAGAAAACTCTCTAAATTCTCTAGTATTAGGAGAATGTTAGAATGATTTGGGATGGTTTTGAAGCTAAATGAATTAAGGTATTTATAGTTGAAGTTTAAGAACTAATCTTATAAATATTCTAAAGTATAAAGACTAAATTTGATAATTATCCCTCGTTAATTTTTTAACAATTATTGTCAAATTTGAACAATTTAGCCGTCCATGTTGCCAATATTTTTGACTTTCTACAAAAACTGATACATCAGCCGAGGAAGCTAGAAATGGAAAAGATATACAGGGAATTCCTTGGGAGAGGCTTAATTTCACCAGAGATAAATACCGCCAGACTAGAGTAAGACAGTACAAGAACTATGAGAACCTCTTTGGTTCTCGTGAAGAGATGGAAAAGGTCTGTTTCTGCATTTCTTGCTATATACCTAGAGAGTTTTTTATACACCGTTTTTAAGTTTGACATAAAATACGAACGAGGAAGCTGTCCAATTTTTGCCAGTCTGGTTAGTGAGGACGACCGTGATTGAATTTTACTTTGGCTGATAATTTCGTTCAGAGGGCTTGAGAGTTAAAAAAAACTTTTATATTCTCAGTGGTGCAATGAGAGTTATGGCTGCAAATAACGACACCCAAATCAGAATTTATGATGCTGAAACTTTTGCTAACGTTAACCGCTACACATTCGACTGGTCTGTAAATGTCAGTGTGAACCTTTAAAAGCCTGCTTTTGGTTTCTTTTTGTCATCCTCTTTTAGGTTCTTCTTCCCTAAATGGTCGTATTGCTATTTCTAGAATACCTCTGTAAGTCCAGACAGAAAGTTGCGGTGCTTGGGGATAGCGTGGAATGCCTCATTGTTGATGCTTAATCTGGAAAAGTACGTCACTCTCTTGCTAGTAATTCTGGTAAATTGATTTTAATTAATTCTATGTCTAAATTATTTGGTGTAACAGGTAACTAGCGGCCTAAAAGGTCATTTGGACTATTCATTTGCTTCAGATTGGCATCCTGATGGGCACATTCTGGCAACTGGGAATCAGGACACTAGCTGTAGATTATGGGACATAAGAAACCTGTCAAAATCTCTTGCTATATTGAAGGGGCGAATGGCAGCAATAAGAGGTGTGAAGTTCGCATCAGACGGTCAGTTTCTAGCCAGGGCTGAGCCTGCAGATTTCGTTCATGTTTTCAATACAAAATCCGGGTATGTAAATTGCCAAGAAATTGATATTTTTGGTGAGATAGCTGGAATATCCTTTAGTCCAGATACAGAGGCTCTCTTTGTTGGGGTTACTGATCGCACTTATGGCAGCTTGTTAGAGTTCATCCGCAGACGAGATAACCACTATCTAGATTCCATGTTGTAAAATGCAGAGCCGGTCTTGGATATCATAGGCAAATTATTGTGAATATCTTATAATTAATTAAGGGGTTGTTTTGAAATTGACTGGATAATTGTTTGGTTTAGTATATATCTTCGCGGGCTAGAGCATCAGGTTTAGTTTAAATTGCAGCAGACAACCTTAGTAAAATGTTTCTGTGAAGGTAAAGTTTTGGTTTTGTAAAGCTTTGGCAATCGTGTGCAGCACAATCGTAGTTGTTCTATTAACAGTAAGATCTTATGTTATATAACACATTTAATAAGTGATTATTATATTATTTTATGTTTATTAAAAAAAATATTGATTGTGTAAATGTGTTTGTTATATTTGTCTGTCTATGTTTAATTTTGACTTTATTGTGTGAAGAAGTTTGAAGGTTAATAATAATCCACGAAGACGAATGGAAGTGTGGCTTCAAATTTAAACTTCACTTTTGTCGTGGAATAGGTTAGAACCGAGGACGGCTGCAAGTGTGTTCCAAAGTGCCGTGCTAAAATTTAGTGCCGATATTTTGTCCAAAGTTGATTGCAATTGGGGTCTCAAAACTTGAAAACTGTCCTGAAATTGACTCGTTTCACACTTTATGCACTGTGACGTTCTGATAATTCGAACTTCATAGTTTTACCTTTCCAGGAGGAAAAAAGAAGAAAGGGAAGGAACCCATAGTTGACATTGATAGTCGGCTAAGTTGGCTCGTTGTGTTCTTAGCTTTTTATTTTTAAATTGAAAATAGAAACCGTATGAATAAGGGAGAAACCCCATGAAAGAAAGATTAATGATTCATATAAATCACTTAATGGGAACCCGACGAGTGACTAATAATCCTGTTATACAGCAAAAGGCAGCTATCTCGTTGTGTTGTTAGTATGATTTGGGATAAGACCTTGTGAATGTATCTACGTCTTTGTTGCAGTCTTAGTCGTACTGGATGGTTAAATAACTGAATTTTACTGTTTCAACTACTACCTAGGATCTTTAAATGCATTCTTTTTTGGGTGTTTGGCAAGCACATGTACTGTCCAAGGTTAATGAGCATTTGGGAAATGGTTTCAATCACTGAAATCAAATACCATCCTTAATCCTAAATCAAGACTTGAGGATAGTTGCTCTTTGCGTATACGGTAGCTAATCATTTATTAAATGGGGGAAATACTAAACTATTCAAAACCAGTGTGTTATGCGATAGGAGGAGCCGCTTGATGAAGTGATAAGATTAAGATAATTAAGTCAAAAAAATATTATCTAGAAGCGTGAAATGAGTTTCTGGATTCTAGTATTCGATTGACCTTGAGCGCCGCTGTGTATATGGGCGTGTAGTTTTGAGTTCAACTTTTTTCCCAACATTCTTGTGAAATGCAAAAGATGAAGCACATCCCCTTATTGTCTATTTGTCGTCCTCTCTTCTAATTTGTCTTTCACTTGGTTTAGAAAGAGTGAGCATAAGCTCATGTTATATGAATCAAGTTTGGTTGATTTACATTAAAAATAGACGTGACATGCATGAATTAAGCGACTTCAACTATTGAAGGGATTTATTGTTTTCTCTTGAAATCTAGTGTTCGTATACCACATATATCAGAGTACAATCATTCATTATCAAATGATTTAGAATATATAATACATTATAATTGTAATTCTTATCGAATCGAGAACTCTTATTTTTATAGATTAATGATAAAGGATTGGAATCGGGGGAATTGTTGAAGAATCAACCTCCTCGATTTATCAGTTTACGTTTTCAAATGTCAAAATTCAAATGCACGCTGCTATGAGCGTGGAACAAGCAATTTTTTTAACAAGTTGCACTACTTAAATAAACACATCTTCAAACATGGGCCTCATATTATAACGAAGGACAAAACTTGTGGGACGTAGTTGATGGATTCCTTTTTCATATTTTATTAATGTAATTGTCACTCCTTAAATTTGAAAGGGTGCTCATAACGTGACCTTTTTTTGAGCCTTATAAATTCAAATACTAACTGTTTGCTTAGTCGGAAAAATAATAATATTAAAGACAATAAATTTGGAATAACATAACCATCAATATACCCGTAGTAATTAAAATAAATTTGATTATAGTTGATGTTAGGGTCACGTCTTAAATAAAAAAAAACCATATACTATATTTTTTTAAAATAAATGAAAAAAATTAAACAAAACACAAGTATAAATAATTACTTCAACAATTAACCCTTCAAAGAAATATCCGCAACGGATGAGGAACAGGGTTGGCCTAAACCGGACAGTTGGGTCAACTAACTCAACCAACACTTCAGCCCTGGGTTTCCTAATCCCTCCCCCAATTCCTAATCCAGGATTTGATTTTTCCAATTTCTTCCCTTATAGCAAGATGATATTTTCCCCCAATTCGTACGTTGCAAACACGCTCCACTCTCTGAGGGTGGGTCAAAAATTCCAACACTGCATTGGAGGGCATCCCTCGCACATGACTCGTTCAGCAGTAAACTCAACCATGGTCAATCTAAATTAACCTCGATCAAGTTTGGAAAAAAACAGTTTCAAGACCTTAGAATCTGCCACGCTGGCAATTTCCCATTTGCTATCGTTTTTAAAACGAGTACTCTTTCCCCCATACTGATGACGTCGAGTAGACGGTAGTAACTGTTGGATATGAAGATGGTGACGTCTTTGCTTTAATTTCTCAATCGGACAGTTATCATTTCCTTTGGCATCACATTCTTGCAGAGTTTCATAATTTACATACACCACACAAATTGGTTTAGTTAGCTTCCAAATTAAGATATTATTATTATAGGATTAAAGATAAAGAAAGTGGAAGCGTAGTTGGCGTTGATTTTTGTGGGTATAAAATTAAATGATACTAATATAATGCATGGAGGCTCCACTCCCTGCCATTTTCTTTCAAGCTCGTTCACTTTCTATCCAATTTCATCTCCATAACTCCTAAACAAGACTTCATTCTCTTATTTCTTAATTATTTTAATTTCACGCAAGCTTTGAAGGTAACGATAAAAAATATGATATTATCAAATAGAGAATTTAGGATTAAATTCTAAAGAGTTTTTTTTAAAGAAGTAATCACGATTTTTAAACATAAGTTATAAAACAAAAAAACTTTTATAGACAAATTATTACAATTAACTAGTAAAAGGACTTATGAAATATTGAGTGCATATTTAGCAATGAATTTGAATTTTCAAATAATATAAATTTAATTTCACGTTATTAAAAGAAATTTCAAATATTGTTGTTAACTGTTATATTGATATATGTTCAATCAAAGCTAAAAAAATGTACACACACGGCATTATTGTCGAACTCAATGTAATTCGTACATATTATCATTTTAACCCATATATGGCCACATTTTAAATAAAATTTAAATATTTTTACATTTTTTATATTTTTATTTTATTTAACTTTGAATAGAATTTGTTCGACCCTCCTATCATGTTAATAAAGGCATATTTTGTTAAAGTTATCTTCTGAAAAGTACGATCAACAAACACATTTGTACAAAATAATATTTTTTTCTTAAATAAATTTCTTTAATTTTTATTTCTATAAATAGTTATTAGATTGATATCCATATAATTACCGATAATAAAAAAATAAAGTTTGGATGTAATGATAAAATGATTTGTATTTAAATATAAATTCAAATTTAGAGTAACAAATGTTAGAGTAAAGTACCAAAATAGTTTCACGTTTATGTGATACTATTTTATGAAGTTTTTCGACTATTAAAAGTTATAAAAGTATTTTTTGATTATAACATTTTATTTTGTTGAGTCCCTCAACTATTAAAAGTGGTAAAATGGTCATTTGTCTATTCAAAAGTTTCAAACTTATTCTTTTTTGTTAAAAATTAATAGTCATCTGAGTTTGATGTTAATATGTTGTACGCGATATAATAGTCGTTTGAGATTATAATATCAAATTTTATTATATCATAGTCAACATGTTAATGTTCAACTCAAAATGTCAAAATTTTAACAGAAAATGATGAGTTATAACTTTTAATTATCGAGACTCAATAAAATAACATCATGTAATTGAAATATCACTTTATAATTTTTAATAATCAAGAGATTCAATAAAATGTCATTCATAATAGAGAGACTCAACAAAACTATTTATTAAAAAAACATTTTATATTTTACCCTATGAGCGCGTTTGGTTAACGGAATGTAAGATAACATTTGAGAATAAGATTATCGGAATGTATCATTACCATGAGAATGTTATATTATCATGTTTGGCTTGCTAAGCGGGAATGTAAGATTATAATATCTGATTGGAGGAATATAAGATTACTTGAATTCATATTTTACCAAATTATCCTAGTGATATTTATTTTTTAACAAGTAAAATTTAATATTAAATTACAAAGATTTAAATGAAAATCTATAAAATATTTTAATTATTACACTATCTAAGTTTAAAGAAAAAAATACATTTAACATATAATTAATATAATTAGTATATTAAACTTATAATTTTAAATAATTTTCATAAGTAACATATTAATTTATATAAAATATAATATAATATAAAAAATAATATTATAATCTCGAATGGACACATATATTATTTTTTAATGCATAACATATATTTTTAATAACTCAAAATTAAATATTATTTAAATAATTACATTTTTACAATAATAATATTTTCACCTCATAAAATTATAAAGTAATTAATATATTAAATATTAAAAATATAAAATATTTTTAACTACTCAAATTTATTAATATTTATTAAATTAAACTCTTTGTATATTATTTTATTAAGTTTATAATTTTGAGTAAAGCACGAAGAATAAGAATTGAGAAATATCCATATAAAAAAAATATTTCAGGGGTATTTATGTCAAAAGTGATGAGAATTGTTCAATACCTAAGATTTTGGAAATAATGACATTCTCATTATTTTAATAAAAAATGTTACTGTTGGTAATAAATTATTAATTGGTAATAATATTTTTGTGAACCAAACGTCCCCTAAGTATTATTACAGTAAACATAGTGATTCTACGGTACAATCACTTATTTTAAAACTAAGGAAATATGCGACATAAAATATTAAAAGATAATATTATATTTTAGGTTGCACAGAACCTAAAATATTAATTTTTTCTTACTTTTATATAGTACAAACATTATTCGTGATATTTTAAATTACAACAAAAAATATTATCATTTTCAAAATATTTTAAGTTACAAAAAATATAATCATTTAACTTACACAACTTAAAATAGTATGTTATTTATACCATTTTAAATTAATTTTATAATATTTTAGATTAAGTATTTTTTTTAATTTATGTTAGGTCGCATCCCAGAACACCCTAAATAAACAATACAACTAATAAAAGACAATGTAAATTTCTTTATTTTACAATGATAACTCAAGGTGTGAACGCAAGCCGAATGGTCATCATACTCCGCAGACCATTAATTCCATGACAAATAGCATGGCATCTCACAGTAAGTAAAAGGACACGTGTCACGAATCCAAGTGTAGAGGGACACGCGTCAATACATTAGCGGTTGCAGACAGTGGATTGAATTAGTCAGACGTCCGGAACCAGAGCTCAGTACAATGGAGTGGGGACGTAAAAATAAAAAATAAAACACAAGAGGTTAAAGCTTAAGACAGAGGGTTAATGATGATTAGTAGAAGTGATTAATAGAATTAATTAAGGACCTTAAGTAGTATATAATGTGAAGGGACCTTATGTCGTTCACACCAAAATTTTGTGAGAAAAAAAGGAGAGAAATCTTTGTTTTCTTTGGTGAGATCTAAACACTTTTAAGTGTTCTGGTTTTGTTATTTGAAAATCGTTCCCCCTTTCTTCCATTACACCCCGCTTCTCTGAATCCCTTTCTGTTAATCATCTGTTCTTTGAATCATAATCTGATTTTTTGGTTTGTTTTTTTTCCCACTACTAAACACAGGGTAAAAGGCAAACTTGGATAAGGATTTCTTTAAAAGCCAGGTGATTTCAGAATCGAGATCCAGTTTTTTGTATGATCCTTTATCGTTTTAGACTGAATTTTAAGAATTTCCTTTTTTTTTTCTGTAGATAAATCAGCTAAGAGGGCAATTTTTTGATCCCTCATAGTTGAATTCTTTTACTTGGATTTTAAAGGGTTTTGTCTATTTTTAAAAAAGAAAAATCTTTTTTAATCCTTTCTGGGTTCAGGACCTGTTCTTCAAATTTTGGTAAGAAACAGGTTACCTTTCTTCTTCCTTAGTAGTCTTCATTTTCCTAGTTTGAAATCCAGTTTAGTTTCTGGGTAGCGGCAGCTGCAATGGATTCCTTTCGTAGCGGCGGAGGACTAATGGAAGCACTTGAACCTTTTATGAAAAGTGTTTCCCCTCCTTCCCCTTCCTCTTGTCTTCCTTCTACTTCTTATCTTTCTTTCTATTCTTCCCAAACACAGCCCAATTTCTACACAGATGGCTGTTGTTATTCCACACCGATGGACTCCTTTTCAGGTCTCCAGCAGTACCAGCAACCTCAATCTGATTCAACAATTGGGTTGAATAGCTTGTCACAAGCTCAGATCCATCAGATCCAGGTCCAATTGCACCTCCAGAGCAGTCAACAAAGCTACCCTAACCAGATTCCCCGACCCAACAACACCAGCAGCAAGAGCAACCAGATGGTTAGCTTTCTTAGCCCCAAACCTGTTCCAATGAAGCAGATGGGCACGCAAGCAAAGCCCAAGCTTTACAGAGGAGTTAGGCAACGTCACTGGGGAAAATGGGTCGCAGAGATCCGGTTACCTAGGAACCGGTCACGTCTTTGGTTAGGCACTTTCGACACAGCCGAGGAAGCAGCCTTGGCTTACGATAAAGCAGCCTATAAACTAAGAGGTGACTTCGTGAGACTCAACTTCCCTAACCTTCGCCACCATGGTTCCCACGTTGAAGGTGATTTCGGTGAATACAAGCCTTTGCCTTCTTCTGTTTATGCTAAGCTTCAAGCAATTTGTGAAAGCTTGGAACAAAACCCAAAGCAAGGAAACAGGAAGAAATCATCCAAGGTGACGGCTGAGAACAAAAGCAAGAACAACCAAGTCAACTTGGCAGAGTCGGAGCCCGAGGATAAGACTGTGAAGGGGGACAACTCATCTTTGTCTGCGGTTCAATCCGAAAGCAGCGAAGATTCGGGAGTATCTTCACCTTTATCAGATATTACGTTCGCTGATTTTGACGAACAGCCATGGCCAGAAGTTGCTTGTCCTTCTGAAACATTCATGTTGTCGAAATACCCTTCGGAGATTGACTGGGAGTCCATCCTAAAAGCCTAAAAAGGAAAAACCTAGGTTTCGTTTTATCAAAGTATCGCTAGGAGTTTCTTTCCATGTAATTAGTTTTTGATTGTAAAAGCCAACTGCAACGGTGTTTTTGGGAGTTGCAGTGGCATGTATTTAGCTCATTTTATGAGTGTGTTTAGTATTAATTGTGTGCCAGTGTAAGCCTTGTTCAGCTCGTTTTATCCTGCTGAGCATGTCACTGTTTATAATCAATTAAGGTTAGTGTCTGTTTTCTTTCATATATGTTCCCTTCACATGAAAGAACCATTGAAATGTATGATGATAAAAACAGGACAAATGAAATGAACCATTGAAAGGTGTTTTAGTCCCAAAATTGGGTCTCTCGGTTCACGAGCTTCGTTACAAGAGTTTCTTTAGTATCCTAAAATCTGCTCCATATCAATTCGAAAAAAATGAAGACGAGCGTTAAAGTACAAAATTGATGTCTTCTTTTACGCAAATTATGGTGAAACTTGTACCCACGGCGTAAGTAAAATCTACCGGTTCTCGTCTTTTTTTTTTTTTTTTTTTAACTTTGTTCGAAGAATCTGTCAATTACTTGAGATTTAGTGATGTCTTACACAACACTGTGGCTTTGTTTGAAGTAACGCGTTTCCTTTCCCAACTCATGGTCATGGTTATAGTGATGGTGGCACGCGTGATTCTTTTGTCATAATCACGCATCTCACTCACCCGCTCGTTACTTTTGCAGATTATTATTATTTGCAAAGCAAAAAAGCTTTAGCATCTCTAGAATCGATATTTTTTTCAAAGTCTCGAGTTCTTCCTGTTAATTGTAATCAATATTTAATTTTTGAGTTTGAACTAAAATTTTGCATTCAGAAAAGTAGAATGAATCAATGAGTTAAAATAGCCTTCAAAATATTAAATTTTATTTTTATTGAATGAAAGTGTAGTGTGCTATTTTATATGTTCATTTTTTCCTTCTTTTTATTTAATTCAGTTTTCATTGAGTTCTAAGTTCCTTTTCACATCTTAATAGATAATTTAGCCGGAAATAAATAAATAAATTTTCTTTTTTAACAATTATTGCTTAGCGGAATAGATAGGAGACTCTTGTATAGGTGAATCCACAACTTAAAGAGAAAGGGAGATGTTAACTAATGACTTTTAACCACCTATTGTAACATTATTGACAACAAATTAAATCTTATATTAACATCAACGAGCATGTTCATAAAACATGTATAAATGTTTTGGATTCACTTATAGCTATATAAATTTAATTTAAAATTTATTAAACTCGATTTTATTTAAAGTATTAAATTAAATTAAAAATTAGAGAAATAAATTTTAGTTAGACTAATTTAAAGTTCTCTACTCATTCGATCAAATATGTATCCTAATATAATTGTGATTGTGGGTCAACTTACGTTAAAATAACTTCTGAGCTGGATTGACATGTTTTAAGATCTGAATTGGTATTTTTTTTCCTTTAATTATTTTTTATTATAAATCTATTCAAAAAATCTCAATTATTTTGACAATGAATCTTCATACTCCTTCCATATATGATGTTTGAATTAAATTTTTTAATCACTGCTTGATTCATAATCTCCATTTAATTCTTTATCAAATGAAGGCAATGCATAGAGCACAAAGCCTCGAACGATTTGTTTTACTATTTAAAGTTTGTCCCATCTCACGCATTCCGCAAAAGGATTGACACATTACTGACTTTTCAGAATATAATTAACTTTTCTACCATTTTTAGGTTGATGCCATAATCATTACTCGAAATAAAACTTAATTAATATAAAAATTATATTTGATATATTATTAATAAAAATAATATTAAAATTATGATAAACATATTTAAAAATTCAATAATAAAAAATTACACATGCTATAATTTTAATACTTGTTTGTTGAATTATTTTCTGTTGAGATTATATCAAATAATAATATTTAATAAATGAGCCATCTTTCAAATTAACTATAAAAATGAATGAATTCAACTAGAGAGTAAAAGAGAATTGTGTGAACAAAATTTGAATCGCTAATAAGTGAACAGGGCAAGGTTTTCTGCATTTCGAGCTAATAGCTGCATCAATCATCAACTGATTTTACTTATGACCATATCTTCCTTTTCATTGCTCTGTGACCATGGTATATACATGAGTCTATTATTCCCGCAACTGAGAAAAAACCTGGGGTACCATATATTATGTGTTGGATTAGAAGATACATAATCAACAGTGAAGTGCAAAAGGACCGTTACCTCCAACTATGGCACAAACATTTGTTAGGAAGTGCAAGAATGAGACATGGTGGTCTGAGAAAGTCACGTTCAAAACAAAGGTGAAATATAAGCTCACAAGATTACCAGGACTCGGAATTGAAACAACTTGAGAAAGAAAGGCTTTTCCCTTGTACATATAAGAGAAACCAACCTTGATTGGATAAAGGTCATAAGTGAAGAAAACTCCTGTGGCGGTCTCGAGAAAGCCTATATCTGCACCCTTGTAATGCTCTGTTACAGAAAACTGTAATGGAAAATCTCTCATGCATTAATCATCTAAACTAAATAAAAGAATAGGTCAAGTCAAAGCTTTTGCAAGTTCTAGCCATACCTGATACGATTCGATAGTGTGTCTGCTAACATCTGAATATATGGTAGGTACAACCTACAAGATAGAAAATATTGAAAATACCTCAAACTAAAAGACCCTTTTCTTATTTAAAGCTCGCTCAGAATTCAGAAACAAGATATGCCATATGCATCAAAGACAAAAAAGAAAAAATCCATGAATCCATTGAAGAGGTCACAAAATTAGTAATAATTCTTGCTCCTCAATCTAATTAAATGCATCATTCTCTCTTGCTTTCTAGGAGAAGACTTAAGACATGAAAGTTTAGCTTTTATTTGGAAAAAAAAAAAAAACAAAATTCAGCCAGGCAAAATATAAAATCTAGATAGGTTCTCATTTTTTTCTCTATGGATCTGTAATCTGTTTGCTAGTGTCAGTAGCATTTCAAAATGGAAATGGTTCTTCAATAAATTTGATAACATGCACTAACAGACTAAAGGAATAAAAAAATGTCCTCATAGTCAAATAGCCTAGATCCAAAGGTAATGTCCTGGCTTTAATTACGAGATAGATGTGATAGCTGATATAAATGGGAGATATAAATTATAAGAAATCAAACCTTCATGAAGTACTGGTACGTCCCAATCGGTTCTTTTTGGAAATTTAGAAGGAAAGAATATGAACAATGCAAATTATAAAAATATTTAGCAACATCCAGCTGTTGTGCAAGGCCAAAGTTAAACAGTTAAGCGTTAGCAAGTACCCATCAAGAGGTTCATCACACCAGGGAAAGAATCTCCAAAAGCCAATCTATTGATCTTGTGACTTAACTGTATCAAATGTTCATGAAGCAAGATTAGATTATATAATCTTTTTTCATACAAGGCATGCTGGCATACACAAAAAATGAAAATGATAGGGTTACTTTTTACATTAAAACTGTCTTTTTGAAACGTTTTCCAATCATGTTTGTGAATATTTGATTCCTCAAAGCTTTTCCCTGGTGTAAAATGAAAATTCCCACCCACCTTATTAACTTCTAAAGAGACGTATGTTACACCCTTCACCCTCTTCATCCTTAATCTTCTGAAGAAAACCTTCTCTCTTGCACTGAACAACAAAAAACAATAAAGTATAAATCAAGACATAAACCAGAGCATCACATTAAGTCATGTAGCTCAGTTGGTAAAAGAAAAACACTAGGGGTAAACAGACAATTTTTAGATGAGCTAACCAGAAAGCAATAACTACTACTACTACTACACTTGGAAAAGCATACACAGTTGCCTGCTAGGATATTGGTTAAGGCAAATTGCAAACCTGCTTATATTTTGCCGGTATCAACAATCAACAGCTAAAAACTTTTAATTACTAAAAAAAAACCTATTGGAAGTCGTTCTCATATAAGATAATATATAAAGATTTATCTTTAAGATAACTGAAAAATAAAAGGAATCAAGCCCTTTAATGCGCTGAGAAGCTATGTTACTAGGATTTGGGTGCGGGTATCAGATGTATGTGTCAATCACGGACATGTTCAATTTTTCAAAGTTTTCCATTTATTTGGATGATCTTCGAAGGAACATATCTCCGTAACCATGTCTACATGTGCAGAGTCCCATGTTAACTACCTAATTTTAGAGAAACAATTCCCCCTGCCTTCTTGGCTGTCAACATGGAGGCTCTCAGGGAGCTGGATCTGGAATCGGGTCAATACTATATAGGCATTATCAGGCGGTGAAAAGAGGTTTTAATGTATGCTATGTAGCTTGCCAAAACAAAAAATGAAGCATGAGCGTGATTTTCAATATTAAATATAATAAAGGACAAATCAATATTTCATATTATGGCTATGCGTGCCTCATTCTAATTGAAGTTTCCTGAAAAAGGATAGAGTTAAGTTTTGATGCAGACTGACCTGATCAATCATATCTGGATTTGGCAAAGCCCGACCTTTGTTTCTGTATGCATCACGAACATCCTCACAGGAGTTGCAACTTGCAACATTGATCATCAGCCTTCGAGATGGAAATGAAAAGAATGTTAAGGCACGAAAAACAAATATACCTGAGCAAAAATATAATACTTCTTATAACTGGACTGGTTTCAATGATTATTCGTCATCTAATTACTGACCTCATCAGTTGCCTTCAGTCCAGAACAAGCAACAACCAAAACGAAAGATATTAAGGAAATAGCCCAAAGAAAAGAAAGTTTTATATTATATTTACGCAAATCACAAGAGAACAAAGATTATTAGACTTGTCCCAAAAAAAAAACAATGATTATTAGGATTAACAGGATAAGGTACTAGAATCTATAAAAACAAAGTCAGATATCTATTCTGGACACCCGGTAGACTGGATTCTATTACAGTGAGCTAGCGGATGGAAACCTGATAGATAAGTCATACCTCTTCTGCACCATAACATGAACCGCGGTACGTCTCATTGTGCTCGAACCTGACACAATGCCTCTGTAAAGGCTTCTCAATCTGTGCGGGACAAAAAAAATTTAGGAGCAGAAGAGGAACTAAGAAATCAACTTCAAGCAATGTTATCATACAGCTAACCGTCAGAATACCAATCCCATCTGGTCTCACTTCTATGACATTGCCATGTGCATCTAACCTTTTCTTTACTATGTCATGTTTCTGCAAGTTAGATAAAAACAAATGGAATTGTGACTTTTAGCAGCAACACCACATGTACTGATGTACATGTATGAGACCTTGCAATACATACAACATCAAGGTGTTGCTCTCCGCTTATGTCCATTGATTGCATCAAGTTTGAGAATTGAGCATGCAACAGCAGGAAATGTGACATCAAACTGCACTTTCAAATCCAAAAGGAACATTAAGAAGTTAGAGGACCCATATCGCCGTATTATGAATAAAACTGAAAAAGAATCATTATAAATATGTGTAATGAAATAGTTATATTCAATTTTGATAACGCAGAATATCTGGATTAACATACAACAATGAAATAATAATTCGAAATGAAACATGGACGCAGAAGAATCTTAAGAAAATTTGAAGTTAAAATTACATTGATGCGTAGAGTTTCCGCTCTTGAAGAGTCAACCACAAGCCTTGTTTCAATCGCAGGGTGCACCTATAATCCTAGAACCAATACCGCAAAAATGAGAAGATTTATTTTTTCCCGATCGAAGAAAGAAAAGAATGTTGACGGAAACATATCAACTAACTCAGATCATCAACAAGACCAAATTTATTCAAATTGAATAAGAAGAACAGATCGAAATAAGTGTGAAGAGAAAAGAAACTTACGGAGCTCGGAGAAGAAGAGCAATACCATAACAATGGAGGATACGATAGTGATAACACCACCGGAGAGTGATACACTGTAGAAATCCTCATTTTTCTTTGGGTACGCACCTTACTTCTTTAACTTATGCATCATTCTATAATTTTCTTTACATCACTTTTCTAACTGATTTATAAAACGTTTCGTTTTCCTCTTAGCATAAATTCAAATACAAAAAATGTGTAAAATTTGTTAATAAACTTAAAATAATATTATAAATATTCAAGAGATCCCAAACTTAGACCGTGGAAAGAGAAAAATAATGCACCAAATTCTCATCGATAAGCAAAAGATCTTGCGACATATGATTTTAAATACCAAAAACAAACATTTGAATAAATGAAGATGGAAGTGGCATCCACACTAACAAACTTCACAAGCGAATTAGCCACAGTATTACTCTCCCTCAACACATGGTTGAAGACGACTTTTGATAGCATGGAGGCTCAGAAAGAGATCCCAATTACCAAACTTCGCAAGCTGGGAATCATAGGGCCGATGTTCACGAAGGAGTTGACAAGAAGTAACGAATCCGTCTCTATCTCTAAAACCTAGAAGTTCCGATCAATGTACTAGTTTACAACGAACAAAACTGCTTCACTCTCCAATCTCCATCCAGAAAGGTTGGGCATGACCTTGGAATGACTTGCATGCTGCTGCAACAAATCGACGTAGTCATGAGCATGTTGGGACCGTCGGCGCACCACACGAAAACACGGTTCTAATCGTAAGCCTCCACGAAAACACGTCTCGGCCTCTATTTAATTCTCTCGATTGAGAGTAAAATTTTATTTTCCCAAAAACAGTTTTGAGAAAGACAGATGAAGTAAAAAACGGTTGTTAGACCTTACCTCCTTGAATATATCAATTACCCTAACATCTTAGGATTTTTAAAGTTGTTTCGAATTAATAAATAAAATATTATTTAATTAATTCAAATTAAAAAAACATTAAAGACTTATAATCAGAATTACAATATTTAATGTTTATTTAAAAACTTATTTAATTATTCCGAATTATATATATCAATTAAAAGAGTTGTAATCTAAATTACATTCTTTTAATGCTTACTTACTATATTCAGGATAATTAAATTCAAATTGATCGGAATTAATAAATAAAATATTATTTAATTAATTCAAATTAAATATAGATTAAAGACTTATAATAAGAATTATAATATTTAATGTTTATTTAAAAACTTATTTAATTATTTCGAATTATATATATCAATTAAAAGAGTTGTAATCTAAATTACATTCTTTTAATGCTTACTTACTATATTCGGGATAATTAAATTCATATGTATATCAAATATACATATCTTAACTCTAGATATATTTTAGTAACGTACAACAAATTGTACATCTTTGCTCATTTCAATCCTAGGGTGTGACCCTGTATGTTCTTGTAACGTTAGTAGTAATTATTAGAACAATTCTAATATAATATACAATGAGTGACATCTAGCAATATATCATTGTCACCTAAGTTACAAGAAATTATGATTCGACATATCATCTTCGTGATTAACTCTTTAGTGTATTATATCCTTTTTCATTTATATCTAGAATAGGCACAAGTCTTAAAATAGTCACACTTGTATAGTCCATCTATTGTTTCTTGATATCTAGAGTAGACTATAATTAACGAATAATTTGTGATATCACATATCAACTTATTCGAGCATGGCCATGCATTTCTAGTCCACTCAATCAAGCGGCCTGTGATATGTTTCCTATTATGTAGGCATGACAAATCCTATCTTAACCATATACACTTCACTACATATACCGAGATATATTCAATAACAGTCTTTATAGTGCAACCAGTTACGGAGCATGTTTAACTGTATCAAAACATACAACAATATATGTTGAGATGACATTGATCTCAAGTTGAGGATCATACATATAGTCATCACCATGAGCAATGTTATGACCGTTACATAATAATCAAGACATATGCTCATGATGGGTCAATCCAATATATTGTTCTCTAACAATATAATCATGTATCAATTCTGGCATCTTTATGTCAATGACAACTCATTGTCATCAATCAATAACATGTTAGTCTTAAACGTATTATTATTGTCATTGCCCATAATAATATTTGACTATTGATCTTTTAATAATGTTATTATATGGACTTTATTATATTTCAGTTTATGTTAAACACAAACATATAATTGAAAATAATATTGGGCAATGCCTTTGTTCAATAAAATCGGTAAATAAATGTATTATTACAATCATCATATGATTGGTTTTGGGCCTACTCTAACAGAGCAACCATGGATGTATTGACAGTGGAGCAAGTGGATAAGTTCACCCCTTCTAAATTTTTAGAAGTTTACTCTGACCTGATATCAAATTCTGCATCCGTTCCTGTGAGCAACAGTCACGACCTCAAAGGAACGGCTACCTGAGACATCTAGCGTCGGTGTTAACCTTGATCGAGGAAGAGTTTAGACATCTTCAATGATATTCGACATCAAAATGTTTTTTTTTTTGTTAACGAATAAAGCACTGTGATCCGTGTTATAATATAATGCGATAATGGAAAATAGAAATGATCAAGACAGATTCAGACCAAAAGTGACAATATTCTCGTGACAGCGCTACGAAGGTTGGGTTAAAATAAACACGGATGGAGCCGTTGCATGTATTGGCGAAGATGCAGCCGTGGGCGGTGTTTTCAGGGATGAAGGGCGTTGGCTGTTTGGGATCTCCAAGAGCTTAGGGAAATGCTCGGTATTACTTTCGGAGCTTTGGGCACTCCATGAAACACTCAAGCATAACACTATACATAATTAATAGAGTGTAGAAGTATAATATTATACATATTTAATAGGTACGTTCGGGCTTTGGTGGTTCGTTTTCATATACCCCCTATTTTCCTCTCTTTTATATTTATTTTCCAAATAAATTGTATCAAACCAAATTTAAGTCACAGAGATTTATCATTGCATTGTTTTATAAAATGATTAACCCTTTCAAATTAATCTACGAAATCAATTGCCATAGAACATAGCAAGCCGAATTCCATAAATACCATGCATGTCATGCAAATAATAATAAGACAAAATTTATCCTCTTGTAAAAGATTAAATAATAAATCATGAAAACAAAAAGTTGCTTCACATGATAAATGTAACATTTTATATTTGACCTGAAAATTGAAGAGGACAAGAGATATTATATTTGAATATATAGCAATCTTACTTTAGAAATAAACCTTTTTTTTTAGTTTTGTTTTTATAAATAAACTTATAGAAGAAATTATTGTAAAAAGAGAAGAAAAAAAGAACATAGACCGTTGGATATCTTGTAATTCAATTGAACCTAGAGAAGGCTACCAAGACAACTGGGCCGAAATATAATTATATTATTCAAGCCCACCTACCACTACCCTCCACTTCTCCATTATTCATGACCTTATTGAAAGCCCAACAAACTCTAAAACAGATGTAAACAGCTAATTTTAAGAATAAAGGGTAGTTTAATTTTAACCGAAAATCTTATGTTCCATAACATGATTAGTGCCCCCTATACAAGTGTAGAGTAAACATATTCTTAGATTCATATCCCACAAATATATGCAGATTCGGTCAATTAAAAAGGAATACTGATTGGGTATGGAATTTCTCTAGAAAAATTCTTTTCCCGTATTTATATATCTAGTATTAGAAGCTTCTACATTTATTTGTTTATTTATTAAAATATTATATCATCTACATAACAATTTGGCTGCTAAATGATAATTTTATTTGAATGCACAAATAGTCTGCTAATCATAATATAATATTTGAAATGAAAATTTTAAAATAAAATAAAAAACAACGCACCGTATTGAAATATCACATTAAATGGCATTTCAATATGTTATAATATAATTGACCCTACACCTAGACAATAATAAATTATGAGGTAAAATACACGATTGTCCTCGATTATAGAAGGCTACTTTGTTGAATTCTTTAACTACAAGACATTGTTTTGTTAAGACTCATGACTATTAAAAGTTACAAAATAGTCATCACTATTAATATGTTTCAAATCGTCCTTTTACGTTAAATAATTGGAGGTCGTCTGATCTTAACATTCACCTGCTCACTTTAATATGATAAAAAATTGATCTCAAAATAGTTTGATCAGTTGTATTTCGTGGATTGAATTTATGTTTATATTATGTCGTTGAGTCAGTGTTTGAAACATTATGCCGTTGAACTAATGCTGAAAACAACGAAGATGCCAATAGATATAATTAAAATATAATTTTATCATATCACAGTTAGTAAGTTAACTTCTAACTCATATGATCATCAATTTTTTAACCAAAAAAAGATAAATTTAAAACATATGAATAATCGAATGACCATTTTGTAACTTTTAATAATCAAGTGACTTAAATGATCGATGATCATTCAACAAAGTAATATTATATAATTATAATTTACCCTAAATTATCACATATAAAGGTGAAATTGGAATTTGGGTGATAGGAAAGGTGGTTTTTCTGCCCCTGGCCTTGACTGGCAGAAAACTAGGTGGCCAGCATCCCTTTTATGGCCTTTTGTAAAGTTTTACCACGAAGGTAAAAGATTTTATGGCATTTTGTAAAGTTACTTGAAGTTAGAGTATAAAAAATATTAGGGGTGTGATCATTTAATATCAAATTATTGAGAATTATCTTTAATTATATAATGCCTTGTACTTGCTACAAATTATTAAAATACGTTAAAGGATTTTTATATAGTTTTAAAATTTAAAATTTATATTTTTTTATGGAATTGAGTTTATGTATTGTTTTTATTTAAAAATATGGATAATTCTTTTAATTTTGTTTACTTTTATTGGTGATTATTGATATGGTTGTTATAAAAATATATAAAATAACTTTTTAATCTTCTACCTTTATGTATTTGTTTAATCTTTAAAAACTATAAACGTGGATAGTTGAAAAGTTATATTTGTTTAATTAATGATAATATTTTATTTATTTTTTAAAAAAGAACTTGTTAAAAGGAGTAAATATATGGAGAGAGATTATATTTGGGCGGTATTGTGGATGCAGAATGCAATGCTTGCCCCAACCCCACGTCTGAAAACAATAACCCAAAAAACCACCCACGAATTCCACTTCCTAGATTTTAGTGTGAGTTCGAATCCTTTAAAAATGTAATGTAGAAAACAGGTTCCCATTGCCTGTGTTTTTGGCTCATTTTTATACACCACAAAAGGCTGCTCTTCAATCCCAGAACGAATTGATTTATCCACTAAATTAAAACATATATATTTTTATATATTCTTTGGAAAATCATGCTTTTACCCTCACGATATTTGCTACCAATGGCAGGTAAGATTACATGTTTTTAATTGTTGCCCTAATGATGATACCTAATATCACAGGGAAACAAAAAAGATGATCAGATATTGGTAAGATGCTTTTGGTATTGGCTCATAAATTCTTCACTGGATCATCATTAAGTCTTGGGTGCAATCAGCACTAAATAAAGGCTGCGTGAGGGTTAAAAGATCTATAACCCAAAAAGAAGTGGAATCAGTGGATTACTTTTATAAAATACATTCTTAAAGATGACATAACATAATGCAATAATTATGTTTTGAGAGTATTCCCATTCAACCAAGTACATTAAAGTAATACACCAAATCTAGGTTAGTAGTTTGGATTGACCCGAGACCCGTTAATAATGCCCAAAGAACTTAGTAAGATAGTTGGATCAAAATTTAATAGGATTTGGGCTTGGTTTGGGCTCAAGTATTAAGTCATGGGGACAAGATTTTTATGAAATAAGAGGAAAAAAGACCTAAAGTGTGATTTTACCATTTTTAAATCAAGAGCTAAACTTCCTTACTTTATCTGATAATAACGTGAACCACTCCCATTTTACTCACCAATAGGGACGACAATGGATCTTGGACCCGACCCAAATCCATAAATCCATAATTGTTTTATAGGGTATGAATCCTAAAATTTTGGACCCAACAGAACCAAAAATCGGATCTGGACCCTCTTATTAAAGTACGGATCCGAGTCTGGATCTGACACTAAGATACCAAGTCTAGACCCGTTTACTCGTTTATAGAAAAGTCCATTGTTGATTTTATAGGATGTTGATAATTTAAATAGTGATGAAGAGTAGAACTCTAAGGAGGTAGAAGTGTGGTACTCGGCTTGCAACAATAGAATGTTTCTTGATCTACATTTTTAATGTTTGTGTTATCAAAAGACATTTGTGTAATTGTGTTGGAGTTTTTTTTTGAGACTTTAATTTATCGTTTTTTATTATGTTACTAGTCGTATTGAAATTAACCTTTCTTCCATTGGAGATATGTTTTGAAATTAGTCAATAACAATTTTATTACGTTAAAAAATAGATCGAATGGTCATTTATTTAACAGATCTATTGGATCTGAATATGGTTCCCAATTTTTAGACTCATGATCTAGGGCGGATCTGGATCTAATATGTGAAAATGGGTTAGGGTCTAGCTGGATCCAGTCCAGATCCGATCCGTTGCCATCTCTACTCACCAAACACTATTCCTTATTTCATCTTATTTCTCTATTCATCTTCCTATCCTTCAAGTAAAAATTTAGAGGATTCAACATCTAGTTGAGTTTGCCAAAGGCAAGGAAATTATTCTCCAATTCAAGAGTTTCATTTCAAGCCGTATATGTTAAGTTTTAAGCTTTAAACTAAAAATGGGTTTTAGTGAGGGTTATGAAATTTAAGGATTCCTATTTATGTTTGGGGTAGGATGAACTTTAAGAAGTGTTTTTAGACTCTCAATAACCTCATAAATAAGTTAGTAACATCATTTATTTAGGCATTAGTGAAAGAAAATGGAGAAGGGTCCAGAGTAAATGGAAAGAGAAGTTGATCCTTGGGTGAAATTGGGGAGTTTTCTTCAGCTAAATCATTAAGGTAACACTCTTCTAACCTTCTTATACCATTTGTAAGCCATACCATGCACTAGGTAACTTGCATTATCTTTGAAGGTTTAAGAGTATGTTCATGGCAAATCTCAAGTTTTAAGAGTTATTAAATTATATGATGCTTTCTTATGACCCTAAACAACTTAAGTAAGACACTAAAAATGTTTGAGAACCTCCATAGGGCCTTCGAATTAGTTAGGAATCTTTTAAAATGCCCAAATAGGACATTTTCGGGTGTCAGTATTGATACTAAATGACTGAGTATCAATACTATTCATAAGTAAGGCGAAAATCTGAAGAACTTAAAGTAGAAGTATCGACACTCATGCCTAGAGTATCGATACTCTGGGCCTAGTTTTGATACTCCCCATAGGGGTATCGATACTACCTTTTTCTCAAGATCTATTTTAAGCTGTTGGTATCGATACTACTGTGCCAATATTGATACTGATAAGACAATATCGATACTACTTTATGAGCAAAGGTAAGAAACTTTGGGAATTTTAGAATCATGGTTGAGGGACCCAAACCACTTTTTCATCCTTCAATAAGACGTTAAGTGAGAACGATAAAAACAAGTTAAATTTCACTTAGAAACCCTATAACTAAGGGAAAGACTTGCCTTGTGTGATGTTTGGGAAATAAAACGGACACCCGAATCACTCTAGAATAAGGAATGTTTTATAATAAGATTGGCCAACCCTAAGATTATGCACTAGGCACATCTTTGTTAACTAGACGTAGGTACCCCAAGGCTCGACGAAGCAAGTTAGCGAGTGACGCAATCCGATGTAAAATTTTGGATTTCCACCCTAGGTAGGATAGAGAGGTGCTT
Source organism: Hibiscus syriacus (assembly GCF_006381635.1). Classification (NCBI taxonomy): domain Eukaryota; kingdom Viridiplantae; phylum Streptophyta; class Magnoliopsida; order Malvales; family Malvaceae; genus Hibiscus; species Hibiscus syriacus. Next base: position 2,358,022 of record NW_024063519.1, on the reverse strand, counting down.
GAGCTCTGAGATGTAGCCTCTTAGTCACACCTTGATGCCTACCTTTGTACGTATGTGTTAGTTAGCATACTTGTATGATAACAAGTATGAATTAAGTATGTTTAAGTACGTTTTAAGTATGATCATTAGAGGATACATGTAGTTTAGATTGAGTTATTAGTGTGGCACTGAGCTTGTGAACTCAAAGTTCGGAATTTGTTTTTGTGCACAGGTTAAGAGCAGGAGATTGGAGAAGCCTTTATCTAGACCGATTAGCACTAGCCGCCAGCTTTTGAGCATGTCTCGGCTTTTGTATTAGTGGCATGTGTTTTAAATGAGTCGTGTATGTCAGGTCAAGAGTAGGTATTCAATTATTTTGTAAACTTTAATTTCAAACTATTTTGGGGCTCCCGAATTTGTAAATAAAATATTATGAATTTATTATGACAAACTATGAGTTTATTGCAAATGAACACGATATTTTAAAAGAAAAGTTTTGGTTGGGCACTCCGGTGGTCTGTGTGATGTCATAGTCCGATGATCTTTGGGTTGTACTGGATTAAAACATTACAATTAATCTTGATATTTTTTTCTTTTAATTTAAAACTATGGAAAGCGATATACCACCATAAAAAGATGAATTAATTAAGCTAATCATTGACATCAAGTTGGCATAAAAAGACACCACAATGTGTACTATGGGGGAATTTTCTTGTTACACAAAATGTTAATTCGAGATGAAAATAATGATAATAATAATAATAAATATTATTATATTATCGAACGAAACAAAGTAAATAAAACTTAAAGTAGAGGCAAGAAATTGGTTTATTCATATTTAGACATTGAATCGGATAAGTAGAGTAACATAAATCGAAGAAGAATTTTGTTGAGGCATGTATGAAGAGTTTCCTTAAAACAGATTCGTCCTCTCCTATGTGTTTTGAGTAACATTGGACGTCAGTCTCCCAGGATTCAACAACAAACGATCACAACAGTAAGCACAACGTAGTGGTCAGTCGAACACAATCTTGCATTTCTCTATCACCGGAAAGAAAGATTTTGAAAGGAATTTTCTAAGTGATTTTCTAATACAACTTTGTGTATTGTGTCTCAAAGTTGTCTCTCAAAGTTGTGTCTATGATTGTGCCTCAACTAATCTATTTATAGGTGAGGAGATATGAATCAAAGGTTGGGATCTTTTGATGAATAGTTAAAATATTTCGTGAAAAGAATTTGTTGAAAAACTAATAAGTATGATTAAATGGATGCAACTTTAAACTAAAAAAATAAGCACATTAACCAGTGACATGACTTATTATAATAAGTCTATTCACCAAGTGACATAATTTATTATAAATTGCATAAATTTATTCAATTAAACTATTATTTTCTAACACTTCTTTTGTACCTTAAAATGTTTTTCGGCACCTTATTAATCTGGCCCTCCAGTTAGAAAAATACAGCCTAATATTGATTGGGACAATGAAAAAAGGTCTTTGAATCACAGATAAAATAGTAAAAGACTCGATTTTGTGTTTACAAGTGTAGATGCATCCAAGCATACAATAACAACCTTCAACTTTTGAACAAGAGTAATTCATTAGTTGCTAGAATCAGTGGCGGATTCTTTCGAATTTATTTTTATTAATTTTTTATTTTAGTAACGTTTTTCAACTTGAAATTTTATTTGTGATTATGTATTTAAAAAATTTATATTATTAATATATAAATATTTATTCTAAAAAAATAGATGCAGCCACCGATTAGAAGGCGTCTAGTTTTAAAGGATGAAGATGGAGGAGGGTAATAATAGAGCTTTAGTGAGGTGGTGGGGTTAGAGAATAGGGACCAAAGCGTGCTGAGTAGTCAGCCAGACGTGGTGGTGCTGTGGTAGGCTTTAGTGGTTTAGCACTAGGTGCATAATTTTGTGAGCCCCATTGACATGTCTAATCATGGAAAAGGAAATTTTTGGCCCCTCTTTCCTTTTTATTTTGCTTTTGGAACTGCAACGTCTTGTTTCTCATTCTTTGTTTTTTTTTGGTGGGGTGTGGGGGGCAATGTTTTTAGTAACCGAAAGTCATCATATCTCTCGGTTGTGGCAGTTTTTTCAGTTGATTTCCTTTACCCGTTTTTGAATGCCCCTTGCCCAGTTTGTCCTTTCCATTCTGGGTCAATTTGTAGTATTTGCAAGCCGATTATTATTATCTTCTGGCAGATCGAACGGTTGATTTCGAACACCATCTCACTAGATTTCAGAAAGCCTGGCGAAGCCGTGAATATTATGTATTAAAATTATTTCATTTTTTTATAATCATAGTCAAGCACTCAAATTGTCAGCTGATCTGAGGGCTTCATAATCCTTTTTTTGATATGTACTAGTACACGATCAACGACCACATTGGACGTACATAGAATCTATATATTAGCTCATACAATGGTATAAAAATATTTTAAATGAAAAACAAATTTTATCTACTATCTGAAGCAACTTTGAGCAGATCTCCCTCTCTTTTTGTTCCAAAATCACTCCTCTTAGTAGATGCGCAATTTATAATATCTTTAAACCATGTTGGTACAACTTGCAAGCTGATATCGTCATCCAACTTTCCAGCCCATGCACTTCAGCCGATATTGTCTATGACTTCTTAACATGTGGTTAGGACTTAGGATATATGCCCACTCATGCCATATTTTTCTCTGAACAATCAATCTTATATTTATCTGCTTATGTTATTGGTTTATTTTATTTAATATATTTTTTTTGGAGGACTTCTCCGTATAAATGATGAGCTTTGACAATTAATATATAACAATTAAATTAGAGTCCTTGTCAAGTTGAAAATACCAAATCTTGGTTGATTTTCTCTACACTCCCCTACGTCGGCTTAGACTAGTCTAATCAACTAACATGACAATTAGAGCCGTAATCAAACCGATTCGAATTGAGTATTGTGAATTTAGGGATGGATCGAGGGGCGGGTGGGGACAGTCATCGCCTTAAAAATTTAAAATTATCATAAATTTTAATTTTTTCTATGTATTTCCAATTGAAAATATGTTTCGCCCCCGGAATTTTAGTTACCCATGGAATATTAGGCCATATGCCTTAAGTTTAAGTTCGCCCTCAACATCAAATTATGCATCCGTCCTTGAATGAGTTCCACCCGACTCGAAAACTTTGAAATGGAGCTCAACTCGTCTCAAGAACTCGCGATTCTAAAATTTTCAAGCTCGACTTGAACTCAAAATCATGAACTGAAACTCGTAAAAGCTAGAAAAGGCTCGAAATGAAAAAAATCTTAAACTTAACTTAATCGAAGCCTCAAACTCGAACATGAACCTTAAATACATGAAAACCTTATACTGTATTTTTATAAAAAAAATTAATACATAAATATTATTAATAATTCATTTTTAAAGATAAAATCTTAATATATTATATTTTCGAACTGTTCATGAGTTTTCGAATCGAATATCAAGTAGCTCGTTTCGGGTCGTTAAGAACTTAAGTCGAATCCATTCAAATCGAGTATTTATCAAGTTATAATCAAATTATTCTTGAATAGTTCTTTATTTATCTCGTCTCATTTACAACACTAGTGACAATAATCTCAAAGAGTTTAATTAATCAAAGACGCATGTACAGTTCGGGGATTTTCCCTCTCACTTTGCCGATGATTGTAATATTCTTTGTTTTTTTAATGAATAACTAAAAATCGCTGTTAACATCCATTTGGTGAATCAAAGGGGGGGGGGAGCTCTTGTTTGAATTCAGCGATTAGCATGAAAATGAAACATTATATGTCAAACTTTCACTAAAGCACTCTGCCATATTCCATATAAACTTTATGCCTTAATCATAAATCATAAACTCTGGTTAAAGATTGAAGTAGTTAAATAAGTAGATCATAGACATGAATTTTTCCCTCTAGATGGCACTCTACTTCCCCAATAAACCCAATCTATCCCCCCTCTTCCTACGTTCACCATGAAGTGAGGATTTCTTTTATTTGAAACCTAATAAATTAGTTTGGACGAATAGTATTTAGAACCCACAATTTTGAAGAGGAGGTCAAAAAGGTAAAGATAAAGGGGTCTTTCCCTTGTTTTTTTAAAATTATACATTCTAAGATCTTTATAGATACATTTATTCCACTTTTTTATTCATTAATTAAGAAAGATAAAAAGAGAAAGAACATCACACCTAAGCCACTTCATTATGGATGGATCAAAGAAAAGAATATTTGGATCCACTTGCAAGGTTCTTGGAATATAATAGTAGCACATTATGGATAATATGCAAATTGCCCAAAGATCGCATTCATGGCCAACATGTAGTATAGCCCCTCAAGGGTTTAGCATTCGTTGGGGGCACCGCCATATTCTCTGTTGGCGTTATGAAATCAGATGTATATGAATGCAAATCAATATATGTAGTCCTTTGATTCGTCCATGGGAAAAAAATATATATATATATATATATAGGATGCTTGATTAGAAACATGATTCCAAGACTGTTTGGTATACCCCCTTTGAAGACCGGCCCACCGCCCATCACCCTACCTACGATTTGATTCTCATGAGAGTTCGGCTATAAATACTCCCCCCCACAAAGGAAAACACAATTTCTATTCGTATAAATAAAATATAAAATTTTAAAGCTATAAGAATAATTCTCCTTCGTGTTGGAAAATAGTATAGATTTCGAAAATGTTTCAGTTCGTGGTAATTAAGACTTTGGTTTCTTAATATAATATACAATGGAGGAACTTACCGGGGATAGAGGTCATGTCCCCCAAAATTTGGGAAAATTGCCACTAGGTCCCCTTGAAATTTTTATAGTTTTTCATTTGACTCTCTTAAAATATTTGAATCTTTTTATCATTTTGAAATTATTAAAATTTCATATATATATAAATTAAATCCGTATCCTCGAAATATAAATGTAATGTATATAACTTATTTTTCATACACATAAACCTCAAATATGTGAATTTAAACTTAACTTTTTAAAATATTTAGTTTCTCCTGAGAGTAAAACCTTTGATATTGATGATATATAATTGCTATATACACACATTTAGTCTTGTTTATTAGATTTTTATTTCAGTATTTTTTTGTTTTTCCTTTTTATAGTATTTTCAAATAAAAAAATGAGAAAAATATATATTGAAGAAAACCAGAAGTTGATATTCCTCTCAATTTTTGAATTAATGAAAACGAAAATATTTAATTTCTCCTAAGAGTTTTTTCTTCTTCTGATGTCGCACTTCACGATGACAAATGGTTGGGGCAGATGGGATACTCCCTCCCCCATCCCCATACTAATATAATATTTTCAATACACCACCTACTCACCACCTATGACGAGTAAATTTTTTAAATCTACACCAACTCACGTGAAACCCTGTGACCACCGATAAAATGACACGTGACACTTTAAAAATTAAAACTCATTTCCCCTTATTTTAACAAAAACATATAACACATACTTACACTGGTGTAAGTCAATAAAATAAAAAATGTTGGTTTTGTTTTTTTAAAAATAAAAATAAAAATATATTTTTATAAAGTGTCACATGTCATTTTTTTAGTGGTCATAGGGTTCTATGTCACTTTTCGTGATGAAAGTGGGTGAACCTGTTAACTGCAGAAAACACCAAGTATAAAATCGAGAATTTTAAAATATTATGTATGAAACTAAGAATTTGATATACTTCATGTATGAATGGGGTAATTAACCCTATTCATAATGGTCTAAAATTTATACAATGGGTAATTAGTGGGCGGCAGGATACGGGGCGGCCGGATGCAGGGCGAATAAGGTCTCAAACCCATCACTTACCCACTACACACGGCATTTATGGCTTTTTACATTCACACCCACCCACTACCCACTAAACTTATACCTATTCCCTCTCAATTGGAGCGGTTGCGGTGCGAAATCCACGAAATTATACCCATCTTCCATCTCTAGCAGTAATCGGTGACATGACAAATAGGTTAAATTGGTTTTTTTTATCAAGTTCGAGGTTCAAATTGATATTTTTGAAAGTTCAAGGGCTTATTCGATTTTTAAGAAAAATAAAATTATTTTAATATTTAAAATATAAAAAATAAAAATAAAAATACTAAAAATAAAATTTAAATTACTAAAAAAATTTACCTCAAATTTAACCTGACTTTACAGAGTTATATCTAACAGAAATTGGTAGAATAACTCAATTTTCCTATTATTATTTTTTTGAGATCAAGTTTAGGCGAAGTTTACTTCTCTCTATCGTGTTAATTCACTAAAATACTCCTTTTAACCGTTGATCGCCATGACGACATTGTAATAGTCAACGGCGAAAATTATTAGTCAAATGATCATATTAGATTTTTTTATATAAATTTAAAGACTATATTGAGTATAAAAATAATTTGAGGGTGAGGTTGGTTTTTCATTTTATAACTTGCATGACTATATGCCTTCGAAAGTTTAACAGTGCATACTAATAATGACGATGTATATCGGCTCATCTCATCTCCCTCTTTCAATAGTCCTTTTACATTTGCGAGGTCAATTGATAGTCTTAGTGCTAAAGCATGATTTGTCGACTTACAGAAGATTTATCGCGAAGAAAAAAATGCATCGGGTATTACAACCGAGGCGGGTTCCCTACCGGATGGATCTCTTAATGTCTCTTCTTCGTTCCCAACACAGTTAATCGATATTTTGCATAGAGATATCGAAGATCCGACTTACTTGCATACAAGGTAACAAGATCCTAATGTAATTGATTTTGAACTCTTCTTTAGCATTCAAAAAATATCTTCTACTATAATTCGTTCCATTTTTCCATGAAAATCTCTGTGGAAGGATTGTCAAGAAAACAATATAGATCTATGTTTACTTTATAAAATCATATATAGGCGTGTTATTTTATAAGCAGAATTATTGTTAAAGTTAATTTAATAATTAAGCCATCCAAAGGAAGATGTCTGATCCAATCATTATGTATATATATGCGTTTTTTCCCATTTCATTTTCAAATTATAAAATAAGTAGCACGAACCAACTTACCTCAGTTGTTAAGAGAATCGCTGTTGTTCTTAGAGGTCATGGGTTCTCGAGCACCAACGGTTGCAGCAGGGTGATTGAGCATTCATTGTCAAATAATTAAGAGTATTTCGAACTAATACTACTTTGTAATCACCTTAGCTTACTCAAAAAAAAAAGAAAAAGAAATAGGGTAAACTACAAAGTTGATCACATTTGTTTCATTTTTTTTAAATGTATGGTCACTCGATAAAAAAATAATTAACACGTGGTTACTGAGACGTTAGTTGTCGCGAATTGGATGACTGGCTCGTTAGTAAAAAGTTTAATTTTTATTTGAACTCTTAAACTTGAGATAAATTACTAATTATGGGTCTCTTTGTAAATCCAAAATAATTCAGTGATAAAAATCAATTAACCCCCTTATTGTCACACCCCGAATTTAATTTAAAGTTTATTTTAATTATTTTAATTAATTAAGGGACCAAAATGGGTAGTTTTGAAAGATTTTGGGTCAACCTCGTAAGTTTGGAAAGTTTAGGGGCTTAGCCTTGAATTTACCCAATTTTCTAGTTAGTGAAAAAATGAAAAAAAAAATGGGAAGTTGGCGGCTGGGATGGATTAAACTCAAGACTTAAGGTATGGTCGGCCATCCTTCTACCACCTAACCTAGGTCACTGTTTATAACTAATTTAATAAATATATGTATTATATTAATTTTTTGGGGTTATAACCCATTTGTCAAGCCCCTCCCCTATTGGTGAACCAAGTATACAAACCCTAAAAACCCAATCCCCAAATTAAACAACCTCATTCGCACCTCCGGCTAGCCCCTCCAGTTAGCGGTTGAGTGCACCGCTGTTGTTTTCAGCTTCAGTAGCGACGGTCGATCCAACTCAACCCCCAGGTCACCGTTAGGCGCAAAATCGTTAAAACTCGCCGACTCGCCCTCCTTGATTTGATTTCATCGCTCATCGTTGGGCGTCATTGCCGCCCCCATCTGGAATACCTGGTCTTTGCGACCATAACCCAATTGGCTACTCGTCATGGTTCTCAGCCGTCCGCCGTGAAGGATCCAACGTGGGTTCGTCAAAACCCAAAACATCGCCGCCTCGATTTTCCTCGTTTTCGTTCGTTCCAACTCTATTTTGCCTCACTGTCGCTGCCATTAAACCTCTCACTATCATTCGCTCGTAACCCGACCAAATTCATCATCCACTGTCACTGTTCTTGCTGTGGGTAAGCCTTTCGTCGCCTTTGTTCGAATATTTTTTCTCGTGTTTTGGCTTGATTATTTGTTAAATTGGGTCAACATTGGTGTGTGGTTGATTGTGGGATGCTCGACCGTCCGAACCTGCCTTGTCACCGTCGTCACGCGCTGCCATACGTTGATAGTGCGCGTGGGGCTTATTCGTGGTCCAGTGAGCTTTTTAGAATCGGTTCGAGTCAAATCGAACCGGTCTAACCTATTGATCTTGACCCAAACCATTGACTTTTACCTGACCATTGACTTGCCCGTTGACTTTGACTTTGACCAGTTTGACCGTTAACTTTGACCAAAAAGTCAAAAATTTTGAAAAGTCACATTTTATGTTTATCGACGTTCTGAGTCCGAATCTAAAGTCCATTTTAGCAAATTTGAACTCGATACATTTTTTTTGGCATTTTATTTCCCAATTCAATACAAATTTTCACGTTTAAATTTTGTTTCTAATGTAATTGGTTTGGCCATGTATCCGAGAAATTATGGGACGTGGAATTAAAGTTTGAGGGCGATCAAATGGAGTTTAATTGGTTAACCGATGTGACTTGAAAATCGAAGTAATACTTTACTACCCTTAAGCATGTTTTATGGTACATGTTGGTGATTTGTTAATGCATGATTGAAGTTATTGGTCAATTACATAGAGTTAATTATTGATGGACTCGAATTGAATACAATATAAGAACAATAAACCCAATAAGACTCAATTGACTCGTGTAAGGAACTAGAAGATCGATAAGAGATAAATCTAAGTTCAGTGAGTAAATCAATTAATCTCAGATTCGTAAATTCTGATTAATCTCGTTAAAGGTAAATGTTGAAAATACTTGGATATGAAACTATTAAAATACCCGTGGGATGTAAAAGACAAGGATTGTCCCTGAAAGTGAAAATAACCCTGTAATCGATCATAACCTTCGAGATGGTAAAAGACTTAGAATCCTGATTCTTGAATAAACTCCTAAATACTAATTTTCTAGAAGTAATATATGTCGAAATTAAATAAAATGACTGAAATATCCTCGAAATGGGAAAATGACCTAGAATTTCTAATTCCTGAGCGAACACCCGGAGGCTAAATTAAGGAAAGTACTTTACTTGTCTGAATTACTCGAAATGACTATATTATATGAAAAAGTTGAACTGAATAGAAGTGTTGTATGTATCCGAATTGTTGAAGCAATCGAGTTAATCTGGAAACTCTAAAATAACCGGAATAAACTTGAATGTTAAATTACCTAAGTACCCTTAATGACCTAGAATTAAGTGGATGATTTGGATAAGTCTAGAAACGCTGATGAACTTATATGTTGTACCATCCATAAGGGTTATGAACCAAGAATCAAGCACATAGACATTTCTTGATACCGTAGCAATACATAAATGAAATAAATACCATTGAAATACATGTTTGTCTATCTAAGATCCATTCAACGATGATTTTGAAGGTGATCAGTTCAACTAGAGCAATCATTATTAAGAAGTGAATAATGGTGAAGTACCTCTGTCTGAATGATATGCAAGTTACGAAGTGTTGGGATTGGTTAGTTTAATTTAACTTGAAATCCTGCTAATTCAATATAAATCCTAAATACTATAAATTGTTGTTTTACTCTCATTGGGTTAAATTACTAAGAATTATTCAAGAAATCAAAATGTCTAAAATGCCTCTGGTTGCCTGAATAATGGATCACTCCTGTCACATCTGAAATCTCTAGTAACTCTGACGTAAAAGATTCTGAATACCTTCCTGATTACTTAGTGCCTCTGAAAAATATTTGAATATTATATGATCTTGACAAATCACTTCCCGAATGACTAATAATCTGTTAGCTATCAAACCCCTTTTTATAAGGATCTCATTTATAAAATACAATCAATTTGTAGAAGTTTCGTGTTTTCCCCACTTGATAATTGCTAAGTACCTCTGGGAAATAATTGGATCCTCTAGTGTATTCCAATGTGCTATATGATTATTTTATCTGTCCTAAAATGTGATTTACCCAAGTTACTGATTTATTGTTTATGAACTATGACTACATGATATGTGCTCTCTGGTTACTTATTTTCACTGGGTTCTTGATGTATGGATCATGAAATCTACTGTTTACTGTATGAACCGATTATTGGGATACTGTATGGGTAGGATTCTGGAGTATATAGGTTCAGATTCGATCAAGCTGGTAATTCCTCATGCATGTTCAACACCGATCAAGCTGATAATTCCTTATGGACCTAATGTGACCCTTGGGTAGGCCCAATGGGCCTAGTGGTAAGACCTTATGGACCCTAAGGTACTCTCGAATGATGGCTCCTCTACTGTGTGCATTGGGTAAGTCCTTGTAGGCCTAAGGGCATACCTCTCATGTGGGCACCTACGCTTCGGCTAGGGTAAGACCTTATGGACCCAGATGCCCCCTTAGGTTGACACCTACACCCAATAGCCTAGGGTAAGTCCTTATGGATGTAACTCTGGGAACTGCATATCAGTGTTTGGTTGGAGGGTATTACTATGGTTTTAAAATATGTTTTAAACTACTAATGTTTTTAAAGAATCTATACACATTTCTCTACTTTGTTGGAACACACTAGACTCCCTAATCAATCTTCTGAATTTGTCTCTCTTTGAATATTTCTTTTAGACCGTAAATTCCTGTTTGTAAATGAAAACTTAGCTAATGGAATCTGAATTCACCTCTAGAATCTAATGATGAATGTCTCGCTAAGGAATTTATGCTTTACCTTATACCTGATGGCCTGTTGCATTCATCTAGTAGTTTTGTATTATTAAGCTTCCCAAAGCTCACTCTTTACTCACCATTTCAGGTTAAAAGAATCGATACAGTGAAACTATCAACTTTAGTTTTGGGAGTTACTTCGGCTTTGCTTGCAAAGTACGATACAATGTGTAATTAGAGGGGCATGTAGGTCACATTTGATTTATATATATATATTAAGCCTGAAAATTGTATGATTTTAATTCTGTTTGTAATATATGAATGATTTTCTGAACTTGTATTTTATTTAGAAATTATTTTATGATTTTATATGTTTTAACAGAAATTTTAATTTTTCCTTATTTTTTGTGGATCGCTTCAGTGGCCCTAATGTGATACCTCGGATCGAATTGAGTCACGCGCATCGATCTGAGGGTGTTACACTTTTCCCATAGGTTTTATTCCCAAATAATAAATGGAAATTCCATAAAATCAAACCCCCAATTTTCATTTTAATCTCGTCACCATTCTGTCGATCCTCCGCCGTCATTCGATCATTGGTGACCGTCAATGTTGATGCCATCGTGAGTGCCATATCACAACGATCAAAACACCGTTGAGAGTGTCCTGTGAGCCACTCTCGTTCGACGTGGAAAACTCGTCGAAGTTCTGTTGGAGAACTCAAAACCACCGTATGTTATCAACAAATTTTGGCTGATCCAGTCACCGTTAGGCCTCACCGTCACCATCCATGTGCTCCCTGATGTCTTGCGAACCAAATCCAATTGGTGTGAACATCCCTGTCACCATCGTGGAAGGGGCTGAAGCGTGGATGTTTCGGGTTTGTTGATAAACATATGGAAAGAATGGGTAAATTGATATTTTATCCCTGAACAATTTTGGGTTTACAAAAAGACCCATAATTAGTAATTTATCTCAAGTTTAAGGGTTAAAATAAAATTAAATCTTTATACTAACGTGCCACATCATACAACTTCCGACAACTAACGTCTCAGTGACACATCTTAATTAAAATAAAACAAAAGTGATCATGTATTGATGTTTTTGGATTGAGTGACCATATGTTTAAAAAAAGAAATAAAAATGACAAACTCTGGTAATACTACTTCAAAATAAAAAGGGCCAAAAGTCTTGGTTAGTAAATAAAAGTCGGAGTCTTAGCTGATCGAAGTTAAATTCTTTATAACTGATTTTTTTCTTCTTCTAAATATGGCTTTTGATAGGTTAAAATTACATGTTAATCATATATTAGATAAGTCAAAATTAGTGTTGCTCAAATATCTGATAAGAGAGAAAATGGCATGACATCATAAATATTAATTCATCTTTCTTATATTCTCTGCAAGAACGATAGTAGCTGGAGAATTAAATTTCATCCTAGGCATGTCTGATTCCTTTCCAAAACCATTAGCCATGAATCTTATTCTTCAGTACCATCACATCAGTCAATTTATGAGTGGATAGGGTAAATTCTGTATATTTATTTTTATATTTGAGCTAGTCTGAATTTACATCTGAAAATAATAGTGTTTTTTAAGTTTAATTTGAAATATATAAATATTAATATCAAAATATTGAATGAGCTTTGTGCCAAAAAAATAGAGTCATGGTCCAAGTAGACTATTTTTTTAATAAGGGAATATTATACTTTATTAATGTTATAATCTGGTGAAAATAATCGCAAGTAGAAGATAAAATAAAAAAAAATCATATATAAATTTTATGAAAAAATAGACGGAAAAAGGATCAAGGGTATAAAAGAAAATAATTATTATAGTAAAAATTTATATAAAAATCGTAAAAGTAATCACAATAACCCTAAAAACTCTAGGTACGTACATAAATATGTGTACACACATAAAATATGTTACTTGATTTGTACCGAGGAGGAGCTCCGCCATTGGACTTGTCGAGATCGATTTTTGGTTGACTTGGAATTGGGTTTCGATTTAAAAAAATGTTAGAGTCACACCGATTATTTTAAAAACATTTAGGTAGATCGGACACCATCTTACCTGATATGCATTTTACCAGAAATATGTCGGATTCGGGAGTCGGTTACAGTCAAGGAATGATTAGCACCCTTATACTGCCCTTTCGGTACCAATTAATTTGTTGGTAGTCTTAATTGCGAAAATTAAAATTTAAAAATTCAATTTGAGTAATTACCTTTGATCGATTGAAAGTATCCCTAAAAAGTAAAAAATGTTAGATAAGAAATAATAAATAAATAAATAAATAATAAATAAATGAAAGGAAAAAGGAAAAAATAATAAGAAAATAGAAAATAAGAAAATTAAAAAATTAAATAAATCAAAAAGAGAAAAAATAATGAAATAAAATAAAAATGATAAAAATGTTAGATTTTAAAAGTAATAAAATAAAAATAAGAAGCAGAAAAGAAAAATAAATAATAAAATAAAAAACATACTAAAATTAAAAAGAAAATGAATAACTAAAAATTTAAAGGACCGAATTGAAATTAATTTAAATTGAGGGATTAAATTGGTACTAAAAAATGAGCTGCAAGAGAAAAATAAAGAGTTAGGGGGTCAATTTGCAAAATATAAAAATTGTAAACATGGATTAAATTGAATAAATAAAATTCAGAGACAAAATTGAAACAGATGACCAAAATGAATTATGTTTCAAAAGTTGGAGGATGGCGGAAAGGATTTAACTATCCTTTAATTACAATATAGTCCCTGATATATGAATACCTATAAATCCCACATTTCCCTTCATTCTCTCATTTCCTAAAAAAACTGCTCCCCCAACCGAGAGAAGCTCTCAACCCTTCCAATCGGCCCCGATGGCCGGTCACCTCTTGGTGGCCTCCCTGCAACGTCGACCACCGCCTCCAACGGTCGAAAAAAATCAAACTCCCTCAGAACGTCCTCATCTACACCCTAAACACGAATCTAAAACCGATTTCCCTAAAAGAACACCAAACGACATAGATCTAAAGAAAACTGTTCAGTTTTCTGACCTTGTCCGATGACCCTTCGATTTTGACGGTGCTTGGCTCCCCTCGGTGTCGACGAACAGAATAACTCTTTGTTTTTATTTACGCCTTTTGCGAAAGATTTGTTTTTTGCTTGATAATTTCTTGATTCTCCTTTTGTGTGTATCACTTGGTGGTTTGTTTTGTCGATTTGCGTTGGTCGTTTTTTCTGCTCGGTTTTTGTTGTTTGATCAATGTGTTTGGTTGCCTTATGTTCTGTTGTGTTTCGTTTTTGTTCTTGGTTTTTTTGATCTGTGGTTATGTGGTTCTCTTGTTGTTGATTTTGCCATTGTTTGGTGGGGGTATTTATACCCCTTCACGGTGGTCGTTTCTGATTATCATGGTTACATGCTCGTTGTTGGATTTCGGGATGGGTCAGTCCCGATTTCCTTGGCAAGAAATCTCGACGCCGTTGAGACGTGACTGGCTCTCGATCTCCCTGTACGGTGCCCTATTGGCTAAAGCAATGAAAACCCTAATTCGAGATTAAGCTGGGTCAGCCCAAACCCGGTTGTGCAGCCCACACCCTTGCTTGACATGGACCGAATTAAAACAAAAAATAATTAATGAAAAAATATAATAAATAAAAATAAAACTAATAATAATAACAATAATAATAATAATAATAATAATATTTTATATATATATAATATTTCAAAAAACCATATAATATATATATTTTCAAAAACATTTTAAAACTATATATTATATATATATTTTTTAAAAATGTTTTCAAAACTATATATTATATAGTTTTGAAAAATGTTTTAAAACTATATATTATATAAGTTTTTAAAATGATTTCAAAACTATATATTATATAAGTTTTTAAAATGATTTCAAAACTATATATTATATAAGTTTTTAAAATGTTTTCAAAACTATATATTATATAAGTTTTTAAAATATTTTTAAAAACTATATATTATATATATTTTCAAAATGTTTTCAAAAAACTATATATTATATATATTTTCAAAATGTTTTCAAAAACTATATATTATATATATTTTTTCAAAAATCATTTACAAACTATATAATATATATATTTTCAAAAATCATTTTCAAAGCTATATAATATATATTTTTAAAACCCGATTTTTAAACAGTATATTATATGTTTTCAAAAACCGTTTTCTAAAAAATTATATATTATATTTTTCAAAAAAATTCAAAAATTATATTATATTATATATATATATATATAATAGAACAAAATAAAAAATCCGGACGAAAATGAGTGTCTACAACCTTCACAACTCATTTTTTCTCCCAAAATATATTATCAGTAATCAAATTGTATCATAAAAATTTTAAACTGGGTTAATAAAAATTCGAACCACACTCGTTGATAATTCAGAATAAAAAACAAACATGCGCTAAATGTGTTGTATATTTAAATATTTACGACACATTATATTTGTATCTTATATTAATATGACTATATGAGTGCATGTTCGTAATTAACTGGTATAATTATAAAAGACACGACACACCTCCATAAAATAAAGAGATTCTCTTAACAACCGTTGATTGTGCAAACATGAAAACTAGTTGGACAAAATAGACGGGAAAATGACGTTAATCATCTACGCTTGTGGAAAACCATCTCTCTTAAGATTACTCCCACTTGAAACTTTCTTTGTTCGTGAACGAATCAAAATACTTGTTCCGGGGCGCTCTCAAATTAATTAAGTCATTCTAAAATTTAATTAATTTGCAATATTTGTATGGGATCTCTTTACTAAAAAATTAACGGTTGAATGAAATAGTTTAAGGTAAGCGAAATTTAAAAGAAATATATATACATATATATACACAATAGGATGAGGGGGTTAATGTGAAAATTATGAGACAAAACCGCTTTCGGTATTGATTCAAATGCAATGGAGCTGTTTGTTTGGAAAGATGCAATGCTATTTTTGGCAGTTTACCACCTTTTTTTTACTTCCTTACAAAACTATGTAGGGGGCCCAATCATGCATGCCTTAAAATTGTAAAACAAATAAAGTAAAAGATATATAAATACTTTGTCGTTTCTACCACTAGACATTATGTAAAAGAATAGTGTACGAACTAAAGGGCTTCTTTTCCTTGACTGCTGCATTGGATGGAAATTTCGTATCAATAATTGAAGAGAGAATTCCTTGAAGTTTGACTGTTTATGGGGAGAAAAACCCACTTTTTTGATAATGAATATTCCTTAACCGAACTATGATTTACTATTATAATAATAATGTATTAGATAAACATGTGTATTATAATTGGAGGTACTCGTTAACAAATTTTATTTTGCACCCTATCAACAATGTCGCGTTGGGGGGATGAACTGACACAAGGAATCACCGAAGTCGTTTTAAAATGATGGAAGGTAGACTACATGTGACAACACCTTATGACATCACCGCGTACTTCATCTAAAGTTTTGTGTATTTTCGTAGGAATTCCGACTCATTATCATAAAAAAATGACATCTTTGAGTTTGAATACCATGAAAACTATGAGTTTATGACGATATTTTGCTGTATAAACGTTTCGTTAAATTGATCTTAGACCATCTTCAGATTGTACCATCTATCTAGGTTTCTTAATCTTCTCTTCACTATTTTAACAAGATTATTCGGTTGACAACTCTTACATTTCACGACATTATACAAAACTTTAGGCCCAATGGCCTAACCATGAAATATGCCTGCTTGCTTAATACCCTAATTGTAATATTTTACCATACTATACTCCAGTTGTTACATCAAAACTCACAAAGCCTTAAAACAATAAAATTTACCCACTGATCAAGTTTTTACCATTTTCATGAGGTGTTAAAAGTGCAAGAATGTGTGTTTCCCCCCCGACATTTACAAGTCAATGAAAATACCATTGCATGCCATCAAAACCCACATAAATCTACATTCTTGTTCAGTAAGGCCAAGCTTAAAAGCAAACGGTGCGCTTTATACGGAACAAGACATTTTAATCCTTAAATTTTACTGATCAACTGTAATAATAGTTTTGACCTTTTTTTTATAGTTTTTCAACACAAGAAGTTGCTGTTAAAAAAACACTTCCAATTTATTTGTCCATGGGGGTTAGAAATATTCCAGGAATCAGCCGAATGGTCCCTGGAATCGTAGAAAACAAAAGAAGAGAGGGAAGGGATTGGGAGAACGCCGGGGTCGAAAAGTGCATTTGGCCACCAATATGGCTGTTTCGTCGCTTTGTGTTAAACCATGTTTATAAATTGACTAGACTAACCCCGGTTTCTTTTTCCGACTTGTTGAGTCTTAGTGTGCTTCTGTGATTTTCGTCTTTTCATTTCATTTCACTATATTTTCTTCTCTCTTTATTTATCTGTTTTCTCTCTCTCTCTCTCTCCCTTTGCTTATTTAAAAACCTACCATTGGCTGTCTTCGATGTCCTAAGATCTCACACGTTGCCATCTTCTCTGCTTTCTTTCATACCCTGTTCCTTTTATCTACTCTCTTCAGGTTTCAAAGTTAGCCTTTTAGAATTTGATGTTATACGATTTAATGTGTTTCTTTATTTGGCTATATCTTGGTCTAAAGTTTTGGTTTTTCTGGTGAAATATGCAGAAGATAAACAAGAAGAAGCTAAGTTAAAAAAAGATGACTAACCAACAGAATGTGGTGGTTCTTGATGTGATATCGCATGGTGTTGGGAAGGTGTTGCCTCCCTCGTCTCTGACAGTGGCTAAGTCATTTTCACCTCAAGACCTTAAGATGCTGTTGATGAAGAAATTCGAAACTGAAAAAGGAGGGGCTAAAGTCAATGCCTGGTTGGATTCCATGAGAGCGTCTTCTCCGACCCGTATCAGGTCGACTACTGTTTCCTTGCCCGAAACCGATGACAGAAGCTCCTGGATTGTAGGTTCCGTTTCCCAGTCAATAATCCTTATTCCCCTTTGTTATTGTTACCGGTTAATGATGAATGACCTTTTTTTTTTCTTCTATGTATTAGGTACATCATCCCTCGGCTTTGAGCATGTTTGAGCAAATAGTAGCTGCATCAAGAGGGAAACAGATTGTAATGTTTCTTGATTATGACGGCACGCTCTCTCCGATCGTTGAAGACCCGGATCGAGCTTTCATGCCTAAAGAGGTTCATATCTTCATGTTCTCAACTAATGTTGCTTGCCAGCTATAAAACTCCTATTAATTCCTCGGTCGTCTCTAATCAGATGAGAGCAACCGTGAGAGACGTCGCCAGATATTTTCCGACGGCAATAGTGACCGGGAGGTGCAGAGACAAGGTACATTACACTGCCATTATCTTACGGTTCATATACTTGGTGTTCGATTAATACAAAGACGGACAATGTTGAATTGAATTGGTTTTTGATGATACAGGTCTACAGCTTTGTAAAATTAGCTGGACTTTATTATGCTGGTAGCCATGGTATGGACATCAAGGGACCATCTAAAAGTTGCAAATACAAGAAAGTAAGAGTATCAAATGTACTCGTGTAGTTTCACCTATTGTACTTTTTAGTTGCCCTTTTTTTCCTCACCAGTAAAAATCTTGCTTGGATGCTTCTGGTTTTCATTTCTACTGACAATTTGTGTGTGTTATTTAGGGTAACCAGGGAGTTCTTTTCCAGGCTGCCAGTGAATTCTTGCCCATGATTGAAGAGGTTTTTGTCTCCCACAATCTAGTGCATTTCAGAAGTTCAAAAAGAAACAATCCGTATTAAGGGGATTGATTTGTTTGCTTTTAAATTTCCAGGTTTACAGAGCTTTGGTAGAGAAAACAAAATCCATTGCAGGAACCAGAGTGGAAAACAACAAATTCTGTGTCTCCGTACACTTTCGCTGCGTGGATGAAAAGGTACACAAGCAAGCCATCTTGCGTCTTCAGTTACGATTAATTTTGTGGTGCCTACATTTATCTCACAGAGTTCTTGTCATTGGCCAGAGCTGGGTTGCACTAGCCGAACAAGTGAGGTCGGTGCTCAGCGAGTACCCCAAGCTTAAACTAACTCAAGGCAGGAAGGTATTAGAGATCCGACCCACCATCAAATGGGACAAAGGAAGAGCCCTTGAATTTTTATTGGAGGCACTAGGTTACGCCGATTCAAATGATGTTTTACCGGTTTATATCGGCGATGATCGATCCGATGAAGATGCATTTAAGGTCGAATTTAATTAAAAATAAATAACTATATGATGTATAATTGAGTTCTAAAATTTAACACATCATTTTTAATGAATCAGGTTTTACGTGAGAGAAGGCAAGGGTTTGGTATTCTTGTTTCCAAATTACCCAAAGAAACAAACGCTTCTTATTCTCTTCGGGAACCAGCTGAGGCAAGATTACTAATCCTACCTTGCAATTTTTTTTACATCAAATTTGAGCTAACTTCGATTATTTTACAGGTGAAGGAGTTCCTGAGGCGTTTGGTGGACTGGAAAAAATTCACACAGAGAGAGCTTAGATGTGCTTAGCTTTACGCATTGTATTTCAATCCCACCCTGCATATATGATTAAAGCCGTGGAGGGTGGAAGTAATGTATTTTCCTTGTTTTAGAGAGAACTCCCAATTGTAATTAGCTAACTACCATTATGTTCAAGAGGCTGTAATTTAGGCCCCCACCCCCCCAAAAAAATGGAAAATCTTTCAACTATTTCTCTCTCTTTATCCTTTTATTATTTGAATATAATCATTTGTTTGAGATATCCTCAGATATGTTGACCATAGAACTGAAAAAAAATATGGTATAACTTTAATGAGACAACCACGTGTTGACGAAGACACTTGCATCTGCCATGTAATTTTTGCCTGTCCATTTTCAACTGCTACACATATATAAATGAATACTATAAGGTTAATGCCAGCAGTTCACGTTCTTAAAATAATAATTGACCCTCCCATGCCAGGTTTGATCCGAAACAAACCAACATTCAGAATCTACACATCCATTGGTTGTTTTTCCCTGTTCAAGCAACATGCAAGTACAATACAAAAGGTTTAATTATAACCTTAAAAGCTGTATATGTTGCGGGAAATATTTTTTACAAGATTGTTTATTATGACTTCACCGATGTGAACTAGACACGTCATTAGTTTCTTAGTTCCAAGTGCTTAATTAGGACAATAATCCCTGCTTTCTTTAAGGGAAAATCCTACAGTTGGGGGCTTAATCCATGTGATTACTATATTAAACAAAGTTTGTTTAACTGATGAATTGGCATTAATTTTCCATTAAATATTGCAACTGTCAGTTTCATCTTTCACGCATATGATGATCTCTAGGCGAAAGAAAGAGAGTGGAAAGCAATGAAGCATATTAGTTGGAAGAAATAACAGCAAGCTCAAACTTATTACAGTTTGAACATTTGGAGTTTTCCTGAATAAGTTGATGCAATCCAAATATTTTTACTGCCAAGGAATTGTCTATATGTATCTTACTTGTGTGTTTTTTTCAACATAAACAGAATTTTTAATTTATCGAAGTTGTATCAACAAACGTCTTGTCAAATACAGACTGAATAAATACGGTCGTGACTATTGAAATAACATATAACAATGATTGCGTAGAGATAGCCTATAAACAAAACCATTAACAAGTGAAGCAATGACGTACAAAAACTGAACACACCAAAGGTTCCGAGCATCATGGAGGAGAGAAACTTGAAGAATAACCAAAATGACCAACGATAAAAGCGATCTCCCCTTAATAATAATCTCATCTGGCACCTTTAAGCGATAATCAACAGACCGTCTTAAACAAATGAACAGAGGAATCATGCATCTGGAAATCAACAACCATGTATTCAGGTAAAATAAAAAAAAATCAACAAGAAAACCAAATAAAAACCTATACCGAGAGTCCAAAAATATCAGTAGTCATGATAACCCTTACTAGAGAAAGAGCCAAAAGTATTATTATAGTAAATACAAGAATATCAGTAGTCATGATAGGATGGTGAACGGAGAAGACCACCACCGCTGTCATAGATGGAAAAAAAATTGAAAATTACCCAAGAATTTTTAACTACCGTAAAGAGTTTGTGAATTTGTGAGTGAGCGGTTAGTACTAAAATAAATTCAATACGTACATAACGTGCCGTATCTTACTTGTGTTGTGTTTATAGATTTACGGTTTATAATTGAGTAACCAAGCGAGGGAATTGTGTTTAGAATTACTGGATCGAAGGGCACATTGTTTTTTTCTATTTCAAATGGCTTATAATTAATGTATACAACTTGTTGATGTTTTGAACAAATTGCATCAATTGATGGCTCTCCTCTTTATCCATAGTAAGAAAATTATTGTAAGATGGGGAGTAGTATAAAGTCCGCCAATGCGATCTAGGACAAAACTGTACATTTTGCACTCACCTTGCAATAATTCTCACTTAACTGGGTTCTAAAGAATGGGAACCCTTTAATCATTGAATAAAAACACATATTGATGGGTAACCTCACCCCATACAAAACAAACCTCTGATAGCCCTCGTGAAAACACCAAAGAAGAAAAAGGGTTTGGCTTTTTGTTTGAATGTTACTAATTTTATCCAAGTTCCACTTGTCCATTATCTACCCTAGAATGGGATAGTTTCCACCATTACTCCAATACTAATCAAAAGCTCAATCATAGGTAAGAACACCAAAATAAAATAAAATAAAATAAAATATTTTAGAACAAGATTATCCCTACATTTGTAATTATTGAAAATAATATAGAGATCTTAACGGAAATGGATGTTTAAGTCGAATTATCACAAGGACCCCAACGGTTCTTATAGTACTACCAAATGATAATGGAGAATCGGCACCGTTGCAGGGCACAAAGGGGATGCATAAAATACTATTGTTGTATCTTCAAACACAGGTAGAAGCAGAGAACTTTTTCTTTTTAGAGCATAAAGACGGTTTAATTGGGTGATGGAGGTTATTAAAGATGTTTAAAACAATAAAGAAATGGGGGTATGAGATCTGTGCATGTTTAAGATAGTGGGGAGGGGATTGCTCTCTAAACTATTGGGCACTTGGATTTGAGAGAACCCACGTCAAAAGATTAAAAAAGACAGTTTAGATTTTTATAATGGGTCTAATTAATCGATGGTTATATTTCTGTGAAAGGTTAGGTGGTGAAAAGGATGGGCACTAGTAGGTGAAAAGGGGGAGGGGGGGTTCACGGTCGAAGAGGAGTTGGAATCCACTTCAAGTGCTTTCATTTTAACAAGACATGGATTTTTAATGGGGACATCCAGCAATTATTCTTTCAACACATGAAATCTCCCTCTCTGGTTCTTTCATACGTGTAAAGAAAGGTACCACTAGATTTGAACCCATCATAGGGTCTTTAAAATTCCAAAATAAAGTATATAGCAGAAGCTCCAATTATTGTAGGAAAAGAAACCACTTCCCTTCCACAAAACCAACTCACCCTCACTTATTATGATTAAACTATTGGGCCACTCAGATCATTTACAGGGGAGACTCTGGTGTTGTGTCTCACAACTAAAATACATTGTTAGATTTGGGTTTTTCGAGGGAATCCATTTTAATAATAACTAGTTGAATCCAATGCCCACCATTAAAAAACAAAGAGAGGAAACCCATATGAGTTGTGTGTTTGATGCATTAAAATATGCCTCTAGTTTTGAGATGTGATTGTTCCCTAGAAAATGGTCCTATAGCCCCCTGTACGATGTAGCATTTGTTTTTATTACGGGAGGAGATCATAATGGATTTCCTCACGAGATGATGGTCCCCGCCTAGAGGGCCGAGCAACGTAAGGGTGTGTGGTTTTCTGAATGCGAATAATGACCACGTTTCTCTTTGTACGGCCTGCCGTTCAATTTTGGGGACGAAGATGCTCTAACATTTGACATATATAATAGAATATAATTTGATTCCGGTCCAGATGATCTCGCGAGAGGGAGCAAATTTATAAGGTGTTTGTACATCAGGGTTGTTGCTTGGATTTTACGCATCATCATCATTACTCTAAAAAAGGATTGCTTCCCTCCCGACAGAAAACCAAAGGACGCCAATGCCCAATACATCTACTATTCTCCTGGTAAGCAAATGTAAACAGATATGAATTGGCAGTCTGGCACCAAGAAAACACAAGAACCCTAGAATTGTATAATTTATAAAACAAATAAAAAAACTATATAAAAAGGGAGAAGGCAAATGTAGATAGAAACGGGGATTTTAATCCGACAAATGCATTGGCGTCAAAACAGCGAAGAAGGGCAGCTGCTTCAGCAAATTAATCAATCTCTAACGTTTATCCAAAGAAGAAAATAACCAAAGCCGTAATATGTGAAGCTTTTGAATATTGTGTTAAAGCTCGGCTTTGTAAATGCATACTTAGCAATAATAATAAATAAGCGGGAAGTGAACTCCATATCAATTGAACATATAAACACACTAACCATGCACCATGCATTCCAATAATAGTGTATTCGGAACCTTATTTCATAAATTCAAATACCGGTAACTCAAAAAACCATACGGATGTAAATGAAAAGAGCCTTCGACAAATTATTCGTCAACCATTTGTATAATATTTTTATTAAGCTAAATAGATAAGTATAGACAATTTTTTTATGTTTACTTAATAAAGGAACGAAACTCGAACAAAGGTTTGTTCGGTTCATTTATGTTCACAAATAAGCTTATTTATAAAATCATTTACTTGGTTCTCATATTTTTTTATATTTTAAATATTGGTCAAGATATGTAATAAATCGAATATAAAGTAAATTTTTAAGTTCAAACTATAAAGTCTACGAAACTTAAGGACTAGAGGCATAATTTCATCAGTTTTCTTTAACTCCAAATAATCACACTTAAAAGAGAGTTTTGGCTGTGAAATATTATATGAATGTTAAACGAAAATATTTACGAACGTTAAATAATGAATATGAATACTTTTAAAATTAATAAATAAATACGAATATGATACTGAAAATTTAAAAAAACATTAACATTTTAAAAAATAAACAAACATAAACATAACTTTATTCACTCAAAGTTAATTTATTTGTAGCCAACATATAAGCGTGCTTTTGTTTTTAATTGTCAAAGTCGTGAGTATTTAGTTTCCCAATTAAAAATTTATTTTAATTTCTCCATTATCACCGCTGAAATCTTAATGCACGTATTCTTTTCAAAAATTTCGAGGCCCGAGGCCTTGAGGTAAATTTTTTTTTTTCAAAAGAAAAAAAAAAGAGTGCAAGACTCTTTTTTTTGGTCCAGTGGTGATGAATTTAGCTATTTAGGTAAACATTTTATTGTTTACATTATGGCCGTCCGGCCATGAACACTTGCAATACAGAATTCAGATGAGTTAATTGAATTTCTAGTATTATATAATAGACTTTTTACATCGATATACTTAAAACTTTATATTTTTGTAGATTGCTAGGGTTTCGATGGCGTTCAACTATCACTCCAATTTTAGGGGACGCCCTCCATATAATTTGATCTCTGGGGACCTGAATAATGTAGGTTCTTGGCTGCTTGGGTTGCTAGCTTGAATTTCTACAGTTTCTTCGGTGTTGGTATGGAGTGTTATCCGCTCCTCACTAGAAAGAGGGGGAGCGGTGAAAAGGCGGATGATGGAGGAGCAATTGGAGATGGAGACGCCTTGGTTGCATGCATGTTTGGGACAACTACAATAATGGGAGGCCGAGAGTTGGACGGAAGGATAGATTGGGATGCCAACTTACGTTTTAAATAGATTTGGATTTCTTCCCAAAACATAACACTGCATGCCAACTTACGAACCGTCGGGCCCTATAGTTTTACATACTACCAACATCTATAAAGCTTTACCAATTATCAGTGTTTGGTATAATAAGCCCGTCCAGGCTGCCCAGCTCTACTGGGTATGTACAGATCTGCTTTCCATTGAGCCTGTTCTCAATCTTTGTACAAAGCTAAGTCAACTGCCCTGTATTAGAACTAGGCTTCGCTCTTTGATTTCAGAATAATGGGCTTGCTTTTCAGTCCAAATAATGGAACTAAAAAACTACTGGCAGCAATCTTTCGGAGATTCCAGTTGGGCTCAAGGCTACTTAATTTAGACTTATTAAAGGGCAGTCAGTCAGTCAGAGCCGAACTTTAAAAAAAGGATTTGTCAGTGCGTTGCCCGTCTCCTAATCAAATTAAATCGTCACTACATACAATATACAGCAACTAACTAAATAAATAAAACATATACTATATAGTACTATAGATAGGGATGGACAGGACAAGTATAAAATTTTAAAAATACTATATATTTTAGATATTTTATGGCATTTTTTATTAAAAAATTATTTTTATCTCTTAAAATTTTATAAATTTAAATTCATCCTTTAAATTTTAAAAAGTTAAATTTGTCATCTACTATATAGCTTAAAATTTGTTGTTCTTCAGTCTCTTATTATAGGGGAGGTTCTATTGTGCGGCGGTTAAAAAATGGCTAAAAAACGGCGTGACCAGTTAAACAAGTGATCGGTTAAAATTTAGACTGGTTATGTTATATCATTTAACCGGAAATATTATCAAGTACAAAAACATATTAGGTAGCGCTTATTTAATGTAATAGGTAGCGCTTATTTAATAAAATAGGCATTTAGCCGGAAATATTATCAAGTACAATAACATATTAGGTAGCTCTTATATAATGAAATAGGTAGCGCTTATATTGACCTATTTTCGAAGTAAACCGGTATATTTATACCGGTAACATTGCAAATTTACCTATTACATTATAATTATCGGTTTCGATATTTTTTGGATCGATAAAATTTTAAATGTATCGACACTTTATGCTTGCACCTCGTTGGGTATTCATATTTCATTCTGGAAAAAAATATCGACACAAACTAAAAATGTGTTGATACATTATTTAAACATATTTTCTCATAAAACCGGTATATTTATACTGGGTACATTGTAAATTTACCTATCACATTGTAATTTTTGTTTCGGTGTTTATGGGATCGATACAATTTTAAATGTATCGACACTTTATTCTTGTACCTCGTTGGACATTCATTATGGAAAAAATGTATCGACACAAATTTAACAAGTGTCGATACTTTATGCTGACCTATTTTCTCATAAAATCGGTATATTTATATCGATTACATTGTAAATTTACCTATTACATTATAATTATCGGTTTTGATGTTTTTGGGATCGATACTTTTAATAAATGTATCGACACTTTATGCGTGCACCTCGTTTGGGCATTCATTCTGGACAATAAGTATCGACACAAATTCCACAAGTGTCGATACATTATGTTGACCTGTTTTCTAATTAATCGGTATATTTATACCGGTTACATTGTTAATTTACCTATTCCATTATAATTATTGGTTTTGATGTTTTTTGGGTCAATACTTGTAGAAAATGTATCGACACATATTTAGGTAGTTATTGTACATACCTAAATATGTACTGCGAATTTAATGTTGTACCCACCCTTTAACTATCACTACCAATACCACATCCTATTGAAAGCACGACTGAAACATGTTCAATGAACCTTTGCTTACATCTCCATCAACTCTAGGACCACTGAACTTGTACAACAAATTTTTTTCCATGGATCATACTGATACAGACAATGTTAAGCCAACTGAGGAATGCCATGAAGTACATAATGTTGATGAATCTGACAGATTGGTTGGTCAGCTCTTCTCTTCACATGATGAAGCTTGGTACTTTTACAAGGGATTCACACGGGAACATGGGTTTAGTGCACGTAAGGGAACAACACGGCTTTACGTGGAAGAGAATGTGAAGACACAAGAATTTTGTTGTTCCAAATAAGGGTTTCGTGTATCAAAAGTCAATAATGTTGATCGTCAGCGTGCTCATACGCCAATCACAAGAACATGATGTAAGGCTAGAGTCGTAGTTACAACAACAAATACAAACGATGACTGGGTTATAAGTAAGTCTTATCAGAAACATAATCATGCATTGTGCACACCTGCTATGACACAATTTATTCGTTCTAATAGAGCTGTAAGTAAAGCCGATATCGATGAGGCAATAACATTGAAAGAGGTCGGTGTTGGCACGTCACAAGTAATGAACTATTTAACGCAGCAGGCAGGGGGCTATCATAAAGTTGGATTTACACATAAAGACCTCTACAATGCACTTCAAAGAGGTAAAGCAAAGGAAATCGTCGATGGGGATGTGAATGCGCTTATTACCTACTTTGATTATAAGAAACATGATGATCCTGGGTTTTTTATGACATACTCGGTAGACGAATCAGGGGCATTGCATAATCTTATTTGGTCGGATTCTACATCGAGATCGTATTACACATGCTTCAGTGATGTAATTGCGTTTGACACAACGTACAAAGATAATTTTTATGGTCGACCAATTATGCCTATTGTCGGTGTCAATCATCACCATAACACAATTGTGTTTGCCACTGCCATAATCGCTGACGAGACGTCTCAATCTTTCTAGTGGGTGCTACAGAATTTTTTAGAAGCCATAATGAATAAATCACCTATTTCAGTTGTCACCGATGGGGATATGGCAATGCAGAGGGCTATCAAATCTGTTATCCCTTATGCGAAGCACATATTATGTTCTTGGAATCTTTCTCGCAATGCACAAGTTAACATTGGTGACCCAAAATTTACAGCACCATTCTCAAAATATATGGCTTCCTGGTGGACAACCGAGGAATTTGATATTCAATGGCGTTCGGTTGTTTCAGAATTCAATGTCGAAAAGCATCCATGGGTGATTGAGAAGGGAAATACTCGGCACTTATGGGTACAAGCATATCTAACCAGTCATTTCTTTGCCAATATTCGCTCAACACAAAGTTGCGAGTCTATGAATGCTTCACTAGCGATTGTACTGAAACACAAGAAGACATATTTAGATGTTGTTCATGCAATTTAAGATGGAATTAGTAGAATGCATATGAACGAGTTGAAAGCGAATTACTTAAGTTCTCATACGAAGCCCTTCCAGATCACAAAACTAGTCGACCTTGAAAGCCATGTTGCTGAGATTTTTACCCGCGAATCTTTTCGTGCGTTCCAAGATGAACTTTTACGGGAGACATTATTGAGGAAGAGATTCATTCCTTATCAAATGAATGTCAACATTATATTTTTTCAAAGTACAAAGAAAAAAATAGGACATTTGAAATTAGTTTTGATTCTCGTACGGAAACCCTAATTTACTCCTGCAAAAAATTCAAGACCGTTGGACTTCTGTGTCGCCATCAACTTCACATTTTGAAGCACTTGGATTACACATATTTGCCCGGGACTTTGATTCAAAAGAGGTGGACTAAGGATGCGAAGGCTTCTGCACCCAGTTATGTTGACTTGAATGTGTCTCCAGAAGTGATGCAAATGACAAGGTTCGCTGCTCTACGTTCAACGTCAAGTAGGTTATGCTACATTGCATCAAAGACATACACGTCTTTCAAAACCGCAAGAGATGAGATGAAAATACTAATAGAAGAATTAGAAAACTTGTTTGGTTTGAATGATTCAGTCAACCAGAGCATTGTAGTAAACAACGTTCGTGACCCTCAATGAAAACAACGCAAGCGAAAAAAAGTATCGAAGAACAAGGTCGAGAAGAAAATTAGGCGATGTGGGTACTGCAACGGTGAGGGACATAACAAACTAACATGTCCTCAAGTCAAGCTCAGTTTGAATACAAGCACACATCCTACATCAACTGATTTTTTCAAAGACGGGAATGGAATGGACATTCAGTCCCGCATGTGATGAAAATGATCTCCATATATCATAAGTATCAACATGACTCCTATTGTGTAAACATGTACAACAACCAATTGCTAACTTTTCTCATCTCATACATAATTACATCACATACAAAATTATAAATCGTATGTAACTTATACAAAAATAACCATACATTAACAAAATTTACTCTCTTAGTATATTTTGATTGTGGCTTACGAGACCGTTTAATATTTCATCCGTATCATCACATAAATGCCAAACAATCTGTAGACTATAGTCTTCCGCAATCATGGCCGAAATCAGTTCTGTAACTGGGATTATCCAGGTTAATCATGTTGACAGCATAGTCAATAAAACATGGAGGTCCAAATGGTAAGCTAGGAATTGGTAAGGTAAGCTTCTTTTGAGGGTTTAGGGTTTAGAGCCCTCCAACGTAAGGAGTACATGATTGAACATTACGTATAATAGTTGTCTTCAGTTATTGAAGAATTATATTTAATTTTATATAAGGATAGTTGTTGTGATATACGTTCACGTTTCGGGACCAAGTAGTTAGATGCGTGCAGTAACCTATATCCTCGAGGCATAGCACAAGAGATCTGACACTTAAAGATTTACCAAGAGCGGTAGCTTTTGCTCTGCATGAAGACCGAACCTAGAATCAACTTTGCAATTATGCCTAACATGCTGAAGAGAACCTGCTAAAAAATAGAATTTGTATACAACTGCAAGCATTTTAAACCCTAAACCTAACTCCTCACATGATTGACATCTCTGTTGCATAATTTTCCATGTGAGTAGTTGGGTTTAGGGTTTAAAATGCTTGCAGTTGTATTCAAATCCTATTATTCAGCAGGTTCTCTTCAGCATGATAGGCATAATTGCAAAGTTGATTCTAGGTTCGGTCTTCATGCAGAGCAAAAGCTACCGCTCTTGGTAAATCTTTAAGTGTCAGATCTCTTGTGCTCTGCCTCGAGGATATAGGTTACTGCACACATCTAACTACTTGGTCCCGAAAAGTGAGCGTATATCACAAAAAATATCCTTATATAAAATTAAAAATAATTCTTCAACAACTGAATACAACTATTATACGTAATGTTCAACCATGCACTCCTTACGTTGGAGGGCCCTAAACCCTAAACCCTCAAAGGAAGCTTGCCTTACCAATTCCTAGCTTACCATTTGGACCCTGTAAGGGTTTTTATTGGCTATGCTGTCAACATGATTATGAGCTTCCTTTATCCTTTCGCATTCAGTCAGACTGTAGAGATTTGAATAAATTAAATTGGATTAAATACTTTAATCCAATTACCATTTCAAGGACAATTACATGAATACATTGATACTTACTGGCCGCTTTCGATTTTCTTCAATATTGATACGCTAGAGCTCCATTTAAAGGTCATCATCTTCGCGAACAAAGATTGAACTTGAAACCTATAACCATTCACAAACAACAAATTTTAAAACCTAACCTCTCTTTCTGAAGACTTTCTAAAAAATTAGGGTTCCGATAACATACCTATCGAACAAAAGAAGGGAAAAAATTGTCCAATATGGAAATCAATACCATAATATCGATAAATTTAAATGAATAACTGATCGTAACAGTTATGAACGTTGGTATTCATCAGAGAGGAAGAGAATAGAATTGTCTTTAGGGTTTATCTATTTGCTATGTTACATATAAATAATGAAGGAAGAAAAACCGTGTTATTTAAAAGTATCAACACAATATTAAAAAGTATCGATACATGTTGTAGACCTATTATCTCATAAAACTGATATATTTATATTAGTTATATTACAAAATTACCTATTACATTATAATTATGGGTTTTGATGTTTTTGGGATCGACACTTTTTGAAAATATATCGACACTTTATTCGTTCACCCTTTTTGGCAAAGTATCGACACAACATGTTGTAGACATATTCTCTCATAAAACCGGTATATTTGTACTGGTTATATTACAAAATTATCTATTACATTATAATTATCGATTACGATGTTTTTGGAATCGTCACTTTTTGAAAATATATCGACACTTTGTGCGTTAACCCTTTTTGGCATCCATTATGGACAAAAAGTATCGATACAATATTAAAAAGTTTCAATATATGTTGTAGACTTATTCTCTCATAAAATCGGTATATTTATACCGGTTATATTACAAAATTATCTATTACATTATAATTATCGGTTACGATGTTTTTGGAATCGTCACTTTTTGAAAATGTATCGACACTTTGTGCGTTAACCCTTTTTGGCATCTATTCTGGACAAAAAGTATCGACACAATATTAAAAAGTGTCGATACATATTGTAGACCTATTCTCTCATAAAACCGATATATTTATATCGGTTATATTAAAAAATTAACTATTACTTTATAATTATCGATTTTGATGTTTTTGGGATCGACACTTTTTGAAAATGTATCGACACTTTATTTGTTCACCCTTTTTGGCATCCATTATGGACAAAAAGTATCGACACAATATTAAAAAGTGTCGATACATGTTTCTCTCATAAATTGGTATATTTATATCGGTTATATTACAAAATTGGCTATTACATTATAATTATCGGTTACGATGTTTTTGGAATCGACACTTTTTGAAAATATATCGACACTTTGTGTGTTAACCCTTTTTGGCATCCATTCTAGACAAAAAGTATCGACACAATATTAAAAAGTGTCGATACATGTTGTAGACCTATTCTCTCATAAAACCGATATATTTATACCGGTTATATTACAAAATTACCTATTATATTATAATTATCGGTTACGATGTTTTTGAAATCGATACTTTTTGAAAATATATCGACACTTTGTGTGTTAACCCTTTTTGACATCCATTTTGGTCAAAAAGTATCGACACAATATTAAAAAGTGTCGATACATATTGTAGACATATTCTCTCATAAAATCGGTATATTTATACCGGTTATATTACAAAATTACCTATTACATTATAATTATCGATTTTGATGTTTTTGGGATCGATACTTTTTGAAAATGTATAGATACATCTTATAGACATATTTTTCATAAAACCGATATATTTATACCGGTTACATTGTAAATTTACCTATTACATTATAATTATATGTTTCAATGTTTTTGGGGTCGTTACCTTTTAAAAATTTATCGACACTTTATGAGAAACTTTAAGTTTAGATACATTATAGAAAACGATTATAAATATACCGATATTTCTAAGTATGAAAACTTTGTTGTGGAGATTATAGAAAACGATTCTTTAATAATGTGTTTTGATACATTTGCACACAGATGTAAAATACATTAATAACTAGTATTGATATTTCAACAATCCTCAAATGTATCTGTATTTACACAACAATGTTCAAATCATGTACCCACAACGAAATTAATCCGATGAAAAAGGGTTATTTCTAACGAAGTCTGGAACATTAGGCGCCTTCAATAAATTTTCCAAATACTCTCGTATGTTTCCGCCTTTTTCTGAGGACATACATATATAATTTCAATTATCAAACTAATGAGGTGCAATTTTACTAACAATAAACTAAATTCGCATATGCAGAAATAAATTTGTGTTATACCTAGAGCACTGTTGTTCGAATGGGAAGCATCGTCAAAGGTATGTGGACATATATAATTGTATTTCTATATAAACATATAAATTGTTAATCAATCAATGTATGAACACCTGTTTAACTGGAAAAACATATTACATCAATGTAACTTACCGGATTATAAATCATTTTTTCCGCTGAATCTTCGGCCAAAAGTGTATTTAGCTCGTTAAAATCATGACACGCGTTCCAAACATCATTGAGATCTTTACAGTAGGTAACATTATCGTATGTTTTACATTTTGCTTGATCCTGTTCACAAGCAGTCGAACATAAATATGTAGGAATCATAGACAAATAAAAGTCATCAAACTGTATTGATATTCATCTTACCCAAACGAATAGAAAATGCTCAGAAAATAAATGTAGTTTCTCAAGTACACGGTCGACGTTATGCCTGAGATTGTAATCAAGTTTGAATGTTAACATTCAATTGTATATTAATGATTTTGGCTACAATAATTCAATTGCTCAACAGTTCTAACCTCATCTTTGAAGACCAAATAGCAATAACAAAATTGTCTAGACAAAAATGCAGAAATTATATAATCCTATTCTGAGGACAACATCTATAACATGAAGAAAATGAGATTAAAGTTATACGTTTATATGTTAAAATAATGAATACAAAAGAACAGAATTAAAACCTGCATGCTATCTTAGGATGTAGGCAATGACACCATTGAGATAAAAAATTACAAGTTTTCTTGAAGGCGGCATTGCAGACACGATATAATTGTTTGGAAAATCATCGTCATCGTTGTCATTATCTTCATCGTCATCTTCATTGACCGCTTGGTTGTCCACATCTGTTAAAAGAAAATAAAATACATTTTCAGAATGTGTAAATGTTTAGAAACATAAATAATGAATTACCTAACTCGTTTGATGTCGTTAACGTAATTCATCACGCAACATGGAGACTTCATCACACAATGATGAAATATCGACTCATATTCCACTCACAAAGGAATCAATATGCTCCCAAAAATTGACCATGTATTCCATCACGGTCTTAATTGTGACATCTTCTCCAACTGGAGCTTCTTCAATCATTGCGTCTCCAATTGGTTGGTCGTCTTCATGGCTAATGGGGTCTATTTCCTCCCTCTCTTGATCTAATCCGACCTCACTGACACGCTTCCAACCGAGTTTTTCAAAAAAATCATATCCCGCTTTTTAAATAAATAACATGTCAATCTTGCGGGTTAATCGAACAGGGGCGTCATGCGAAAAATCAACTTCTTTCTTATTCAACAGATGGGTGATGACACATCCATATGGTAGTGAAATTGAAATTGTTGCTCCCTTTGTGACCATATATACAATTGTATTAAATATCAGTTTAGCAATGTTTGGAGCCGTTTTGGATTTGGATTTATACTTTGCTATCTACCAATAATCGTTGTCTCGAAGCGTTGAATGTTTTCCCCTAGAAGGCCGAATATACCAAGTGAGCATTTTGTGAAACACTCTCAACTCTACATCTAGGTGAATTGGGCTATTTCCATCAACCTGTTGTATTATAGTATCTAAATTATTTTCATCTGAATCCCCTTTATTCTCGACACCTAGACCCTCCGCAATAGTTTCCGGAGATATATATATATATATCCTTCCCCATGACATGGGTATTAATTCCTATTATATTAGTCTTATTAGGCACGTGCTGTAAGGAAACATTGTTGTAGAAGACTCTAACTAGGTCGGGGTAATATTTTGGTTCTACACCAAGGAATTCAAGCCAACCCCAAGATATAAATGTGGATTTAAAACTAAATGCATATTTATCATCAAACAAGAAACTCCGATCAACGACACGTTCGGGACGAATCTTCCTTACTTTAAAACTCGTCTACCATATTTGTTTCTCCATATCGGATCTAAAGTTTAGAGTTTCGAAAGACCTGATTTTCTCAGAAGAATTGTTTGTTTGTGAAGGAGGTTGTGGTTGAGAAGGAGATTGTGGTTGAGAAGACCTGGGTTGATAAGAGCTTTGAGAAAGATTGTGTTTCTGACGTTGATGTTTTGGAGCCATTTTGGGTGTGGATGATATTACATTGGAACACAAACACATTTAGGAAAAAAAACTTCAATATAGAAATCAATCAAACCCATAAAATATCGATAAATTTACCTGAATATCTGATCGTCACTGTTATAATAACACTAGTATTCGTTGGAGAGGAAGAGTTTTGTTCTCTTTTACCTTTAGGTTTAGGGTTTATTAATTTGAAGTTTATATCGATTATAATCTATAAATAATGAAGGGCAAAAAACATGCAATATTTAAAATAGTATCGACACAAATTTAAAAATTGTCGATACTTTATGATGACTTATTTTCTCATAAAAATGGTATAGTTATATCGGTTTTATTAGAAAATTACATATTACATTATAATTATGGATTTCGATGTTTTTGGGATCGACACTTTTTAAAAATATATCGACACTTTATGGGTGCACCCTTTTGGGATTTGATTCTGTTCCAAAAGTATTGACACGATCTCCACAAGTGTCGATACATCTTGTAGACCTATTCTCTCATAAATCCGGTATATTTATACCGGTTACATTGAAAAATTACCTATTACATTATAATTATGAGTTTCGATGTATTTGGGATCGACACTTTTTGAAAATGTACCGACATTTTATTCGTTCACCCTTTTTGGTATTCATTCTGGACAAAAAGTATCGACACAAAATTAAAAAGTGTCGATACATATTGTAGGCCTATTTTCTAATAAACCCGGTATATTTATACCGGTTACATTGAAAAATTATCTATTACATTATACTTATGGGTTTCGATGTATTTGGGATCGACACTTTTTGAAAATGTACAGACACTTTATTCGTTTACCCTTTTTGACATTCATTCTGGACAAAAAGTATCGACACAAAATTAAAAAGTATCGATACATGTTGTAGACCTATTCTCTCATAAAACCAGTATATTTATACCGGTTACATTGAAAATTACCTATTACATTATACTTATGGGTTTCGATGTTTCTGGGATCGACACTTTTTAAAAATGTATCAACACTATATGGGTGCACCTTTCTGGGATTTGAATATGTTCTAAAAGTATCGACACGATCTCCACAAGTATCGATACATGTTGTAGACCTATTCTCTCATAAAATCGATATATTTATATCGGTTACATTGAAAATTTACCTATTACATTATACTTATGGGTTTCGATGTTTCTGGGATCGATACTCTCTATAAATTGATCGACACATATGCTTACTTATTTTTTGGAAACTTTACGTTTGAGAACCATACTGGACAAAATATTAGAAACAAATATTTGTGTTTATTAATTTTTTTAGTAAAAAGTCTATTTTTACTTACGTTGTAAATTTACCTTTTACTTTAAAGTTATTGAATTTTGTAGTTATTGTACATACCCTCAATATGGAATGGCCATTCAGTCCTGCACATAATGACAATTATGATGACATTTTGGAATACTACAGACAACGATCTCCATATATCGTAAGTATCAACATGACTCTTAATTTTGTATAAGAAACATGTACAACAACCTACTGCTAACTTTTCTCATCTCATACATAATTACATTCACATACAAAATTATAAATCGTATACAAAATTATAAATCTTATACAAAATTAACCCTACATTTACATCATTTCATCCTTTTTGTTATTCTTGTGTCTGATGACAACTTTTGTTATCTCCTTTCTTCATTGATTTTGATTGTGGCTTACGAGATCGTTTAATATTCGCGATCGATCCCACTATCCAACAACCTATATTCAAATTGTCAGAACATTATGTATTGTAAACCACATCATTCAATCTACGACTTTTAACAATTTAACCGCAAACAAATTTTTAATTTCACTTACAAAATCACCAGTTGCCCCTGTATAACCGATCGATTCCATCCACATCATCACATATATGCCAAAATCATATATGTTACAAAATTTGAAAACCAAACATATCAATTATAAAACATGCATAAATTAAGCATTATATTTATGATAACATCTCATACCCATTCAATTGCTTATTCTTCTTATACTCCACAAATTTGAAATTTTTCAAGGGAAAATTTCCTAGAGATCCACAGTATTCTACCCAAATGTGTTTCTTATAATAAATATCTAATATTTTAATCTGCATAAAAAAATATGAAGTTATGAAATTATGCATTGTAATTTACATAATGTCCTTTCATACATACATACATACATACATACATACATACATACATACATACATACCAATCTCTTAGCATCTTTGTCTATCTGTTTAGTTGTTTCATATGTAAACATACTATCATATATTGTTGTAACACGATCTACCATATTCAACATCAACAGATACCAATGTGAATTAAGGTAGTTTATTGTGATCATGATTTATAACAAATTTCACACCCAATTTAACAAAATTCAACATTCTATATTCAAAAACATCATTTGCAATTCGTATGGTGTCTTACCTTCTCACAGTTGGTAAATTTCACATAGTTATCCAATATGGGACCCCAAAAGTTAGCAATACTCGCAACACTTTCTTTGCTATTGGCATCCAACGCCTGTTGCTGCTATTACGTAACAATCATTATTAATTTACCGTCTATAACACTACTTTTCAACATTTATTAATTTAACTTACCACTAAGTGGTATGGAAGGTAGCCAATCCTCCGGAGAGACTTTTTTCAAATCGTAGCATACTGTCCAGGCGAGCAAATCAATAACCTAACAAAATTAATTACACAATCAGAACATATTAAATAGGTTTTAACATTTTGTACTTTCTACTTACCATACCGCCAACCCATTCCGTAGGCTTCAACGTTGCAACGTCGTATACACTAGCGAATTGATTTCCCATTGAGATTACAAAATATCTGTATGAATCATTAGGATTAATAAATTGTCATGAAATATTTAAATATCACTCACAAAGCAATATATTTCACTTATCCCGATTCTAACCCACTATTCCATAAATAATCACAAATTGCAGCTTCGATGTCATCAATTCCGCTTGGAATATCCGCTTTTTCAACCTACAATTTTGCATACAAATTTTTGTCACAACAACATGATAAAGATCAAATTAAGTTTTCTTTTATTTAACTTACCTTCTGCTTCTTCTTCTGGGGTGCAGGACATTTCGAATCCAAATCTGCATCTATAACACTTTCTGGTGTATAGATCACATCGACATCCTTCCTCCTCATTTCCTCCATCTTTTCTTCTTCATATTTTTTCAGTTCATCGTATTTTTTCTCTACATAGCTCTTCATTTCTTTTATTTTACCCTTTAATTTTTTCCCCTTCATCCAAGTATTGATCAACCACCCATTCACCCCCGTAAATTCACTCCTCAATTCCACAACCTCCTTCACCACTCCATCAATTTTTTCACCCATCACCATCTTAAGATCACCCCTTAACACCTCAACTTCTTTCACCACTTCACCCCTCAACACCTCTACTTCTTTCACCACTCCATCTATTTTTCGTCCACTATTTTTCCTTCCACTTCCCCCTTATGCCTCTCAAGTGTCTCTTCGACTCTCTCAAGTTTCTCTTAGACTCTCTCAAGTTTCTCTTTGACTCTTGATTGTCTTTGCATGATATCAAATTGGATTTTTTTGATATCAGCCAATTCAGACATCAAAATATCGAAGTTACTCTGTTTTCTCTCACCGTCATCCCTCTCACTGTCATCCCCCAATACAACCATCACTTCTTTCTTCTCCTCTTCCTCCACTACCTCCTCTACCTCCTTGCCAATAACCTTCAAAATTAAATTACAATATTAATACATTTATTATATTCTTAATATTATTTAATTACATTTATTACTCTTTCTTGCTTCCTCGGTCTATCCAACTTCAACTTCGTCATCACTCTAACCACCTCTTCCTTCCCCCATGCATGGATGCGTGCTACTCCGGTTCTTTAATAAGCCGGCACTGCCTCACAGGCCGACCAAAAATCGAACAGTGCAACCTGCATTTATAATAAAATTTATAATTTTATATAATAACTATACTATCATTTTATATAAAAAAATAAAAAAAGTTCTTCAACTCATTTACCTCTAAGATTGCTATGCACCCTTTGAGGTATCTCTGGCTGCCCTTTTTAAAGGTGATTATTGATTCAATCAATCTCGAATGGACATATTCAGCCCAATTGAATTCACCCTTCAAGTCTTCATCGCAAACAAGCTTCATATAGTCCTTGTTCGTTGACGTATCACCCGTTGGACAAAGAAAGATCCCAACAAGGTACAATAGAACTCTGGCCTTCAGCTCATCCCCCCCGTAAGATCCACTTTTGATTTACTCTTCAAGTTCAACATGTATCACCTTCTGCTTCAAACCATATTTGGAGGCAAGTGATTTCCAGTGCTTTCCAGTTCTTATTCTCAGAGACTTCTACAACACTTTTGCCTTCATTTTCTACCCCCAAGACGGCTGCAGCACATAGGTTCCCGAGAGGAAATGAAAAATCACCACACTTAGCAATACATTGTTTGACATCAAATTGCGCCATCAAAGATCAACACAATTCCCTCCGAATAGGTCGATCCCTTACTCCTACCAACGATCCAAACCCCATTTCTCCCAGTACATTCAACTGACCCTTCTCCGTAAGGTGTTTAATTAATAAATTCACCATTTTAATGTTGTACCTTGTCGACACTTCTTACATTTTTTAACAATATATAATGTTATAGTTCTTATATATTTTATATCAACATATTTGCAAGTTTAATGAATACATTCTTTTCATGCGCTTTCCTCCATTCTTTGTATTCTTCACTATCCATCTTTGACTGTGCGATGTAAGGTTCCTTATCAGCATCAGTCATCGAATTCCATTTCTCCAACATATCATTTCTCACCTAATATTAAGCATAAACGTTTCTTAATCAATACATTAACGCTAAATAATACTCAATGTCAATTTCAATTTATATACCGAGCCGATGTGTTCGCCACTTTCCTTCATCCTTTGGCATTCAGTCATATTGTCAACATTTAAAATTTGTCATCAATTTAAAGTTCTTAAATACTTTAATCTAATTACCATTTCAACAATAATAACAAAAAGACATTGATACTTACTAGAAGTACATATATCTACCATTTGGTTGCTTTCGAGTCTCGGCCTCAATTTCAAAATCATCTGCGCCACCAATAATTTTTCCACCCATTGACTCCATTTTTCCTTCATATATCAGTTTACGCAAATCAAATCAAATACTTGTTACATACACTTTATTCAATATACAAATATAAATAACTACTCTTGTGGTAAAACGATTTTCTTCAAAAGAATTTGAATGACCACTACAAAATGTGTCGGCACATTTATACAACATATAATATCATTTTCTACCTATAATATTTAATAAAAGTATCAACATTTATATTTTACCTTGAATATCACTTTCTACCTATAATCGGTCCCAAATGTTTCTTTACTCCAAAATCTCAAACAACGTATAAAAACCCTATTTCCGATTACTGTAATAATAAAAAATAGGGTTTCGACAACATACTTTTCGATTCGACTGCAGCAACAAACAAACAAACTTCACTTTAGAAATGCCTTCTGAAATGTAGCAACAATTACGCTTTGATTTCAAAAACTCGTCCGTTCTATCTATTTTCAGAGGATATTTAGCTATGGTCTTTATATTTTCATCGGATATGTTATTTATATTTAATCGATACAACTACAAAAGTGTCGATACTTTTATGTCAGGTGTCGATACTTTTATGTCAGGTGTCGATACTTTCGATAGGATAATTACCTATTTCTTTGAAAGTATCGATAATTTATTACACGTACTTATTAAAGTATCGATACTTTCAATATATCCGGTAGCTATTTACCGATTTTATCATTTCGATATCGGTTTTGTCATAATTTTACATGTTATATCGTTGTGGATTGATACATTTTTTTAAAGTATCGACACTTTATAGACGCTAAAACTACTTCTCTTTTAAATTCACAAAGTGTCGATACTTATATTAAAGTATCGACACTTTCAATATATCCGGTAGCAATTTACCGGTTTTATCATTTTGATACCGGTTTTGTCATATTTTTACATATTATATCATTGTGGATCGATACATTTTTATAAAGTATCGACACTTTATAGGCGCTAAAACTGTTTCTCTTTTAAATTCACAAAGTGTCGATACTTATATTAAAGTATCGACACTTTCAATATATCTGGTAGCGCTTTACCGGTATTGTCTTTTCGTGACCGGTTTTGTCATATTTTTACCTGTTATATTTATATGGATCGATACATTTTTTATTTTGATCGACACAAACCGACAAGTTAAGTTTGCCGGTTGCCATATTTTTTAATTTTTCTTAATGATTTAGACTTACTACATTATTATTACTCAACATTTCTGATAACGCTAAACCGAATTTATTAAATATCTTTTAATGTATCCTGTAACACCATATATTAACATGCCTTTCCTGAGACAACCCGAGCCATTTTCATAGGTAGACGTTGGGACATTGATTGACAAGTTAGAGGGGAGCAACTTTTCTCTGAACCTTAAATGATCAGTTTTCATTGAAATTACCCCCACATTATCTTCAAACCATCAGTAGTGGTGTGGGTCAAAGAGTTTCTTAGTACCAACATTTTCGGTCTCTTGATTTTTGTAGCAAGCTATGATCATCTGTAGCAACTAGTGAAACACAAGTGTACGTTCAATCAATTTATTACTCCATGTTTTAGTATGTAACATGGTGCGTGAATTTAACTGTTCTAAACAGTAGTGGGAAATCATGGATTTATTCAAGTTATGACTGATATACCCATGGAAACCATTCCCAATCATCAAAATTAACTGTTAGATATGCGGAAGCGTACTTGAATTAATTGATAGGTTGAAATACTTGAGTTTCTCTTTTAATTTTCCGAGAAGATAGGTTTGCTCTTACCGTAAAAACTCTCTGACGGGGATAAGAGTAATACAAATTAACCTATTTCTTGGGGACTACTACCTCTTTATATAGATTGGATATTAGGTCAATCTTTTAAGCATTTATAATTCTGCCCCTCATCAAATTATAAATACAACTTATGGTATCTACACTTTGATTCCATGATACTTTAATACATATAACACATGTAACATAATTTGTCACTTAATTTTGTGTCATGCTTTATAATTACATCGTACATTATACATATGTGCCCATAAATATGGATTTTACTCCAACAATCTCCAACTATGGCAACATATTTCCTAACAAATGTACAACCTTAAGAGCTCAAAATTTGCTATCATATAATAAGTATTCTATAACAATCTCGTCTATCAATGGTCACGTATACAAACACAATCAAGTGACATAGATCAATCATGGAGCGTAGCATCGAAATTACATGCAGTGTGAACCGCACATGTCTATTTCCAACTGGTCCTCTTTAAACATTAATGAGATCAAATTTTACCAAAAACAGAGAAGATGAACCGAAATAAACTTCATTTCTACAAAAAAATAACTTTAAAATAAATGTCCTTAAACTGAAGTAATTGAATTTGTGTTTATAATAAACAAACATTAAATACAAATTCTCACTAAAACCAAATATCCTTAAATGATATTAAACCCACATAAGTAGTGTGCTCCTGAAAGACCTTGGGTGACAGTTCTTTAGTAAGCGCCAGTTATGAGTTTGTACCAATATGCTCTATAAACACATAATCACTCTGAATTTTCTTTAACAGACACAAACATAATGTCTATGTGCTTAGACTTAAGATGTTTCTGTTAAATATGAAATAAATGACTGCAACTTAGTTGTCACAAAATAACTCAATTGGTCTTTCTTATCAATCCATAATTAGTAGTTCATATAATAAAATTTTGCATCCACATTTCAATAAATCAGAGTCTATAAATCTAATGATCTCTTACTTACTAGACTTCCAATATGTGAGCATGTAATAATTTTGTTTTTAAAAATATTGTATGAATTAATTTGACTGCTATCCAACGATCTATATCCAAATTGCTTAAATACCTACTTAATATCCTAAAACCATACACTATATCCGAATGCGTATAAACATGAGTATACATTAAACTCCTCATTTTTGTTATGAAGCGTAAGAAACTCTTAATATTTCCTTAGTTTCAAAATCACTCTTACAACACTGATCAAGACTAAACTTGTTTCCTTTAATAATAGGGGTATTATTTAGTTTACACCCATTAAACTTATAGTATAAAAAGTTATCAACCAAATTCATCTCAAAACCAAACGTGAATCACTTGGTGAAATTTGTTATACAATTAACGGGAATATACTTAAACTCATAAATGGATTTCCTTAATTTGCATATCATTAATTTTGTGTCATTAGATACAATTTTCTAACTACACTGTATAAAACATTTCATCAATGTTACTATTGAGAAACACAATTTTGAAATCCAACTTATGTAACACAAAATCAAATATGAGCAAAAAGTATCATAATTATCTTGAAAGAGTATTTCAATAAAACCAAAGAAAAAGTCTCTACAAAATTAATGTCTATTTTCTTAGCATGTCATTTATATACAATACATACGTTATACTTGTCAACATCACCATTTGCATCCATATTAGATTATAAATATTCATTTATAACCAATCAACTTTGAACGTTCAGGTAATGTGATAAGTTCTCAAACTTTATTATCTTGTATAAAACTTATACTCTTCTTGCATGACATTAATCCACTTTTGAGAGCCAAAAGTTTTATGACATGACGAAAGTTTGATTAGATCATCTTCCGTCATTTCAA
Organism: Hibiscus syriacus; assembly: GCF_006381635.1. Lineage (NCBI taxonomy): Eukaryota > Viridiplantae > Streptophyta > Magnoliopsida > Malvales > Malvaceae > Hibiscus > Hibiscus syriacus. The sequence goes on along the minus strand of NW_024063519.1, from coordinate 2,314,768 downwards.
TGTCAACCTTATTTCTTGTAGAAACATAATAATCTAAAATAAGATTCCTCTCAACTTGTGGATCTTCTGAAAGACACTTATTCTTTGAGGTTGTTGAGTTTGTTCTTCCATAAGGTTGAGATTTTATATTCACTTCTTGATTAATTACATGTATGAATATATGTATATCATCAAAAATGATAATGAGAATTAAGTTATAATTCAATTCATCTTCAAAATCAATTCCTCAAACTTTATTTCTCCCTTAAAACTCAACATCCACAAAAATAACATTATAGATCTCATCTTCAAAATATTCCTAATTATGAGATCATAAAACTTAAAACCCCTAAATCACGTATAATAACCAAAGTATTTGCTTACTGTTGTAGAATTCAATTTCTCCTCATATGTCCCACCTTATCTCAAAAGAGAACAACCTTTTGTAACATATCGTTGTGACTTTTGAGCTGGACTCTTAACAACTGCATTCTAATTTTTTTGCCCTTATCTTTATATACACTTTTCAAGTGAGTACTTTAAAACTTATTATGCTTCAACCTTTCTTCCTCTTGCACACAATAAAAAATGAGCCCACTTAGAGTTCATTTCTACCTTTAAGTTGATTAAACTCAATAGGAAGCGATATTGAAATCACAATAACATGTAATTCTTCAAAAAAATCGACCTTAAGTGTCTTAAGTCTTGAAGCAATATGAAACATATCCATAATGTACTCCTTCACATTTCCTTAACCCTTATACTTTATAGACATCAAAAAAGTAAAAAATTGTGTCATTTAGAACTTATTTTTTTAGGAAAATATTTCTTAACTTTGTCAATGAAACCATTGACCTAAGTAATATTTTCATTTTATGTGGCCCTAAAGGCTTCTAAAATGTTATGATTCATGACCACTAAACTCATGCAATTTGAATAAATTTCACCTCTCAAAAGACCTTATTTCAATTAAGGATGTTATCCCACATTAAAATTGAAAATTGTTCTTTCCTTAGTGCAAAGTCTATGTTCATACAACCAAAACCTGATGTAAGTGCATTTTCTCATTCCTTGAGATTTGTTTTCTTAAGCATGAATAGAAAATGTATAATAACATATAGAGAAAATCGCCTCAGTGACCAAAAATGCCTTATAATATACGATTTTAACCAACTTTTTTTGGATTTGCCAAAATGACCAACAAAATCGCAACGCGAAATAAAAATCGCAACGCGATCCCCAGAATCGCAAATCAGTTTCCAAAATCGCAACGCGATTCTTGAAAATCGCAACGCGATACCCAGAATCGCAATATACGATTTTCAAGAATCGCGTTGCGATTTTGGAAACTGATTTGCGATTCTGGGGATCGCGTTGCGATTTTTATTTCGCGTTACGATTTTGTTGGTCATTTTGGCAAATCCAAAAAAAGTTGGTTAAAATCGTATATTATAAGGCATTTTTGGTCACTGAGGCGATTTTCTCTAACATATATTCTAATAGCAATAAATAAATAATTAACTGAATATAAAACAAAACATAAATAAAAAGCTCATATTTCACAAGTAATCAAATAAATTCAAAATAATGACTAATTCACATCACAAGATATTAAACACTATATCAATATCAAGTCTTTAGACAATAATATTAACAGTAAATGGTACTCTTATTGTAATAATCAACATTGACAATAAATTATGTCGCACAATAGACTAATCTTTGGACTAATATAATTTGTAGAAACTCAATTTCGTCTGACTTTTAATCTTTTGTTAATCTTAATCTTTAGTTAATCGAAATTAGCTTTGATACTAATATATTAAATAAATAAAGTAGATATATTATTATTTAATATATAAATAGTTAAATAAATAATAACATAACTTAGTTTCTTTTGATAGGCCCACATAATTTAGTTTCTTTTGATAGGCCCACATAATTTAGTTTCTTTTGATAGGCTCGTTTACAACATTCGGTTTAAACCCAAATTATTACACAATTGGCCCATTTCGATGAAAGCCCAAAGCTAAAACTAATTGAAGAAACCCTAATACAAGGGATAATGTTGTAGCCGCCAATGAGAAAAAAAAAACAAGAGAGCCATCCAGCTGTGCCATCGTCGAAGCCGTCATATCCATTCAAGTCGAGGCAAAATCGCTAGAAATCCGGGGCCTTCAATGCAACCCATGCGCGACCAAGACTTCTTCGTCAGGTTTACGTACGCCTCGTCAGAGCCACCATGGACAAACAAACAAAAGGTGGAAAAACTGAATCAAAACAGAAGACCAAAAAAAGGAGCTTTTCCATTTTTGTTTTTGGTCTTTCTTTTCTATAAGATTAGGAAGTTATAAAACCCTCTTGAGAACATTTGTAAAATGGGGGGGGGGGGATTTCGAAAAAAAAAAGAGAATAGGAAATACATAACTTCACTGTAATTTCTTTTTTCAAACAAGTACAACCAGACATTTTGTTCTTCAAAGGTACCATTTTTACCACACTTCAAGCTTGCATGCATCATTTTCGGGTGGACACCGGAGTATTTTTCTTTTGAACCCGATGAAAGGGGAGGTTTTTCAATGGATCTCTTTAGATCCGAAACCTCCCAGAGGGTTGTGGGTTTCATTCGAATTTGGTTTTCTTAAAATAAAAGACAAAAAGAGTGAATCAGTGAAATTCCCGATGACCGGAGAAGGGTATTTCGAAAATAAAACCTTAGATCTACTCTACTCTCAAGAGATTTTGATGAAACTGACCTTGGATTTATGTTAGGGAGAGAGAGAGGATCGAAAAGCAACCATTTTTCTTTATTTCCATGGCCGATAACTGTGGTCGGCGCCTCCCTCCATGGCAAGAAATTAAGGCAAAAAATTAAACTTAATCGAAAAATATAACACCACAAAAAAATTGGAAAGAGGGGATTAGCCTAAACGAATGAACAATTTACAGCAATTGAACCATTGCAGTAAAACACATCAACATGTATTGCAGAAGCAAGGCAGTATATCGAAATTTAAGTCAATCCTGACCGCATTATTCAGCCCAAAGGTTCAACCAATTGTAAATTTATCGGATGCCCTAATTCTTTATAAATTACACCAAATTGATATATAAAATCCTTAAAACTTTAGGAGCAAATCAAATCGAAAGAAAAAATAAAATAAAATAAAAATTTAATTCTCAATTTTTCAATACGATCTAACGATGATGTCACTTGTTTGAACTAAATCATATTAAATATGAAAGTAACCAAGATCTAATCATGCTAAACCATCAAGAATAAAATACTATATTTGCGGAAGTATATCTGAATTAATTGATAGGTTGAAATCTTTGAGTCCAAGAAGATAGGTTTGCACTTGACGTGCAAACTCTGACGGGATAAGAGTAATACAAGTTAACCTGGGATCATTACCTCTTCATATAGATTAAATATTAGGTCAATTTTTTAAGTATTTATAATTATGCCCCTCATCAAATTATAAATACAACTTATGGTATCTACACTTTGATTTCATGACACATTAATACATATAACACATGTAACATAATTGGTCATTTAATTTTGTGTCATACTTTATGATAACATTATACATCGCGCCCACAAATATGGATTTTACTCCAACACCTTCTAAGTTATTTGTTTGATAAGAAGTTATAAATTTAAAATATACAAGTTAATTGGGTATGATGACAAAAATATTATTTTATGTTGATTGATATTGAATTTTAAATTTGATCTTAAACAATTTTTTCTTTATCTTAAAAAGAATCTACATTCCTTATAAATACTTGTAAATTATAAATGAGTAAAATTATTTTTTTGTTTGAAGTTATAATAATTAAGTACAAACCTACAAAAATGTCCTTGGTGATCTAGAATAGCAAAAAGATAATTTGAATACGTAATACATATTACAGAAAATAATAATGAAAAAAATGATAGCTACGCCGAGAATCATATGGTTTACATTAGGGAAGAACGGCCTCCACCAATGAAAGGACGACCACTTTCTTTAAAGCATATGTACATAAATTAATTAGTTCAGAAGCATTTCATGAATATATCAATCAAAAACTGCAATTTGAACTTGATCTAAGTTGGAAATGAGTAGCATCAACTTCTTCTGTAGGCTTTTAAATTCGAAAGCCATTACACCAAATCACCAGCTTTTGGCCTGTTTTCGCTCTGTTACGAAGCCATACCCTATATATCACGGACCTATATATTAGCCTGCGCCTAATACCTCCCGACTTTTTTGACAATAACGTTTTTCCTTAACTCAAAATTTTATGTTAAATTTATAAAATTTTTAAAGAGATTAAGATATATTACTTATAAAAAATATATAAGAATTTAATGTTGCGGAAGACGGTTATCGGATAGAGCAAAATCGTAACTGATAATTTGAGAAAATAAAAATGAAGATAAAAGAGACACAAAATTTACGTGGAAAACCCCTGAATAATATAGGGTAAAAACCACGAGCAACGGTAGAAGAATTTCACTATGAGAAAATAGGAATTACAACCTCTCTTGATCTACCAAGGAGAAAACAATGATAATTCTCTCTTGATAAAAAAAGAGAAAACAACTCTCAAGAAACTCTCTAAATTCTCTCTAGTATTGGAAGAAAGCTATAATGCTTTGGGATGGTTTTGAAGCTAAATGAGCTAGGGTATTTATAGTTGAAACTTAAGGACTAATCTTATAAATACCCTAAAGTTTAGTGACTAAAGTTTATAATTTACCCATTTAATTTTCAAACATTATTGCACCTAATTTTGACATTGTTGCACCTAATTTTGACATTGCAATATTAGGTGCCTAACTTGAACCAATTTTCCAAGCTTTGACATTTCAACAATCTCCCACTTGAAGATTTGATTGGAACAATCATATCTTCACACCATTCTTTCTACCTTGTACCATCATGTTGCTTACGTCTCTGACAGGCCACAAGAGGATCGACACCAGGTAAATTTATCAGCTTTGATCGCCTTCGTCATGAAATCTGCTATGTTGTCTTTGGTATGGATCTTCTGTATATCTACCGTTCCTTCTTCCACCTTTTCACGAATGAAATGGTACTGAACTCGTATGTGCTTAGTCCTTGAATGAAATGATGGATTCCTTGCTAGATGCAAGGCGCTTTGACTGTCACAAAACAGAGAGACATACTCTTGATTATGCCTAAGCTCCTCCAATAGCATCTTCAACCAAATTGCTTCTTTACTGGCTTGTGTAGCTGCTACATATTCTGCCTCTGTTGTGGACGTAGCCACAACTGACTGCAATTTTGAAACCCAGCTTACAGCTCCACCAACAACTTTGAACACATATCCTGTAGTAGATTTACTTTTATCCAAACCCCTTGCATAGTCAGAATCTACATACCCATTAATTAGTAAGTTTGATCCTCCATAACATAATGCAATATTTGAGGTCCCTTTGATGTATCTTAGGATCCTCTTTACTGTATTCCAATGCTCTTTGCCTGGATTCGCCATGTACTGACTAACCACTCCCACTGCTTGTGCAATGTCTGGTCTTGTGCATATCATAGCGAACATTAAACTTCCCACTGCTGATGCATACGGTACTCGAGACATCTTCATCCTCTCTTCTTCACTGCTAGGACTCATACTGGAGGATAATTTGAAGTTAATAGGAAGAGGGGTAGAAATTGGCTTACAATCTTGCATGCTAAATCGTGACAAGATTTTCTTCAAGTAATTCTTTTGTGAAAGCCAAATCTTCCTATTACTTCTGTCTCGGTGAATTTGCATCCCTAGAATCTTGTTTGCTGATCCCAAGTCCTTCATTTCAAATTCCCTAGCCAGTTGTGCCTTCAATTCTTCAATATGATCTTTGTTGGGTCCTGCAACCAACATGTCATCCACATACAACAGCAATATAACAAAATCGTTATCACCAGACCTCTTGAGATAAGCACAAGGGTCTGCATTAAGTCTGTTGTATCCAAGGCACATAATGAAGGAATCAAATCTCTTATACCAACACCTCGGCGCCTGCTTTAGACCGTACAGAGATTTGTTTAACCTGCAAACCAAGTTCTTCTTTTCGTCTTCTTCAAAACCTTCAGGCTGGGGCATATAAATCTCTTCTTCAAGATTTCCATGAAGAAAAGCTGTTTTAACATCTAGTTGTTCCAGATGTAAATTCAATGTAGCACACATTGCCAAGACTTCTTTCTGAGCATATCCTTTGACCACCAGTCTTGCACGATACCTCTCCACTTGATCGTCACAATTTCGCTTGATTTTGAAAACCCATTTGTTACCAATTGGCTTCTTTCCTTGTGGTAGTAGCACAAGGTCCCATGTATTATTTTTATGAAGGGCTTCGATTTCTTCTTGCATCGCCATCATCCACAGTGAAGCATCTGAGCTGTTTATTACCTCCTGATATGTTGATGGCTCATCGTCCTCTGTTAATAGACAGTATGCAACATTTCCTTCTATAACATAATCTGAGTGCCAATTGGGACGTCTTCTCACACGATCTGATTGACGAGTTGTTGGAGCTTCAGAACTCTCTGGTTCTTGTTCATCATGTGCTGGTTGTTCTTCAGAAGAATCTCCTTGTTCAAACTCCTTTTCTACATGTATTTGTGTAGTCTCTGACTTTTCAGCGCTGTCATTGTCTTATTTTCTTTGTAGCTTATCTTCTACAAAGATAACATCCCTGCTAATGATCACTTTGCGGGCAGTGGGATCCCACAAGTGATACCCCTTTACTCCATCAGCATACCCCAAGAATTTGCATTTTCTGGATTTTGGATCCAGCTTTGAAATTTCTTGGGCGTTGTACATCACGTACACAATACTTCCAAATACATGGAGGTTTGAATAATCAACTGGTTTACCAGTCCACATCTCCATTGGTGTCTTCATCTCTATTGCAGTTGATGGAGCTCGATTCACCAAATAACAGGTGGTATTGACTGCTTCTGCCCAGAATGATTTTTCTAGGCCTGCGTCCCTCAACATTGCTCTTGTTCTTTCTAACAAGGTTCTATTCATCCGCTCTGCCACTCCATTTTGTTGAGGAGTGTTCGCCACTGTGAACTGTCTTTTGATGCCTTCTTTCCTGCAAAAGTCATCAAATTCTTCGCTTGTGTATTCTCCTCCATTATCTATTCTGAAACACTTGATCTTATTTCCAGAATCAAGTTACACCCGCGCTTTGAAGTTTTTGAAAGTTGAAAACACGTCTGACTTCTTCTTAATAGGGTGCACCCAACATCTCCTGGAGTAGTCATCAATAAATGAGACAAAGTATTTTGCTCCACCTAGGGACGTTACTGGTGCTTGCCATACGTCAGAGTGAACCAATTCTAGAACACTTTTGCCTCTAGAATTTGATGTGTTGAATTTCAACCGGTGCTGCTTACTTGTTATGAAATGCTCACACAAAGGAAGTGATACCTTTGTTAAGCCTGGAAGTAGCTTTTGCTCCACAAGGACTTTCATTCCTTGTTCTGACATGTGTCCAAGTTTCTTATGCCATAGCATTGCAGAATATGAACTACATGAGGCAACAGAGACTTCTGCTTCTAGCAATGTCTCTCCCTTCAGCATGTACAAGTTTGCAGCTATCTTTTCACCTTTCAGCACCACAAGCGCTCCACGGAACACCTTCATGATTCTTTTCCGTGTTTCAATCTTGCTAGCATTATTATCCAACAATCCGTAGGATAATAAATTTTTCTTCAGACCTTTCACGTGCCGCACATCTCGAACAACTTTAATTGTTTCATCATACATCTTCAATTTGATGGTTCCCACACCAACGATCTCTAAGGCATGATCATTGCAACTATACACAGATCCTCCTGAGACAGGTTCATAATGATGGAACCATTCTCTTCTTGAGGTCATGTGATATGTCGCTCCCGAATCAATGAGCCATATATCTGCAAATCTTTTTCTGCCTTCCACGGTGGTTGACGCTTCATAGCATAGAGCATCTCCATCATCTGAAGTGTTTGCGGTATTGCCTTGTGGATTGGAGTTTTTATTTAGACTCCAACAATCCTTCTTCAAGTGACCATTCTTTCCACAATGGTAGCACTTTAAATTCTTCTTGCTCCTCGACTTCGATCTACCATGTTTATGACTGCTGCTTTGGCCACGTTCTGTTGATCTCCCTCTCATCGTTGTCAACGCTTCTGCTTGTTGCAGATTTACTTGTCTGTCTTCCTTGTTCTTGCACCGATTTTCTTCTTGTAGAACAGCAGCTGCAACGTCATCGAAGACTAGACTGGTGACATTACTGTTTGTCAAGTTGATGATGAGTTGATCGTACGAATCCGGTAGACTTTGAAGTAGAAGTTCAGCACGTTCTTGTTCTCCTATTATACAGCTTAAGGATGTAAGCTGAGAAAATAAGGTGTTCAGTGTATTTAAGTGCTCCGTCACTGAAGTAGATTCTGGCATACGGAGAGTGTACAATTTCCTCTTAAGGAAAATTTTATTGTGCAGCGATGTGGCCTCGTACAATTTGATGAGATGATCCCATATCTCCTTAGCTGTCTTCTTCTCCTCGATGCTTGACAATACTTCATCTGCTAATGCTAGATGAAAGTTTGCCATAGCATTCACGTCCATCTCGTTCCATTTGATGTCATCTGCGAAATCCACCGGCCTTTCATTGATAACCGCTAGACATCCGTCTTTCCTTAGGATAGCCTTCATCTTCAATTTCCACAATGAGAAATTTCTCCCATTGAACTTTTCAATATCAAATTTCGTTGCCATTGCTTTGTTTACGGATAGCTCCCACTATTTCACTATCGTGAATAGTTCTCTGGAACCTTCAAAAGAATGGGTAATAACTTCTTATTTTCTTATGTTGGAGGATCCACCTTTTGGTGGCAACCACAAAGACAATAAGCAGATATTACACACTCTAATCTAGCTCGGATACCAATTGTTGCGGAAGACGGCTATCGGATAGAGCAAAATCGCAACTGATAATTTGAGAAAATAAAAATGAAGATAAAAGAGACACAAAATTTACGTGGAAAACCCCCTGAATAATATAGGGTAAAAACCACGAGCAACGGTAGAAGAATTTCACTATGAGAAAATAGGAATTACAACCTCTCTCAATCTACCAAGGAGAAAACAATGATAATTCTCTCTTGATAAAAAAGGAGAAAACAACTCTCAAGAAACTCTCTAAATTCTCTCTAGTATTGGAAGAAAGCTAGAATGCTTTGGGATGGTTTTGAAGCTAAATGAGCTAGGGTATTTATAGTTGAAACTTAAGGATTAATCTTATAAATACCCTAAAGTTTAGTGACTAAAGTTTATAATTTACCCATTTAATTTTCAAACATTATTGCACCTAATTTTGACATTGTTGCACCTAATTTTGACATTGCAATATTAGGTGCCTAACTTGAACCAATTTTCCAAGCTTTGACATTTCAACATTTAAAATTTTAACTGTGATTTCTCATTAATCCATATGCATAATCATATATATTTAGAATTTATATTCAACGAATTAGGAATCTCGGGGTGTGTTTGTTTGCCTGTATTTTGTTTTCCTGAAAACAGTTTATGTACTTTCTCGTGTTTGGCTGAAGTAAAATGTGTAGTCAAAGTTGTAACCCCCCAGACCGATACGGGTAGCCCGATCTGATCCGGGAAGTCACATTAGGGCCACCGGAGCGACCCACCGTAAAAATAGCAGAAATTTTAAAACTTTTTATCATAACATGTAAACTTATAAAATCATTTATCACTATTTAAAAATAAAACAGATTTCCAAACTCGTATATAAATCAAAATACAATTACATGCCCCCTAATCACAAGTACCATACTCTGCAACCACGCCGGAAGAACTCCCTTACTGAAGTCGATAGATGCACTGGTACAATTGTTTTAACCTGAAAAGGTGAGTAATAGAATGAGCTTTGGAAAGCTCAGTAATACAGAACTACCAGATGATGCTACATGACATGTAGATAAATAGAAAGCCATATAATTTCCTTATTGAATCATATGTCTACCAGCTTGTAGAATAATTTGGGGTTCCCTTAGAAGTTCATCGAGTAGAAGCCATGAATCTCAGTTCATAAGAAACCTTTCATACAATCACGTTTTCATGAGGTCAAATAGGATGTCTAGTGTGTTTCATCAATACGATAAAATCATAATAGGTACACTAATCAAATGATAGTTCAGTAAAATCCCATAAACCATATTGTAGTGGAGCTTTTTAAACTCGTATTTTAAAACCATCTTACAAAGAATTAACCTAAGGGAACATCTTAGGGCCTGAGAGCCTACCCAAGATAGATTTCGGGGCCGTGGGGCCTACCTAAGAACACATCTTAGGGCCGCAGGCCTACCCGAGAATGATCTCAGGGCCGCAGAGCCTACCTAAGTGTCACATTAGGTCCATAAAAATTTTTCAGCTTGATCAGAGCTGTACTTTACAAATCTGTATCTCCAAGATACAGTTTATACAATGATACAAATCCATAAGCCATCACCGTTAAGTCGGTGCATCCATAAAACGGAAACCATATATTTCAGTGTACCACGTGTTAAAACAATAAAACAATTATTTTCAAAATATAAGGAACACACTAGAGAATCCATATATTTTTCATACGCATTTTGTAGTTATCAATATAGATAACACGAACTTGTGCAATTTGATCAGATTCCAGGAATAAGATCTCATTGAAGAGAATCGATTTCTAACCGATATAATTAGACATTTCTGATTGATACTTTAGAATTCCACTAAGTTTCCATGTGCATCAGGAAAACGTTCAGGAACCTTTTTACATAATAATTCTAAATTCAGATTTACTGCGAGTGATTCCATTACCCAAACAATCAGGGGTATTCAGGAATATACTTTGAATTCATAGGATTTCAGCCCAATTGTACCAAATGAGGTATTCATAATCTTTTCCTTCTGCGTTACTTGCGTTTTCAAACATGACCGAATTGATTTTAGATCAAAATATGTAATCGAAGATTCAAGTCATTTACGATCTATGACTATCGATAGTATTATCAAACAACTCAAGTTACACAACTCACAGACTGATGCATGTCAACAAATCAATTCATTATCCTTCCAATGCATTCACTCTTTAATACCAAAATGCATATCAATAGATCATCCCCATAATTATCGCTGAATAGATCTTCCAACGGTCTTTATTACATTTTCATGTTTCAACGATATCAGAAAATATGGACGTACTTGATTCATGTTCATAACCCATAAGGACAATTCATACAATGTTTCCAAACTCATCCAATCACCTATTTAATCCTCGGTCATTGAGGTTACTTAGTTCATTTAGTAAGCAAGTTTATCCCGATTACTTTAGAGTTTTCCAGAATAGTTCAGACATTTCTGAATCTCAAATACATGTTGCACTTCCTTTCAATTCAATTTAGTCATATAATAAAGTCATTCTGGTATTCGTGGTTGATTTATCTCACGAATACCCACTTATTAGTACTGTATGCACTCTAAAGTTGAGCTGAACCAAGTACTTCCAGAATTATCATCGATCCAAATTTGAGAAGACGAACAAACATTCAAGTGGTAATTATATCATTCAGGTAATGATATAGCACTAGCGTTGGTTGATCACTTAAGTTGCGTTCCATAACTTTTACTGGTAGCACAACATCCATGTTTATTTGGATTTCTTAATTAATCCAAGACATTTACTTATTCTAGGTCATAAGGGCATTTTGGTTCTCAACGTTTTATATTCATTACAAAGCTTTGAGTATATCCATTCATTCATGAGCTTGGTGACATTCTTGAGTCATTTCCATTCCAGGGGTATTTTGGTCATTTTATAGATCCAATGTATTTCCATCATTTCCTTACGTCTGATCTTATTATTTAATTTAATCTTATCACTTACTTCAGTCCTTTCAAACAATTCTGACCAAATAGCACATTCGATAAATCATTCTTCAGGTATTTACTCAATTCGGTAATTTCCAGGTTAAATGTCTTTTCAAATGTTACTAACGAATTTTCAGAAAATTTTCCATACAAAGGTAGGATCTCAACAACCAAATCAGTAATTTATCGATTTAAAAACAAATTCTCAGGTTACTCTCTCATTCAGAGTCAACTTGGACTATTTTACCTCTCAAGGGCATTTTCGTAATTTCTTAACCAGATAATTTCGGTATTAACTCTTAACAAAAAATAATATAATTTGGAGATCCTATATTAATTGCTTTCCCGAACATTCTTTGATCTTAAAATGATTCTTTAACTGACTTCTAGTATCTTGCACAAACCCTCGGGTTTAAAAACCGGTTATCCGTATTTCCTAAGCAAAACTAGCATTTCTTATGCACATATGAAATTTTACCGAATCAAATATCTTTTCAGAGTTATTAACCAACTTCCAAGGACAATTCTTGTCATCTTACAATATAAGGGTATTTTCAGAATTTTACCCTACCGGAGTATTCTCATAATTTCTCATCCAAGTACCTTTAACATTTAACCTTTGATGATATAAAATATAATTTACAAATCCATTGCCAATTTCTTTATCACTAATCACAACTTGTAATTTAATTCTAACAATCTTTCAATCTCTTATATTAGTCATTCGATCCATATTCAGTTACTGAATTTCTACCACATTCATATCGAGTGTATAAATTATTCAACTCCACAAAAGTGACCAACATTATCTTATCCATGCATTTACCAATATCAACATGTTTCATAAAGCATAAAGAGGTAGTAAAGTATTACCTCGATTTCCGTGCAATACCGATCGACCATAAAAATTCCATTCGAACGCCTTTGATCTTCAATTCAACTTCCAATAATTCCTCAGATACATATCAACATAAATTATATCAGAAACGAAGCTTAATTACGATAAACGGATCGAATTGGGTGATAAATCAGTGAAAGACGGCTTACCAGGTTCGAATTTGGCGAAACGGACTTCGGATTCGGATTCAGGACGTCGAAAGCATAAAATATGACTTTTCGGAAATTTGGAATATTCGGTCAAAATCAAAGTCAACGGGTTTGACCGGCAATTTAAAGGTCTTCGGGTTTGAATTTCGAAAAACGGACAGCGGAATCGGATTTGGAACGTCGAAAAATGTCAGGATAGGTATACTCGGTCGAAGTCAAAGGTCGTTTAATGCTCGATCAAAGCCGGTCAAAGTTTTGGTCAACAATGGTCAACGTGGGTCAACGGTCAACGGGTCAACGGTCAACGGGTCAACGGGTCGGGTCGGGTCAACTGGTCGGGTAAACGGGTCGGGTAAACGGGTCGGGTCGGGTCGGGTTATGACCGGTCAAACCGGTCAACTATCCACTAAAACCGGTCAAACCGGTCACTTTTGTCTTCCCCACGCGCAGTGGCGGCGCGTGGGGGCGCGTGAACAGTGATAAAATCCCGGAAAAATTTCTAAAAATTATTTTGAGCGATTTCGAGATACTTACAAAGCTCGGTTCACAATTTTGAACGACGGAGAGCTCGATTTCAACAAATCGGAAACTTTAACCGCTTCACCTCCACACGCGCCGCCGCCGCCGGAGAAAAGGGAGGACACCGGTGGACTCGGAACGGCATAAGGAATACGATGGTGCGGGAGGTGTCGTAAACGGATGACCCGATCGTTGTGAATCGATGAAAAACCAACTAAAACTGAGTTATTACCGACGATACTTCCGACTGAAATTAACGACGAACGGAGATGATTCACGATGAAAGGTTTGAGGGGTTTTGTTCCTCGGTTGACAACGAACACGATGGTGGTTTTGGCTCGTCGATCGGAGGTCGGACGGCGAGTAGATCGGAGTTCGAAGTAGGGAGAACGGGAGAGGAAAACTGGAAAATTTTCCGCTGAACCTGCGCACGGGGGAACTTATAATTCAACATATATAAAAATTGGTTAAATCATGACTTTAGCCACTAAACTTCATGCATTTCTTAAAACGGTCTGCCATCTTTGAAATCTGACAATTTAATCCCCAAATTTCTTCCAAATACCAATTAAATCCACCACTTTATAATTTCTTAATTTTAGCCCCTAAATTGGGGTGTTACAATTCTCCCCTCCTTAAAAGAATTTCGTCCTCGAAATTCATTAATGTCACATAATTGCAGAAATGAAACTTCCATCAGTTTTTTCATATCTTTCATGTAGCTTTTATAAAAACACAGATCCTTCACTAATCCTTAATCAGTTGAGTATACATTCTTATCAGAACTTTTCCTCATTTCAATAAAAGAATCTGAACGAAAATTTTCTCGAGTAATCAATCTCTTCAGAATTCTCCCTCAGTCCAAGTAAATAATTAAAACAACTTTATCCTTGTGAAATCAATTCAGCCTTGGTTACGTGAATAGGCTCGTAGAGCAGCAACATATCTCAATTTTATTTCTGGAGTCGAGTCAGAATTTCTCAGATGAATAACTCTCACATAGCTAAGGTACTTTACTGCGTTAAGACAGATGTTACTGGAATTCCTTTTTGTACAAGTATAGCCTTAACAAATAGAAACTTCAGTTTGTTCAATACAGATAGGGGCTCAGCCCTGGAGTTCCAGCTCAGAGAGGTACGATTGCAGTCTAGGGGCATGTATTGATCAGACATATTTTGACATTCGACCGGCCGGTCTATCTTGAAAATTTTTGACTCAAACCATAGCTCTGATACCACTAAATGTAACCCCCCATACCGATACGGGTAGCCCGATCTGATCCGGGAAGTCACATTAGGGCCACCGGAGCGACCCACCGTAAAAATAGCGGAAATTTTAAAACTTTTTATCAGAACATGTAAACTTATAAAATCATTTATCACTATTTAAAAATAAAACAGATTTCCAAACTCGTATATAAATCAAAATACAATTACATGCCCCCTAATCACAAGTACCATACTCTGCAACCACGCCGGAAGAACTCCCTTACTGAAGTCGATAGATGCACTGGTACAATTGTTTTAACCTGAAAAGGTGAGTAATAGAATGAGCTTTGGAAAGCTCAGTAATACAGAACTACCAGATGATGCTACATGACATGTAGATAAATAGAAAGCCATATAATTTTCTTATTGAATCATATGTCTACCAGCTTGTAGAATAATTTGGGGTTCCCTTAGAAGTTCATCGAGTAGAAGCCATGAATCTCAGTTCATAAGAAACCTTTCATACAATCACGTTTTCATGAGGTCAAATAGGATGTCTAGTGTGTTTCATCAATACGATAAAATCATAATAGGTACACTAATCAAATGATAGTTCAGTAAAATCCCATAAACCATATTGTAGTGGAGCTTTTTAAACTCGTATTTTAAAACCATCTTACAAAGAATTAACCTAAGGGAACATCTTAGGGCCTGAGAGCCTACCCAAGATAGATTTCGGGGCCGTGGGGCCTACCTAAGAACACATCTTAGGGTCGCAGGCCTACCCGAGAATGATCTCAGGGCCGCAGAGCCTACCTAAGTGTCACATTAGGTCCATAAAAATTTTTCAGCTTGATCAGAGCTGTACTTTACAAATCTGTATCTCCAAGATACAGTTTATACAATGATACAAATCCATAAGCCATCACCGTTAAGTCGGTGCATCCATAAAACAGAAACCATAGATTTCAGTGTACCACGTGTTAAAACAATAAAACAATTATTTTCAAAATATAAGGAACACACTAGAGAATCCATATATTTTTCAGACGCATTTTGTAGTTATCAATATAGATAACACGAACTTGTGCAATTTGATCAGATTCCAGGAATAAGATCTCATTGAAGAGAATCGATTTCTAACCGATATAATCAGACATTTCTGATTGATACTTTAGAATTCCACTAAGTTTCCATGTGCATCAGGAAAACGTTCAGGAACCTTTTTACATAATAATTCTAAATTCAGATTTACTGCGAGTGATTCCATTACCCAAACAATCAGGGGTATTCAGGAATATACTTTGAATTCATAGGATTTCAGCCCAATTGTACCAAATGAGGTATTCATAATCTTTTCCTTCTGCGTTACTTGCGTTTTCAAACATGACCGAATTGATTTTAGATCAAAATATGTAATCGAAGATTCAAGTCATTTACGATCTATGACTATCGATAGTATTATCAAACAACTCAAGTTACACAACTCACAGACTGATACATGTCAACAAATCAATTCATTATCCTTCCAATGCATTCACTCTTTAATACCAAAATGCATATCAATAGATCATCCCCATAATTATCGCTGAATAGATCTTCCAACGGTCTTTATTACATTTCCATGTTTCAACGATATCAGAAAATATGGACGTACTTGATTCTTGTTCATAACCCATAAGGACAATTCATACAATGTTTCCAAACTCATCCAATCACCTATTTAATCCTCGGTCATTGAGGTTACTTAGTTCATTTAGTAAGCAAGTTTATCCCGATTACTTTAGAGTTTTCCAGAATAGTTCAGACATTTCTGAATCTCAAATACATGTTGCACTTCCTTTCAATTCAATTTAGTCATATAATAAAGTCATTCTGGTATTCGTGGTTGATTTATCTCACGAATACCCACTTATTAGTACTGTATGCACTCTAAAGTTGAGCTGAACCAAGTACTTCCAGAATTATCATCGATCCAAATTTGAGAAGACGAACAAACATTCAAGTGGTAATTATATCATTCAGGTAATGATATAGCACTAGCGTTGGTTGATCACTTAAGTTGCGTTCCATAACTTTTACTGGTAGCACAACATCCATGTTTATTTGGATTTCTTAATTAATCCAAGACATTTACTTATTCTAGGTCATAAGGGCATTTTGGTTCTCAACGTTTTATATTCATTACAAAGCTTTGAGTATATCCATTCATTCATGAGCTTGGTGACATTCTTGAGTCATTTCCATTCCAGGGGTATTTTGGTCATTTTACAGATCCAATGTATTTCCATCATTTCCTTACGTCTGATCTTATTATTTAATTTAATCTTATCACTTACTTCAGTCCTTTCAAACAATTCTGACCAAATAGCACATTCGATAAATCATTCTTCAGGTATTTACTCAATTCGGTAATTTCCAGGTTAAATGTCTTTTCAAATGTTACTAACGAATTTTCAGAAAATTTTCCATACAAAGGTAGGATCTCAACAACCAAATCAGTAATTTATCGATTTAAAAACAAATTCTCAGGTTACTCTCTCATTCAGAGTCAACTTGGACTATTTTACCTCTCAAGGGCATTTTCGTAATTTCTTAACCAGATAATTTCGGTATTAACTCTTAACAAAAATAATATAATTTGGAGATCCTATATTAATTGCTTTCCCGAACATTCTTTGATCTTAAAATGATTCTTTAACTGACTTCTAGTATCTTGCACAAACCCTCGGGTTTAAAAACCGGTTATCCGTATTTCCTAAGCAAAACTAGCATTTCTTATGCACATATGAAATTTTACCGAATCAATATATCTTTTCAGAGTTATTAACCAACTTCCAAGGACAATTCTTGTCATCTTACAATATAAGGGTATTTTCAAAATTTTACCCTACCGGAGTATTCTCATAATTTCTCATCCAAGTACCTTTAACATTTAACCTTTGATGATATAAAATATAATTTACAAATCCATTGCCAATTTCTTTATCACTAATCACAACTTGTAATTTAATTCTAACAATCTTTCAATCTCTTATATTAGTCATTCGATCCATATTCAGTTACTGAATTTCTACCACATTCATATCGAGTGTATAAATTATTCAACTCCACAAAAGTGACCAACATTATCTTATCCATGCATTTACCAATATCAACATGTTTCATAAAGCATAAAGAGGTAGTAAAGTATTACCTCGATTTCCGTGCAATACCGATCGACCATAAAAATTCCATTCGAACGCCTTTGATCTTCAATTCAACTTCCAATAATTCCTCAGATACATATCAACATAAATTATATCAGAAACGAAGCTTAATTACGATAAACGGATCGAATTGGGTGATAAATCAGTGAAAGACGGCTTACCAGGTTCGAATTTGGCGAAACGGACTTCGGATTCGGATTCAGGACGTCGAAAGCATAAAATATGACTTTTCGGAAATTTGGAATATTCGGTCAAAATCAAAGTCAACGGGTTTGACCGGCAATTTAAAGGTCTTCGGGTTTGAATTTCGAAAAACGGACAGCGGAATCGGATTTGGAACGTCGAAAAATGTCAGGATAGGTATACTCGGTCGAAGTCAAAGGTCGTTTAATGCTCGATCAAAGCCGGTCAAAGTTTTGGTCAACAATGGTCAACGTGGGTCAACGGTCAACGGGTCAACGGTCAACGGGTCAACGGGTCGGGTCGGGTCAACTGGTCGGGTAAACGGGTCGGGTAAACGGGTCGGGTCGGGTCGGGTTATGACCGGTCAAACCGGTCAACTATCCACTAAAACCGGTCAAACCGGTCACTTTTGTCTTCCCCACGCGCAGTGGCGGCGCGTGGGGGCGCGTGAACAGTGATAAAATCCCGGAAAAATTTCTAAAAATTATTTTGAGCGATTTCGAGATACTTACAAAGCTCGGTTCACAATTTTGAACGACGGAGAGCTCGATTTCAACAAATCGGAAACTTTAACCGCTTCACCTCCACACGCGCCGCCGCCGCCGGAGAAAAGGGAGGACACCGGTGGACTCGGAACGGCATAAGGAATACGATGGTGCGGGAGGTGTCGTAAACGGATGACCCGATCGTTGTGAATCGATGAAAAACCAACTAAAACCGAGTTATTACCGACGATACTTCCGACTGAAATTAACGACGAACGGAGATGATTCACGATGAAAGGTTTGAGGGGTTTTGTTCCTCGGTTGACAACGAACACGATGGTGGTTTTGGCTCGTCGATCGGAGGTCGGACGGCGAGTAGATCGGAGTTCGAAGTAGGGAGAACGGGAGAGGAAAACTGGAAAATTTTCCGCTGAACCTGCGCACGGGGGAACTTATAATTCAACATATATAAAAATTGGTTAAATCATGACTTTAGCCACTAAACTTCATGCATTTCTTAAAACGGTCTGCCATCTTTGAAATCTGACAATTTAATCCCCAAATTTCTTCCAAATACCAATTAAATCCACCACTTTATAATTTCTTAATTTTAGCCCCTAAATTGGGGTGTTACAATTCTCCCCTCCTTAAAAGAATTTCGTCCTCGAAATTCATTAATGTCACATAATTGCAGAAATGAAACTTCCATCAGTTTTTTCATATCTTTCATGTAGCTTTTATAAAAACACAGATCCTTCACTAATCCTTAATCAGTTGAGTATACATTCTTATCAGAACTTTTCCTCATTTCAATAAAAGAATCTGAACGAAAATTTTCTCGAGTAATCAATCTCTTCAGAATTCTCCCTCAGTCCAAGTAAATAATTAAAACAACTTTATCCTTGTGAAATCAATTCAGCCTTGGTTACGTGAATAGGCTCGTAGAGCAGCAACATATCTCAATTTTATTTCTGGAGTCGAGTCAGAATTTCTCAGATGAATAACTCTCACATAGCTAAGGTACTTTACTGCGTTAAGACAGATGTTACTGGAATTCCTTTTTGTACAAGTATAGCCTTAACAAATAGAAACTTCAGTTTGTTCAATACAGATAGGGGCTCAGCCCTGGAGTTCCAGCTCAGAGAGGTACGATTGCAGTCTAGGGGCATGTATTGATCAGACATATTTTGACATTCGACCGGCCGGTCTATCTTGAAAATTTTTGACTCAAACCATAGCTCTGATACCACTAAATGTAACCCCCCATACCGATACGGGTAGCCCGATCTGATCCGGGAAGTCACATTAGGGCCACCGGAGCGACCCACCGTAAAAATAGCGGAAATTTTAAAACTTTTTATCAGAACATGTAAACTTATAAATCATTTATCACTATTTAAAAATAAAACAGATTTCCAAACTCGTATATAAATCAAAATACAATTACATGCCCCCTAATCACAAGTACCATACTCTGCAACCACGCCGGAAGAACTCCCTTACTGAAGTCGATAGATGCACTGGTACAATTGTTTTAACCTGAAAAGGTGAGTAATAGAATGAGCTTTGGAAGCTCAGTAATACAGAACTACCAGATGATGCTACATGACATGTAGATAAATAGAAAGCCATATAATTTTCTTATTGAATCATATGTCTACCAGCTTGTAGAATAATTTGGGGTTCCCTTAGAAGTTCATCGAGTAGAAGCCATGAATCTCAGTTCATAAGAAACCTTTCATACAATCACGTTTTCATGAGGTCAAATAGGATGTCTAGTGTGTTTCATCAATACGATAAAATCATAATAGGTACACTAATCAAATGATAGTTCAGTAAAATCCCATAAACCATATTGTAGTGGAGCTTTTTAAACTCGTATTTTAAAACCATCTTACAAAGAATTAACCTAAGGGAACATCTTAGGGCCTGAGAGCCTACCCAAGATAGATTTCGGGGCCGTGGGGCCTACCTAAGAACACATCTTAGGGTCGCAGGCCTACCCGAGAATGATCTCAGGGCCGCAGAGCCTACCTAAGTGTCACATTAGGTCCATAAAAATTTTTCAGCTTGATCAGAGCTGTACTTTACAAATCTGTATCTCCAAGATACAGTTTATACAATGATACAAATCCATAAGCCATCACCGTTAAGTCGGTGCATCCATAAAACAGAAACCATAGATTTCAGTGTACCACGTGTTAAAACAATAAAACAATTATTTTCAAAATATAAGGAACACACTAGAGAATCCATATATTTTTCAGACGCATTTTGTAGTTATCAATATAGATAACACGAACTTGTGCAATTTGATCAGATTCCAGGAATAAGATCTCATTGAAGAGAATCGATTTCTAACCGATATAATCAGACATTTCTGATTGATACTTTAGAATTCCACTAAGTTTCCATGTGCATCAGGAAAACGTTCAGGAACCTTTTTACATAATAATTCTAAATTCAGATTTACTGCGAGTGATTCCATTACCCAAACAATCAGGGGTATTCAGGAATATACTTTGAATTCATAGGATTTCAGCCCAATTGTACCAAATGAGGTATTCATAATCTTTTCCTTCTGCGTTACTTGCGTTTTCAAACATGACCGAATTGATTTTAGATCAAAATATGTAATCGAAGATTCAAGTCATTTACGATCTATGACTATCGATAGTATTATCAAACAACTCAAGTTACACAACTCACAGACTGATACATGTCAACAAATCAATTCATTATCCTTCCAATGCATTCACTCTTTAATACCAAAATGCATATCAATAGATCATCCCCATAATTATCGCTGAATAGATCTTCCAACGGTCTTTATTACATTTCCATGTTTCAACGATATCAGAAAATATGGACGTACTTGATTCTTGTTCATAACCCATAAGGACAATTCATACAATGTTTCCAAACTCATCCAATCACCTATTTAATCCTCGGTCATTGAGGTTACTTAGTTCATTTAGTAAGCAAGTTTATCCGATTACTTTAGAGTTTTCCAGAATAGTTCAGACATTTCTGAATCTCAAATACATGTTGCACTTCCTTTCAATTCAATTTAGTCATATAATAAAGTCATTCTGGTATTCGTGGTTGATTTATCTCACGAATACCCACTTATTAGTACTGTATGCACTCTAAAGTTGAGCTGAACCAAGTACTTCCAGAATTATCATCGATCCAAATTTGAGAAGACGAACAAACATTCAAGTGGTAATTATATCATTCAGGTAATGATATAGCACTAGCGTTGGTTGATCACTTAAGTTGCGTTCCATAACTTTTACTGGTAGCACAACATCCATGTTTATTTGGATTTCTTAATTAATCCAAGACATTTACTTATTCTAGGTCATAAGGGCATTTTGGTTCTCAACGTTTTTATATTCATTACAAAGCTTTGAGTATATCCATTCATTCATGAGCTTGGTGACATTCTTGAGTCATTTCCATTCCAGGGGTATTTTGGTCATTTTACAGATCCAATGTATTTCCATCATTTCCTTACGTCTGATCTTATTATTTAATTTAATCTTATCACTTACTTCAGTCCTTTCAAACAATTCTGACCAAATAGCACATTCGATAAATCATTCTTCAGGTATTTACTCAATTCGGTAATTTCCAGGTTAAATGTCTTTTCAAATGTTACTAACGAATTTTCAGAAAATTTTCCATACAAAGGTAGGATCTCAACAACCAAATCAGTAATTTATCGATTTAAAAACAAATTCTCAGGTTACTCTCTCATTCAGAGTCAACTTGGACTATTTTACCTCTCAAGGGCATTTTCGTAATTTCTTAACCAGATAATTTCGGTATTAACTCTTAACAAAAAATAATATAATTTGGAGATCCTATATTAATTGCTTTCCCGAACATTCTTTGATCTTAAAATGATTCTTTAACTGACTTCTAGTATCTTGCACAAACCCTCGGGTTTAAAAACCGGTTATCCGTATTTCCTAAGCAAAACTAGCATTTCTTATGCACATATGAAATTTTACCGAATCAATATATCTTTTCAGAGTTATTAACCAACTTCCAAGGACAATTCTTGTCATCTTACAATATAAGGGTATTTTCAGAATTTTACCCTACCGGAGTATTCTCATAATTTCTCATCCAAGTACCTTTAACATTTAACCTTTGATGATATAAAATATAATTTACAAATCCATTGCCAATTTCTTTATCACTAATCACAACTTGTAATTTAATTCTAACAATCTTTCAATCTCTTATATTAGTCATTCGATCCATATTCAGTTACTGAATTTCTACCACATTCATATCGAGTGTATAAATTATTCAACTCCACAAAAGTGACCAACATTATCTTATCCATGCATTTACCAATATCAACATGTTTCATAAAGCATAAAGAGGTAGTAAAGTATTACCTCGATTTCCGTGCAATACCGATCGACCATAAAAATTCCATTCGAACGCCTTTGATCTTCAATTCAACTTCCAATAATTCCTCAGATACATATCAACATAAATTATATCAGAAACGAAGCTTAATTACGATAAACGGATCGAATTGGGTGATAAATCAGTGAAAGACGGCTTACCGGGTTCGAATTTGGCGAAACGGACTTCGGATTCGGATTCAGGACGTCGAAAGCATAAAATATGACTTTTCAGAAATTTGGAATATTCGGTCAAAATCAAAGTCAACGGGTTTGACCGGCAATTTAAAGGTCTTCGGGTTTGAATTTCGAAAAACGGACAGCGGAATCGGATTTGGAACGTCGAAAAATGTCAGGATAGGTATACTCGGTCGAAGTCAAAGGTCGTTTAATGCTCGATCAAAGCCGGTCAAAGTTTTGGTCAACAATGGTCAACGTGGGTCAACGGTCAACGGTCAACGGGTCGGGTCGGGTCAACTGGTCGGGTAAACGGGTCGGGTCGGGTTATGACCGGTCAAACCGGTCAACTATCCACTAAAACCGGTCAAACCGGTCACTTTTGTCTTCCCCACGCGCAGTGGCGGCGCGTGGGGGCGCGTGAACAGTGATAAAATCCCGAAAAAATTTCTAAAAATTATTTTGAGCGATTTCGAGATACTTACAAAGCTCGGTTAACAATTTTGAACGACGGAGAGCTCGATTTCAACAAATCGGAAACTTTAACCGCTTCACCTCCACACGCGCCGCCGCCGCCGGAGAAAAAAGAGGACACCGGTGGACTCGGAACGGCATAAGGAATACGATGGTGCGGGAGGTGTCGTAAACGGATGACCCGATCGTTGTGAATCGATGAAAAACCAACTAAAACCGAGTTATTACCGACGATACTTCCGACTGAAATTAACGACGAACGGAGATGATTCACGATGAAAGGTTTGAGGGGTTTTGTTCCTCGGTTGACAACGAACACGATGGTGGTTTCGGCTCGTCGATCGGAGGTCGGACGGCGAGTAGATCGGAGTTCGAAGTAGGGAGAACGGGAGAGGAAAACTGGAAAATTTTCCGCTGAACCTGCGCACGGGGGAACTTATAATTCAACATATATAAAAATTGGTTAAATCATGACTTTAGCCACTAAACTTCATGCATTTCTTAAAACGGTCTGCCATCTTTGAAATCTGACAATTTAATCCCCAAATTTCTTCCAAATACCAATTAAATCCACCACTTTATAATTTCTTAATTTTAGCCCCTAAATTGGGGTGTTACAATTCTCCCCTCCTTAAAAGAATTTCGTCCTCGAAATTCATTAATGTCACATAATTGCAGAAATGAAACTTCCATCAGTTCTTTCATATCTTTCATGTAGCTTTTATAGAAACACAGATCCTTCACTAATCCTTAATCAGTTGAGTATACATTCTTATCAGAACTTTTCCTCATTTCAATAAAAGAATCTGAACGAAAATTTTCTCGAGTAATCAATCTCTTCAGAATTCTCCCTCAGTCCAAGTAAATAATTAAAACAACTTTATCCTTGTGAAATCAATTCAGCCTTGGTTACGTGAATAGGCTCGTAGAGCAGCAACATATCTCAATTTTATTTCTGGAGTCGAGTCAGAATTTCTCAGATGAATAACTCTCACATAGCTAAGGTACTTTACTGCGTTAAGACAGATGTTACTGGAATTCCTTTTTGTACAAGTATAGCCTTAACAAATAGAAACTTCAGTTTGTTCAATACAGATAGGGGCTCAGCCCTGGAGTTCCAGCTCAGAGAGGTACGATTGCAGTCTAGGGGCATGTATTGATCAGACATATTTTGACATTCGACCGGCCGGTCTATCTTGAAAATTTTTGACTCAAACCATAGCTCTGATACCACTAAATGTAACCCCCCAGACCGATACGGGTAGCCCGATCTGATCCGGGAAGTCACATTAGGGCCACCGGAGCGACCCACCGTAAAAATAGCGGAAATTTTAAAACTTTTTATCAGAACATGTAAACTTATAAAATCATTTATCACTATTTAAAAATAAAACAGATTTCCAAACTCGTATATAAATCAAAATACAATTACATGCCCCCTAATCACAAGTACCATACTCTGCAACCACGCCGGAAGAACTCCCTTACTGAAGTCGATAGATGCACTGGTACAATTGTTTTAACCTGAAAAGGTGAGTAATAGAATGAGCTTTGGAAAGCTCAGTAATACAGAACTACCAGATGATGCTACATGACATGTAGATAAATAGAAAGCCATATAATTTCCTTATTGAATCATATGTCTACCAGCTTGTAGAATAATTTGGGGTTCCTTTAGAAGTTCATCGAGTAGAAGCCATGAATCTCAGTTCATAAGAAACCTTTCATACAATCACGTTTTCATGAGGTCAAATAGGATGTCTAGTGTGTTTCATCAATACGATAAAATCATAATAGGTACACTAATCAAATGATAGTTCAGTAAAATCCCATAAACCATATTGTAGTGGAGCTTTTTAAACTCGTATTTTAAAACCATCTTACAAAGAATTAACCTAAGGGAACATCTTAGGGCCTGAGAGCCTACCCAAGATAGATTTCGGGGCCGTGGGGCCTACCTAAGAACACATCTTAGGGTCGCAGGCCTACCCGAGAATGATCTCAGGGCCGCAGAGCCTACCTAAGTGTCACATTAGGTCCATAAAAATTTTTCAGCTTGATCAGAGCTGTACTTTACAAATCTGTATCTCCAAGATACAGTTTATACAATGATACAAATCCATAAGCCATCACCGTTAAGTCGGTGCATCCATAAAACAGAAACCATAGATTTCAGTGTACCACGTGTTAAAACAATAAAACAATTATTTTCAAAATATAAGGAACACTAGAGAATCCATATATTTTTCAGACGCATTTTGCAGTTATCAATATAGATAACACGAACTTGTGCAATTTGATCAGATTCCAGGAATAAGATCTCATTGAAGAGAATCGATTTCTAACCGATATAATCAGACATTTCTGATTGATACTTTAGAATTCCACTAAGTTTCCATGTGCATCAGGAAAACGTTCAGGAACCTTTTTACATAATAATTCTAAATTCAGATTTACTGCGAGTGATTCCATTACCCAAACAATAAGGGGTATTCAGGAATATACTTTGAATTCATAGGATTTCAGCCCAATTGTACCAAATGAGGTATTCATAATCTTTTCCTTCTGCGTTACTTGCGTTTTCAAACATGACCGAATTGATTTTAGATCAAATATGTAATCGAAGATTCAAGTCATTTACGATCTATGACTATCGATAGTATTATCAAACAACTCAAGTTACACAACTCACAGACTGATGCATGTCAACAAATCAATTCATTATCCTTCCAATGCATTCACTCTTTAATACCAAAATGCATATCAATAGATCATCCCCATAATTATCGCTGAATAGATCTTCCAACGGTCTTTATTACATTTCCATGTTTCAACGATATCAGAAAATATGGACGTACTTGATTCATGTTCATAACCCATAAGGACAATTCATACAATGTTTCCAAACTCATCCAATCACCTATTTAATCCTCGGTCATTGAGGTTACTTAGTTCATTTAGTAAGCAAGTTTATCCCGATTACTTTAGAGTTTTCCAGAATAGTTCAGACATTTCTGAATCTCAAATACATGTTGCACTTCCTTTCAATTCAATTTAGTCATATAATAAAGTCATTCTGGTATTCGTGGTTGATTTATCTCACGAATACCCACTTATTAGTACTGTATGCACTCTAAAGTTGAGCTGAACCAAGTACTTCCAGAATTATCATCGATCCAAATTTGAGAAGACGAACAAACATTCAAGTGGTAATTATATCATTCAGGTAATGATATAGCACTAGCGTTGGTTGATCACTTAAGTTGCGTTCCATAACTTTTACTGGTAGCACAACATCCATGTTTATTTGGATTTCTTAATTAATCCAAGACATTACTTATTCTAGGTCATAAGGGCATTTTGGTTCTCAACGTTTTTATATTCATTACAAAGCTTTGAGTATATCCATTCATTCACGAGCTTGGTGACATTCTTGAGTCATTTCCATTCCAGGGGTATTTTGGTCATTTTACAGATCCAATGTATTTCCATCATTTCCTTACGTCTGATCTTATTATTAATTTAATCTTATCACTTACTTCAGTCCTTTCAAACAATCTGACCAAATAGCACATTCGATAAATCATTCTTCAGGTATTTACTCAATTCGGTAATTTCCAGGTTAAATGTCTTTTCAAATGTTACTAACGAATTTTCAGAAAATTTTCCATACAAAGGTAGGATCTCAACAACCAAATCAGTAATTTATCGATTTAAAAACAAATTCTCAGGTTACTCTCTCATTCAGAGTCAACTTGGACTATTTTACCTCTCAAGGGCATTTTCGTAATTTCTTAACCAGATAATTTCGGTATTAACTCTTAACAAAAAATAATATAATTTGGAGATCCTATATTAATTGCTTTCCCGAACATTCTTTGATCTTAAAATGATTCTTTAACTGACTTCTAGTATCTTGCACAAACCCTCGGGTTTAAAAACCGGTTATCCGTATTTCCTAAGCAAAACTAGCATTTCTTATGCACATATGAAATTTTACCGAATCAATATATCTTTTCAGAGTTATTAACCAACTTCCAAGGACAATTCTTGTCATCTTACAATATAAGGGTATTTTCAGAATTTTACCCTACCGGAGTATTCTCATTTCTCATCCAAGTACCTTTAACATTTAACCTTTGATGATATAAAATATAATTTACAAATCCATTGCCAATTTCTTTATCACTAATCACAACTTGTAATTTAATTCTAACAATCTTTCAATCTCTTATATTAGTCATTCGATCCATATTCAGTTACTGAATTTCTACCACATCATATCGAGTGTATAAATTATTCAACTCCACAAAAGTGACCAACATTATCTTATCCATGCATTTACCAATATCAACATGTTTCATAAAGCATAAAGAGGTAGTAAAGTATTACCTCGATTTCCGTGCAATACCGATCGACCATAAAAATTCCATTCGAACGCCTTTGATCTTCAATTCAACTTCCAATAATTCCTCAGATACATATCAACATAAATTATATCAGAAACGAAGCTTAATTACGATAAACGGATCGAATTGGGTGATAAATCAGTGAAAGACGGCTTACCGGGTTCGAATTTGGCGAAACGGACTTCGGATTCGGATTCAGGACGTCGAAAGCATAAAATATGACTTTTCAGAAATTTGGAATATTCGGTCAAAATCAAAGTCAACGGGTTTGACCGGCAATTTAAAGGTCTTCGGGTTTGAATTTCGAAAAACGGACAGCGGAATCGGATTTGGAACGTCGAAAAATGTCAGGATAGGTATACTCGGTCGAAGTCAAAGGTCGTTTAATGCTCGATCAAAGCCGGTCAAAGTTTTGGTCAACAATGGTCAACGTGGGTCAACGGTCAACGGTCAACGGGTCGGGTCGGGTCAACTGGTCGGGTAAACGGGTCGGGTCGGGTCGGGTTATGACCGGTCAAACCGGTCAACTATCCACTAAAACCGGTCAAACCGGTCACTTTTGTCTTCCCACGCGCAGTGGCGGCGCGTGGGGGCGCGTGAACAGTGATAAAATCCCGGAAAAATTTCTAAAAATTATTTTGAGCGATTTCGAGATACTTACAAAGCTCGGTTCACAATTTTGAACGACGGAGAGCTCGATTTCAACAAATCGGAAACTTTAACCGCTTCACCTCCACACGCGCCGCCGCCGCCGGAGAAAAGGGAGGACACCGGTGGACTCGGAACGGCATAAGGAACACGATGGTGCGGGAGGTGTCGTAAACGGATGACCCGATCGTTGTGAATCGATGAAAAACCAACTAAAACCGAGTTATTACCGACGATACTTCCGACTGAAATTAACGACGAACGGAGATGATTCACGATGAAAGGTTTGAGGGGTTTTGTTTCTCGGTTGACAACGAACACGATGGTGGTTTCGGCTCGTCGATCGGAGGTCGGACGGCGAGTAGATCGGAGTTCGAAGTAGGGAGAACGGGAGAGGAAAACTGGAAAATTTTCCGCTGAACCTGCGCACGGGGAACTTATAATTCAACATATATAAAAATTGGTTAAATCATGACTTTAGCCACTAAACTTCATGCATTTCTTAAAACGGTCTGCCATCTTTGAAATCTGACAATTTAATCCCCACATTTCTTCCAAATACCAATTAAATCCACCACTTTATAATTTCTTAATTTTAGCCCCTAAATTGGGGTGTTACAAAAGTAGTCTTGTTGGCCCATGCTCTTTCCTCATTCTCTATAAGCGTTTGATTTTGCTTTTGTTTGTTTTCGTTTCTGTTATTTTTATTTTGGGATAGTCAAGCTTCCATTAGAGAACACGAGGTAATTATACTTTTCTTTCTTTCTTTCTTCCTTTTTCAATTGTGTGTTTCTTTCTTTCTTCCTTTTTGAAAAATCACAGTCTAGTTATTATTTTGTTAAATTGATATGAAATTGAAGGAATTAGATTTTTGTTTGAAGAGAGGAATTAGATTTGTTAGATCGTGAATTTAGGACAAATATACGAATTAATCTGTGTGAGCATATTGATGTAATTCTAATATATCAACGAAATATGGATGAATTTTTATTTGAAACTAGAGCTCGTTAATCTGAGAGCGTTTCTCTTCTATTTTTTTTTTCTGATAATGATGTTGGCTTTTGGAAAAATGAATTGCAGTTTGATTAACTGTTATATTATTTTTAAAGATGAGAAGAAAATACTTGTTATGAATTCACAAAAATGATAGGTGAATGTTGTTTTTTATATACCTTGAAGTGGCTACACACTGACTATGGGAGCTATGTTCTTTTTCAATGCCTTTGATAACACATTTTGTACTAACACACAAGTTGAAGTGTCCAAGTTAACAGCTGAAGTGCGCTGATTACAAGATATGGTAAGAGCTCCATTTGTATGCTCAAGTTAAGCATTCTTTCCTCTATATTTGAATATTTCAACTTAGTTTACTGAACGATAGGTGAACATTTGATGACAGAAACAAGTGATTGGTTCGAGAGGTTCCTCTAGTAGTTGTGGTCAGTTGTAATTTGCATGTGCGAATAAGTAAATCGCAACGCGAATTGGTAAAATCGCAATGCGATACTGACTATCGCAACGCGATAATACAAAATCGCAACGCGATACTGACTTTCGCAACGCGATTCTGACTTTCGCAACGAGATAATACAGAATCGCAATGCGATTTTCAAAGTTCGTAACAGGTTTTAGTTTCACAACACAAATTTTTTGGGTATATATCTACGCAGCAGCAACAACTCATAACCTAAATCCCTAAATCGCAACTCATTCCATCTCCATCTTTCACTCTCTCTGGCGACATCCGTTCCTATATCCGTTCCTACATCCTTCCCCATCCGGCAACAGGTCTTAGTTTCGCAGCTCGTTTGTTTAGTAAATTAATTTACAACCATGAAATCATCTAATGTTGATCATGTTTGGATAGATTTGTGTTTTGGAGGGTCATGGGAGAATGTTCATGGTGTTAGACATTCATTTGACTATCGCAACGCGAAAATGGCTATCGCAACGCGAAAATAGCTATCGCAACGCGAAAATGGCTATCGCAACGAGAAAATCGCAATGCGAAATGAAAATCGCATTGCGATTTTCTCGTTGTGATTTTCATTTCGCATTGCGATTTTCATTTCGCATTGCGATTCTCTCGTTGCGATAGTCAGTTTCGTGTTGCGATAGTCTGTTTTGCCTTCAACATAATGCAGATTGAAAATCAACAAATCAACTATTACATTTCAATCAATTAAACAAGCACAAATAAGAATTATGTACACATCAATTAAACAAATCAACATTTACAAATCATCTTTTACAAATCAATTAAACAATCAAAAAATAATAATAATTCTTATTTCTTCATAAATAATTGAATCAATGAATCAACAACTTTGTGACCCCGTACATCCATTTCACGCAGCTCACTTAAGGATTAACCTGCAGAAACCAAACATTTGCTCAAACAAGACTTCCTACACATCTAAAACCTACAAACAGCAAATTATTGAATTCTAGGTACTTAACCAAACATTTTCAAACCAAAAGGAGTATATATGTTAACAAAACTTGCATTTGACTTACCAATTAACAATGGACACTTTCATAAGGCGGATGCAGGTAGGCAGCGTCTCGAATATATTGCTCTAGCCATATAATGCCGAAACCACAAGCCTACTGCACCTCTATCTCTATTGGTGGGAGGTAGAAACTCTGTGCTTCCCGTCGTCAAACGCGCCAAGCACAAGCATACGGGAGGACCACAATCCCCTCTGGCTCCCGGTGTTTATCCCTGTTTTGGAACATCGTCATTGGCTTCTCGTCCAACTTCAGCTCCCATCCCTGAAGATAATAGTGTATGACAGCATGATAAATTACATATCACTGTCTGATTTGAGAGATATGATCAAGGGATGGAGCTCTCATTTGGCTAAATTCTTGGATGGGATTAATTATTGGACTCATTCTGGACACAAAAAGCCAAAGAAGTTCAATGTCACTATTATCTTCAGGGATGGGAGCTGAAGTTGGACGAGAAGCCAATGACGACGTTCCAAAACAGGGATAAACACCTGCAATCATAAGTAATAATTCATTTATTTGCGCACTTATTTATGAACACCTTTAAAAAATTTAAAAAATAAACACTAACCTTATCGACCTCCCACCATGCAGGATAAAGTTTAGCTTGTCCATTTCCCAACGAAAATGATTCATCTCGTTGATTCTTCAAGTGAACTGCGTGAAAAGCCGCCGACATTATTGTATATCGCGAATTTTTTTTATTTTTCTTAAGCTTCCTTATTATTAGTAGACGTGACACCCACGTATCGATATGCTGTTTTACAAAAAAATACATATATTAGTGAATTACATTAATTTTTAAAAAAATTAATCAAAATCATATATAAGACAAATATAAGACTTACCTCCCCATCGAAATAGCCACTGTCTTCAACCCCTAATAGCACACCCCACCAAGACCGATCAAGCAACAAAACATTCATCGTTGAGTTTGCTTATGTCAGTGTAACACCCTTGGCTCCGCTCATGTAGATAAAAATCAACTGCGATCTTAGCCCAAAGGGTATTATCCACAATTGTTTCCGGTAGTTGTCTCCTCTCCACTTCAGATACCGGAAGGGTACTAGCCGGTAACTCATACGAGAGCCAACTCTCATCCATCATGTCCGGAACCGATGGGGGTTTCTCAATACTTCGATATATTACCCCATGTAAATCGAACTCTGGAATGGTGGGAGGGACCTCTTCAACGATAACAGTGGCCTCTTGAACGGTGGGGGGACTCTTGAGGGAGGATAGGGGCCTCTTGAACGATTGGAGGGGACTCTTGAGGGATGACAGGTGAGTCGGGCTTCTTCTTGCAGAGTCTTCGCACCATTGGGGTGAACGGAGACGTAATAGCACGTCCTCGCCGTCTAATGCGTGAACTCCGTCGTGCAAGGAAAACCCGACGTAAAGCATCCACTTTATCGGGCCGCTAAAAAAATTAATACATAAATCAGTAAATAAACAGACATGATATTAAACAAAGACAAATATGTTTCAAACTAGCATTGTATTCACCCAAGTCATTATTCTATCATAGTTCACAAAATGCTCAGATAACATTCCAGAAGTAAGCACTTATATAACATTTAAAAAGACAACATATATAACATTCCAGAAGAAGAATAGTTTACTTTCGCAACACGAAACTTAAAATCGCAACGCGAAAATGACTATCGCAACGCGAAAATGGCTATCGCAATGTGAAATGAAAATCGCAACGACAAAATCGCAACGCGAAACACAAATCGCATTGCGATTTTCATTTCGCGTTGCGATTTTGTCGTTGCGATTTTCATTTCGCATTGCGATTTTGTCGTTGCGATTTTCATTTCGCATTGCGATAGCCATTTCCGCGTTGCGATAGTCATTTTCGTGTTGCGAAAGTAAACTATTCTTCTTCTGCAAATTGAAACTTGAATGGATTGCATTACTTCAACCAAAAGACAAAAACAAAACCAAAAACAAATACTAACAAAAACAGTTTAGCAGTATTGGCAGCAACCGAATGAATTACGAGTATGAAAAATCTTAAACTTACCTCGTTGCGTAGAGTATGAACCTCATTCTGTAACGATGCTACTATCTCATGTAGAGCGGCTACCTCACCGCGTAATGTAGACACCTCAACACGCAATGCACCATCGTCTTTGCGTAAAGTACCGACCTCCTCACACAAGGCATTGACCTCATCACGTAACTCCCCTAACTCATCCCGTTGAGGTGGAGGTGGAGAACAGGGAGATAAAAATCGTGGCATCTTTGCCGGTCGGCTATCTTGCGGTGATGGTGGAGAAGAGGCTCGATGATGTGACAGAATAGGTGATGGCTGTCGTTGTGGAGGTGTATAGTCGGGTCGATCAGATGATGGCTCTGGGTGAGGTGATAGCTCTGGGCGAGGTGATGGCTCCCGAAGTGGAGGCTGCTCATCAACCGTTCCATCAAAAAAACGCTTACTAGCTTGCCACCAATCAGTGGCAAGCTCAGCTTCCGTGGGTGTCAGCCTCTGTAGAGGAGTGTTGGCCTCCTAACAATATAAAAGCTCAAACAAAGTTAAATGTGTACTAGTAATAACTTGTTTATAAACATATGGTAGTATTTATGTTAACTTACATTATTTATTGTCGTATACCGTAGTAAATCTTCCCATTGCAAGGTCCGTTCCTCTTCCAGGAAATAGCCCTGGGAATATCATTTGAAGTTTTTATTGCATATGTCTTCATGGCGGGAAAGGCCTCAAATATCCAAATCTACAAACAATATAATAACAAACATTAGTAATTGTTAAATAATTACTTATAATTTTGGAAACATTATATAAAAATTCTTACCTTAAAGGCCCAAATAAAGCCTGTCAAAGTGTATTTGGAACCATCGCCATGCAAACTTTTTCGATCATCCAAGGTAGACGATAATTTATTCCATGTAGCTTTCCATAAATACGAGCCCCACGGAAACAGGTTCCATGCATTTAGGTCTTCTACCAATTTGATTAGATCATTTGAATAGGTTGTCTGGCCTCTCTGCCTAAAAAGCCGGCATGCAAAAGAATTAGAAGGCATACTCGGACAACGTCGATGTCATCCATCCGAGTAAAACCATCTTTCTTATTCAACAATCTTGTCAGGTCTTCTACGTGTAGATTCGGCCTCTCCAGCTCAGGAAAAACCGGATAGCCATGATGGGCGGGTAATGTGTCTAGTGTACCGACCTACATCATCGTGTCCGAAGCGTAGACCGGTGATTAAGCAAAACTCCTCCCGCCCAAAACACGTATACGCCGGTGGAAAATCAAACCATATCTCTTCATCACGACGTTGTATAGTCTCTGGTAGATCGCTAGTCATGGTTTGAAGAAACAGGTGTGTCAACATCGCATCTCCACCGGGATGTTGTACTTTCAGCCATGGCCCGAAGCATGTATCCTCAAACATTTTTCTTTGTGCAGGTGAAAGCTTCGACGCAATTGTTTTGGCCAGGCTGACTTTATTTCTTAAGGTCAATTGAGCCGAATAAAAAGTTTACAAAAACAATAAACATACTAAGTTAGATATACCAAAAACTACACTGGTGAAGATATACCAAAAACAATAATAAACATAAAGAGTAGTAGTTTATTCTTCAAACTTAAATTTGCAACACTGTGAATTTCGTATTTGTCTTTGTTTTTTGGTTGAAGTAATGCAATTTATTCAAGTTTCAATTTGCAGAAGAAGAATAGTTTCTGAAAATGAAAATCGCAACACGAAAATGACTATCGCAACGCGAATTTGACTATCGCAACGCGAATTTGACTATCGCAACGAGAGAATCGTAACGCGAAACTAAAATCGCGTTGCGATTTTCATTGCGCGTTGTGATTCTCGGTTGATTTAATAAGCAATCTAAGTGAAATGGTTAATCTATTATTGAAATTACCAGTAAACTTATTATCAATTTCAATATGAAAAACCTAATAATAATGCAAAAATTTCAAAAAGAAAATAATTAAAAAAAACTAACACTCGTTGGTTGATTTGGTTGATTTTCCATTTCTGATTGTGAGGGTGGCTCTGAGAGATGGAGATAGACGGATTTCGCCGGAGATGGGGACGGATTTCGTCGGAGATGGGTGAGAGAGTGAGAGATGGAGATGGGACTGAGTTGTGATTTTAGGTTTTAGGTTATGAGTTGCGATTACGGGATATACTGTGGACGGTTCAGTGTTCCAATATATTAATATTCGTGTTTGGAATTTAAAAATAAAATACTTGGCCAGGATACTAATGGCGCTTAGAAAATCGCATTGCGATTATGTATTATCGCGTTGTGAAAGTCAGAATCGCGTTGCGAAAGTCAGTATTGCGTTGCGAAAGTCAGTATCTCGTTGCGATTTTGTATTATCGCATTGCGATAGTAAGTATCGCATTGCGATAGTCAGTATCGCATTGCGATTTTCCCAATTCGCGTTGCGATTTACTTATTCGCATTACGAATTGGGAAAATCACAACGACACTGTAGACCATCACAACGCGATTTTCAACTATCGCAACGCGAATTTGCGATAATAGAGATCGCGTTGCGAATTAGTGATCGCATTGCGATTTTGTTGGTCATTTTGGTAAATCCAGAAAAAGTTGGTTAAAATCGTATATTATATGGGATTTTTGGTCACTGAAGTTATTTTCTCAATAAAAATTACAATGTTCATAAGTGCCCATTGTCCAACATAAAAAGAAGCAACTCAAATGAAACCGAAGCATAAAGAGAATAAGAGAGAATGTGGCATGAAAGGAAGAGAAAGCAAAAGAGCTCCATCGGCAGATTTGTTAGTATGTTTCCCATCACGAGCCTATCTAACACTAATGCCACCAAAGTGTCACTGACTTAGCCTAGTTGGTTCGGTTGCTAATCCGTGTGGCACTCGAAAGGGACGCTTCCCAACCAAGTCAGCCTTAATCTCGTAGATCTGATCAAGCATAAACAAACATCGCGTTAGATCTTTATAGCCACATGGTCCTTCGACCAATAATCTGAGCCCGTGGGGCATAGCGGATGCACATCTCAACCCCCGGACTTCTCCGAGAGAAAAATGTTTTATTAATAAAAAGAAATATCGGGTTACAGAAGACTCACCCACACCACCGATTAGGCCGTAGGGGCGGCCCTCGATGGTGTTCACAAGACACGTACCTTTACCTGTGGATCAGCCTCAACTCTGCCGGCTGTCCACCCACTACATATATGCGAAAACAAAATAACAGAAATGCTACCTATAGACGTTGAAATGCTCGAACAGGGGACAGTAAGTCATACCCCTACTCCCTACCTAAAACATTAAAATGCTTGAAAAGAGGACAAGCTTATTCTACCCTGCCACTAGGCCCTATACATGGTTGGCCTTGGCGTACCTACCCGGTTGTGACCCCATAAAAGGGACGATCACGACAATCTCCCCTACCTAATTTGTCGACGTCCTCGTCGACTGCTTGGCCTGAAACTCTTCAATCTGTTGCTTAAATGCCCTGAGATCATACTCTCTTTCCCAAGTGTTCTCTTCCTGATCAAAGCCTCCCCACTTGACTAGATACTCCCGTCTTTGCTTTCCACCCACCTTAACAATTCTCCCTGCTAGAATCTCGTCAACATGACGCTGTGAGGGTGGTTGTGTGCCGATTGACTCCCTGGCAGACATACTCTGATTATCGATATTGGGATCGGTGTGAAACGGCTTCAAATTGCTCACATGGAAGACAGGGTGAACTCTCATCCAAGTAGGAGGGTCAACTTTGTACGAAGCATTCCCCACCTTATGCTCAAAGTTGAAGTCAAACTCGGCCAGAAACTCTTGCCATCTAGCTTGCTTTGCTGTTAGTTTCGGTTGTGTAAGGAAGTGGCTAACTACTGTATTATCGGTCTTTACCACAAATTTGGAACCCAACAAATAATGCCTCCAAATCCTCAAGCAATGAATTACTACGAGAAGTTCTTTCTCTGGAGCCGTATATCTCGCTTCAGTTTCATTTAGCTTCCTACTCTCAAACGCCACGGGATGTTTGTCTTGTAAGAGTACGCCTCCAATTGCATAGTCGGATGCGTCTCTCTTTACTACTATAGGTTTTTCCAGGTCTGGAAAGGTAAGCACTGGTTCACTGATTACAACCTTCTTTAAATCGTCAAAGGCCTCTTGACAGTCCTTGGACCAAACCCACTCGCAGCCTTTCTTCAGCAAATCGGTGAGTAACTTTACTCTACGAGAATAACCTTCTACGAATCGTCTATAATAATTGGCCAAACCAAGGAAAGATCTAAGCTCACTAACATTTTGTGGGGTCGGCCACTCCTGGATAGCCTTCACCTTCTCTTTATCCATACGAATGCGCCCTCGTTCAATGATGTGGCCCAAAAATTGGACTTGCGTTTGGGCGAAAGCACATTTCTCCTTCTTCACAAACAACCGATTTTCCCGTAATCTCGTCAGCACCAACCGAAGATGCTCCAAGTGCTCTTCTATCGAATTGCTAAAAATCATTATATCGTCCAAGTAGATGACTACGAATTTATCGAGATAGTCATGGAACACCTGGTTCATTAAAATGCAGAAAGTAGCGGGAGCATTGGTTAGTCCAAAACGCATAACGAGAAATTCAAATGCTCCATACCGAGTTACACATGTCGTCTTAGGCTCATCCCCTTCGGCCACTCTCACTTGATGGTATCCCGACCTGAGATCCAACTTCGTGAAATACTTAGCATTACTCAGCTGGTCTAACAAATCGACAATCAACGGAATGGGATATTTATTCCTGACAGTCACTTTGTTTAATGCTCTATAATCAACACATAATCTCAAACTCCCATCATGTTTTCTCTGGAATAACACAGGTGCCCCGAAAGGTGACTTCGAGGGTCGAATAAATCCTGCTTGGAGCAACTCATCCAACTGTTTCCTCAACTCTGCCAACTCTGGAGGACTCATCCGATATGGGCATTTCGCAGGAGGTTTTACTCCCGGAATTAATTCAATCTCATGGTCCACCAACCGTCTAGGGGGCAACTCTTTCGTCAATTCACCCGGCATTACATCCTCAAAGTCTCTCAGCACTTCTTTAACATTCCTGGGCACCATGCCAAGATTGTCATCCTCTTTGGAAATTGGAAAGACTAAGAAGGAGGGCTCCCCCTTTTTCACCCCTCTCTTAAATTGGATAGCAGACAATATCTTCTTCCCAGGACGAGGGAGAATCGTAGCTGGTACCACACATGGCTGCTCCCCCATGAACATTAAACAACTTGATGCCGGAACAGGAATCACTTGGGATGCCATCATAAAATCGAGCCCTAACACCACGTCAAAATCATCCATATGGGAAACAGTGAAATCTACACTTCCTTCCCAAGACCCAAGCTTGATACTGACCCTCTTCACACCTCCACATATCATTGAAGTGGCAGAGTTAACTGCTTTCATTTGTCCCACCTCCTTGGTGACAATCAACTTACATCTCTCCGCTTCCTCAGGAGAGATAAACGTATCTGTGGCCCCTGTGTCGACTAGAGCTTTAGAGGTTTTCCCATTTACTGAGATGTCCACATACATCAATCCCCTCTCTGGTTCTTTCCTCAAGTTACTCAACTGAGACTGTAATGCAGTTATGAATCGAATGGAGCCCATTCTAGCCGGCTCAGGCTCGGTATCTCCCATCGGAGCGTTCACTCTTTCTCCGTCCTTTGTTGTTGCAACCATGGCATTAAAAGCACTTCGTTGTGGACACTCTGTAACCCGATGAGGTCCATTGCAAAGAAAACACCTTAACGAGGGTCTATTCCCTCCATTGCTCGATCCAGGACCAGTAGGGACTTTATTTTGAGCTGGGTCCCTTCCAGGGACTCTTCTATTTGCTCCCCAACTCGATGTCTTCTCCCCTCGAGCCAACTTGTTCCCACTAACCTGTTGGGTGTTAGCTCCACTCACAGAAGGCGTCTTGCGCTTTCCAGGATGATCGTTATAATCATTAAGGCACTCGGCAGCAGCTATCGCTATTGTCAAATCTTGAACCTTCTGTCTCTGTAACTCAAGTCTAGCCCATGGCTTGAGCCCTTCAAGAAAATGAAACAACTTATCTCTTTCTGATATATCCTTTATATCCAACATCAAGGTTGAGAACTCTCTCACATACTCCCGTATAGTCCCAGTGTGGGATAATTCCCTTAGCTTCTTATGAGCGTTGTAATCAACATTCTCGGGGAGGAAGGAGGTCTTCAACTCCTTCTTTAACGCATCCCAAGTCGTAATGGAGCACACTCCATCTTTGAACTTGGACCGCCACCATAACTTGGCGTCACCACCTAGATACATCGAAGCCATTGCCACCTTATCTTCCTCAGACTCCGTCCGCATAGCTCGAAAATACTGCTCTATGTCAAATAAGAAATTCTCAAGCTCTTTAGCATCCCTCACTCCATCAAAGCGTTGAGGATCAGGGATCTTGGCTCGTGTGCCCACTCTTTCAATAGGGTTTACGGTCAAACTAGCTACCGCTGCCTGAAGCACACTGACTTGAGCCTTCAGCTCATCATACCCAAGTTGTATCACGCCTATGGCATCTCTTGCCTCATTGCCCAAATCAGTCACTGTCTCAAGCAAATCTTCTTGGGTCTCCTCTACTCTCCTCATCATACGATCACAAGATATCATATGAGCTCTAAGGGCAGCTAGTGCGGCTTCGATCTCTTCTAGCTTCCGTCGATCAACCGAACCAGTCTCTTGCACAACTGGCTCGGTAGCTTCCTGCTCTACACCTCTGTGAGAGCTTGTCGATCCGCCATTTCGTGTGCGAACCATTCTTGGTGCAACCGGCTCAGTAACTTCCTGCTCTACACCTCTGTGAGAGCTTGTTACTCCGCCATTTCGTGTGCGAACCATTCTTTGTAACTCGCTGGCACCTCTATGCCTGCAACACAAATAAGCACAATCGTGCCTAAATTAGGAAGGAAAAGAGCACCGCTGTGCTGAATCCATAGCACCTCTGTGCTAGAATGAACGATTGAGCACCTCTGTGCTTCAATCGAGAGCTGACACCTCTGTGTAGCCAAAAAGTGATTGAGCACCTCTGTGCTTCAATCGAGAACTGACACCTCTGTGCAGTTAAAAAAAAATGACTGAGCACCTCTGTGCTTCAGCCGGGAGCTGACACCTCTGTGTAGCTAAGATGATTGAGCACCTCTGTGCTTCAATCGAGGACTGACACCTCTATGCAGCCAACTATGACTGAGCACCTCTGTGCTTCAATCTAAATTCTGGCACCTCTGTGCATTGGAATGATTGAGCACCTCTGTGCTACAACCTAAAATCAAGCACCTCCGTGCTTTTACAAATGACCGAGCAGCTCCGTGCTGCGGCCTGAGGTGAAGCACCTCTGTGCTAGGTTTAGCACTTGTGCACAGCTGTGCCACAAGCATGTAACAAACACTATCATGCTTTACTCAACAAAATGAGCACCTCCGTGCTTTTAGTAAATGAACACGCACCTCTGTGCTCTGATACCAAGTGTCACGGACTTAGCCTAGTTGGTTCGGTTGCTAATCCGTGTGGCACTCGAAAGGGACGCTTCCCAACCAAGTCAGCCTTAATCTCGTAGATCTGATCAAGCATAAACAAACATCGCGTTAGATCTTTATAGCCACATGGTCCTTCGACCAATAATCCGAGCCCGTGGGGCATAGCGGATGCACATCTCAACCCCCGGACTTCTCCGAGAGAAAAATATTTTATTAATAAAAAGAAATATCAGGTTACAGAAGACTCACCCACACCACCGATTAGGCCGTAGGGGCGGCCCTCGATGGTGTTCACAAGACACGTACCTTTACCTGTGGATCAGCCCAAACTCTGCCGGCTGTCCACCCCCTACATATATGCGAAAACAAAATAACAGAAATGCTACCTATAGATGTTGAAATGCTCGAACAGGGGACAGTAAGTCATACCCCTACTCCCTACCTAAAACATTAAAATGCTTGAAAAGAGGACAAGCTTATTCTACCCTGCCACTAGGCCCTATACATGGTTGGCCTTGGCGTACCTACCCGGTTGTGGCCCCATAAAAGGGACGATCACGACAACCAAAGCACGTTAGTAGTCCTGCAAGGCCATCGGAACCCAACAAGCGCCACCAACACCGTCTCCTTAAGAAATCAAGCACTAGAAATGGACGTGGTGGCCAAGCTAGCCATCTTCTATGGGATAAAAACAAGCATATGGGATCCGAGATCACGGAACCGACCTCCCCCAAAGTCACGTGCGCCGGGCAGATCAAAGTCAGGTCTAAAACAAACTCATGCAAAAGCTGACAATCATCATGGAAGAGATTGAAAGAATTCACAAGAGACCAAGTTGGATGGAGCCACTTGGCTTTAAGAAAGATCATGCAGTTCTTAACATGCCTGCAGTCCATTCGTTTCGATTTTCGGTGTTTTGGGTCTTTTCCACAATCCGATATCACTACCGACGATGAAGACGAAGAGGAAGAAGAAAACCAAGAAATCAACAACAACGAAGAAGGAAATGAGACATCAAGAACCATCTTTTCGAAATGGTTCATGGTCCTACAGGAGAATCAAAGCAACGGGTTTTATAAAGAAGAATATAAGAAAAAGACATCTCCATTCAACACATTGATGATCAACCTGCAGATCCATCAGCAAATGCTCTCTTGCTTATGCGTTGTCGGTCGGCTCCTGCTCAGAGCTGGTTAGACGCTAACAAGGTGGAAGAAGGAGAAAATCACAAGAACGCAAGCGGAAGATGAGGAGAAAAGAAAGAATTGAGGTGTTTGATGGACGAAGAGAAGAAAAGATGAAAGAGAGCTTAGTGGTATTGAAAAACGCCCTGATTTTCATAAATTTCATCTGATATAGCCCAAAAGACATGGTTGTTGGTGGGACGAAAGATCCATTATCCCGTAGTCGAAGTTGGAAGAGATGATTATACTCTCCTTGGTGACTACTCTGTTTTCATAAGTACTTTGTTTGTGCTTTATATTGAACCAATTCCCCCCTCTTCAACTGAGTTCTCTTCTAAGAACTGCGAATTCTATAATCACCAGCTTACAGTTTACCTTTGGAATTTTGATATGTTTCATTGTTATGTATGATTTGAGAGTTGTATGGCCGCGTAAACTGTAAAGCTTTCCTTCTCTTTCAAAAGGAAAAGATTTGTGCTTATATCTATCATTATAGGAAAATGACTTGTAATTAATGAAAATATTATTGTTATTGTTAGTGCTGGAAATAATCTTAGTCGAGCTCGAGTATTGCCGAGCTTGACTCGATTCAAAAACTTTAAAATTGAGTTCGATTCAAAAACTCCCGAACTTAATTTTTTTTTAAAAAAAAATCAACATATAAATGTTAATATTATTAATAATTTATTTTTTTTTAAAAAATAATCTCTTATATTTATTTTTGAGCTGCTCACGAGCTTTTCGAGTCGAGTATCAAGTAGATCGTTTCGACTTGTTAAGAACTCAAGTCGAGTATTTATTTAGTTTTGACCGAGTCAATCTTAAATAAGTCACTATTTGTCTCGTCTCATTTATTGCCCTAATTATTGTTGACTTAGATTACAATTTGACAGGCGCTCTTTGTTAATTTGGTTACTCGATAAACTAATAAACGGGGTGAAGAACTGAGAGCAGTTATCAACTACTATTTGAATTGAAAATTTGTATTTGTACATTATCAAGATTAGAATCCCAAGTGTCTAGTAAACTATGATCTCCTCTCCATTAAACCGAGCTGACTCGACTTCAACAACGTACCTATGCTTGGATATATAGCAGTTTTACCAATTTACGGTAACCCCTCTCACTATATTCGATTGTGCCACACATATAACAAACTAGCGGTACTCGTTCTTTATCATGTAAATAAATTAAACCATGAATTATATATTGCATAACACAAGTCTGATATTTGAATGAGAGATGGGAAAAATAGGGGAAGAGTGGGTCCAATTAAACTCGAATTCTTAGCAATATTCAGAATTTCAGATTCATTGTTTCTTCAAAATCTAATAAGTAATATTGATAATACACCAAAATACAAACACTCCGCCGTCCCATCGCCGGCCTCCATCTGGCACCAATGCCAACGGTTTAACACTCATTGATTTAATTACAGTTAATACAAAGCAATTCCATATATACAAAAAAATAATTTATCCCATGTTTTAGTCATATTATTAGCTTCGGATACAAAAATAGTATCGGATTATAGATAAGTGACGTCTATGATCCTAAAAGATTATGTCAATTGCGTAAGGCCACCAATCTAATCTCGAAGATCATTTAACGACAATGTTAGCCACTTTTCTAAAGGTCCAGCCCACCTATATCTCATTAGCAACCAAAATTAGAAAAAGAAGCGAAGCTTTTAGACCAGTAAAAAGCTTCTCTTTGGAATTTGAGTCAAGAGGGGAGCAAACAGTTGCTAATGCTCGAGGGCGGGATGGAAATGGTAAAAGATTCTCTGATATTATAGAATTATGATGGCTTAGATTTTGTTTCTGAATTCTAACTTGGTCAATGGCTGCGTTTTGGTAGATAATTGCTGATATGCAGTTATAATAGTATTCTACCGTGTCAAATTCATAAACTTTTTTTTATATATAAATTCATCAAGCATTAGATATCATATTTTTATTAATTCATAACATATTCAAATGATTTTTGAATATATAAATTTGTAATCGATAATAGACAATTCAAAATATAGTATATACATATCTTACGAACTTAAATCATTCGAAAACATTTCATCTAGTGCAACTAAGGACTAAATTCAAGTTCCCTCCGGTAATAAGTGTAAATATGATATGTTACAGGATCTCAAAATTTAGGGGCCTCAATTACGAATAACATTTAAGTCCGTCCATGTATAATATTTATGCTCTAACGATATTTACGTTCAAAGAAAAAATAAATTTTTTATTTGATTCTTGAGAAAATGACAAAGAAAATAGTAAACGAAAATTTTGACAATATTTTAAAATATTTTCTTGCTGAATTTTGGTAAACAAAACCTTGTAGATCTCTCAATTTCATATATGATAATTT
Source organism: Hibiscus syriacus (assembly GCF_006381635.1). Taxonomy (NCBI): domain Eukaryota; kingdom Viridiplantae; phylum Streptophyta; class Magnoliopsida; order Malvales; family Malvaceae; genus Hibiscus; species Hibiscus syriacus. Next base: position 2,270,475 of record NW_024063519.1, on the reverse strand, counting down.
AATTTTTATTATAAAATATTTTAAAGACATCATTTTTGGAAGTGGTACAAAAACTCCCCGTCATAAAATGACGGACCTCAACTCAAACCCTAAACATACAATCTATCACAATTTCACATAGAAATACATCAGCCTCAACTTCAAACTACAAGACTATAAATTAAATCTCTAATCTCCAATTAACTAATTTTTTTCTTTACAAGAATTTTCTTCCCACTCTCTTGTCTTTAACACATTCAAAGAAATTTCGTCCGTAAAATTATTCTTTATTACGATAGCTACATTATTCTTCAAAATTATCTCACCATTTAATTTTATCTTGTTTGACGTTCATAACATATTAAGCCAATTTAACTCCCTATATTTCCCATCTACTATTGGGTTTGTTTTATTGCTAATGATAGTATTAAATTACAATTTTGATATTTTTTCTATTCTCCTGTTTTAAGGTTTTGTATATTATTATATTATTACGATTTTGGATATATATAATATGTAACATTTATATAGGCATGAATTATTTCTTAAATTTTCAATAATTTTAAATTATAAATATAATTTAAACACAATAATTTCAGAAACCTTATAATACGACTGTTATGTTACTATTATGTCTGCATTTTAATTCTATATTGCAAACTACAACTTTATGCTGCAATAGCTACTCCACACCGCACCCTAATTTACAGAGATCTTAGTGTAAACATCTGTTTGACGAGAGACATCGCCCCAACTTCTCCTATAGGGATTTGGGGGGAAACCTTAAATTTTCTCTCTTTTTCCTACTCGAGAAAACCCTAGGGCAGGGAGCAAGGAACAAGAAGAAGTAGAAGAAGATAAAACCTTCTCACTTTGCTTGCCTTGTTTCTGCAAAGCTGTAACATTATTTCTCTCTCTTCTTTTTATAGAAAGTTTTCTTCCCCTCACTGAAAGACGAGGGAAGATGATTGATGTCAGGGAAGCTTTTAAGAATGCACATGGGAAATTTCCCAAAGTTGTTTTTCGAAGGATGTATTTTCTTTTCGTTCATTTCTTGCCTACTTTTCCAGTGTCTTTATAATATCTATTTTCGAGCTAAGACCATATCTTTGTTCCTGTTCTCAACTGCATGTGAAACTATCGCCATCTGTATAGTATATAGATCCCTTTGCCTGTTTTCAGATAATCAAATCTTTCGCCATGGATTCTTCAAGCGAAGATGAACAAGAGTACGTGTCACGGACTGAGTCAGTCCCAACTGTTTTGAACTCTATCCCCATATAAAATTCACTCCAAAACCACCCACCAACTTTCTTTGATCTTTCTGCAAATGTTCTCAACCCTTTCTCTCAATCTGAACCAAATCGCACTGCAGTCGACTTTGGTAACCTTCAAAACTCATCTTCATCAAAAGGACTCGTCGATCAAGGCTTGTATCCAAGCTCGTCGATACCAAAGCCATCTCATGATAATGGTCCAAGGCCATTAACAAAATCTGGTAAGAAAAGTGGTGTCAAAAACCCCAAGAAACGAACAAGAGCATCGAGGACGGCACCCACTACAGTTCTCACTACCGACACAATGAATTTTAGAGCAATGGTGCAAGAATTCATCGGAATCTCCGCCCACCCTTTTCAGGTTCATCCTATTCTCGAAGGCTCGATCTATTCGGCTCAGGGTCAGGTATGCGGTCCAGTCATTTGGAAACTTTAGGCCCCTCGTCTAAAAGGTTAAGCCTACACTCCTATTGCATCCTCTTTTTCTCCTTCATTGTTAACTCGTCCTATAGTTGATGCTAATATTTCCGATACAACTAGTAATAACACCTTTTCGGCGTCTAGTAACTATGTTCAACAGCATCAGAATATGTTAAACTTGCAGAATTTCCAGTCCTCCATATATCCTCCACCTCTTCACCCTTGTTTTAATTTGCCTGGACTTGCTGTGAGTTACCATGTAAGTTCAGCCATGTCTTCCCTTGATGATTTGGCCTTGACTCATGCTAATGCAACAGCCGTCAGTGAACAACGGAAATCAAGATCATTTGAGGCCTTTATACTGGAATTATGATAGTAGTGATCAAAATTCACAAAGGCTTTAATAGCTGCGAGTTGAACTACTCGGCTTCGTCATCAGTTTTCAGCATGATAACGAATTGGAGAACTTTTCTTCTAGAGCTAAAGGTAGAGTTGTTTCATGGACTTCTCCTGCAGAGTAGAATGATTTCTTCTCCATTTTAGAAATATATTATAAATTTAAATATATATGTACAATTAATTCTACCCTTTTTGCGTATATAAACTTAAAATTAATGTTAACTAAAGATTATTGTTTAAGGAGTTTAATATTGCTTAAGAAGATTTTGAGTTCAAGTCATTGTATATATAAAAAAATTCTTGTTAAGAGATTCACTCACCAAAATTAGGTGTGCGACGTGCAGGGACGAAATCAGAATTTTAGTTAAGGGGTAAAGTATAATTACCAATAGAAAATGGGAGGGACAAAATCAAAAAAATAAAAAATTTAAAGGCCTAAATAGGTAATTGTCCCTATATTCTTTAATAATAAAAATAGGGGCAGTGGCCTCCAAGCTCCTATGTACCTCCGTCTCTAAGGTGTGGATCAATCAGATTAGTAAGAAGAAACCTTAAAACCAAGAATGTAAACAAAAAATATTATTATTTCTAATTGAAGAACAATGGATAAATATCAAATAGAATTAATAATGACAATTTTACTAAAAAATCATTTAAAAATAATTATTTACTAAAATAACCATTATATCTTTATTTATCAAATGTCTCATTTTATTACGTGAGACAAAAACATCATGTAGGAAGTGCCTTTCTCATGGCATTCAAGTTAGCAAAAATGCTTCTACAAAAAGCATATTTGTACACATAGCAAAATGCATTTAATAAAATATACCTTTTATAAAAAAATAAAAAAATTTATAAGAACCAAAGATATAATTTATTGAATATTGATTTAGTCAAAAAGTTAACGGTGTTAATTTATATAGGCATAATTAGTATATTAGGCTTTTATAGTGGAACTCGGGTGTATTAAGTAAAAAGATAAAAGATTGCCTTTTTTTTTTAATCACACATTGTTAGCAAACAAGCCTTACACTCCCTTATGTCTATATAATTAACTCTATTAGTCTTTTTAATTTATAGAGTTATATATATTAAATTACATCTTTGGTTCCTATAATTTTATTTTTCATTTTTTAAATGCTTTACACGTGTGCTCTACCGAATCAACACGAGATATTTTCTGTAGAAAGTATTTTTGTTATGTATGCGTAACGTGTGTTTTGTAGAATGTGCTTTGTTTGGATGGATGACATTTTAATAAATAAAGATAATGAATGTTCTTTTGATAAATAATAATTATTGGTAAGATTGTTGTTAATTAATAGAAAAAAATATTGGCTTAATGACACGCTTTAAATTTATATTGTCTTTAATATATTTTTTATGCTCGTAATTCATCCCCTTTTTGTACAGAACAATGATGAGAATTGACATAAACCAACTTATTTTAACGGTTAAAGGAATCGTTGTTATTCTTAAAGGTTACGAGTTCTAGCACCAGTGACTGCAGCAAGGTAATTGAACTTTTATTGTCAAATTATTGAGAGTATTTTGTAACACCCTAATCCAGTTCGACCCGAAGATCTATGGATTACAATGTTACACGAGACTACCGAAATAGTGACCCAAAAATTTTCTTAAAATTGTTTATAACTTCTGAAAATAATTCATCCATAAAAATAAAACAAAACGTAAAAATCTGGTTTTTTAAAAAATAATGGGGAGCTCCCAAAATATATCTCAAAATAATAAAATACCAAGTACAAATCAAAGTTATGACTGAATAATACACAAGGGTCCATAAGTAGTACATGTCCTCTAAAGATAACTCAAGATATACTCTGATGGTCTCTAGAATCCGGTTTGCTGCACTGGAATGTCTAGTGACGATAACTCCCCACGATCTGCCCCTAAGAACCTGCACACGAAAACACATTTCAAACGTTGAGCTTACGAGCTCAGTACCTCACTAAAAATTGTAATATACTATATGCATTCATTAAAATGAGATAGCTAATGGCACAGGTCTGAACATACAAGCTACTGATTTAATTATTGAGTAGGCATCAGGGTATAACTGAAGGTTCTGTATCTTTGGGCTCACACACTCCTCTAGCCATTCTGAGATACTCTCGGTATCTACGGTGAGATTCGGAGCTGCATCGGAAACATACACCCGCCAACTTACTCCGTCGAGTCTTGAGGAATTTGTGCCCATTCGACTACTTGAAGTGCCTTGACACTGACTTGGATATCCACTGACTGTCGTATTTCTTTTATAGAGGAACTCCGATGTCCTGATTGTTTCCCGAGCGACAAACAATACTAGTTTTATGAAATTCCTAGTTGTTATTATTTCTACTGTTATGATGTTATTTATTGTTCTCGCTTGAAGTCTTATTTAATGTCATACTGAAGTGATTGGGGTACCTCAGGTCTAATCTCTCAAATTTTGGGTTATTTAACCAAAATTGATTGTTGCTATCGATATTGGCCCTTCGGTATCGATACCCTTGAGTTGGTCTCGATACCCTACGCGAGTATCGATACCAGAAAAGCCTACTAGAAAATGGGTCTCGATACCAAGTTTGTGGGTTTTAAGACCAAGACCTCGGTATTGATACCCCTAACTCGGTATTGATACCACTACCAAAAAAACATGAAATTTTACCTAGACTAAAGAGCAGTCTCGATACCAACCTTCCAATATCGAGACCCAACCTGCAAAGTGCATTGTTTTAGCATAAAAAATCATATCTTTCTATGCCCCCAAAGAGTCCCCAATTAATGTTTAAATGTTATTTATGATAATAGAGGTCATAAAGAGTTCATCAACAATGTTGAAACACATAAACACCAAATTCTACCATGAACATGCTTAAATCATGCAACCTATCACATCTCATCTAAATGATCTACACATGGTATAGATGAGTTAAGAGTGAGTTACCTTTGATGCTAAACTGCTGAAAACACCCAATGCTCAACCAATGGTGAATTTCTCATTCCCTTTAGCTTTGGAACTTTCTCCAAATTCTATCACTAGACAAGAATCAAAGGCAATAATTACTAACATTGTTGGAATGATTAGAGGACAATTTTAAACTTTTCTAGAGACTAAATATCCCCAAAACGAACTGAAATCACTTGGGTTCCAAAAACCCCCACTAAACCCATACTTTGAAACTAAGGTCAAAACTTGTGTTTGAAGACTTGAAATGAAGCTTAAGATGAGTAGATTCTAAATGTTACCTTGAAAATCCTGAACTAGGCTTGCAAACTTCAACATTTTGACCTTTGCTTGACTTTGGAGAAGAAGAATGTTAATGAAGAAGAAGAGAAGAAGACAAACTTGGTGAGGTGAAAAAGAAGAGAAGAAACATACATGATATCACCCATTTTAATTGGTTTTCAACTTTAATTTTGAACAAGGGTAAAATTGCTTCCTTGGTCCCTCAAGTTTCATCCTAAGCTTAAAATATATCCTTTGCTAACTATTGGGCTCAACCAAAGCCCAAATCCAATTCAATTGGGTCAAAGCTTCTTATAAACTGCGGAATTAATTCAAGGCCCAACTCAGTTTAGTCCAAAACTCCTGACCTAGATCCGGGCGTTACATATTTAGAACATATAATACTTTGTAATCACTTTAGCTTTAAAAGAAAATGAAGAGAATTGCTAATCATTAAGATAACATGTACATGCAATTATCCCAATAATTCCTCCAAATTTCATCTTTCGTTTTTTTAGTATGTTAGAAGTAACTTCCTTCAAATCAAATTTATATCATTAATGCTAATGTGATTAACTATGGTGGATGACATATTACTAGCGATCTTAAACAGTGATGAATTTAAAAATATTTTTCAGGATGATCACATATATATTAATAATAAAAAATAAGGGTAAGCACAAATAAAATTTCATGATAGCACCTTCAATAAAATAAACAATTAACATAAAAAATATATATATTCCAGAATGGACAAGTGTTCACTCTATGTTGTATGTACATCCGCCAGAGATCTTAAAGACCGATGCCGCGAGCTTATTTTAAGATACAAATTATCTTAAGGCGTGTTATCTATGCCAAATTTTCGATTTTGGTTATTTAATTGCTTGGGGTATGCTATTTTTTTTCTTACATCCATTCGAATCCATTCAAATGATTAATAAAATACATTTCATTTAAGTTGGTTTTAAAGTTATATAAATATTAATATATTTTGTTTACATTTTAAAAAATTTCATTTAATAATCATAGCTCATGTTATTGTGAAATTAAAACATTAATAATACTTATATTTATATCAGTCCACATATATCATGATGGAGATATCATGTATTGTGGTAAGCTTGTGATTCACGTACGCCATTTTGATTGACAAATTAGATTAAAAACAGATTCTTTGCATGGATGGGTTTCATATTTAAATTTAGGGGTTTTCGAGGTTTTAATTATTATAAAAAAAAGGGAAATTAAAGCAAAGAGATGCAATCTGCCTAAACTGTGGATATAATATATTATTAATTCATTTTCCATGTAAATCTGATTGGTTGGTTGGTTATCTATAACATCCTACTCATAGGAATAACATGGAGAGTTGATGATTAGAAAAAGAGAGGAATTTTGGGGTTAAAGAACCTCAGTGAACAGATTTGAAAGCTGAAGCAAATGATTAAACTTGAGAATTGGGTAGGAAAAGAAGAAATGAAATAATAACCCTATCAAGAAAAAATAAGCACGATAATGATGAAAGTCCCGTAAAACAAGTAATAGGGGGGTGATTATAGCTATGCGTAGAATTTGGAGGAAGAGGACATGTTTGAAGGAAATATATTGTGATCATCATTCTTCTCTCTCTCTCGCTGTCCTCTCGACTCGTGTGAAGGAGATCGCTAGTACTAATAGTACTATTTTACGAGAAGTTATGAAGTTCAGGGACTAGTTTCTGTATTAAACCGAAAAGAAAAACATTTGGTGGCATGTCCCGGCTCTGTCGGCGTCACATTTCAATTTCGAACCAGCTGCTTCAAAAGACAGAAACCTTATTAATTGATCACAGTCGCTTTCTTTGAGGAAACATATACATACGTATCCATATTTTCAGTGTCGGATCCACATTAGATTTTTAGGATGATATATATTTATCTTAAATTTTATTTTTCCCCCCTCTCAGTTATTAATCTATTATACTAATTTTATCTATCCTAAAAAGAATTTATATCATTCTAAATAAAAAATATTTTGTTAATATGTAACTGTGTTTATTTTTAAAAATATTTTTAAATTTGTTATGGTACATATTTAATTTATATGTGTAGCAATATTATAATGTTGTCAGGTAACCAAGTTCGATAAAATTAAGGGCAAACTACAGAAATGGTCCTCCAACTAAGGATAATATTTTATTGCATCCCTTTACTATTAAAAGTTATAAAATGATTATTCGACTATAGGGAGTTGCTTTTTGAGTCTCGTTACTATTAAAAGTTATAAAATGGTCACTCGACTATTCATTATGTTCTAAACTCGTATTTTTTTGTTAAAAAATTAACGGTCGTCTAAGTTGGACGTTAATACGTTAACTGAGATATGATAGTCATTTGAGATTATGAGATCAAATTTTATCATATCTCAGACAACAGGTTAACGTCAACACATATTGCTGTCAAATTTTTAACGGGAAATGACGAGTTTGGAACATAATTAATAGTCAGGTGACCATTTTGTAACTTTAAATAGTCGACAGACCCAACGACCAACGGAGCAATTTCCTATAGTTGGAGGACTATTTTATAACTTTTAATAGTTAAATGACTCGATAAAGTATTATCCTATAGTTAGGGGATCATTTGTGTACTTTATCCTAAAATTAATTATAAAAGCATGCCAGATTGCAAAAATTGGAATTAAGCGATAAATAAACATTCAAAGTAGGAATATATTGATATCATTATTATACCCACCTACACCGGGTTTACTTTTATGGTGTTGTACATGTGTAAATTAAAAGAGTACGTAAGCAGTGATGAATACAGACTGCAACCTCGCGCAATTCGGTCATCTTTCATGAATACAACCACTACTGCCAATGCTGCAATGTTAGGCTTTGGGATCTATGTTTAAAGATGTATGCATTAATTTGTATTAGGGATAAATTATTAATTTTTTAAAAGAGATCAATTTATAAATTTTAAAAGGTAAAAAATTGATTATTAATAAAAATAATAGAAATATATATTAATTTGATTTGTTTTTAAAAGTTTAATTTTGATTTTTGTCAGTCAATTCCAAAGTATGGAGGCGTAATACTGGAATTTCAGGATCATAATGAATGGAGAGATGAATATGATCCTTAAGAGAGGCCTATATTACAAAAATGAACCTAAGAACCCAAAGAGGTTAGTGGTGTGACCACCCCAGAAGTTAATTAGTTGGGGGATGGGATGGGAAAGCGCTAGGCGCCCTAAGGCCATGGACCTTTGTGGTAGCCAGGTCCCCTAGCGTAGTGCAGTTAGGTATGCCCTCTCGAGAATCACCGTTCGTTGCTTGGAATTGGAAACAACACCAAAATAACGCCGAGTGGGTCATTTGTTTAAGGTTGGTAATATTGAACCACCTACTCCTACTCCTCAATTATTATTTTTGAACAGTAATTCCCTAACAGATTAATTAGAAAAATACTCCTAAATTATTATGTAAGATAATCTTACGTTTTGTAAAAAACGAGGTCAGACCTCGCATTTTACGAAATGCGAGTTTCATACATTTATTATATTCTTTATCCAATATTAAATAATTCTGCAAGAAAAAGTTGATGAATCTCGCTTCTTATAAAACACAAGGTCCATTAAACGCTTTTTATAGAACGTGAGATAGTCTTACGTGACAATTTGAGAGTTATTTTACTAACAAATCTACTAAGGGGATTATTGTTCAAAATCTACTAAGGGGATTATTGTTCAAAAAATATTTTATGGGGGTTTTAATATAATATTGCCCACAAGTTTACTATTAGGCTTGTAAATGAACTGAACGTTTAGCGAACCGTTCATGAACAGTGCGGCGGGAAGTTTGTTTATTTATTAAATGAATGAACATGAACAAGATTTTGCGTTCGTTTAATTAAATGAACGAACATGAACAAAGGGTTCGTTCGTTCATTTACGTTCGTGAACGTTCGATTATATGTTTGTTCATTTATGTTCGTTCATTTATGTTCGAACAGAGGGCAAGTTGAATATGTTACGAAGATTATTGAAGTTGTTTGGATTTCAAGAAGATTGTTTTGTTGAACAAATTAACTTTAAGACTTTATTATGTTCATATAGCTTATTTATGATTTATGTATGTTTTTGTCGTATTCGAACAAATTAACTCTAAAGTTGCAGGTTATATTAATGAATTTTAAGTTATTATTCTTGTTGTTTACTTTTTTTTACATTCGTTTGTTGTGTTCGAATAAGTTTTTTTTGTTTGTGTTGTTCGTTTATGTTCGTTCGTTCGTGTTCGTTTATGTTCATTTATTATTTAAATGAACGAGCATGAATAAGCTATATTCCTTAATGAACGAACATGAACAAAAAAAATTTGTTCGTTTATGTTCGTGTTCGTTTATTTATTAAATAAACGAACATGAACATATCTCCGTTCGTGTGCGTTCGGTTCGTTTACAAGCCTATTTACTATCTAAAATCATTGGAATTGTCTCCTCACCTGACGAAAAATATAATATTACTACTCAAAGATTCAAGATTCGTATGTATATGATATATATTCTTGGGATGTTTTTGTAGCTTATCATGTCAGGGGAAGGCATATGATTTTATATTAAATTATAAATTTATAAGACTAAAAAAACAAACATAAAATTTTTTGGAGAAAGAAAAAATGCCATTAACAAAAAAGAAAAAACGAAAAAAATTAAAATGCATCACATTTTATATTTTTAGAGAATAACTATCATCATCTATTCTTTTTCAATTCATCTTTAAAAATTTTAGTTGACAACAAACCAGAACCTAATATGTAATTTCAATAAAAAAAGAGTAAATGATTGATTTCACATATTTTTATTATACCGCATTTATTAAAATTATTAATACGATAAGTGTTACCGTAATAGTTACGATCTACATTGATAATGAAAAAGTTTGGAACCACAAAAGAATAACCAAAAGGCATTTTAATCTTGGATTCGATTTGATTAGGTAAATTTATATTTAAAGTTTATGTTCGATGCATTATATGAAAATCAATGATTCGTAGTGATTCTGAGTTAATAATATATGGTACAAGTAGAGTTAGCAGGGTCGGGATACACACTGATTTTCTTTCATTGATTTATAAGGTTACATGATTATACTCTTAATGCTTCCATGCAACTCCTTTTTCGTATCTATCTCGAATGTAAATAGCATGAAATTTAAAGATTTAAGAGTAGGCTAAGAAATGAATATTACCTTAATTCATGGGATTACAGCTGTTGAAGCGAACCATGGTTGCAAGTTGGAGTACAAGTAGAAGACTGAACTATACAAAACCCGGCCTATCTTCATTTAAGAACCCATCTTTATCAGCCAGCCTCAAATCATAACATTTGAAGATTCAGTTTTAAATATTTTAAAATTATTGATTAAATTTTATTACACTCGTAAAATATTAAATAAGGAATTGTTTATGTATAGATTTACTTTTATGATATCACATGGCATGTAGGCACGTAAGTTTTTTTTCCCGAACATTTTTTACTCGAGGAGAAGGAGGAGAAGGAGAAGAAGGAGGGGAGGAGAATTTTATTCATAATTGATATTAAACTTACAATTTAAGAGAGAGAATGTATCAACTAAAAGCATTTAATCCTTCTAGAGATTATTAATTGCAATTTGCATGTAACTTTTTTAGTAAAACTAAAAAAATGTTATTTGTAGTAACATGTGTGGTACCTTCATAAGATGTGATGTTACACTTTTTTAGTGTCCTTAGGGAGAAAATACTATATTAATAGACAGAATGAATTTTGAATATTAAAATAAATATTTTTATATAGAAAAAACTAAAGAAAACATTTTGAAAGTAAGAACACCATAATAGAAAATTTGATCAACTACATAGCCAAATCTTTCATTGTCCTAATAAAATAAAATATGATTGTTACGTGTGGTTTCTTTTAAGGAAACGTAGATTTTGTTCTTGGGTAACATCCAAGTTACATTGCAGTGCTTCCAAGGTTAGAAACATGCGGATTTTGAAGTGGTTTTGGGTCGGATTGGATGGACTATCTAAAAATAATGTTGGCTTTTTTCATTAGTCTGAAATAAATAGAAAATAGTAGGTGTTTAAAGAGAATTTTTACTCATTTGACACTAAACATTTATGCTCTAAGTATTTAGGGTGTTCAAATTCAATCCTTAAAAAATAACAATAATTCTTTTACGTTCAAGATTATTTGATTTGAGCTCGAGTTGAGATTTTAAATAACATGTTCTAAAGCTTTTTTTTCTTATTTTTTTTCATCTCTTCCTTTAGAATCATTTTAAAATTTAATAGGTTTATCATTTGACATCGCCTCTGGTCATTGACTGTTATCTTCCATTATTGATGGTGGTCGAAGATCACCAAAATACATTATATTTATTAGATTTAAGTATAAATTTAGGGATCAATTCGTCAAAAAGATTCAAATTTAGTATATCTAAGTTTTTTTTGCTTTTTCCATTTTTTTAAGTAACTGACTTTTTTAAAGATTAATTTTCAATATATTTTATCTCTCGATTTAGGATTATTTCCCCCTTCCTCGAGTTCGATTAACTATCATCCTTAGACGCTAGCTATTTCCGTTTTAACCTATATTACTATTTTATAATTATTTTATATCATTAATTATTAAATAAATATTATTAATAAATGTTGCATATATTGATAAAATATATTAAAATTTTATATAAAGATTTAAAAATAGTTTTATTAAAAAGAAAAATCACGTGTCGTAAAAATAACATTTAAAACAAGCATATGTTTTATTATATATATAATAACACAAAAAATGCTCATTTTATTACGGATTATTATTTGTCAGCTAGAAGTTGGATTCAAAGGTGTTTGGATGGATCAATTTTTCATCACATGTTTGAGGTTCATACTTAACTTAACAAATAACAAAATTTTATAATTTGTTGTTTAATTTGTAAGGATTGGAATTAAATTGCAATTGATTTTATTATAAGATTAGTTTTATATTAATGGGTTGGAGGAGAAGTAGAGTTTTTCTAAGGCTGGTTGCTACCGGATGTATGTGATTTAATTAGTATCCAAATAAATAGCAATTCAAAATTTTATTTTAAAATATAATAATTAGTTGACTCTTATTCTCACATGTAATGGGGTAAGGGGGAGGTAGGATAATAGGCTGCCTCCAACACCAGGTTGAGAACAACTTTTATAAGAAACCTCCAAATTATAAATTATCCATATTAAAATTTGTACGCGATTATCGTATTTAAAGCTTAACCGTTGCGGCGGAGTCCATTATCAGCTCACGTGAAACCCAAAACAAAGTGAAAAGTGATCCACGAAATCATCTGGTTTCGAGCCGTGAATGAATGACCCAAGTGAATGGCTACAATGCTTCACATGGGGTGGAGCTGCACTGCACTCCACAATTATTTCGTACTTTCCAAAAGCAATTCATTAGTTCTTCAACTTGACATTTACCCCCCCCCCCAAAATCCTCAACTTGACAAAAATAACAATAGATAGCTTTATTTTACTTTCACGAGATTCCAAGTTATTATTATTATTATTACTATTTGGATAAAGTTAACAAATATTCCTTATCACTATTTTGTATTGTTTTATTGAGTCAAAAGTTAAAAAAATTATCATTTGATTATAGTAAATTATTTTGTTGAGTTTTTTACTATTATAAGTTATAAAATATTCATCCGACTATTCATATATTTTAAATTTATCATTTTCTATCAAAAAAATGGACGACAGTTTGAGCTGAACGTTAACCTGTTGACTGTGATATGATAAAATTTGATCTCAAAACCTTAAACGACTATTATATCTCAGTCTACATGTTAATATCTAACTCAGACTCTAATCAAATTTTAATGAAAAAATGACAAGTTTAAAATACACGAATAATCAGGTGACTATTTTGTAACTTTTAATAATTAGAAGATATAATAAAGTAATATTCTATAACTAAAGGATCCTTCAATAATTTTTAATAATAAAAATACTGAATAAATTAATACCGTATAATCTAGAATCATTTGTATACTTTAACCTATTATTTTTAAGTTATGTTTGCAAGAAATAAAACTCAAGTCAGTAATATCGGGGGATATGTTAGGTTTCATAATTGATGCATCCACTCCATTGTCGAATTATTAAATGAAGTGAAACTCAGTAGAAGCTTTTAAGGTTCAAACCTAATCCAACGACTCCCATTTGTTACAATTTTTAGTTCAAATTATATATATATTTTTTGTTTTTAAAAGAAGTTTAGATTTTTATTTGTTGTTTACTTATTTTCATTCAAATTAAAACTCTTTTATCCTTTCAAATGTAAGCAATTAGAATTGGAGATGAATCATTTCTTTCTATCAAATGACAAATAGTCAAATTTGTTAAGATCTCATTGGTAGGAGACCATCTAAATCCAAGAAATATTGCTCCACTGAACTGACACGAAGTCGTCGAGTTCTAAAACCAAGTTGTTTTTTGATTTGATGTTGTGCATCATTCGTTAATATTTAAATAAATAATTAAAAACATAGAATTATTTTTAATTAAAATTAGATTTTTTTAATTGTCTCGAGAAGATTCCAGCCGTCCTTCAGTGTGTTACTCTCCATTTTCCTTTTTTTTTTTGGGGGGTTTGAAAACATGAGTAGCAGCTACTCTTAGGCTTCTTCCTACGTTTTTTTTTTGTTTTAAATAATGAGCAGTCGTTACAACAAGGTAGGAAAGAATTCAACGCAGAAGGCGAGAGAAAAGGAACTTGCAGTGTAGATCAGGAGAAGTAGAGCATCTTCGTCATTCTTTTCACTCTTTCAAAGCTCTAAAAACAGTGCTCTCTTTGTCATTGTTGCAGAGTAGTAGTAAGAGTAGAGGAACCGCATGCTTTTCTTCTCTTTACTTTTCTCTTTGGTTTTTGTATCTAATTATAAGCATATTTGTTTTTGGTAGTTTTGAGTGGATTTAGAAGGGAAAATCCAAACAAAATGGAGAGGAGCACTCCAGTGAGGAAACCACACACTTCAACAGCAGATCTGCTCATTTGGTCCGAAACTCCTCCCACCGATTCCCCCGCCACAGCCACACGCTCCACCCGCCCTCACCAGGTAATTATTTCAAATTTTCTTTATTTTTGGTTTTTTTTTTTTCGGCTGGTGAACTAGTTTTTTATTAATGAATGGAAGCCTTCGGATGGAATCAGAAAAGTGGTGTTCGGAGGTCAAGTGACCGATGAAGAATTTGAAAGCTTAAACAAACGGTGAGATCAATTTCCGTTTCTCTCTTCCCTTAATTTTCATTTATTATTTTGAAAACTTTCTAGGTAAACGTTTTCTTGTTTATTATTTTGAAAACATGGAACTGTTACTAGAATTTCGCCTTTGTCTTATTATTTTTACTTGTTTCCGCCATTTCTGTCACTTTGTTTTTCACATAATACCGTTTTGGTTTTTTTAAAAGAAAAAAAAACTAAGCAAGAAATTTTTTGAATTCAAATCAGCTCGTGCCTGTGATTAATTTCTTCATTAGCCTTTATTTATCCGTAATTGATTGATGATCTGTCTGAATCCTGCGGTGATCCAACTGTACTAACTGTTGAAGTATCTAACAGTACCCGCTGTAACTTTTTTGTCACATACCAAATCAATAATGTCTTCGTGAATCAGATGGAAGTTCTTACTGCTTTAAGTGAATAATGTTATGCGAGGTTCAATGATTTCGTCGACGTCAATAAATCAGTTACTACTGTAACGTCTGAAAATTGTTTTGTCGTATCTTTTATTAAGATTTGTTTGCCAGCTTGTTAGCATTCTGGATAACTAAGGAAGTTCAGATTTTGCTCGATTCTTTCTTTCTTCCTCCCACTCTGCCCCCATTGTTCAGTGGATTTGTTTGGATAAGTCTATAAACCCTTGAGCTTATAATGGAATGAAAAACTGGGTTTATGCTTTGATTTGCATCTTGTTGATGTCTATACATTTGGTTTTAAGCTACTTGTTCGTCTGTTCCAATGTTCAGGAAACCTTGTTCTGGATATAAATTAAAGGAGATGACTGGTAGTGGTATTTTTGCAGCCAATGGAGAAAATGATGAGTCTGAACCAGGTAGTGACAATTCCATTTCTAACAGCAAAACAGGACTACGAATGTACCAGGTATAGGTTTTATGAGGATATGGATATCTGAAAGTTATACCAATTACCAAGGTTTAGAGCACAGCATATTTGTATCAAATGTTGTTTCATTAAACATTTTGGTGTTTTGCTCTCAGCAAACCTTAGCTGGAATCAGTCACATCTCATTTGCTGAGGAAGAGAGTATTTCCCCCCAGAAGCCAACTACTCTAACCGAGGTGGCGAAGCAGCGTGAGCTAAGTGGAACACTGGAAAGTGAGGAAGCAATGTTGAAGAAACAGCTCTCTGATGCAAAGTGCAAGGAGCTGAGTGGACATGACATCTTTGCGCCCCAACCTGAAATTTTGCCCAGGCCAACAGCTGTACGTGCATTGGCGTTGAAAGATAATTTTAAAATGGGAGAACCTGATACACATAATGTAAGTAAATGTACTCCAAACCCCTAACTAAATTTTTTCATAGGTAGTTACGACTTTGGAATTATATAGTTGCGCTTTGGAAAAAAGTTGGGAAGTTATATTGATACTATCGAGCCTAGTTCCTATGTTCCTGGGCAGAGTTTAACTATCTAACCTTCTTGTTGAACTTGGATTTTATTTGTAGTCTGCCGGAGGTAGCATGTCAAGTGAGGAGGATGTGGTTAAGACAGCAAAGAAATTTATGATAAGAAATTTGCTGAGCTATCAGGAAATGGCATATTTAAGGGTGATGTTCCTCCAGGTTCTGCAGAGAAACCACTCAGCGGGGCAAAACTGCAAGAGATGAGTGGCAGCAACATCTTCGCTGATGGGAAGGTAGAGTCTCGAGTCTATCTCGGTGGTGTACGCAAACCCCCAGGTGGCGAAAGCAGCATTGCTTTGGTTTAACTTATTAGGTCTTAAGCATGGTGTTTTCTGTTATCTTCATTGGGGGTGTGTTATATTATTTGAGAGTTTCCACTGTGGGTTCTGGGAATTATATTTTAGGTTTACCATGTCAACTTGAGCAATGGACCTATGCTAATTCCTGTGCTTGTCCATGAGTCCTGTGGGTTTCAGTCCCATTCCAGTGAATGTATGTTTCAGAATTAATTTTTTTTCTTAGTGCTTTCGATTCTCATTATATGTTGTGTTTATATTATTCGAATTTAGGTGTAACATTGGATATAAACATATGTTTAACATGGATTTTTAAAAAATATGTAAGATCGAATAGCAAAACTTATGTACACTCATAATTGAACAGTCTACATACTTGAAAATTAACCTCATTTTGTATGAATTGGGATTATTTAACCAACAACACATTCTGTAGGACAAAATCTGAGTAGGTTGCGGGGGGTGAGCAGACCATGAAAGCGGGTATCATTGTCTGACAAGCTGCTGTTGGTTTGGCATTTAAAGAGAGCACGAGGCCAGGGTTTTTGTCATTATTTTTATCTTCTTTTATTGGTCCCTGCCACCCACTCTGCTTACATGCTATAGTGCAATTTTACATGCCGGTGGCGGACACGATCTCAACTTTTTTATGGTAAATTACACCAGAAATCACCAAACTTCAGGCTTTGTATCGTTTATACCATTGAACTTTGAATTTTGTTTTCAATTATATTGGGCCGTTAAATCAACGTCTAAAGCAGACAGCCGTTCGCCATGTCATCATGCTGTTAACAATTTAATGGTTTAACAATATAATTAAAACAAAAATCAATATAATTGAAAAAATTGAAAGTTTAATGGTATAAACTATATAACGGCTAAAATTTGGTGGTATCTAATGTATTTTACTTTTTTTTATTTGCAGAAGAGGATGAAAACGGATTACTACATGAATTTATTCGTCTGTTAAATACGTGGTTTGTGGGGAGGCGGGACAGAATATTCGCATAACTGGGATATTGTTTGCAAGCCGAAGGATTCCGGAGAACTCGGATTACGTAAAGCATGTGACATGAACCTCGCTCTCATGGCAAAAAAATGCATGGTGGTTGTTTAGAAAACAATTCGGTGTAAAGTGTTTAGGGAGAAATACTTGAAACATAATAACTTCATGAAAGTTGGAAACAATGCCAGGAGTTCAAATACTTGGAGAGGCATTCTTAAGACACGAGAAATAGTGAAGAAATGATGCAAACATCAGATTCGATCAGGAGATCAAAGTAGACTTTGGCATGATTGGTGGGTAGGAAAATCAGCTCTCATAAAAGACTATCTAGAGAGAGAAAACGAGGAAAATGTTACTGTGGCTCAAATCATAACAGAAGATAAAACGTGGGATATACAGAAATTACAACATGTAATGTCGAGAGAAACTATCGACCAAATCAAGAGTATACCGATTCAAATGACAAGAAATAGGGGTGAGCAAGACAAAATTAGTTGGGGATTCTCAAAGGATGGTAGTTTTATAGTGAAATCCGCTTTCAAATATATTATAAATGGTATACCTTGACTGGATCTGGAAGACGGAGACCATAGAACACGAAATCGAGTATTCATTTGGCTTTGCTATCTGAACAGACTAAATACAAATGATATAAGAATGAAGAAGAATATGACAGAGAAATCGGACTGCATAAGTTGCCCAGGCGAGATGGAATCGATAGAATATATATTAAGGAGATGCATTACGGCAAAAGCAATATGGGATGGAATTGGAGCAAATCAATATGATGATCAATTCGATAACAGAAAGTTTAAAGACTGGCTCCAAAACAATTGTAGATCCAGAAAGATGGGACAACATGACACTCCATGGGGATCCTTATTTTCAACAACACTTTGGGGATTATGGAAAGGCAGGAATGATTTAGTCTTCAACAAAAACAATAAGAACCCAGACCAAATTATTCATTACAGCATAAACCTCGCAAGGAATATCAAAGCAGCAAAAGAGAACTCACGGGAGAAAATCACCAAGGAGCCACGATGGGTCAAATGGAGGAGGCCGCCTCGGGACTGCTGGATTTTAAACTCGGATGGAGCCTGACCGGACAAGCGACAGCAGGAGAATT
Source organism: Hibiscus syriacus (assembly GCF_006381635.1). Lineage (NCBI taxonomy): Eukaryota > Viridiplantae > Streptophyta > Magnoliopsida > Malvales > Malvaceae > Hibiscus > Hibiscus syriacus. Next base: position 2,252,020 of record NW_024063519.1, on the reverse strand, counting down.
GATTAGAGATGAGAACGGGAATTGGATAAAAGGGTTTATGATAAATGTTAGGAAAATAAACCGAGTACAAGTAATTTCCCTATAATCAGATTAGTGAGAATGCGAAATAAAAGCGGAAAAATAATACCCGAAAATTGATAACGGAGTTCAGCCAATTGTGCTTACGTCTCCGGGCTGCTGCAGATCTTTTACTAAGAGAGAAAATTTACAGGTGTTTACAAAACACTCACTACTCACAAGAAAGCTCTCTAGTATAGGAAGAAAGAAATGTTTTGAGATGATTTTGAAGCTAAATGGGTAAGGGTATTTATAGTAGAAACTTAGGGACTAATCTTTGAAAATACCCTAAAGTGCAATGACTAAAGTGAATTTACCCATTCCTATTTTCAACAAACATCTACCAAAATTTTACCAAACTTTGAAAAACATTTTTCAAAGAAACATTTACCAAACTTTGAAAAAACATTTTCCAAAGTTGGTTGCCAAACTTTGAAACTTTTAACAATCTCCCACTTGAAGACTGATTTTAATATGTCTTCACACCTCGATCAATGCAGCAGCATGTCTGGTCTTGTTATTCTAGCATGCCAACTGAAGTTGAACACAACTTCAGTTTGTCCGTAGTCACCGTCTTTGTCAACATGTCTGCCGGATTTTGAGCTCCACTAATCTTTTCAAGTTTCAAAATCCCATCTTCCAGAAGAGACCGGATAAAATGATATCTCAATTGTGTGTGCTTTGTCCTAGAATGAAAAGACGGATTCTTTGCTAGATGGATAGCACTTTGACTGTCGCAATACAAGATATTGTTTTCTTGTTTCTTGCCTAACTCTTCCAAGAAACTTTGGAGCCAAACCATCTCCTTGCTGGCTTCCGTAACAGCGACATATTCTGCTTCAGTTGTGGAGAGAGCAACTATCTTCTGTAGTTGAGAAACCCAACTCACTGCAGTTCCTCCTAGAGTATAGACATACCCTGTAGTGCTCCTTCTGATGTCGACATTTTCGGCTAAGTCAGCATCTACATAGCCTGTCAGTATCATATCTCCACTTTTGAAACAAAGTGCTTTGTTTGTGGTACCCCGAAGATATCTGAGGATCCATTTGACTGCTTCCCAGTGTACCTTGCCCAGATTATTCATGTACCTGCTAACAGCTCCCACTGCATGAGCAATATCTGGTATGGTACAAACCATGGCATGCATCAGACTTCCAATTGCTGAGGCATACGGCACCTTCACCATGTGTGCACGTTCTTCCTCCGTCTTTGGTGATTGGTCTTTGGAGAGTCTGAAATGAACACCTAAAGGTGTACTTACTGGTTTAGCATCTTGCATGTTGAACCTGGAGAGTACTTTGTTGATATACTCAGCCTGTGATAACATCAAAGTCCCCGACTTTGTGTCTCTCTTGATCCTCATCCCAAGAATCTGCTTTGCAGCGCCCATATCCTTCATAGCAAACTGCTTCGACAATTTTTGCTTCAAGTGTATAATCTCTTGCATGTCTGAGCCTGCAACGAGCATGTCATCAACGTACAATAATAAAATAATGAAGCTGTTGTCGAACCTCTTGATGTAGCAACAATGATCTGCTTGGCATCTGATAAAACCACTGCTACTTATGAAACTATCGAACTTCTTGTACCACTGTCTAGGAGCTTGTTTTAAACCATACAAGCTCTTCTTCAACCTGCATACCAGGTTTTTCTTGTCTGCCTCTATGAAGCCTTCTGGCTGCCTCATATAGATTTCTTCCTCCAAATCACCATGAAGGAAAACTGTCTTTACATCTAACTGCTCAAGATGTAAATTCTCTGCAGCTACAATTTTCAACACCAGTCTGATTGTAGACAATTTTACGACTGGAGAGAAAATTTCATTGTAGTCAATACCTTCTTTTTGCTGAAAGCCTTTGACAACCAATCTTGCTTTGTAGCGTTTGCTCCCATCGTGCTCTTCTTTGATCCTGTAAATCCACTTGTTGTGGAGCGCTTTCTTGCCTGGTGGTAATTCAGCTAATTCCCATGTCTGATTTGACATAAGCGAGTCCATCTCATCTTTCATGGAAAACTCCCACTTGACTGAATCCTCCACTTGCATTGCTTCATCATAGCACTCTGGTTCACCATTGTCAGTCAGCAACAAGTAGTGTAAAGAAGGAGAATACCGTTGGGTTGGTTTAGGAATTCTGGAGGAGCGTCTCAGTTCTGGTGTGCCTGGTTTCTTGAACTGCTTCAGGATTGATCTGAACATCATTTCCAGAAATCTCCTCGAACTCAGCAAATTCCTTTGTTTCAGCTTCGGTATTACTTGATTCTGCGGTTGACCTATCTTTGTACATCACATTTTCATTGAAAATGACGTCTCTGCTTCTGATGATCTTTCGATTTTCGTAGTCCTAAAACCGGTAACCGAACTCATCACCACCGTAACCAACAAGACGCATTTGTTGGACTTGGCATCAAGTTTACTTCTTTCAGCAGAGTTTATGTGTACATAAGAAATACAACCAAACACTCTTAAGTATGAAAGGTTTATTTCTTTCTTGCTCCAAGCTTCCTCTGGTATTCCGCCATCCAAAGGAACTGAGGGCCCACGGTTGATCAAGTAAGCTGCAGTGTTGATAGCTTCAGCCCATAGAAATTTGGGCAATCCGGCATGTATCCTCATGCTTCTGGCACGTTCATTCAGAGTTCTGTTCATGCGCTCTGCTACGCCATTCTGCTGCGGTGTTATGGGAACTGTTGTCTCCATCTTGATCCCATTGTTTGCGCAGAAATCTCTGAATCTACTGTCTCTGTATTCTCCTCCATTGTCAGACCTCAACCGCTTGACTTTCAAACCAGTCTCATTTTCCACCATGGCCTTCCATTTTCTGAAGGTATCAAAGACTTCTGATTTCTTCTTCAGAAAATAAACCCACACCTTCCTTGTTGAATCATCGATGAATGTGCATAATATAGTGAGCCGCAAGAGATGGAACTGGGGATGGTCCCCATACATCAGTATGAACCAACTCTAACCTTTCTGCCTTGGGTGTCTTGCCAATCTTTGCAAAACTGACTTTTTTTTGTTTGCCAAAGATGCAATCCTCGCATAGTCCGACATCTACATTCTTTAGATCCGGCAGCTTCCCTTCTGACAGAAGTATCTTCATTCCCTTCTCGCTCATATGGCCAAGCCTTTGGTGCCATAGGTTTGATTTTCCATCAGCATCTGCTACTGCAATGATATTCTCTAAATTTGAGGTTACATAGAGAGTACCGGTCTTCTTACCACGAGCAATGACGAGTGCTCCTTTGGTAATCTTCCATTCACAGCCTGAAAAAGTTGTACTATATCCTTCTCCATCAAGCTGCCCAACAGAAATCAGATTTCTTTTGAGGCCAGGATATGTCTCACTGGTTTGGCAGCTTTAGTCGGTGTCTCCTTTTCCGACGATCTTCAAGGTTTCATCATCAGCTAGATGAACCTTCCCAAAATCACCACTGACATAGTTCTCCATGATTTCTCGGCATGGGGTGGAGTGGAAAGATGCCCCTGAATCCAAGATCCATGATTCAATCGGACTGTTGACGCTTAAAATCATGGCATCACCTGTCTCCTCCGTCATGTTGTAGATTCCTGTGCGCCGGTATTTTCTTCGTGCTCGGCAATCTCTTTTGAAGTGACCCTTTTTGCCGCAATTATAACAGGTAAAATCTTATTTCCTGTTCTTGATTTGCCCCTTCTAGATTTTGATCTGCCACGATTTGAATTTCTTTCTGAAGTTCTCCTCTAGACTCCGTGTGTAAGGCTGAGGAGGTTGATGCTTCACCCGATTCTCTTCGTCGAATTTCTTCACTCAATACCAGATCCCGAACATCGTCGAATTTTAATTTGCTGTTTCCCGACGAACTGCTGACTGCTGTAACAGTAGCATTCCAACTGTCTGGTAGAGATGATAAGAGAATTAAATCTCGAACTTCATCATCGAACTCAATTTCCACTGAACTCAACTGGGTTGTGATTGTGTTGAGTTCATTTAGGTGTTGTGCCACCGATGCCCCTTCCGCCATCCGCAAATTGAATAATCGCCTCATCAAATGAACTTTGTTTGAGGCCGATGGCTTCTCGTACATACTGGAGAGAGCCGCCATTAGACCCGCCGTGGTCTTTTCCTTTGCTATGTTAAAAGCAACATTGCGGGATAACGTCAGTCGGATAACTCCGAGGCTTCTGTCGAGAAGAGCCCAATCTTCCTCCTTCATGCCCTCTGGTTGCTTTCCTGAGAGAGGTTGATATAGATTTTTCTGGTACAAAAAATCTTCAATCTGCATCTTCCAAAAGCCAAAGTCCGCACCATCGAACTTTTCAATTTTCACCTTCCCTTCGTCTGCAGCCATCGCTCCCACTCGAATCTGGCTTCGTTTGGATCGTTTCTGACAATTCTTGCGAATCACCCGTGTATTAGAACACCACCGTCGACAAACTCGTATCGCCGACCGAATTTCACTATTCACGAATTTCACTATTCACGTGAATAGTAATGATAGTAACCCTCGCAGAAAATTTGACAAAATTCACAACCAAAAGCTCTGATACCAGTTGTTAGGAAAATAAACCGAGTACAAGTAATTTCCCTATAACCAGATTAGTGAGAATGCGAAATAAAAGCGGAAAAATAATACCCGAAAATTGATAACGGAGTTCAGCCAATTGTGCTTACGTCTCCGGGCTGCTGCAGATCTTTTACTAAGAGAGAAAATTTACAGGTGTTTACAAAACACTCACTACTCACAAGAAAGCTCTCTAGTATAGGAAGAAAGAAATGTTTGAGATGATTTTGAAGCTAAATGGGTAAGGGTATTTATAGTAGAAACTTAGGGACTAATCTTTGAAAATACCCTAAAGTGCAATGACTAAAGTGAATTTACCCATTCCTATTTTCAACAAACATCTACCAAAATTTTACCAAACTTTGAAAAACATTTTTCAAAGAAACATTTACCAAACTTTGAAAAAAACATTTTCCAAAGTTGGTTGCCAAACTTTGAAACTTTTAACAATAAACACAGAGAGAACTACCAGCGTAATGGCAGAATTATGGGGGATACGACAGGGGCTCATGCTCGCCAAAGAATCAGGAGTTAATAAACTCATTGTGGAAACTGACGCAAAATGGGTAATCGAAGCCCTTAACAAAGAGAGGGTGGATGATATTCAAAAGGAAGTGATTTACAGAGAATGTGAAGAACTAAGAAAAGAGGGCTGGATACAGGACATTAGACATATATGTAGAGAGGGGAATCGATATGCAGATCGTCTCGCTAATCTAGCATTTGAGAAAGAGGGGAGTTCACATTCTGAAAAACTCACCAGAAGAAATAATAAAGCTGTTAGAAATGAATTTAGAAGGAGAATGTGTTAAAAGATAGTAGGCTATTATCTATAGCTACTTCATTTGTAAAAAAAAAAAATACGTGGTTTGTTTTCTCATAGAACACAAGAGACCATTCACATGCAAAATTCATGTCTCGTAAACAATGATTTTGCTGATGTGGCGTAAAGTTTAGTTCATCAATTTTTATTATTTTGATTTAACTAAGAAAAAAACCACTATACTAAACTAGGGCGCTTATCGAGCGAGTCGATCACGAAAATTTGTTGCTCGTCTTCGTTATTCACTAAGCTCATTAATTTTTTTTTCCGATTCTTGCTCGTTAAAACTTGTTGCTCGTTAAACTCGGTGCTCGTTAAGCTCGCTGCTGGACTCATTGCTCGTTGCTCATTAAGTTCGGTGCTCGACTCTTTGCTCATTAAACTCACTAAAATTTTTACCTTATTTTTATAACTATAGATAAAATCTACTAATATTTAATAAACATAAATTATAAAAAAAAAAAAAAATCAAAAAAATATCAAAATAAAATAAAAATAGCAATCCACAAACACATCAAATTAACATATTAAAACTACAGTAATATAGAAATACATCAAACTAACATATTAACAACATTATTAAAAAAAAAAGAAGTTAAACTATACATAATCAATAAAATAAGAAATCAACACTCTTCAATCAATTTATTGTTGCTTGCAATTATTAATCTACTAAAAAGTTATAAAAAAAAAGTAACAAGTTGCTCCATAAATTATCGAGCCGAGTTAGATTTTACTAGACTCAACCCATTAAAATCTTGAGTCAAACTTAAGTTCGAGTTAAGTCAACCCGAATCCAACTTTAATCGAATTTTGACCAAGTTAAATACAAGTAACTCACAAGATACTCAATTCATTAAACACTCCAAAACTAACACCAAATAGTCGAATATTATATAAAAATTTTAAGTGTGCATTTTTAATCTCTTATTATAATATAACATTTTAAGGATCCACACTTAACAAGCCCGTAATATTTGGATCAAATACATATTTCTAGACTTATTCTGGAATGAAATTTAGATAAAGAAAATATATTTATCCTTCTATTAATGTGTTGTTCTTTTTCTTTTGAAAAGGCTGAAAACTAGAAATGACTAAAAAAGTTGAGTTATTTCAAAGGTTTTAAAAATTGCACCTATGACTGATAAATTGATGATTCATATATAATACTTTTAAAGTTTAAAATTAATTTAAAATAAGAATTATAATTTAAAAACTATTTTTGAAAAGAAATTTAAAATCAATATAATATTTTAAAATTTAGAGACTAATTTTTTTTAAAAAAATTAGAGATTAATTTAAAATAAAGGTGTAGGGACATTTCTGATGCAATTTGACAAATTTTATACTTTTTATTTTAATATTGTTTTGGAATAAAAGATAAAAAAAAAGGTAGGCTTAAGGGTCAATGTTACCATTGTAGTAAACTCAATTTATCATTTTCACCCATATCGTTTTTCGAATCAATTTAGTCCTCAAAGTTGTCTATGTTGTTCATCCTAACCCTCAAAATCAGTTGATTTTTTTTACTAATAGAACTGTGAGTATTCTGTGCCTTTAGATTACAGGATTAGATTAAAATATGTATTAAACAAAATGGTTCAAACAAATTCAAAAATATTTTATTATTTATTTAAGTGAGATTAAGGGATTAGGTCAAATTTTTAGGGATTTTTTCTAACCGTTGTATTTAGTAAATATTTTAGATATTTTATTATTCATTTTTTAGTAAATGTCACATAATCATCAAGTCACTTTGGTTGATTTGGAAATTGCTGGTGTTAAAAAATACAGAAGACTAATGGTTATATTAGTTAAAATGGACTTCGAAGGATTAGGATGAACATCATAGACAACCTCGAGGATTAAATTGATGTAAAAATTTATAGGGATGAAAATGATAAATTGACTTTACTACATGTAACCTTTTTGTCATGAAAAAGTATTATATTGTGTAGCATGTTTTTAACCATGTAATTTTTTTTTTAAGAAAATCAATAGAAATTGACTTTAATTACATATTTGAAGAACAAAAAAAAAGATGGAGTTAAAATAGTAAAACAATATAAAAAACTTGTATAAAAGATTTACCATTTAAAACCGAATTTCTTGGCCAACAAGAAACAGAAATTCTTCAGTGTTTTCTGTTGACAAAGCAACTTCACAGTTAAGATTATATCGGAGGAAAACGGACTCTGGTGCGGTTAGCTCTATCGTATATACCCAAAAGACCAAATCACACACTATATTTTAAACCTTTGAATTCGGAAACCTTAGAGAACTTTCCAAATTTCAACAGATCGAATGGCTTTAAATCTTTGTTTTCACTTACAGAAAACTAAAACTAATCGTATACCTAAGAAAATTAAGTCAATCATCAGAGAAAATCAAGCATTCTGTTTTGTGTTTCGAGATAGATGCCGATGACTATAACCAACAACGAAAATATTTTTTTTAAATCTCTTTATTTATGTGTATATATTTTCACACGTTGAGCCTGCTCACCTACTGCAATTGAGTGAGCTTATACCATTACCAGTCCGTACACCATCATCCCTTTTGTAACTGTCGATATACCCATTATTGTTTTCTTTCTCCTCTTTATTTCCCTGGAAGGGAAAAACCCAAATCAGCCAAAGAGACTGAAAAGGAAACGTTTTATTTTTATTTTTTCGATGTGAACCTTTGGTATTCTTTTTGCTTCATCAACTTTGTTAAGAACAAATTAAAATTTATATTTGGGTTTTTTTAAACTTTGATTCTCTGTTTTCGTGTAAACGTATGCTCTTTGCATATATTTAGTTTGTTTGTTGTTTTTCTTTTTTGTTTTTGGGTTTCCGGGAAGATGTTTAAAGTGGGTGAGAAGGAGAAGATGATGTTGATAAGGGACATGAAGAGAAATAGTGAGCTTGAAACTTTATCGAGAGAGAACCCTCAAACTCCTCCATTTCTCAGTCGTCAACACCGTTCACCAATAACTCGACTTTCCCTTCTCCCTCAAGTTCCTTCTCTAACGAGTTTCCTTCACCTGAGAAGAGTTCACCATTTGAAGACCGACAACAACAACGACAACCCGATATTCATCATCATGGACTCTGGTTGGATCCTACGTCATTGCCTGTTCTTCATTTCAGAAATAAGAACGCAAATGAAAAAATTGGGTCGATGATGGTTTTGATTTGTGTGAGAATCTATGCCAAATGCATATTGGAGATGAAGAATCGACGGGGATGATTCTGCTGAAAGGAGGAGATCCGAGTGCGATCCAGATGGTTTGGGCCTTAGTTTTTGGTGATGTATCTTCTTATAACGCTGGAAAATATAGTTCATATGAAGGGTTTAACGAAGGGTTTCAATCTTCGCCACAGCAAATTTCTGTGTGTTTTGATGGTAATGATGTCATGAGGTCCACATTCCCTGGTTTGCATGGTGGAAAATATTTCATATGAAGGGTTTAATGAAGGGTTTCAATCTTTGCCACAGCAAGTTTCTGTGTTTTGATGGTAATGATGCCATGAGGTCCACATTCCCTGGTTTCCATGGTGGAAACGAAAAGGGTGATTCATTGTGGTCTTATGGTATTGGTTACAATCAGTCTAATGATTTGGTCTCGAAATCGAGTTGGCACAATAACCAGAGAATGGAACAGGGCAGGAGTTTCGACAATGGGGAATCCTATTACAGAATGCCTTTTGCTAAGCCCTACCTTGATAGTCCTTTTGTCCGCTCACAGCATTGTGGACGGATGGTAATGGAGGTAGAGGTGTCATTAATTCTTTGAGCTCTCCTAGATTCTTGCACAGTAAGGTTCCTCTTCTGGAGAATCATAGTGTCATCATTCAAGGAAGAGATTTGAAGCATGGTGTTGACAACTCGGGCCATGATTCATTCAAGTGTTTTGATGGTAATGATGTGATGAGGTCCACATTGCTTGGTTTGCATGGTGAAACGAAAAGGGTGATTCATTGGGGTCTTATGATTTGGTTACAATCAGTCAAATGATTTGGTTTCGAAATCGAGTTGGTACAATACTCATAGACACTATATTTGGACCAGGGAATGGAACAGTGCAGGAGTTTTGACAATGGGGGAATTCTATTACAGAATGCCTTTAGTGCTAGGCCCTACCTCGAAAATCCTTTTGAGCTCTGCTCGCAGCAGTGTGGAATGGATGGTAATGGAGGTAGAGGAGTCATTAATTCTTTGAGCTCTCCTAGGTCCTTGCACAGCAAGGTTCCTCTTGTGGAGGATCATAGTGTCATCATTCAAGAAAGAGATTTGAAATATGGTTTTGACAACTTGGGCCATGATACATTGAAGTGTCATAAGAAAAACCTCCCAAAGGGATTGCAATGCAAAACCTTAGAGAGAAAAACTCTAGATTTGACAGAAATCATGGAGAAAAGGTCAGACTAACGCCAAGTCCTTATTCCTTAGTTGAGTTTCGAGGATGTATTAATTATATGGCTAAGGACCAGAATGATAGTCGCTTCTTACAAAGGATTTTTGATGAAGGAAGCTATTTAGATGTTCAGATAATATTCAATGAAATTATTGATAATATTGTTGAGCTTATGATGGATCCCTTTGGCAATTACCTTGTGCAAAAGTTGCTGGATGTGTACTGAAGAACAAAGACTGCAGATTGTTCTCATGGTGACAAAAGAAGCAGGGCAGCTTGTGAGGATTTCCTTGAACACATATGGGTAACTGCTTCATTATCATTAATTCTTCATTCTCTACACATACAGTTGTTGCTAATCTAATATACTTCTATATTTCAGTACTCGTGTAGTACAGAAGTTGATTGAGACTCTCAAATACAGACAACAGATTTCTCGAATTATATCTGCTCTTAAACCTGGAATTCTTGACCTTATCAAGGATCTCAATGGAAATCATGTTTTGCAGCGCTGCTTGCAATGCCTTGACAACGAAGATAATAAGGTAAAATAATGAGGGTGAATTAACTTCTGAGGTTCAGTACTTGTGCTCACAAATGATCCTAACCAATGCCATTCTTCTATTTTTACATATAAGGTTACATTGACCATTAGCTTTTGTTATCAACAACAGTCTCATTTCATTGTGTCGATCCACTAAATGGTTCATCTCTGGTTAATTATTTGGACTAATATACCTTGTTTTCATTGCATCTTGACATGGGTGCTCAAGTTTTATAAATAAAGTCTCGGTGCTTTTTATCCTATGGCCTATTATTACCTATGCTTGGTTGCATGATCTGGTTTGAGGCAATGCCATATTTGTGTGTATGTGTTTCTCCTCTTGGTCAGTGCAGGGTACCTTTTGTGTGTATGTTATGAGACACCTTTATATAGTTTGACTCATGTTTGGTAAGTGTGCCTCGTAAACAGGCAGACACATCTCTTCCTGGTACTGGCTTAATTACAGGTATTGCATATTATACCACTGCTTGAGAACCAACTGACGCAAATGCAAGGATCCAGTTTGAAGGAATCTTTTCTTTCTGAACATTTATTAGTATGAACATTCTTTCCATGGGAGGAACTAACCTATAACAAGCTATTACTGGTGTGAGGTAGATAATAACTAAACCAACACAATTCTTGAGGAGTTTTTTGTCCATTGGAGAATCCTTTTTGGCTTGAAATTTTTCATGATAGGCATGGTAATGAACTACAGACTAGAATTCTGTCCAGTCATGATTGTCACATTCTGTGTCTTCTTATAAACTACCTGTACTTCTTCCAGAAGTATGCTTATTGTTTAAACTGTATTTGGTAGGCATTTTCATATGAATGTATTTTTTTGTCAAGTTTGATTCTGAAACTTTTTTGGTCCTTGTTTCTGGTAATTACCATGCAGGTTATTTTTGATGCTGCTGCGCACTTTTGCGTAGATATTGCTACACATCGTCATGGATGCTGTGTGTTGCAACGCTGCATTTCTCATTCTAATGGGCAACATCGAGAAAACCTAATTACTCAAATTTCCCGAAATGGACTTCTTCTTGCTCAAGATCCTTTTGGGTAATAAGCTAAGTATTTCTTGTTTGTTTCTTTCATCTGAGTTTTCTGACAATTACAATTCTTATTCTGGTCTTGATCTTAGCTTATAAATTTGCTTCAGTAATGCTCAATGAGTAAACTTGGATCAAGCTTAAAGAAAGCAATCCATTCTATGTATTTATGTTTTTGATGCTAATGAAATATATGAATCACTAAAGTCAGTTGCTTTATGTAGTTAAACGATTTTTTTTCTTCATGTTTATGAGTTCATCAAAACTAGTATTTAAACCCTTATTTAATGTAAAAAATTCATGCATGTCGACACAATCCATTAGGATTTTATGACCTACTGATCAAGTATCTGAGACTGAGTCTCATAGATGTTTGTTCCTTTTAAGTCAAATGAGCATGGGTGTACTCACTTGGTATTAAGAATAAATATGACGAATTAAGCTCTGATATCTTGCAGATTTTGCATTATCAATAATTAGTTCTTCATGATTTTGTTTGTCTTATTTAATCTAAAGTGCATATGAGGTACCTAAAAGGGCAAAAAACCTTTCAACAAAGTTAGCTACATCAGAAATAGTTACTTCTTTTCTCAAGTAATTCCTTCCTCCCCCGAAAAGAACCAGCTTTTTTATCATGGATTTTTAATTCTTTTGTTCCTCTCAGATTCATATTATTCAATTGTTTATGAAACAGAAATTATGTTGTTCAGTACATTATAGAGCTAAAGGTCGCCCCTGCTGTTGCCAACCGCTTACTTTCTCAATTCAAAGGGCACTATGTTCACCTCTCAATGCAGAAATTTGCAGTCATGTGGTTGAAAAATGCCTCAAGCATTTTGCAGAAAGCCGGTCGCTAATCATCCGTGAGTTAATCTCTGATGTGCACTTTGAACAACTATTGCAAGACCCTTTTGCCAACTATGTCATTCAATCTGCTTTAGCTGTAACCAAGGTACAAGTACTTGAGTAGTTTCCATGCTTTATTTATTTGATAAAATTTCAATGAGATCTCTTGAGTGGCTCCTTTCATCTCTTGTATAAGTAGCTTTAGTCTGAGGATTCATGATTTTCATCACAAAACATTTTACCTTGAGCAGGGCCCTCTTCATGATTCTCTAGTTGGAGCTGTCCGACCTCACATAATCTTGCGAACCAGCCCATATTGCAAGAGAATATTCTCCCGTAACCTCCTGAAAAAGTGACGGAGTTACCTTGCCGATGGTGTTGTGCTTACGAAGTTGCTAGCTGTTCACTACAAGTAGTCATGTCCTTGGGTTTCTTGAAACATAGAATGTAGGTGAACTCTGGTGCCTGCTGGTTGTGGTGGAAGGCTTTACAGCTTCAGATCAGTGAAATTACCTTCAAGAATCCAAAGGACGCAGAGGAAAATCTTGCTTCTAGTTGTTCACTATGTAGTTTAAACTTGTATTATTCTGTTATCGTGTTGTCTTTTGTCGATCCGAACTTACGACTTCATGCTTATTGCAAATCTGATGTCTGAATGTCATTTTAGGTTTCACAGTTTCTTCATTTTGAATATGGAGATAAATTAGTTTCTTTATGGTTACAATATTGCTTAATGGTAAGTACTCCCGGAGGAAAAAAAATCAAATGACAATTTAGTACTCATCAAGAGTTAATTGGCAATCTCATGCATCTATAAATCACAAGATCCAGGAATTTTATTTTCTAAATACCAGCTTCTGCTTGATATTTGAAAGGATCAACAACCATGAAAGTGAATCTTTTATTAACTGCAAAACATACTCGAACATCATTTTTAGGTAGACTTAGAATCTCAAATAGCATAAAACTCACAGTAGCACAAAGAAAGATGAAATACAGCCACCACTAAACCACAAGAGTTTGATCATCACAACTCTTTTATTCAACAGAATTATATCCTGATATCAGATTCAAGCCTCATCATGTCCTGCAAGTACCAGAAGCATTTTTTCATAGTCTCCACGAGTGTCCTTGGTAATGGCACGAGTCAGCGGGACACTGTTCCTTCGCTGGTACTCATCTGCTATTATCTTTAAGTCGAACTCAGCCCTTGTGGAAACAACTCTTGTAAGAGCACCTTCATCTGTTCCTCGTTTGTTAATTGCTGAACGAAGAACCTCTTCAAAATACTTTTCTGGGTAGACAAGGCACTTCACTGTGGACCTTAGTAGTGCAAGGAAATCATCCTTAGGATCATCCTCCAAGTCCTGTAAATAGGTGAGTCAAAGACCAAGGAAAGCCTATCAGGGGGAATATAACATGTGCAAAAATATCTTGAAATACCATACGTACAAAAAGATGAGGGGCTCTGAAAGAACACCCACAAACAATCAAATTTGGTATACCTCAATTATATCTTTTCCGTGTGCATTTTTGTAGTAGTTCAAGGTTGCATTGATCTGGGCCTTGCTTCTCGTCCCCAAAACTCTGACGACATCGTCATCACTGTAAGCTTTCTCTGAAATTTTCTCATGGAGAAACTTGGCCTCAGTTTTTGCCAAACTCATGTTCACTTCATCCCCCTCATATCTGTATGCACTCACAAGAGGTACGAGAAGCTGAAAGGAGTAAAGACGCTTACATAAGCAGAGCCATTCACAACAAAGAACAAGCAATAAAAACTTCATTGATCCACTAACATAATAAACAAGGCTTCGTTATGTTTTGACAGAACTTAAGCGTCCATCTAATATACCTTACGGAAATCACCAGATGTGATGAGCAACATCCTCTTCAAGCGATTTCTTATATCGAGCATGATAAGCCTGCCTTGCGTGAAGGAGTTGGTTGGCAGACCTTGTGCAGGCTATTTCCATAAGGACCTGATTGCTGGAAGTCCACCTCTTGGTGGCTTCATTAGCCAAGTGTGCATCGCGTTCAGCGGGATCAAGAGTCCAAAGCGTAACCAGCCTCTGTTAGATAAGAACTCAGAAAGCCACCACTTCCGTTATATAAGATAAGCATGCGTAGAATATTGCCTACCACTGAAAAAAAGCAACTGCTTTTGCAGACTTACCTCAAAGTCACTTGTGAGTTCCTTGTCCAGTGATTTGAGGAGATCTTCTCCATAGGTTTCAGCATAAAATTTTCGGATCAAATTCCGTTGCTCGGCATTTCTGTGACCCAATATATCTATGATCAAGTCCTCGTTGGTTCCCCATCCTGCAATCAAACCATACATTGATGTCTAGAGAAACTACATGATGGACTGACACCTAAAAACTTAGAGATCAAACCTAGGTCAGTTCAAAGTCTTTTATTTTTTATTTTTATCTAAGCACCAGAACAAATTTATGGTCGGATGCATAGTTTAAAAGACGAAAAAATCATACCACCAGATCATCAAACTGATCAGAAACCCAAGAAAACATATAATCAGATCATCAAACAACTAAGCCAGTATCGGGCAGATCATAAATCAAGCAACTTGCTTAACCGAGATCGGGCCTCATCATTGGATGATCGCCATATTTATCAGTATTTCAACACAATCTACATAGATCTCGGCAGGTTAAAGCGAGATCACCCCCACCGAAACAGAATAAATTCAGAAAAGGGTCAATCATGATAGATCCTAGTATATATTGTATTGAGATGATCAGATCAAACATAGTAAGATTAAACATACGATAAAAAAGGGGAGATAGAATAAGCTAAAAGAGGAGAGACCTGAAAAGGCTTTTCTTAGTTGCTCACAGTCTTCAGACACTGAAGGAATAGCCGAGGGAACTGTAAGAGTCGCCATTGTTTGTTTTCTTCCTCTACTTGTTGAATCTGTTGAGAAACGAAAGCAAGAAGGTGATATCAATTTAAGGACAGCGTAGCGGGTTTTAAGGAAGATGTGTCTGTCGGCATATGCGGCGTCTCAAGTAAAATTCCACTTTTCCCACGTCGACGAAGCTTATCACGTTGCTACCCGTCACTGTCAGTGTAGGTCATCGGGGTCAAACCTGACCAATAATTTGGACCCACGTGAATCTCAATGACAATGCTTGTTGATATTTTTGGGGGTAAGATTAAGATGATGTGGCTGCTACTCACTCTGTTTCTTCAAAGGGAATGAATGATTACAATACTAATAATTCAGGCAGTAGTGTTATTAATCTTTTGGAAAGGCAGAGCCTTTTGGCTTCCCCTTTAATCACTATTGTTGTTTTAAGCATTGTTACTGCTTTATGGATTCACACTCAAATGCTTACATATATATAATGGGTTCAGGTCACAGTGCTTTACGTAATCCGATTAACATTCAATCTACTTGATTTACGCAATTAATTTTAGGAAATGATTTTTTTTGAATTCCAACCCTAACACCTAACAATATTTTCCTGATCTGTCTAGTGTACATTTTCATTAAAGATTAGTCGTAAAGTAGTGAATGGTCTCACCAATAGAAAGCTGTATAACAAATGCAAACATGTGTTACACTTGTCAGAAAGTGAAACCTAGAAACATGAGTACATGAAAACCTGGGCAAGTTATTCTTGCTAATCTACTTGTATATAAGGAATGACACAACATTAAAATATTCAGCTTAGAAACAGCGTATATGGTGGTCTGCAATTCAATCTAAGACCCTTGGGAGGAATTGCTTCTGTTGCGGAATACGACTATCCGATAGAGCAAAAATGCAACTGATAATTTAAGAAAATAAAAATAAAGATAAAGAAGATACAAAATTTACGTGAAAAACCCCTAAATAAAATAGGGTAAAAACCACGGGCAACGGTAGAAGAATTTCACTATAAGAAAATAGGAATTACAACCTCTCTCGATATACCAAAGAGAAAACAATGATAATTCTCTCTTGATAAAAAGGAGAAAACAACTCTCAAGAAACTCTCTAAATTCTCTCTAGTATTGGAAGAAAGCTAGAATGCTTTAGGATGATTTTGAAGCTAAATGAGCTCGAGTATTTATAGTTGAAACTTAAGGACTAATTTATAAATACCCTAATTTACAATGACTAAAGTTTGTAATTTTACCCTTTCATTTTTTCAACAAAAAACCTACCACTTTGACCATGTGCATTCGGTGGAATTATTTATTCCAAACTTTCGGTGCTTTGCTTCAATTTTCAACAATCTCCCACTTGAAGATTTGATTGGAACAATCATATCTTTACACTATTCTTTCTACCTTGTACCATCATGTTGCTTACGTTTCTAACATGCCACAGGAGGATCGACACCAAGTAAATTTATCGGTATTGATCGCCTTCGTCATGAAATCTGCTATGTTGCCTTTGGTATGGATTTTCTGCATATCTACCGTTCCTTCTTCCACCTTTTCACGAATGAAATGATATTGAACTCATATGTGCTTTGTTCTTGAATGAAATGTTGGATTCCTTGCTAGATGCAAGGCATTTTGACTGTCACAAAATAGAGAGACATACTCTTGATTGTGCCCAAGCTCCTCCAATAGCATCTTCAACCAAATTGCTTCTTTATTGGCTTGTGTAGCAGCTACATATTCTGCTTTTGTTGTGGATGTAGCCACAACTGACTACAATTTTGAAACTCAGCTTACAGCTCCACCAGCAACTTTGAACACATATCCTGTAGTAGATTTGATTTTATCCAAATCCCCTGCATAGTCAGAATCTACATACCTATTGATTAATAAGTTTTATCCTCCGTAATATAATGCAATATTTGAGGTCCCTTTGATATATCTCAGGATCCTCTTTATTGTATTCCAATGCTCTTTGCCTGGATTCGCCATATATCGACTAACCACTCCCACTGCTTGTGCGATGCATACGACACTCGAGACATCTCCATCCTCTCTTCTTCACTGTTAGGACTCATACTGGAGGATAATTTGAAGCTAATAGGAAGAGGGGTAGAAATTGGCTTACAATCTTGCATGCTGAATCGTGACAAGATCTTCTTCAAATAATTCTTTTGTGAAAGCCAAATCTTCCTATTACTTCTGTCTCGGTGAATTTGCATCCCTAGAATCTTGTTTGCCGATCCCAAGTCCTTCATTTCAAATTCCCTAGCCAGTTGTGCCTTCAATTCTTCAATATGATCTTTGTTGGGTCCTGCAACCAACATGTCATCCACATACAACAACAATATAACAAAATCGTTATCACCCGACCTCTTGAAATAAGCACAAGGGTCAGCACTAAGTTTGTTGTATCCAATGCACATAATGAAGGAATCAAATCTCTTATACCAACACCTCGGTGCCTGCTTTAGACCGTACAGAGATTTGTTCAACCTGCAAACCAAGTTCTTCTTTTCTTTTTCTTCAAAACCTTCAGGCTGGAGCATATAAATTTCTTCTTCAAGATTTCCATGAAGAAAAGCTGTTTTAACATCTAGCTGCTCTAAATGTAAGTCTAATGTAACACATATTGCCAAAAATACTCGAACTGTTGTTAGTCGAACCACAGGAGAAAATATTTCATTGAAATCAATACCTTCTTTTTGAGCATATCCTTTGACCACCAGTCTTGCACGATACCTCTCAACTTGATTGTCACCATTTCGCTTGATTTTGAAAACCCATTTGTTACCAATTGACTTCCTTCCTTGTGGTAGTGGCACAAGGTCCCATGTATTATTTTTATGAAGGGCTTCGATTTCTTCTTGCATTGCCATCATCCACAGTGAAGCATCTGAGTTGTTTATTGCCTCCTGGTATGTTGATGGCTCACCGTCCTCTGTTAAAAGACAGTATGCAATATTACCTTATAACATAATATGAGTGCTAATTGGTACGTCTTCTCACACGATCTGATTGACGAGTTGTTGGAGCTTCAGAATTCTCTGGTTCTTGTTCATCTTGTGCTGGTTCTGCTTCAGAATAATCTCCTTGTTCAACCTCATTTTCCACATGTATCTGTGTAGTCTCTGACTTTTTAGCGCTATCATCATCTTCTTTTCTTTGTAGCTTATCTTCTACAAAGATAACATCCTTGCTGATGATCACTTTACGGGAAGTGGGATCCCACAAGCGATACCCCTTTACTCCATCAGCATACCCCAAGAATTTGCATTTCCTGGATTTTGGATCCAGCTTTGAAATTTCTTGGGAGTTGTACATCACGTACACTATACTTCCAAATACATGGAGGTTTGAATAATCAACTGGTTTTCCAGTCCACATCTCCATTGGTGTCTTCAGCTCTATTGCAGCAATTCACCAAATAACAGGCGGTATTGACTGCTTCTGCCCAGAATGATTTTCTAGGCCTGCATCCCTCAACATTGCTCTTGTTCTTTCTAACAAGGTTTTATTCATCCGCTCTGCCACTCCATTTTGTTGAGGAGTGTTCGCCACTGTTAACTGTCTTTTGATGCCTTTTTCCTGCAAAAGTCATCAAATTCTTCGTTGTGTATTCTCCTCTATTATCTGTTCTGAAACACTTGATCTTATTTCCAGAATCAAGTTCCACCCACGCTTTGAAGTTTTGAAAGTTGAAAACACATCTGACTTCTTCTTAATAAGGTACACCCAGCATCTCCTAGAGTAGTCATCAATAAATGAGACAAAGTATTTTGCTCCGCCAAGGGATGTAACCGGTGCGTGCCATACATCAGAGTGAACCAATTCTAGAACACTTTTTCCTCTAGAATTTGATGTGTTGAATTTCAACCGGTGCTGCTTACTTGTTATGCAATGCTCACACAAATGAAGTGATACCTTTGTTAAGCCTGGAAGTAGCTTTTGCTCCACAAGGACTTTCATTCCTTGTTCTGACATGTGTCCAAGTTTCTGATGCCATAGTATTGTATAATCTGAACTACATGAGGCAACAGAGGCTTCTGCTTCTAGCAAAGTTTCTCCCTTCAACATGTACAAGTTTGCTGTTATCTTTTCACCTTTCAACACCATAAGCGCTCCACGGAACACCTTCATGATTCCTTTCCGTATTTCAATCTTGCTTGTATTATTATCCAACAATCCGTAGGATAATAAATTTTTCTTCAGGCATTTCACGTGCCGTACATCTCGAACAACTTTAATTGTTCCATCATACATCTTCAATTTGATGGTTCCCACGCCAACGATCTCTAAGGCATGATCATTGCAACTATACACAGATCCTCCTAAGACAAGTTCATAATGATGAAATCATTCTCTTCTTGAGGTCATGTGATATGTTGCTCTCGAATCAATGAGCCATATATCTGCAAATCATTTTCTTCCTTCCACGGTGGTTGACGCTTCACAGCATAAAGCATCTCCATCATCTGAAGTGTTTGCGGTATTGGCTTGTGGATTGGAGTTTTTATTTAGACTCCAACAATCCTTCTTCAAGTGACCATTCTTTCCACAGTTGTAACACTTTAAATTCTTCTTGCTTCTCGACTTCGATCTACCATGTTTGTGACTGCTGCTTTGGCCACGTTCTGTTGATCTCCCTCTCATCGTTGTCAATGCTTCTGCTTGTTGCAGATTTACTTGTCTGTCTTCCTTGTTCTTGCACCGATTTTCTTCTTGTAGAATAGTAGCTGCAACGTCATCGAAGACTAGACTGGTGACATTACTGTTTGTCAAGTTGATGATGAGTTGATCATACGAATCCGGTAGACTTTGAAGTAGAAGTTCATCACGTTCTTGTTCTCCTATTTTACAGCTTAAGGATGTAAGCTGAGAAAATAAAGTGTTCAATGTATTTAAGTGCTCCGTCACTGAAGTAGATTCTGGCATACAGAGAGTGTACAATTTTCTCTTAAGGAAAATTTTATTGTGCAACGATGTGGCCTCGTACAGTTTGGTGAGATGATCACATATCTCCTTAGCTGTCTTCTTCTTCTCGATACTTGACAATACTTCATCTGCTAATGCTAGATGAAAGTTTGCCATAGCATTTCCGTCCATTTCGATCCATTTATTGTCGTCTGTGAAACCTACTGGCCTTTCGCTGATAGCTGCTAGACAACCGTCTTTCCTCATGATGACCTTCATCTTCAATTTCCACAATGAGAAATTTCTCCCATTGAACTTTTCAATATCAAATTTCGTTACCATTGCTTCGTTTACGGATAGCTCTCACTATTTCATTATCGTGAATAGTTCTCTGGAACCTTCAAAGAATGGGTAATAACTTCTTACTTTCTTATGTTGGAGGATCCACCTTTTTGGTGACAACCACAAAGACAATAAGCAGATATTACACACTCTAATCTGGCTCTGATACCAATTGTTACGGAAGACGGCTATCGGATAGAGCAAAAATGCAACTGATAATTTGAGAAAAAAAATGAAGATAAAGAAGACACAAAATTTACGTGGAAAACCCCTAAATAAAATAGGGTAAAAATCACGGGCAACGGTAGAAGAATTTCACTATAAGAAAATAGGAATTACAACCTCTCTCGATCTACCAAGGAGAAAACAATGATAATTCTCTCTTGATAAAAAGGAGAAAACAACTCTCAAGAAACTTTCTAAATTCTCTCTAGTATTGGAAGAAAGCTAGAATGCTTTGGGATGGTTTTGAAGCTAAATGAGCTCGGGTATTTATAGTTGAAACTTAAGGACTAATTTGTAAATAACCTAATTTACAATGACTAAAGTTTGTAATTTTACCCTTTCATTTTTTCAACAAAAAAACCTACCACTTTGACCATGTGCATTCGGTGGAATTATTTATTCCAAACTTTCGGTGCTTTGCTTCAATTTTCAACAGCTTCAATCGGCTAGCAGCTGAGAAACAGAGTACATTGTTGGTCTAAAATGTGGATTGTCTGCCAAGCACATAAAAGCTATCTTCATCACGGATATCAGTTGGTCCTGAACGTCTGGTGGTGGAGGTAAAGTCCTTCGATCCAAAACATCGTTCAACAGAAGCCATATTTCAAGAGATGAAGATGGTAGCGTGGATATCAAATCACCAGGATATGATCCCATGATAACTTTAATAATCAATAATCCGAAACTATAAACGTAACATTTTTCTGTAACCTTCATTGTGTAAGCAAGCTCTGCAAAAGGAAGAGAAAAAAAAAG
Organism: Hibiscus syriacus; assembly: GCF_006381635.1. Lineage (NCBI taxonomy): Eukaryota > Viridiplantae > Streptophyta > Magnoliopsida > Malvales > Malvaceae > Hibiscus > Hibiscus syriacus. The sequence goes on along the minus strand of NW_024063519.1, from coordinate 2,230,616 downwards.
ATTATAATCAATTGTATAATGATGATCTACCTTTCATGCCACAAGATTTCTGTGAACTAAAAGACCTGGTGCGACATATCCGTACGTTCCAACAAGATCGGTCCAATTAGATGAGTCTGGATTGAGAAGTTTAGCTGTGCCAAAATCCGAAATGTGAGCATCGAATTCCAAGTTGAGCAAAATATTGTGGCTGGAAAGGTCCCGATGAACAATCGATGGTGAGCAATCATGGTGCAAGTAAGACAAGGCATGAGCAACCCCTTTTATTATATTCACCCTTTTATCTCAATCCAACTCTTTTGCTGCTTGTTCATTGCTTAGATTGACAGCCAAACTACCCTTTTCAAGGTATTTGTAAACCAAGAATGAGTGCCCATGAGACCAACAAAACCCGTAAAATTTCACTATATTTTGATTGATGCCGAATGTCAATGAGCGCCATTACTTCATTTTGGAATTCTTTTGCAGTTCTAACTTCATCAGAATGCAGTGCATGGGCTTTCTTCACAGCTACAATGTCACCTGATGACAGCTCTACTCGGTATACATTTTCGTATCCTCCCTGTCCGATGCAACACTGAGAACTAAAGTTTCTGGTTGCATCTTTTATCTCAGAATACAACATTTTTCCATCAAAGGATGATATTGCAAAGATATTTGCATTATTCATGCCGCTTTCCTTACTACTACCGCATCATTTCTCCGTCTTTTGAAGCCAAAAAACAAAGCCAGAAAGACAATTGAAAGGATAGCAGCTCCTAACAGCGGAACAATGATTGCGTAGAGTAACTTGCGGTGCCCTTTTCTGGAAAGATTGCAAGGTTTCAACGCACTAATATTGCCACACAAGCCCTCGTTTCCTTCTAATGCTTGTATTGAAGCATTTTGAAATGCGGGAACATCAGGAACTGGACCCTGCAATTTATTATGAGCTACGCCAGCATAGACCAAGCCTCGGAGCTCATAAAAAATAGTGATGCTACCAGAGAGGTTATTATAAGAGAGATTCAACCTTGACAAACTCTGCAAAGATTGGAATTGTGTTGGAATATCCACTGAAAGCCTGTTATGACTCAGATCTAAATCATTCAATTGAGTTAACTCGCCTAGTTGAGTTGGAATTCTCTGGCTGAAATTGTTACTACTCAAATTCAAGTAGTACAGTTTCAACATAACCCCTATTGTCTCAGGGATGGACTGACTCAATCTGTTTCCTGACAAATCGAGGTACTCGAGTTTGGAGAAAGATCCAACTTCCAGTGGTATACCACCAGAGAGTTGATTTCCAGACAAATAAGCCTTGACAAAGAAGTCAGTTTTGTCAGCTCCTTTGGAATCTCCCCAACTAAATGATTTGAAGAAAGATCTAGTGCTTGAAGCTGAACTAAGTCTCCAAGCTCAGGTGGTATTCTGCCAGTGATGTTGTTCCCAGCAATCAATAAGGCGCTTAAATTATTGCACAATGCCCACTTAGGTGAAATTTCACCATAAAAAGTGATTGTCACTAAGGCCTATGAAGTCCAAGTTACGATACACTCCAAAATCTTCTAATATATTTCCGGTCAGCCTGTTTCTTTCAAGGCGCAATCTTTTAAGGCTGCTGCAATTTTTCAAGTCTTTGGGTATTGGACCCCTGAAATGATTGTCATTGGCTGTGAAATTTTCCAGTGCTCCACCTCTGCAAACATTTTGTGGCAGCTCCCCGCTGAATCGGTTTGTATCGAGTTCCAACATCCACATATTCATGAAGTTCCCTATTTCTCGTGGTATGGGACCGGAAAGCCGGTTTTCTCGGAGGAACAAAGTTTGCAAGTTGCTCAAATTAGCAAGTGAAGATGGGACAGAACCATTGAGTTGGTTTGACTCAACTCTAGGAAAACCAATGACTGCAAGTTTCCTAACTCTTGAGGAATGTGGCCAAAAAGTTTACTTTCATAAAGTTGGAGAATGATCAGACTTGTTAAGTTCCCAAGTGAACCCGGGATGAAACCAGATAGATTGTTTCTATAAATTACTAAAATCAGTCATCGTTTCATATGCCCGGAGATAGAGTAGAGTAGAGCGACCGGAAGGGATGGGACCTGTGACTTGGTTGGTGTCAATATAAAGTTCCTGCAAGCTGCTAAGGTTTCCATTTCCGAAGGAATGTTACCAGTAAGGGAATTATTTGACATATACAAGTAGGACAGGTTGGTCAGATTGACCAAAGAAGAAGGGATGGGACCATTTAGATAATTATTTTGCAAGGCAAGCCCTTGGAGGGACTCTAGCTGACTTATTTCTTCAGGAATGGAGCCATTAAACTGGTTTTGAACAAGATGAAGAATCTTGAGATGAATGAGCTGACCAATTTGATGAGGGATTTCACCAGACAGATCATTGTATGACAAATCAAGGTAGGTGAGTTTAGAGAGTTGATTGATTTGAGGCGGATTGCGCGGAAAAATCCATTGATGCTAAGGTCTAACTCTTCAAGATTAGGCAATGACGAGAAGGGAAATGCACGGAAGTCGCCTACTACACCATAGCTCGTAAGATTGATTCTGAAAACGCTGTGGCCCTTGCAATGGATTCCAAACCAACGGCATGGATTTGCTAATTCACTTCCGGAAGAGACCGTCCATGAAGGCAAAACAGAAGGGTTTGTGAGGGAATGAAGGCTGGCTTTCCAGTTGAGGAGCGCCAGTGCTTCTGCAGTAGAATTAGACTGAACATCGGAGAAACAAGCATGCAACGTAAGAAACAGGAGCAAGGAAGCAAACAAGGCAACTCTCTTCTTCTTCATCGAAATAGTATTAAGTATTGATGACTGTAATTGAGTATGTTCATCTGCAACTTGGATATATCTCGTGATTTATAGTCTTCAAACTCAGCATGCAGTCAAAGTTTCCATTATTGGTGTTTGTTTTTTTTAATCATATACCACAATTGAATCTTAATACCCATGCTTTAAAAATAAAACGATAAAAGGGTATAACTTAGAAAAGTATCCTCCTTTCGGATCTTCCATTCCATCGTCGGCTACTCGACTTGGAAAAGACATTAGCAAGCATTTCTTCAAAATTCTAGAGTTATAAAATAATCCACCCCCAATATTCCTAAAGTCAAAATTTTCATTTTAGCCACCAAAAAAACCCTAAACTTAGATTATATTACTCGAAGTTCGTATTAGAGGACCTAAGATTCAAACCCATGTCACAAAACTTCACCAAACTACTACACCACTACTCTCAACTCCTATGTATGCTTTTTTAGCATTCTTTTCTGATCTATCATGTTTATTTTATTTTAATAACCAAAAGAAAAAGAAATTATAATTGAATGACCAACTATATAATTTATCCTCACCATTCATTCTTGTGAGAATAAAAGAATATTACACCACGTGCGGGTGATAGAGAGAAATTTAATTCTACAAAAAAGATTAAAAATTTATGTATTATTAATTTAATTTTTATTCTATTAATAATGATAATTACTACTATACTTGATAATTTCTCAATCCATTTATAAAAATAAAAAAGAATGATTCTCTAGCGTGTGTTTCATATAATTTATGAAAATAAGTTGGGCTTTTGCCCCCTGGTTTCTTTGACAGGCCTTATTTAAAAGGCCATTGTTAGCAAAGAAAATACTAATATGCTTATTTAAGGGCAGGGTTTCCAGGCTTCTAAAAACTTCAATAAAGATTTCACGGATTCAGAAAATTAGTTTAATAAATTAAATAATTATAGGTAATAAAATAAATTATATATATATATATATATATATGATTTTTGAATATTTATTGGTTAAAAAAATTGAAAAGATAATGTCATCAGATTGACTTATAATTTGGAAGAGCAAAACAACTGGAGGAGGTATTTGTGTTGCCCAAATGAAGGAGAGATTTGAATATCAATACATTAGTAGTTTTATGCACCATAAATATTTTCAATAAAACTTCAAAATGTAAGTCTTTTTCTCACAACATTTTCCTCTTGCCTCCTTTTACCCGGTCGCTTGTACGAGTTCTTCAATATCAAGGAGACGGCGATGGCTTTGGTCAGTCATCGGTTGTGTGTGTGTGTTTTAATGCATAAACCAGATTACTCTTTCTTTTAGCCATAGTTTTAAAAGTTTCCATTACTTTTTAGATTGTTTGTTCTTGGTCTTCCATTTTCTGTTTGTTGGGTAGTTAGTGTTGGGGTTTATTATCTCTTTCTAATTGAATACTAACACGAGCATGACTTATTCCACAATAAATATATATAGCCAATTAATAATGTCCCCGCATGTATTTTACAAACACATTTATTTCTTTAGAAAGAATAACGTGACTAAAACAACTCAATAAATTTATAAAAACTATTATTTGAAAACCTTACATCAAAGAAACAGTTCTTTGAAAGATGTCAATAATATAATTTATTCTTGCTAAAACTAAACAGTGACAACAGTAATTTAATCAAATTTGCAGGCTATAAGTTCATGACAAAATTTTAATATAATCAAGTTATTGAGAATCAAATTACATATAAAAAGGAAGTACTAGAAAAGGAAAGGCAAACCAAAAGCTTGATAGAAGAGCTTTAATGTGCCAACAACTATATAAAACAAAAAACAAAATTCACGCCAACCCCCACCCCTATATTGCATAATTCACCACCGTATTTATATGGTTCATTAAACAAATAAAGTAGGATAGGTTGTATGGCTAGATCATATATGTAATTTTCAATGGTTGGACAAACTTTCGATCCTCTCTTAAATTGCTAAATTGCAGATAGTTTTATGCTCTATGACCGCATAATCCCATGTGCCACATTCATTCGTCTAAAAAAATTCTAGCTAACGGCATTCGGAAAGAAAACTTATAGGAGAAGGTTGAAATTATTTTATCGTTCCAAGTGCGTATTAATCTTACTTCAAATAAATTGCTGGGAGAAGTGAAGATATCGGAATTTCACGTGGCCAAGCTACTAGTTTGGTTTTGGCTTTGGTTGGTGATGTTGGTATTTCACGTGGCCAAAGGCCAACTACTAGTTTCGTTTCGACTTTGGGATGACAAAAGCAATTAATGTAAGCAGCCAAACAATCAAAGCAGATTGATCATTGGCGACCGTAAGTGCAATACGACTTACTGCTAATAAAACTGCACTTGGTATCTTGCGCACAAACCCAGCTCAAGTTACTAATTTGTACGAGGGGCCTTTTTATGAAAACATCACCATTATATCTCGAAAAGCAACACTCAAATATTTTACATAATTAAAAAGTTCTTTACATCAAACGTATATCTCGAAAGTACTTTATATCAAACACAGTTTTGGTATTAATATTGGTGTGTTAAGGTTCATTTCATTTATGTTGTCCTGTTGGTTAGATAATGTTTAATTTTATTGTTTGAGTTGCACAAATCAAACTACTCAATGGTTAAGGAGATGATTGTTATCTCTGAAGCTCTCGGGTTCGAGCATCAGAGATTACAAATGTGGTGAGCTTTTATTATCAAATTACTAAGTCTTTAGAACAATATGAGATCAAATGATTAAACAGTTAAAATCTTTTTCATTTATCATGAATAAGTGAAAATTTAAATAGTATATATATTATAAAAATTATTTAATTTTTTATGGTCTTATATTCGAGTCCTACCATTAAATAATAACTTTAATTACTTTTAATTAATTTCCATGTAAAAAATATGAACAGATATTTTAGTAAACGCGAGATATTGTTCAAATCTCATTAAAAACAACATAATATAGTTTTAATTTTAATTTTTTTTAATTTTTAATTAACTAGTATTTAGTATCTTGTTTATAAATATTATAAATAATGTGTTATTTAATTAAAAGTAAGAAAAAAACATTTTAGTTTGTTCATATGATGTAGTATTTAATTAAAAGTAAGAAAAAAACATTTTAGTAACACTTTGTTTATAATTCATATTCTAGATTACATGACCAAATACGTTTTTAGAAATGATGGATTTCTAGTTATTTACAATTTGATTTTAATTGATTTTTATCCTATTGTTCATAGAAACGTTCATAGCTCGTCTTATTTGCATCTTAAAGACTGATGTATTACTTTAGCTTTTCTTTTTCATTAAAAAATGTTTTAGTTTGTTTACATTCATATATATCTTATATGATTATATATTAATATTTTTACTTTACATGTAAGTAAAATAGCTGTTAATTAAAAATAAAATAAAATTAAAATTAATTTGCATTACTTTCGTACATATAAGTTAATTAAAACTGATTAAAAATATTTCTTACAAAAGACTTGAACGATGGATAATGCAACTTTTTAAATAATAACATAAATTACCTTTATAATCACTTAATTATGAAAAGAGTTTAATGTGATGATCGATCTTTGAATTTAATCAATTAGACTATTTAATTATTTAAATGATGTCAATCAAAATTATTTGTCGTTAACGTTTAATAAAAGAGCTAATGTGGTAATTAACAAAATTGATATAATTACATATTTAACTCTTATTATTTATATATTTTATCAATTTTATTCAATAAATCTAATTTAAAAATAAATATACAAAAAATATTAAATTTATTTTTATTTTAAATCTTACGTTAACTATATTTTAAAATATACAATATACTGTATCATATATCAATAATTAGATTGCTTTAGTAGTTTAAGTGTTCCCATACTTTCAAGTGACCTTATGTCACAATCAACCTTTTTATCTCCTTAAACCTAGATTGAATCGAGTGACATATTTAAAAAAATAAAATACTTAAATTAAATTCAAATCAAACAAAATTTAAACTAATTCAATTCATATCCATCCCTAAATAAATTACACCAATGTTAAAATTTAAAGATACAATTGTATAGGTTATGTAAGTACAATTTTAAATTAATCTACGTACTTTTATCATATCTACAAAAAAGAATTGAGGTAAGATGGATGTAGTTGAAAATAGTGATAGAACTTGGTGATAGAATTTGAGGGAGGTTAATTTAAAACTTAAAAAAATTAAAAGTTTAAATTAAAAATTTAAAGAGCTTAGTTTACGTTTTTTTCAAAAAAAATTAGGGTATGACTAAAATTTTGAAAAATTGAGAGGCTTAATGAGATTTTTTAAAAATTATAGGAGGATTTAGTTAAGATCATTTAAAAATTTTAAAACTTAATATGGATTTCTCATAGTTTTGTTGAGGCCAAATTAATTTTTAAAAAGTTTTAAGGGTCTAAAATTGAAATTTTCAAATTGAAATTTTAAGGGTCTCCACTACGTTCCGCCATTGGTTGAATATCTGCTTATTAGCCAAATTTCTTTTTATATGATTAAATGTAAATGTTCGTTGACAGATAGACGGGTAGGTATGCCATATTCAAAATGTATTCTTATTACAATAAATTGTCAAATTGGAATCAGAATCGGCTGTTAGCTCCTACAACCTCAGCAACACCCACTAATTTTCACTATATAAAGTAGTGGTCTGATCGCTTCTCTCTGTCAGTCACCACAAGGTAGTCGGTAGAAGTTCCTTCTTGGACACCGAGAAAGAGCAGCAGAAATGGTTGTCGGAGGTTTCGGCGGTGTCGATGGACCTGTCGGCAGCTTCAGTGGTAAGATCACACTTTCGGTGGTGATCACCTGCATCGTTGCTGCTTCAAGCGGCCTCATATTTGGCTATGACATTGGAATTTCAGGTATGACCTTTTTTATCCTTAATCTTCAAACTCTTTATTATAATTTCTGGTACTAAGGAAGGAACAAATCGAATGAGACAGTTTCTAGTAGAATTAAAAATAACCATTTCCATGATTGCAAAACAGAGTAATTGTTTTCAATCTTTCACTAAATTAAATTGAGAAAATTGCATCCATGGATTCATTCACATGTTTTTCAGTGTGTTGATTAGCATTTTTGATCTGAACAGAAATGGAATATGTAATCTCATATTCTCATTATCTGTTAGAACCCGAAAACAAAGAAACCATGGATGTTCTGCTGAAACTGACACTTCCTTGGTATTGTTGGCTGAATATTTGAAGGGGGTGTGACAACTATGCAACCATTTCTTCAGAAATTTTTCCCATCGGTTCTAAGGAAAGCAGCAGAGGCTAAAACCAACACGTATTGCGTGTACGATAGCCAAGTTTTAACATCCTTCACTTCTTCCTTGTATATTGCTGGTTTGGTTGCATCACTGTCTGCTAGCCGCCTCACTGCGAAAATTGGTCGACGAAACACGATGATGTTAGGTGGCCTCACCTTCTTTGCCGGTGCTGCTGTTAACGGTGGCGCTGCTAATGTTGCCATGCTTATCATAGGCCGTATCTTGCTTGGTTTTGGGGTTGGTTTCACCAATCAGGTAACTATAGCTCGCTGTTCCATTTTCTTCCCTGTCCTTTTCTAAGAGCACAAGCACATTATTTGCATTATATGTATGGCTTAATTCTTCCTTGTTTATAAGGCGAACAATGCACATGTTTCTACGATTTCAGGATCCTAATCTATACAGGATGAATATCAATTTGATCATAAACTAAAATGCATTTGTAATTTCTAATTAGAGTAATATGCAAGTCTTCCATCCCAAAAACTAGTAACATGTGAAAGTCTTTGAGCACATGTACAGCAGTAAATGCATTTGTAATGTTTTTTAAAAATTAAAAGACCTACTCAATAATCTCTAGAGCAAGTGGTTAAAAACTCTCAATTGACACCTCATATTTCAAGTTGCGGGATTAATATTCATTAGGAGTAAAATTTTCCACCCTTAGGTAGAAATTATTAAATGCCTAAACTATATCCTAACTTTAGTTGCTTAAAGAATATTTTGTTAAAAGTAGGTGCCTAACATTTTTTCTGTTATATTTTATAAATGTCTATGTTGTAACGACGTTAAAAAAATTGTTAAGTGACACACACTACGTTTAGGTTTTTTCTAAAAAAAATTGTTAAGAGAGATGGTCAGCAAAGGAGGTCTTATCAGGGATGGAGTTAGATAGGGCGGGTGGGGATTGTCTCCTGAAAATTTAAAATTATCATATATTTTAGATTTTTCTTTATATTTTCTATTAAGAATCTATTTTAGCTCCCCCTAGAATTTTATAAGTTCAAGTTTACCCCCTGAAATTTTATAAATTCAAGTTCGTCCCCCTAACATAAAATCTTGCATCCTTCCTTGGGTCCTGCGAGAGAGGGATGATTGTTTGATGATGACGAATGTGACTAGTGATCAGTGGCGACACTTGGTGATAGAGTTTGGGGTGCAAGTTAAAACTTTACAAAATTTAGACATTTAAATTAAATTTTTCAAAATTTTTGAAGAATTCAATTTATATTTTTCAAAAAAAAAAACAAATTGAGCTCTAACTAATATTTTTGAAAAATTGAGAAGTTTAATGAGAATTTTTAAAAATTATAGGAGAGGTTTAATTAAAAAAATTCAAAAATTCAAAAAATTAAAAGCATAATATATATTTCTAAAAATTTTGTGGGTCTAAATTAGATTTTTGAAAAATTTAAAGGCCCAAATTATAATTTTCTAAGTTTTGGCGGTCATGTTCCTTGCATGTCCTTACTGTGTTCTGCCTCTGCTGGTGATAGCTGATGACAATTGGTGATATGGTTGAAATAAAAGATTTTAGAGTTTTTTTTATTTAGTAAATTTTGATTTTATTTTATTTAGTAATATTTTTAATTTTTTTGAAAAAATAAATTTTTTAAAAATATATAAACATGACATATGTCACTTAATGGATTTTTTAAAGTCATTACGACATGATACTTAAAAGTATAACGGAGAAAACATTAAATACACACTTTTAACAAAAAAAAAACTTAGACATATAAAATTAACTTAGAATATAGTTTAGACACTTAGTTTTATATCAAGCCTAATTAAAATTGTGAATTAAATTTGATGAAGTACTTGTACGAATCAACTTATCTCAGTGGTTAAAAGAATCATTGTTGTTCTTAGATGTCAGAGGTTCGAGCACCAACGACCATAGAAGGGTGATTAACCGTTAATTTTCAAATAATTAAAAGTATTTAAAATATATATACTACCTTGTAATCACCTTAACTTACTAAAAAAATTTGATTGAGCACTTGTTCTGCAGTAAATGCGTTACTAATGTTTTTGACAATTAAAATTCTGAATCAATTTTGATTGAATTTGCTAGACAAGTAATTTGAACACCAACTCCTTTTATAATTAATAACCTACATATAATATTTTTAAATTTAAAAATATCTTTAATGTTCTTTTCACCTTTTTATATTCATAAACTGATTTAATAATGATGATAAGTTTATTGGTAAATGCTTTATATATAAATTATGATGAACACGAACCTTATATGAGTAGTTTTTAATATTTTTTATTATATTTAAAATTTTAATTAAATTGATTTCAAATCTTTGAATAGATATTATAATGTATTTACCCTAGATTTTTAATTTTTTTAATAAAATTAAAACAAATACAATCACTTATAATCACCTTAAACTAAAAAAAATCTAACTAAATTTGGTATATTCGATTAATTAGACATCAACCAAGTTAAAAATTATTAAATTCTTCTTTAAGGATGTAGTACATAGTTTAAACCAAGCAACCTCTATAGTAGAGGGGTTGTTGTCATTCCTTAAAATTTCGAGTTCGAGTATCATGAATGTTAAGATATAAATGTTTAATATTAGGTGTTGTTATTTCTTAAAATTTCGAGTTCGAGTATTATGAATGTCAAGATATAAGTGTTCAATATTAGGTGATTGAGAGTTATCTTTAAAGATATACTATATTAAAGGAGTATAAGATTTGGTACAATTGTTACAAGTCACATAACATCTCAAAACCCATATAGGAAACAAAGAAAATTTGCATAGAAAGAATCATATAAATGGACCTACGGCTCGCGCACCCCTGTCATGTGTGCTCGCCTGTTTTGTAGGCCTCATACTTTTATCACTGTTATGATTATAGCTTCATGGTCTAATCCAAAAAGAAATTGGATCACAACTCTAACAAGTAACAACTAATATAATAAAATATAGTAATAATCATATAAATGAACTATTACGATCTATATCAGAATATGTTTTGGTTTTTAATCTAATTGTAGTCAGCATAAATGAATTTTTGTAATTATAATTATATTTTAAAAAGCATAATAAATACTCGAAGTGATTAATTTGCTCCTAATCTGCGAAGTATTTACATCAAAGTTTATTGTAAATCCCCAATAAAGGCAACTCCTGTATACCTGTCGGAAGTGGCACCACCAAAATGGAGAGGAGCATTCAACACAGGCTTCCAATTCTTCATAGGCATAGGGGTGTTGGCAGCCAACTGCATAAACTTCGTCACTGCTAAACGAAGTTGGGGCTGGCGCCTCTCTCTGGGTCTGGCCGTAGTACCCGCTGTCATCATGACAATGGGCGCACTTTTCATTTCGGACACTCCCAGCAGCCTAATACAACGAGGCAAAATGGAACATGCCCGACATTCTCTTCGAAAAGTCCGAGGGAAAGATTGTGATGTGGAACCAGAGCTAGCTGAGCTTAAAATGGCCAGTGGCATAGCCAAAGAGGCTAATCAAGAACCATTTGTGACAATATTTGAGAGGCAATATAGGCCTCACCTGGTTATGTCAATTGCCATACCATTTTTCCAACAACTTACAGGGATTAACATCATTGCATTCTATGCACCGGTTCTATTCCAATCAGTTGGTTTTGGAAATGATTCAGCTTTGATAGCGGCTATCATATTGGGCTCAGTTAATCTTGCATCAATTGTAGTTTCAGCCGGTGTAGTCGATCAGTTTGGTCGGAAGTTTTTGTTCATGGAAGGTGGAATCCAAATGTTTGTCTCTCAGGTATGCATCAGATTTTGATTTTTTTTTTTCCAGCAAGAAGACTATTCATGAAATTAATCGCTAAATTTATCTTGGTTGGGGGAATTTTGTGAAGGTTGGGGTGGCAGTGGTGCTAGCAGTTACAACGGGTGTTTCGGGCACAAAGGAAATCAGCAAGGGATACGCCATACTGGTACTGGTTCTAATGTGCATGTACGCAGCTGGATTCGGTTGGTCTTGGGGTCCTCTCAGTTGGCTGGTTCCAAGTGAAATATTCCCAATCAAAATTCGACCCACGGGTCAAAGCATCAGCGTCGCTGTCAACTTCGCCACCACCTTTGTGCTTTCCCAAACCTTCTTGACCATGCTTTGCCACTTCAAATATGGGACCTTCTTGTTCTACGCCGCGTGGAACGCCTTGATGACCATTTTCGTTGTCCTCTTCTTGCCCGAAACCAAAGGCATTCCTCTCGACTGCATGAATTCTGTTTGGGAGAAGCACTGGTATTGGCGTCGGTTTGTTACTGGTTAACGACTTAATACCAACATTATTTATAACCATGTTGATTATCACAAATCAGATTACCACTTTAAAGAAGAAGAAAAACTTGATGCCAACATCTTTTCCATTGTTTCTACGTTTTCTTTTTCTTTTCAAATTTTCCATTGCTTCTTCGTTTTACTTTCATATTTGACAAATGTGATTATTGTTTATGGTTATGCATAAATAAACAAGTACGACCAATGTGTAAATTTAAGTGATAAGAAGTTTGATATTATTTAAACAAGTCTCGAGTTCGAGTATTTGTATATATAGAAAAGTATTGCTCGAAGCGTAGGGCTACAAATGAGACAGATAGATCGCGGGTTACTCAAGACAGACTCAGTCAAAGTTCGGTCAACACTTGAATCGAATGGACTCGACTCGAGCTTGAACTCAACTAGAATTTTTAACGAGCCAAAAAGAGCTACTTGATAATCGACTCGAAAAGCTCACGAGCTACTCAAAAAAAATAATGTATTAAATTTTTAGATTTTTGAAATTAAATTAATAATAATATTATCATCTATATATTATTTTGTTAAAAAAATACAATATAAGGCTCTCAAATACTTAAAGTTCGGGTTTGAATTCAAGTCAAGCTTCAATTTTTTTATTTCGAGTTCGACTCGAGCTTCACAATTTTAAGTTTGAAAATTTTTGAGTCGGGTCGAGCTCAGCACTACTCGAGCTCGACTCGACTCCTTTATAGCTCTAACTATGCATATCGATTTGAATTAATCAGGTACGAAATATCAACTGAGTGTAATCATTTATTTTTAATCTTACTATATCAAGTGATCAAACATATTATTCTTATTGACTAGAAACAAAAAGTCTTATATTAATATATTATATCTCATTACATAGTCTATGATATATTCAACATCATTCTTTATAATATATTTAAAAAATTTCCTCTCACTTCATCTTCAGAAGAATACTTATACAAGTATCCAGCGAAACCGTTCAATTACTAATTTGAAAGATTTATTCCCTATTGCACTGTCTACTTCAACATTTGAATGTTACGTTTAAGATTAAATTTTAAAAAAATCAAAGATCTTATGTGATGTTGTTATGAGGTGTACTTAATACATGTTGTACTCTTTTTCCTTAATCAAAGTTTTATTGTATTTCATTTTTTGTGCGTATTAAAGATATGTGTGGTATTTCCTTTCACCAAGAGTTTTTTTGCACATAATTTTTTTATGTTAATAATATTTTAACAAAGTATGTTATTTTCAATGGACATCTAACGATTTCCATGGACATCTAAGTAATAAATAGGACTCTAATGTACTTTATTAGTAGAATTCTTATGTTTCTTAAGATTAAAATTCTATAAAATATTCACTCCTTATTACTATAAATATAAAATCAAGAAAAAGTATCGTGGGTACTCCACATTTTTTTTTGCTCAGCAAATTTAATTTTATTAATAATTCATCAAACTTTAGTTAAGAGCCTCGTTAAAAACCCCCCTAACCTAGTTGAAGGAAAAGAGTACTCAAAACTAGGTAAAAGGTACAAAACCAAAGTTAACAAAACGAAAACAACTAAACAAACAATTGATCCATTCATACAATTCCAAATATGAACCAAACTGCCCACCCTTACATTGCACACCCTTAGGGTGCGTTTGGTTCACGGAATGTAAGATTACCAGTGGGAATAAAAGATTACCAGGGAATAGGATTACTGAGAATGTTATATTTTGTGTTTGGTTGGTTTAGCAGGAATGTAAGATTACCGTGTTTGGTTAAAGGAATAAAAGATTATTGGAATGTATATTTGACCAAATTGTCCTTATTATATATTTTTATAATATTACAAATTGTAAAATATTTATATATTTTCTTTAAAAATTAAATTCATAATATTTATATAATTTTTTTACAAAATTTAAAATATAAAAAAGGTTTAATGAAAGGGTAAATTTTTTTTAAATATAAAATTTTAATTATAGATTTTTTTTTTGTAAATCTAAAATAATTTAAGGATAAATTTATAATTTAACTTTCGTAGAATTTTTATTATTCAATGACAGAAGAAGGATATTTTTGAAAAAAAATAAAAATTTAAGGGCATTTTAGTCCAAAACGCCAGTAATGTTACAATACCTAAGAGAATGGAGGTAATGACATTCCCGGTAATATACCCAAAACAATCTACTATTGGTAATAAAACATTACCGGGAATGAGATTCCCGGCCAACCAAACATGGGAATGTGGGATTCCCATCCCATAGGAATTCCACAATCTTTGAACCAAACACCCTCTTAAATTAATTCAAATACCAAATACTCCAATCATCACACCTAGGAATGTTTCTGCAGGTTAAACTTGATGAAACAATGGCCTGCTTAATCAATTGAACATACTAACCTGTCCGGGACAACACGCTTCAAAACCATGTCATGAGTTCGTTCTTTTAGGACGTCCAACAATGCCTTTTCTCTATCCAACATATTCTTAGTTAAGATCCCTTCCCAATGAGTCAAACAAAGCTCCCACACAGCCCAAACTTCTTTCAAACAGCATCAACACCCTCGGAACCATTCCAAACCCAAATATGACAAACAGGCAGGAAAGAACAAACACAAATGTAATTAAAAAACTCTCTAAAAACACTCGTAATAACTGACACACCTAACAATAAGAACAAAACCAGCAGAGTAACGAAGATAAAACTAACCTATTAACAACCAGCAGAACTTCAATAGCCAACCAAAGAATTGCTTCCTATTGTCGTCCCCTTTCACTTCTTCGAATTAGATTTCTCAAAAGGATCTACCAAAAATCAATCCCCAACTCTCGAGTTTATCTATCCCGAACTACACCAACATTCATCAGATTGTCGTCTGAGTAAAACTATGTCGTATCTTCCGATCTCCATAACTCGTCTAACATGATACTAGCAGCACCACTCTTTGCCATACACTCTCCCAACATAACAGCAAACCAACCGTGATTGCGGTGACTCCTTAAACCAATACACCCAAAATAACCAAGCCAGTAACAGAAAAAGAAACGTGATTTACAATTCCCTATAGACCACCCGCTTCAAATTCGCTTACCATAGCATCTAACGAACCAAAACCAAATTACATCAAAGGCTACGAATCCCACTAAGTCTCATCTTTTCACACTCATGCGACAACAACATCTGAACACTAAACTCCTCTTAAGACCCACAATAAAATCCTCATCTCGACTATTGAAATTGTTGATTTTTTATTAGTTTGGGATGATTAAATATTGACAACACATATATTCTATAGACACAATTGTTTGAACTCAGGATTCAACACCTTGTTTAACCATTGAGACGACTTGATGAGATTTGAATTATTGATTTAGAATTAGAATAGGAATACAATTAAATATCATAGGTGGTCTCATTAAGATTGAAACTTAAAGTTGTTATTAGATTATAATTTATCATAAAAATTCATAAGGTTAACTATATTTATTATTTTATATATTTTTTTGCATTTTTTATAATCTATTTTAAACTCTTAGAATTTTTATAAATTCATTGTTCTTTAAAAATTTAAAAATCAGTCTTTTAATATAAAATCTTGTCTTCGTCTCCTGTACGTGGATTAGAAATTAAGGGCTATACGCACGTACTAAAGTAAATATCAAATGATTCCTTTGTTAGAACGGATTTTCTTTCTCTTAGTTATAAAAGTCCAAGCCCTGGAAAGTGAAATGGCAATGTCACGGTTAAGATGATAAATATCAAAGTTGAATGACCTGAATGGAAAATAAGCAAAGGACCGTATATGTTTCTGTGTTAGGCAAACATAATTAAAATGCACCACCAGGCACCAACCCAACGGTGACTGAAAACATCTCTTCATGCGCAGCAACGCAGGTACCCTGCTCTATTCATATAAACGCATGCATGTATGTATGAAAACGAAAAGCATAGATTATCTTATGCATGCATATAGGGATCGCAATCCAACATATAACTACATATGGATAAAAAAATAAATGCACCAATATATCTGCAGTAGTTAATCTATACCGGTGAATGTCCAATATGCATTAATGTCTCATCAGTTTCTTCTTTCCTTGGAGACAAATGGAGGTCCCCGTTTCGTTTTCCCCACAGATAAACGCTGCACTTATTCTTCGGCTTCAGTACTCTCTTCACACCCTATGATCATCAATTATAATAAATGCGGTAATATTATTTCAAACTTAAAAACAAAATATTCTGATGGAAAATAATAATAATTATTTATGGTCGAATTAAACAAAGAAGAAGGTTTTAATACGAGTAAAAAATGAATTATCTTAATTAATTAAGATATTAATTATATACCTGACATGATATATATGTTAGAATATTTTCCCCATTCATAATAAATATTATAATGACACGATCATCTGAATCGATGGGATTACATGAGAGTTTTCCAATTCACTGTTATCTTTCATTTTTTTTTCACTGTTTAATCAACAATTTATCCACATAGTACTAAAAGGTTTGTAGTATTATTAAATCTTCAATAATTTGCACTCGATGTTATGTTCAAATTTGAATAACCTCTTTCTTTCAATTTAAAATTAATGTATTAATTATATTTAATATTTTATCACTTTAATGGATATCATTTTCAGTGTCGACCAAACAAAGTGCATGAAGGGTCTTAATAACCTTTTTTTTTTCAAATTACGTTTTTAATTTTCTTAATTTTAAAATCAACTAAATTAATCTTGATTCTTTAATCTTTTATATTTTAATTATTTTTCAGGTTCTTTTAATTTTAAAATTAAGGAAAATAAATTTTATTTTTAATTTAAATAAATTTTAGTCCAATATCAATTTTAAAATTAAACTAATCAGATATTAATATTTAATATTTTTAAAATTTTAAATTAATGAATTAATAATTAAACTAAAATTCTTATTTTATTATTTTATATTTGATTTTTTATTAAGCTAAAGTAATTACAAAATAATATTTATTTTAAATACTCTCATTCATTTAACAATGAACTCCTAATCACCCTACCGTACTGCATTTGCTGATGCACAAACATGTGACCTTTAAGAACAACAATATTTCTGAAAAGTTGCTTTGTAAGGAAACTGGGCGAAATGTTAGGTGTTATCAATCAGGCGACTCGTATCAAGCAAGCAACTCAGGCAAGAGAGAGTTCGAGAGAAAATTGTTTAACTCTGATTGTGTTTAATCTACCAGAGAATCTCCACTATCAAGGTTTGCGGCTTATCTTTGATAACTATGGTGTAGTTGTTGATTCTTTCATCCCAGCAAAAAAAGTAGGGGGAAGCAGGTTCGGTTTTGTACGATTTGCACGTTTAGAGGATACGAAAATAGCGATGGGCTGCCTGGATGGTTTTAGAATTCACGGCAACAAAATCCGAGCCTACATGGCAAGGTTTCAAACGTGTAATGCTTTTTGGAGAAAGAAACAAAATGATGTGCAACCGTTTGATGTAAAGAGTAGAGGAGAAGATAAATCGTATCCAGTGTCCAATATTGAAGGGAGGAAAAACTAGTGGTCCTTAAAGATAGTCTTGTTGGATGGTGCAAGTGCTTCATGAAAATACAAGATCTTGCATAAAAGATGCATTTGGATGAAATTAAAGTCCCAACAATCATGAGATTAAGTGGTTTGGCAGTTCTATTAATCTTTGAAGATGAAATGAGCAGGGATAAAGTATTGAAGGATAATTTAAGCTCTTTGGAAAAATGGTTTGAGAAGGTGGAAGTTTGGTAGGACGAGATAGTGTGTCGAAGCCTTCATGCATGGCTTTATTCCGGCGTTTGCATGGTGTTAAAAGACATTCAATAGCATAGCAAGAAGATGGGGTGACTTGTATCTATTGATGAGAACACCTTGAATCCGAGTTCATTTGATAGGGTTTTGCTTCAAATTACAACAGATTGCCAAGCTCGAGTGAAAGAAAGCTTCGACTTGAAGGTGGGGGTAAGGTTGTTTAAAATTAGCGTAGCTGAGTTTGAGCCGTGTTTCAGTCCAGTTTCCATTTGAGAGGGGTCGTCGCAGTTGGAAGGTAATGAGGAAGCACCACTGATTGTTCATAATGAGAGTGGTTTATTGGATTTAGCGCCTGGCGATAGTTTAGATCCTTCAATGTCTGCTGAAATTAACGACGTCGTTAATCCATGCAATTCTATCGGGAAGCATGCGGGTAACTTGTGTGATATGGTGCCTCCTCTGAAAAGGCGGCCGGAGTTGCTATCGAGGAAAATTCTGCTGAAGCAGGGTTGGAGCTGAATCGTCGTAGTGTCGCTGAAAACCCTGGTGCTGCCATGATCTTCGGAGATGGAAGGGATGTCTTAGTCGTTTTATCATCTCTCTGCACGCCCGAGGAGAGCCATCTGGGTAATATGCGAGAGATCAAAAGCTTTCTGCATGGGAATTGCGGTTTGGTTCGACATTCTCATGTTTGGTTGGCCGAAAATCTCATTTTCAGTAATGTTTTATTATTAATAGTAGATTTATTAGGTATATTATCGAGAATGTCATTACCCCATTCCCTTAGGAATTGTAACATTACCGGCGTTTTGGACTAAAATGCCCTTAATTTTTTATTTTTTTCAAAAATATCCTTATTCTGTCATTGAATAATAAAAATTCTACGAAGATTAAATTATAAATTTATCCTTAAATTATTTTAGATTTACAAAAAATGTCTATAATTAAAATTTTATATAAAATTCAGGGGTTAAAAAAATTTTACCCTTTCATTAAACCTTTTTTATATTTTTAATTTTATAAAAAAAATTATATAAATATTATGAATTTAATTTTTTAAAGAAAATATATAAATATTTTATAATTTGTAATATTATACAAATATATAATAAGGACAATTTGGTCAAAAATATGTTCTAATAATCTTTTATTCTTTTAACCAAACACGGTAATCTTATATTCCTGCTAAACCAACCAAACATAAAATACAATATTCCCAATAATCATATTCCCTTATAATTTTTTATTCTAATTGATAATCTTTTATTTCTACTGAAAAATCTTATATTTCGTGAATAAAACGCACCGAATATTTAGTTAAAGGATTGTGGGATTTCATGGTTAAAGGACCGTTTGCAGTGGAAAATCATGAAGCAAAACGTGATAATGCCTTAGAGCATGAGTGTGGTAATGATGAAGCTTTACGTAGTGTGTTAAATTTTAAAGGTGGGTCCCATGGAGTAAATGACAGTCCATGCAATGTTATGGACGAGGTTGCTGCAACTTTTGCTTCACGTGGGGACAACCCTATTTTGGGATTATTATCCATGGTTTTTAGAATCATACCAATTCACTGGTTCAACCGGTCGAACCAGTTTGATTGGTCGAAAAAATCGGACGATGTCATAATTATTTAAAAAATTAAATAAAAATACCAAAAATATTTAATAAAAAATAATTTTTTATATCACAAGTTATATTCAAAGCAAGTCATAACATATATAAATTAAAAACCATAAAATCAAGTGAAACAAAATGATTCAAATTAATTAAAATATAATATTTAAGGTAAAATATATTAAATAATAAATATAATTATATAACTAATTAAAAAATAAAATTGGGGCTAAAAAAATCATAATAAAATGATATTGTGTTTGGTTTAATTTTTTTTAAAAACAATCCCACATGGCTAAGAAACATAGAAGAGCATCCCAAAAGTCTAAAGAGTAAAAATATGAGAACAAAACAATCCCACATTACTAAGAAACATAGAAGAGCATCACAACTAACTTCTATAAATAATAGAGGTAATTTGACATTCAAAATCATGGAGCCTTTTGGTGAGCATTGAGTGAACTATTCTTTCACTTCAATCAAGCTCAAATTTTAGGCTTCAATTGAGCTTCTAAAATTTTTTTAGTTCAAGCCTTTTTGAGTTCATGTTTCAATATTTATATTTCGAGTTCGAGTTGAACTTGATAATTTTTAACTTGTGAGTTTGAGTGGAGTTGAGCTTACTTTTAAAGTTTTCAAGTTCGAGTCGAGCTCAGCAATACTCGAGTTCGACTTGGCTCGTTTAACAAACGAAGTTTGTTTAATTTAAAAAAAAAAAAAATTCCGGTTTTCAGTCGGTCCGATTCGAACGGTTCAACGGTTCTGGCCGGTTCACTAGTAGCGGTTCAACTGGTTTAGATTGAACCGGACTAGGCAACGGTTCCCGGTTGAACCGGCCGGTCCGGTTTTCAAAACAGAGTTATTATCCAATGAAGTAGCAGTCATGGTATTAAATTACGGCCGCAACGTAGTGTAACAGCCGCATTTTTGAAGGTCACCGCGACGTAATATTTGTTGTGGAATTCGAGTTAATTTCCACCAATAATAACAAATTCACCTTGAAAACTATTATATAGGTGACTAGTGTGAAAACGATTATACTAAAAATCACCCCAAGGTAGATTCCCAAGAAAGAGTAGAGGGGTCACAATGGTCCCTCTTAAAACACATTCTCCTTAGACAGAACTACCAAGATAAGTAATTTTAATATGACAATAATTAACAATAACTATACCCGACAATAGTTATTAAATAGACATAAAAAATAACACCAAAATTTAACGAGGTTAGACCAAAATTATGCTTACGTCCTCGAACACTACTAAAATAATATTTCACTAATATAGAAAATATTACAAAGAGAAAGAAATAGTACAAATAGCCTTTAATATAGAAGAAGACTTATATTTATGGGATGCTAAACTAAGGAGGAAGAGTGCTCTATTTATAATAAAAGAATTTCTCCTCCTCCTTATACAAAACCAATGTGGGATTCAAAATTTGCCAAAAAATCAACAAATCTCCACCATGGAAAATTCCACACACATATCTCAAAAATCCAATCTTTAGTAGTCTCTGCAAATTCATCTTTCAATTTGTAACAATATTGACCAAGTCTAAACAATGTTTAAACTTGACCGCAGTCACCACTTTTGTCAACATATCAGCAGGATTCTCAGTGGTCCGAATCTTCTGGATTATGACTCCACATTCTTCTAGAATATCTTGTACAAAGTGATATCGAACATTAATGTGCTTCGTCCTTGCATGGTAAACCTGGTTCTTTGCTAAATGAATAGCACTCTGACTATCACAGTGCACTTTGATGTGCTTTTGTTCCATTCCCAATTCACCAAGCAACCCTTGAAGCCAAAATGCCTCCTTCACAGCCTCTGTAACTGCCATATACTCTGCCTCTGTAGTAGACAAAGCCACCGTTGACTGTAAAGTGGACTTCCAACTGACTGGTGCTTTTGCAAATGTAAACACATAACCAATAGTTGATCGACGATTGTCCAAATCAACTGCATAGTCTAAATCACAATACCCAACTACATACTGACCATTGTCTTGCTGAAAGACCAAACCAACATCTACGGTGTTCAGAATATACCGCATAATCCATTTCACAGCTTGCCAATGCTTCTTTCCAGGATCATGCTTATACCTGCTCACAACCCTAACTGCCTGTGAAATATCGGGTCTCATACACACCATTGCATACATCAAGCTACCAACAACACTTGCATACGAAACCTTTGACATATGTTCCCGTTCTGCATCATCCTTAGGTGACATGGATGCACCGAGCTTGAAATGAGGAGCAAGATGTGTACTAACTGATTTTGACTTCTCATTCATGCCAAAACGTTTTAGTACCTTCCTCAGATATTCTTTCTGAGACAAACAAAGCCTCCCCAATTTCTTATCCCTTGATATCTCCATGCCTAGAATCTTTTTTGCTTCACCAAGATCCTTCATCTCAAACTCCCTGTTCAATTGAGTCTTTAGTTTCGCAATTTCTGTCTGACTCCTGGAAGCTATCATCATATCATCAACATAAAGAAGAAGATATATATAGGATTCATCTTATAGCTTGCGTAAATACACACAATGATCATATTTGCTTCTTGTGTACTTCTGCTCTATCATAAACTTGTCAAATCGCTTGTACCACTGCCTTGGGGATTGCTTCAATCCGTACAACGATTTTTCTAATTTGCATACCATATCTTCTTTTTCAGCAACTTTGAATCCATCTGGTTGAGTCATGTAGATTTCCTCATCCAAGTCTCCATGTAAAAATACAGTTTTTAATCCATCTGAACTAGTTCCAAATCCAATTACACTACCAAAGCCAGCAAAATTCTGATGGAGGAATGTTTTACAACTGGAGATAATACTTCATTATAATCAACTCCCTCTGTTTGAGCGTAGCCTTTAGCCACCAATCTTGCTTTGTAGCAGATGTTATTCTTGTCAGGAAATCTATCTTTCTTTGCATATACCTACTTGCACCCAATTGCCTTCTTTCCCTTCGAGAGACTAGCTAGTTTCCACGTTTGATTCTTTTGAAGGGATTGCATTTCTTCATTCATGGTGATCCTCCACTTTTTATGTTCTGAACTTTGGACTGCTTCATTAAAAGTGGCAGGAACGTCATCAATTGCAATTGGTGATGCAAAAGAGACCATGTCATCATAACGAGAAGGTTGTCTAATGGTTCTCTTTCCCTTTCTGAGTGCAATTGATTAATGTTGTTGTGGAGGTTCTTGGGTCTGAACCTCTTCTTCATCTGACTCTTCTTCTACTATAGGAGAGTCAACATCAGTTTCTTTACTGGTTGGGACAATTCTGCTTCCTTCAAACTCCACCTGGTTGGGAGTTCCATCTGTCTGCTCTAATTTTTTTGAAGTCACATTTCTCAATATGGTAGATTCATCAAAGGTAACATCCATGCTCAAGATTATTTTCTTTGTTTCTAGACACCAAAGACAATAGCCTTTCACACCAGAGGTGATCCATATAAATATCGCCTTATTTACTCTTGGATCCAGCTTTGACTCCTTAACATGATAGTATGCAGTGAAACCAAACACATGTAAGGAATCATAATCTGTAGCAGGTTCTCCAAACCATTTCTCTAATGATGTTTTACCACCAATAGAAGTCGATGGTAAGCGGTTGACAAGGTGACAAGCATAGACCAAAGCCTCAGCCCAAAATTCTTTGCCTAACCCAGTATTAGACAACATACACCGAACCTTCTCCACTAATGTCCGGTCCATACGCTCTCCCACCTCATTCTGTTGTGGTGTATATTTGACAGTGAAGTGCCTGACAATACCTTCTTCTTCACAGACTTTCAGAAATTGATCATTTTTTTACTCTCCACCATTGTCTGTACGGAGACATTTGATTTTTCTGCCTGTTTGAGTTTCCACCATTTTTTTCCATTTAAGGAAAAAACCAAGTACCTCATCATTTGTCTTCATTGTATACACCTAAACTCTCCGAGAAAAATCATCAAAAAAGGTGACATAATAGTGTGTTCCTCCCAATGAAGTTGTCTTGGAAGGCCCCCATACATCTAAATGAACATATTCCAAAATACCTTTAGTATCATGGATTGCTGTTCCAAATTTCACCATCGTCTTCTTCCCTTTGATAAAATGCTCACAAAAAACTAATTTGCAAGCCCGAGCACCCTTCAATAGTCCTTGATCTATCAGCAATTTCAAGGATTTTTCACCACCATGCCCCAAGCGCATATGCCATAACCTGGTTGCTTTTGACTCCTGTTCATCAGTAGAAGTTGACATTGTTGATGTCTCAACAATTGTACTACCCAGAAAGTAATACACATTGTTTCTTTTCCAGATTCCCTTCATTATCACCAGTGCACCAGAAATAATCCTCATAATCCCATATTTTTCCCTCACTTCTAAAACTTTTGACTCTAAGGTTCCCACAGAGATGAGATTTCTCATTAAATCTGGTACATAATGGAAACCTGTTAAGGTTCTGATTGATCCATCCTGATTCCTCAAGTACAAATAGCCTTTAATATAGAAGAATACTTATATTTATGGGATGTTAAACTAAGGAGGAGGAGTGCTTTATTTATAACAAAAGAATTTCCCCTCCTCCTTATACAAAACCAATGTGGGATTCAAAATTTGCCAAAAAACCAACAATATTAACGCAACGTGATAAAATATTTTAGAAGTATTTTGATTTTTTATGAAGAAATCACGCCTGCGACAACCGCAACACGTTACGTAACGTCCGCAGCATCCACAACCGTGACACTACAACCGCGACAAATGCCGCAACCGCTATTTTATACTATGGTAGCAGTAGAGGTATAAAACACTTTGGATATGGCTGATAATCTCATCAGTAGGGATTTTGATGATTTTCAAGGTATGGACTTCAAAAATCATGAGTTATCAAAAAGGCTAATACTCGAGGATAACTTAGATGTTGATATATGGGAAGAACAAGTTGAGACGAGGCCTTTCGGAGTTGAATCGTAGGAGCAAATGGTGGACAAGTTAAATATTAGCTCAGTGTCAGGTGAAGTGGTTGAAAGGACATAAACAAATACTTAAAACGTTATGGTTTCGCGAAAGAAAGATAGATGCTTCAGTTCAAAGTTGATCAATCTGAAAAGTTATGGTTCTTTGTCAGGGATACAAGATAAATTTTTGACAAGTTCGGAAAGGAAAAAAAGGTCTCGAGCAATTCGAAAGAAGAAGAAACAAATGAAAGAGAAGGGGAACTCGGAGCTGGTAGGAAGATCTATTTCTGACTCAGACATACGAGTTAGAAGGTCGTTTCTATTGAAGGGAGCCAGAAAAACTCTTGAACTAGGTAAAAATTTGGGGATTTAGTTTCAAGGTCTAGAAGAAGATGTGGTTCGATATTTTGCATCGTTAGAAAAGTCGGACAGTGAGTCTCAGGAATTTTAAAAGGTCTTTTGTGAATTTTGGAGCAACGCTTTTTGTCATGTTATGGTTAGTATTTTGAGTACAGGTGTTGTTTCTCTATCTGAGTTGGGGCGCTGCTTCGGATTGGTTTTTGGTGCCATAGCAAATAACCACGGCTTGTTCCAAATATTCTGGACTTTACCAGAAGGCCGAGTGGCGTCTAATTCTCGTGTATGATTTGGTGAGAGTTTGGGTCTTTTTGTTTAGTTATGTCTTCTTGATAATACATAGGGATTTTTTGGAGTTGCTGGTTCAAGGACTGCTGTTAATTTTTAATCTGTGAATCGATTGTTGGAGTTTCTATTTTAGAATATATGTATGTGGGATCAGCTAGGTTGATCCGATGCGCATAGGATAATTTTTGGGTCGATATTTGGTGGATTTCTTGTGGGTTCAGGTTTCCTATGTTTACTACCCATGTTTCCTTGGCTTGATAGGTCCTTCGAAGTTAACCGTTTCTTATTGTAGGGGCGATTTTAGGTTAAATCCACCGAAGGTGCTCGTTGGGATTGGTTATATGTTATGATGATTAATCCTTGTATGCTAATTGTTTGTTTTGGTGTGATGTAGTGCCTTTCGAAGAGCTCGGGTGTGCACGCACAATTGTTTTTGATGATAATCAAGATTGTTTGTAGTGAAGTTGTCAGAGGTAAATAATGAGCAAGATTTGTGTGAGTATCTTTGGCACCTGTTCTTTGAGGTCTTGCAATGAAATTTTCCTTTGGCAATGGGCTCTCGAAAGATAATTATCATCTTTATTTGTTGATTGGTTGCATCGTTATGTGGTTTTAAGCTGGTTGGCTTTTGTTGTGCTCCCTTGTTAATGTGGTGTAGTATCGTATTCCATCATGGATTGCTGATCTAGGGGGTATAGTTGGTTCAAAAAGTTGGTCGGGTGTCAGTTCCGAGGATATGTTTATGTTCCTCACATTGACTTGCATACTCTTTTTTCTCCATTTACGATTAAAGAGATTTTTGAATGAGACTTAAATCTATGTCTTTATTTGTTTTATAGTTGTGTGTCTCAAATACAATACAAAACTTCTCTTTTAAAAAAAAAAGAAATGATTTCTTTAACGGAGTAAATTGGTTCACGTTTGTATTTGACTCTAAAAGTTTTATCTTGATCCTTTTTTTATCATTATATTAATATTTTAAATTTAGTAAAACTTTATAATTATTAATTAAGGAGTGAAAAACCTACGTCACCATGTATCATTATTATAATTAATACAAGTGACAAGTGACTACTAGCTAGCGAGTAAGGCACAACAAACAGCATTAATAACATCTTTAATTTATAGAAGCAATGGGATTATTTCGTTTCCCTAATTTAGATTAGGGTCTACAAAGTTTTCATATTCTACCAATTTAATTAGAGGAAAGGAAAAAAATTAATAGTTAAAAAACTTTATTTTTAATAAACCTATAATGGATAATCATGTATATTATATTTAACAAGAATTACATGTAATTATGAAATTTTATCTTATGTGGATGACCTATAATCACAACATGTTAATATGTTTAGTTAAATGTTATCACATGCCATTTAATTAAGTTACTATGTTTAAAAATTACACGTGGGTTCTTTTTTTAATAAGATGCTTTTTATAATTTTGAAAATAATTAGAATTAATTTATTATTATAAAAGGGAATTAATTCAATCTAAAATTACTGGTTTAGTTTACAAAAAAGAAATTTTAGGAAAGAAAAGTCAAGTTTAAAATTATAAAAAAAAAATGAAAAAAAATATACATAATTTTTAAAGTAATTTTGAATTTATTGTTATTTTTACATAGTTTAAGATGATTATAAAGTAGTATATGTTGAAAAATATTTTTAAGTAATTGACAAAGTACACACATGTAACACCCCCAACCCGTACCCGACCCGGATACGAGTCTGAGGTGTCACATTGAATTTTCAAAACATTTACTTTTACAAAAGAATGAAAAGAATTTCAAATTCACCTTTAAATCAAAATTGAATGATTTACATTAGATAAAAACAATTGGTTTTACAAAACATCTCAGAGCTCAATCAACTCAAATCTCTTATTACATGCCAACTATATTCAATATAACAAAATACATATAGTTCAAATTCTTTTCTGATCTGATCTTTTGGAAAGGAGATGCTGACATGTCTTGTCCATCTTTGCTCCTCTTGCTTTTCGGAACCTACGTGTGAAACACTCACACGCTAAGTCGATGACTTAGTGAGGCTCATTACTAACTTTTACTATGCATGCTTCATATAATCATATTAAACTATAAAACACATTATGTATCAAAACATAAATACATACATATGCATATAACCTCATTATCATTATCCTTATTCTTATTATTATTATCATTCATATCTCTCAGTCATATGCTCTTGTACCTAACATTCTTGACCAAACAATACACACATCATCATATAATTTCTGTAACACATTTCATATCACAAAAGCATATAATCACATATAGTGTATTTGTTGTTATCTCTTTATTAGCTCATGTACACATGTGAGAACTAAAGATATGTGAGTACATAGAGGTTGTGCACATATGATGTAACCACATGTCGTATAAGGTCTCACTAGGGGCATATGAATTTGTCTCGAAGGACCTTGTAGATGTCCCGAAGGACCAAATATAACATATATGTCCCAAAGGACTACATATAACCCTTGACTCTTGGCATGCCAACTATACCCCTAGCTCTTATATCACATAACATGGGCATTATCATTTGTAATTGTCACATAACTTGTATCACATATACATATAGGCATATAGATCACTTTCACATAACTTATATCAACTTTTCATGTAATTTCACACTTTTTGTCACATTGCTTATATCTTATTCTTATGTCTTCTCATAGACATATATATATATCATATCTCATAACATGTATTCCTATAATCATTTATATATATACACCACATATCTTATATCACATTCTCTTGTTATCACTTAAATCATTTCTATTTACGTAATTCATGATCTTATAACTTCTATCACAAGGTCACATATCTTATCTCTTGTTCTTATATGTTCATATTTATCTTATAACCCATAGATTCTCATAACTTATTATTACCTAGTTCCTATAATATTCTCATATAATTTTTTGGATCTTTGTACTATACCTCATATCACCTAGGAATTTAACAAGTTTTATATCATAGTTTTATTTAAACATATATACCTTCCTATAAAGTTTATCTAATATATTCATATACTTATTTATGTACATGTCTCCTAGTTGATATACTATTCTCATATTATCCAATAAGTTAATACTATTTATTTTATTTAAATTCTCATTTAATCTTATAATTCCATTATACATGTTCACATAAATTATCACATAGCTTATATTATCTCCTCATGTAATCACATATATTATTTATATCAATTCACATGGTTTATCAGACTGCATGTATTCCCATGGATCATGTAACATATACACTCATATTCAAGTACTCAACCACACATAACAATCATATCAAACACAAGCCTACATTCACGAATTCATACATTATAATATATGAAATAGACTCATCACAAGTCTAATTTCCATTAAACATCATATATCAACTAGTATGCACTCACCTGGGCCTCACTAGCCATTCCTATACGTACAACTCTTGTACACTCTTATAACTTCGAACCGTCTTGGACTTGTCTTCAATTGATATCTACATGAATATACAATTCAATGAATATCGGAATTCAAAATACTCATAAAGGTTCTTGTCAATATAAACTAAACAAAGCACTGATTCCTTAATTCCAACTTAGGTAGTATCGGTACTACAAGCACAATACTGATACCTCTATACTTGTAGTATCGATACCCTTCCATGGTATCGATACCCATTTTCGATTCTGTAATTTCATTATAAGAAATAGTATCGATACCTCCCCATTGGTATCGATACCCATGGTACTGATACTACCACTTCAGTATCGATACCCCGTGAATATTTATTCCACTTTTTACCTTATGGTATCGATTCTATTCATGCAGTATCGATACCTATCCCAAATTTTCACTTATTTTAGCCTTGTATTATCGGTACTTACTCATCTAGTACTGATACTACTATCTCAGATTACACTTCTTTTAATTTGAAAATGACCAAAACTTTGCTATTTTCCCATTTTACTCTTCCATAAAGCCTTTAAACTCAACTATAAACTCCTAGACTAACTTACTTCACTTTAACACACTTTAACATCCAATATTCTTATAGAACATTTGGAATCAAAAATCATATCAATTATTCAATATGTTTTTAATTCACTTCTATTACTTCTAACTTCTTAATTAGACCATTGACAAGTCAAATTCAACTTCAAAATCCATTTACTCCTTCTATTTCAATAATTCACTAAAAAAACTCTTTATATTAAATCTTCTATAACTTATCCCTCTTTGAGTTTTGAACTACTTTAAGCTTTCCTTAAGTTTTTCTAACACCCAAAGACCAAAAGCCAACCTTAAAATTAAAGGTATAATCAACTTATAAGAAACTCACCTTTGAAATGAGCTCACGGTGAAGATGAGGAAGAAGAAGCTCCAATTCTCTAGATTTTTCCTTTCATTTTCATTCTCATTTCCATGTGGTTAAATCCTGTATAAAGGGAAAATTAAAATCTTTCTTATGAAAAGACCATTATACCCTCTCATCTTTCAAATTTTATTATTTAGTCTTCCTAAAAAATTCTCAATTAAGTCCTTGAACTTTTCAATTTTCTAAATTGATCACCAAAATTCAAAAACTTATATTTTAGTCACTAGCCCTGTTTTTGGATGTTACAACACATGTAATATAAAACCTATAAAGAAAATAATATATCCTTTTATCATGAAGCCACTTGAGAGATTCAATAAAGATAAAAAAAATTAATTTTATATAAAATTTAATCATGAACTTAAAATACTTGATCACCTATAGTTAGTAATATATTCAAATTAAATTAAAATATGATAATACGTATGATAAGAATCAAAAGCAAAATTCAAATCATGTGAATAACTCATTGAAGGAGAAGGGG
The DNA here is from genome assembly GCF_006381635.1 of Hibiscus syriacus. Lineage (NCBI taxonomy): Eukaryota > Viridiplantae > Streptophyta > Magnoliopsida > Malvales > Malvaceae > Hibiscus > Hibiscus syriacus. The sequence goes on along the minus strand of NW_024063519.1, from coordinate 2,200,356 downwards.
ATTGATGCGGGTAAATCCAATTAATTATTCATAAAATAGTGGGACTTAAGAGAAATTGGTGAAGGGTACCGACTTTCTTGACAAAGTGACAAGGGGATTAAAAGCGTGTATATATTTGGATCTAAAGGAATCACATGTGATTTATTAGTGAGAGTGGTAGATTCTGACAGTTATTCTCACAAGTAGGAAGTGATTAACAATGAGAGAGAGTACATAAATGAAGGGAAGAAGAGTTGGGTTGAGTGCATTAAAACAGAAGAGGGTGACGATGAAATGGAAAGATGTTGAAGAAAGCGAGGTAGGTTTTCAATGGTTATCCCCCCTTGAATTCTGCATTTAAGTGAATTCAAGATGGTGCAGTTAATGAAGGCAGGTAGACTCTCTCTCTCTCTCTCTCTCTCTCGATGCCTGATTTTGATGGCTTTTACAATTGGATTTGGATCCTTTGCTTTTGTTTTTGCTATAGATTAATAATAATTTCCAATCTTTGGAAAGGTTGATTATGTTACGAAAACCGCCTAGTTTGAGAAAAATTACAAGGACGACATTGAATGGGTTGGGTATTTATGTCACCTGTTAGCGTATAGTCTCTATTTAGGGTCCCTCCCCAATTTATATTTAGTTGGTGGAAATTTCGATCGGCTTAAGGACTTCACTCAACGTGTAAACCGCCATGAACCAATACACTATGTATATATATTGCTTTCATCGTTTTCCTCATACAATCATAATATGATGACCGAGTTGGATATTTGAAAAGGCGAATTTAAAGTATGAATAATTTTAAGGATTTTATATTTAAGAAAATGTGTACGGAGATTTGAAAACTAGGAGCATTTGGTTGCTGCTGGTCCAAGAAGATTAAACGGTTAACATTGGGGAAAGGGTGGAATTTTGGGGACCTTAGCTTAAGATTATTCATAGGTATGGAATGGAAATTTAATTATTTACTCGAATATAGCTGAGGGGGTGTTGAGAGCTTTAAAAGCTTGAGTTCATGGATTAATTAATTGATATGGGGATTTGTTGAAATAGCAGAAGGAGGGTGTTGAAAGCTTTAAAAGTTTTAGTTCTCTGAGTGACCCGATTGTGGAAATTGAAGTTATTGTATGTTATTAAATATCCATTGGCATTCAAGGCTAAGTTCCCCCCCCCCTCAACTGTTTACAGACTCTTCTCATTTAATGCCCCTAGCTCACCTCTCACCGCCTTTCTTAAGTTCCCTGAACTAAATACTAACTTTTGCCTTGGCTCACGTATGACTTCAAAACTTAGAAACCCCACGCCAAGGATTATGTAATACCGCATAAGAAAAGTTAAAATTTAAGGTCTTTGGAGGATTTAAATAACTATTGGTATTACAACTATCATGGTCTTTAATTCTTTCATTATTGATATTCATTACCAGTTTATTTTAATAATAATTGTTTGAATAGTATCTATTATGTTCGTAATTGTAATGGATATGACGACCGGGAAACACATCTACGATCATGGTTTAGTTTTGAATCGGCAGAGGTTTTAAAAGCCATCAGGATCAGGTGAAATTTATATATAATTGACCAAAGAGAGAGGTTGGTTAGAACTTCACATCTAAGCTTTGAATAGCAGCAGCTTGGGAGTGTAGTTAATTGAGGGCCAACTTGGAATGCACCTCATGCATAGGTAGGCCCTTCCTCTTGGTTAATTTTCTTCCATCAATAACTTTTCCCTTGCACCCCAAATTTCAGCCTATACATATAACCACCTAAACCATTTCACCCATTTGATCACTCTCTCTGAAAAGACACAAAACTGAGCTAGCTTAAACTGTGTATAGCTAGCTTTGGAGTAGCTCTCAATTTCTATATGATTTCCTTTGAAGCTCTCCTCTCCCCTCCAGATATGATCAGGAAGACGATCCCGGAGTTTGAGAATTCATCAAAGAAGAGAAAGTTGGAAGATTCTCACGATGATCTTGAGGAAACTTCAGACAAGCGATCCAAACCTGAAAGCATGAAATCGATGTTCGATATGGAGCTACACCTCGAGACTCCATTACCTTGGGAGTGGCAAAGATGTCTTGATATTCAGGTATGCATACATACATACATATATTAAATAAATAATTAGATGAAGAATTTGCTTCACCAGTAGTATTACTGTTACATAAACAACACGCTATAACCTTATAGCTGCTTTGCTTCCTTATGTGTTCAGTCAGGGCAGATATACTTTTACAATACAAGGACTCATAAAAGAACCTCAAAGGACCCAAGGAGAAGCCCTGAACCCCCAAGCTCTGGTCACATGAGCTTAGACCTTGGGCTAAACCTACCGTGTGATTCATCACTAAGGAAAGTTAATACAGCAGATCACCAGTTATTCAACAAGCAAAACTCTGTCAGCCCCACGAGGGACAGTTCGGCCGATAAGAAGATCAACTCATCAGGAGGACTAACTCGCAAACTTTCATGGTTGGTGGAGGAGAATCAGAAAGAGCAAGAGATGGTAGCAACCGTGTGCATGAGATGCCATATGCTGGTGATGCTTTGCAAGTCGTCGCCTGCATGCCCTAACTGCAAATTCATGCACCCACCAGACCAAGGTCCTCCAAAGCAATTCAAGCAAAGGCTTAGCCTCCTATGCTAGTAAGGTCAGTCAAGTTTTTTCTATGTCCAGGTAGCAAATCCACTCCAACGTGTACAACAACAACAACAAAACCCTATTCTCATATGCAATGGGGTAAGGAGAAGTAGGGTAGTAGGCTGCTTCTGACGCTAGGATTTGCCAGGATTGAGAGCAGCTTCCGTGGGAGACGCAGTCAGAAAATTAAAAATAAAGATAAAATGCAATGCATGTATAAATAAATAAATACATAGTTTAACAATCTTCATATGCAGTATTTATATGCGCGTCTGTAATGGGAATTAATCCCTGTATAAAAATCTCTGCATATAGACAGAAACGTAAGACCCGACTAAATTTAAAAAGAGAAAACCTGAAGAGAATGATACACAATAGTTAACGATAGCAAGTTACGAGAAGGAATAAAGTCAAATGGGTGAAAACCTAAACTAAAGCAACACTACTTCGTTACCCTAGTTTTAAGCCTTCATAAATTCTAATGACAGAAGCGTATATAAAGTAAAAGTCATGAAAATTATTACAAAGACATTAAAATTTGCATCTCTTAATTCATCTTGAAAAGCTAAATTGTCTTTTCTAGATGCCTTAGCTGATTTATATATATATGCTTCTTATCTCCAATGAAGAATGTCTACAGATAGAGAGAGAACTGAAACTAATTTATGTAGCACCGAATTGTATTATATATATATATATATATGTATATGGTATGCTTTATATTCTCATATTGTTTAAGCAGAAGGATATCATAGTGGGTAAGAACATGGTGGCTCAGTGAATTTTCCAACAGTTCACCGGCTCTCTTTTATACATGCATAACTATACCTATAATACGGCCTCAAAACTCATCTTCAACGTACCTATTTTCTTAAACCAGCTTCTGATCATCCAGATGATACACCAAAAGCCAGGGACTTTTTCTTTTTTTAAAAAATTCAGTCAAGTGTCTTCAATGTTTACACAGGAGAAACCTGAAGTTGGTTAAGGAGATTAATCAGAAATTATAGTGCAAATCTACCTTACGACAGTTCAGCAGCATTTATTGGCTTCATTGAGTGAACAGTTATAGCAGGTGTAGAACTAAATTTAAGTGCGAGATCTAACTAAACAATGTTTTAACTCTATTTTCTTTTTCTATAATATCTTGAAAAATTTGACGTTACACACAAAATTCTTACATTTTTTTCCTAGTTATAAATACCAACTAGAATGTCTCGCATTGGCAGTATTCAGCTGCATCAGACATGTTGTAATGCTACAGTGGTTGTATAAAATGAGAAAACAGGCTCTTTTACCCATTCAAGAAGGGATTATGAATTAAGACATATATTATAAAACATGAAGGTGATGGAAGCGGATAAGGATACATGATTTATGTTGGGAGGAACAAACTTAAAAAAATTTAAGAGATGAAAAAAGATTATCAATAAAAAAATATAAATAAAATATTTAAATTATACGAGAATTTAAATTTTTGAGATTACCACCAACTTCTAGTTATATCCATGGGATGGAAGGCCGGCATAAACTTTCAGAGTGAGAAACCTTCAATAAACTCTCAAACGAAGATTTCAGTGATGGTGCTGCAAGACTAAAAACAAACAGATAGAGAAACTACAATCTTATTCATCGACAAAAATAGGAACATGAGCTCAAGAAATAGCTTTACAAGTTAAAGTTTGAGAATATTTTCCTAGGAGAGTTGGACTGTACAAATGTCACGGTGAGTGATTGGACAAGGTCATAAAATAGGTAACATCATTCTTATGGGAGACCGAGTCACTTTTAAAATGATGAATTTAGGGTATATTTATTTTACTGAAAATGAATTTTAAAAAATGAATTCTGAAAAATAAATTATATTTTTTTGTAAAACAGTTTACAAAAATCATCTTTTGGTGTTTGAATTATGTTACGTAAAATATTTTTCGTTGTTTAGTAAAATTTTCTGAAAACTTTTTCTAAAATTTTTTTTAGTGAAACAAACACATTATAATTTATTTTTTTTATGAAGTTAATTTTATAACTATAAAATTATATTAATTTTTTTTAAGTGTATAATTTTCTTAAGTAAGATTACAAATAGTATAACATGTTAAGGAAGACAGTTACAAATTTGTTTTTCAGGACAATACCAAGCACACTTGTGAATTTGTCTTTATCAACAAAATGTGATTGAATAATCAGAACATACAAAGAATTTAAAATAAAATTTGTGTGTTATTTTATTGATATAACTTATAATGATCTTTAAAAATAAAGATCCAACTTAATTTTAATTCAAGAATTGTTAAAAACTATCAGATTGAGTTAGTACTAATAAAAGTCTTAACAAACTCTTTTCAACATAATCTAACGAATCATAGGTGATTCTTTACTTCAAATTTGAAAGACGTACAATAAATGTAAGGAAAGTGACAGTTTGAAACTACATTGCTTCAATGAAACATAAACACAAAAACAAGTATCGAAATACACCTGAAACAAGGACAAACAAAATACTTAGCGTCATGAACACACGACCATAATACTCTACCTAAAAACTACATTGCTAACAACACAACATAAAAAACAAAACAATCTTTCTCTACCGCAATAAAGCAAAAACCCTAACCGTTTCAGTTACTCTACGCACACTCACATTATTCACATAACAAGATCACACATGAACAAATAACAAAACAACTGAATAGGTGGATTACCATACTCTTAATTATTTTTACTGCTAACTTACGAAAGGATAAGAGACTCCACAGATATTTAAAACATGCAGTTTGTAAAAATTGAAGCCATGTACATTTAACATATGAATCTAAGCAGTGGACAGTGGAGTTTATCAGCCACACCTAAACCAGCCCTCCTTATATGACATCCATCGAAGAATAGGTGGATTACCATATTCTTAAGACACAATCTCTTCATATCTTTGAAAAAGTATGAAAGATTACAACAAAGCTCTTTCTTGGTCATAATCACCATTGAAACAAAAACAACTAAATTTTATCAACACATCAACCTTGCAAATTCGACCACCATGTCCTGTTCATTGCCTTTAACACTAAAACTTCTTTGTAAAATCTTAAGCTTGTTGTGCGTTCTTCATAGTAAGTTTATTCTGATTGTTGAAATCCTAGTCTAATAAAGAACCGATACACATACTCAATACTTTCATATCTCGAGCCTTGCTTCATGAACGTTTTTCAGAATTAACAGTCTCTAGATCGAGCACCAATCAAGTTAAACATATAGTAAAAAAGAGAATACATTGCAATCATCAATAGATTGGCTGACTCTTGATCTTCAACAATTATCAATACATTTACCAGCCAATGCATAATCCTCATTCTAGCCAACAATTTATTTAGCAATCATCAATAGATTAACTAACTCTTGATCTTCAACAAAATTATGAAAATTCATTCTATACTTAAATACAACGCCTACTTTCAACATTTGATCTTAAAAATTAAAAATTTAACCTAATAACACAAGGCCTAAAAAATGACAAACAAACTTTAATCTCAGCTTATAAAATGATATGATCATCAAAAGTACAAGGATCATCCACTATCGCCAAATAATAATGCAAAATATGTCTGATGACTCGTAACCCAGACAACATTTACTGCTTTTTGTGTTAAAAAAGTGTAAATTTCCACTACAATATCAACATGCAATACATGGTATATATGTGCGTGGATATCGTATACAATCATGTTAAAGGAACTGCAAACATAGAAAAAGAAAATGAATTTAAGGGATAAAAAGGCATAAAAAAGGGAAATAAGAGATTGCATATAAAAAAAAGGTAAAAAACGAATTTGAAGGAGAAGTAATGAAGTTCCTTAAAGAGGGAGTAGCAGAGCACGAAGAAGTTGGATTTGACGAACAAAGGATTCAATACCCATTGTTCATAGACGCCAATATTTTCTGATTGTGAACGGGGAGATTATTGTCGTTATTTCTTTTCTTTAAACAAAAATATTAAGAAAAATTATACATATATAAAAGGAAAGAATAACAAAGAAAAACTTCAAAATCGTCTGAGATGTTGCCATCAAAGAGGAAGAGATGTTGGCATTCTGTGAAGAGGTTGTGGTTTGTTAAAGAATTTGCTTTGAGTGAAAAATGCTTTGAAGAAGAATGGAAAATGACTTGCGAGATTTTATTCGGTAAGCTGTTTTACACAAAAACACAGGCTTTTCCTTTGGATTTTCCTTTGACTGTAAATTAATTTACATTGACCAAAATCTTTTACATTAAATAAACACGGGAAAACGTGTAAAACATTTTTCCTAAAATAAATTAGGACAAACAAACAAACCCTTAATTGCAACTACTTTTAATAACACATGGAGATGATATGATTCCGTTCAGACTTAAGGAACAAATTGTTTTCAAATATTTTTTCACTCATTTAGGAGATCAAAATTATGAACCATGATGGGAAAATTTACTTGTTTCTGTGAGTTCAGTATGCTAAACAAATTTACTCAATATGTCTGCTCAGTTTTATGCTACAATAATTTTTCCAGATTCTTTAAGTTTATTAATATATAATATGGTAGTATTTAACTCTGCTTGTTTATTGCCACGAGAAGAGGGGACATGACCAGCTAGATGAACTTAAAACCCCTATCTATTAGATAAATATAAGTTACAGATGTCATCGTTTTATTGGTTAGGTAACTTGTATATATTCCAAATAATTGTATCTGAATATTCAGGGTAGAATTTATAAATTGCATATTTCTTCCTCAGCCTCTCTGTAACCCTGGCCCGATCCTATCCGGGGTGTCTCATTAGGGCCACCGGAGTGACTCACCATAAAAATCCTAGAAATTTTTTTAAAGTTTCTTTTAAAACATGTAAAATCATAAAACAAAATTATAATTAAAATACAAGTTTGAAAAACATTCATATATTAGAGTCAGAGTTAAAATCATACACATTTCAGACTCGGATGTAAAAACAGAATGCCACTTACATTCTCCTTAAACATATGCACCGTACTCCGCAAGCAACGCTGGTGGAACTCATTTACTGATGTCGATAGTTTCACTGGTTCAATCCTTTTAACCTGAAATAGTGAGTAACAGAGCAAGCTTTGGAAAGCTTAGTAATACAGAACTACCAGATGATGCTGAAGAACATGCAGATAACAGATAAGCATATGTTTCCTTATTGATTCAAACATCTACATACTTTTATGTTGAGCTGAAGTCCCACTGATATCTCAGATAGTAAAAGACAGTAAGCTTTCAGTTAAGAGGAAAAATGTTTTGGATAACTGGGTTCAGGAGATCAGAATAGGGTGTCTAGTGTGTTCCCACAAAACCAGTGAAAAGGTACAAATCTTTTTAAAACAGTAGTAGTTTAAAACATATTTTTTTCAAAAACCATAGTAAAACCCTCCAACCGAACGCCATATGTAGTTCCCCAGAACTGCATAACCTAAGGGAGCATATTGGGGCCTGAGAGTCTACCCAAGAAAGATTCTCGGGGCCACGGGGCCTGCCCAAAAAAATCTCAGGACCGCAGAGCCTATCCAAGGGTCGCCTTAGGTCCATAAGAAATTATCAGTTGGTGTTGAACCTATACAAGGAATTACCAGCAGCGACTGAACCTGCCAGAGTCTTCAATCATACCAGAGTCCCAGAGTACCACGTATAAAATAATTTCAGTCAGTAAACAGAGATATCAGAAATCAAAGCAGAGGTCAGAAAAAAAAAATCAGAGAAAACATTCGTGTGATCAGGGAACACACTAGAGGTTCCATATATTATTCGGAGGTACTTGATAATCTTATCAGGCAGGGAAACACGGATCTTCAGTATACCGATAGAATGCCAGAAATTAGAATCACTATTGAAAGAGTTCATTAGCTTACGGAATCATCAGTTATTCATAACGTGATTTATCAGGATCATATAGTATTTGAACATTTTTCGAAGGCACTAGGTAATTAGAAAGGTATTTAGAATCTTTTACATATGAGTTACTTGTGTTTTCAGATATGACCAGAGTGATTCCATTATTTAGGAAAATCGTAGGTATTTTGGGCATTAGGTCTTAGAGAATTCTTAGTGATTTGAGTTGATAAGGGAGAAACGAAGATTCAGGGCATTTACAATTTGTGTTGATCTATTGGAATATCGAGTTAACTTGAAATGTACAAATCCCAACCATGATACCTGACAATCGGTCAAATCGTTGCACTTCAAGAGTATTCACTCTTTAATACTGGCAACTCTTGTCAAATTGATCATCTTCAGAATCATCGATGAATGGATCTTAGGTAGACGAACAATTATTCCAATGGTCTTTATTTCATTTCTACATTGCAACGATATCAAGGAATGTCGACGTGCTTGATCCGGGATTCAAAACCCTTATGGACGGTACAATATATATAGAGAAAATCGCCTCAGTGACCAAAAATGCCTTATAATATACGATTTTAACCAACTTTTTTTGGATTTGCCAAAATGACCAACAAAATCGCAACGCGAAATAAAAATCGCAACGCGATCCCCAGAATCGCAAATCAGTTTCCAAAATCGCAACGCGATTCTTGACAATCGCAATGCGATAGTACAAATTCGCATTGCGATTTTCCAGAATCGCAACGCGAATATGAAAATCGCAACGCGAACACATAAATCGCAACGCGTATCCGTAAATCGCAACGCGATTTTTAAAGTGCCATTATAATCGCTACGCGTATTTTATTTTCAAATTACAAAAATGAATATTAAGACAAAATCCCGTAATCGCAACTCATAACCTAAAACCTAAAATCACAACTCAGCCCCATCTCCATCTCTCACTCTCTACGGCGAAATCTGTCCCCATCTCCGAAGATTTCCGTCCCCATCTCCGGCGAAATCCCTCACAACCATTCACGGTCAGAAATCCCTCACAATATTCATAAATGGAAAATCAACCTCCGAGGGTTAGTTTTTTTAATTATTTTTATTTTGAAATTTTTGCATTATTGTAGGTTTTTCATATTGAAACTGATGATAAGTTTACTGGTCATTTCAATAATAGATTAACCATTTCACTTAGATTTCATTTCGCGTTACGATTCTCTCGTTGCGATTTTCATTTCGCGTTGCTATTCTCTCGTTGCGATTTTCAAGTTAGTATTTGTCTTTGTCTTTGTTCTGTCTTTTGGTTGAAGTAATGCAATCCATTCAAGTTTCAATTTGCAGAAGAGTCGCAACGAGATAAATGAAAATCGCAACGTGAAAATGACTATCTGCAACGAGAAAAATGAAAATCGCAACGCGAAATGAAAATCGCAACGAGAGAATCGCAACGCGAAACCAAAATCGCATTGCGATTTTCATTTCGCGTTGCGATTCTCTCGTTGCGATTTTCATTTCGCGTTGCGATTCTCTCGTTGCGATTTTCATTTCTCTCGTTGCGACAGTCATTCTCTCGTTGCGATTTTCATTTCAACCAAAAGACAAAACAGTGTTGCAAATTTTAGTTTCAAGAAAAACTACTACTTTTTATGTTTATTGTTTTTGGTATATCTTCAGTGTAGTTTTTGGTATATCTAACTTGGTATGTTTATTGTTTTTGTAGAAATTTTTTTCGGCTTCATTGACATTAAGGAATAAAGTTAGCCTAGCCACTACAATTGCTTCGAAGCTTTCACCTGCACAAAGACAATTGTTTGAGGAAACCTGCTTCGGGCCCTGCACAAAGACAGACCATGACATCAAATCTACCCGACAGTATACAACGTGGTGAGGAAGAGATATGGTTTCATTTTCCACCAGCGTATACTTGTTTTGGGCGGAAGGAGTTCTGCTTAATCACTGGTCTACGATTCGGACACGATGATGTAGGCCGGTACACTCGTCATATCGCCCGCCCATCATGGTTATCCCGGGTTTTTCCGGATGAGTCAATGGAGAAGCCGAACCTACACGTCGACGACCTGAAGAAATTGTTTAATAAGAAAGCTGGTTTCACTCGGATGGATGACGTCGATGTTGTCCGAGTATGCCTTCTACTACTTGTGTATGCCGGCTTTTTAGGCAGAGAGGCCAGACAACCTATTCCTCGGGAGCTAATAATATTGGTAGAGGACCTGAATGCATGGAATCTGTTTCCATGGGGTTCGTATATATGGAAAGCTACCTGGACTAAGTTGTCTACTGCCTTTGAAGACCGCAAAAGTTTGCGTGGCGATGGGTCGAAATACACTTTGTCAGGCTTTGTTTGGGCCTTTAAGGTAAGAATTTCTATATAATGTTTCTAAAATTATAATTAATTATTTAACAATTACTAATTTTGTTATTATATTGTTTGTAGATTTGGATATTCGAGGCTTTCCCCAGCATACGTACATATGCAATAAAAACGTCAAATGATATTCCCAGAGCTATTTCCTGGAAGAGGAAAAATCTGTTGGATTGGGAAGACTTAATACCATATGCGACAATAAATAATGTAAGTTAACACAAATACTTTCATATAATATATAAACAAGTTATTAATAGTAGACGTTTAACTTTGTTTGAGTTTTTATATTGTTAGGAGGCCAACATTCCATTACAAAGACTGACACCCACGGAGGAAGAGCTTGCCACTGATTGGTGGCAAGCTAGTCAGAGTTTTTTTGATGGCACGGATGATGAGCAGCATCCACTTCCTCCAATTCGAGAGCCATCACCTCACCCAGAGCCATCACCCGATCGACCCGACTATACACCTCTAGAACGAGAGCCATCACCTATCCCGTCACATCATCGAGCCTCTTCTCCACCATCACCTCATGATAGGCGACCGGTAAAGAGGCCACGACATTTATCTCCTTGTTCTCCACCTCCACGGGATGAGTTACGTGATGAGGTCAATGCCTTGCGTGAGGAGATCGGTACTCTACGCGATAACGATGGTGCATGGCGTGTGGAGGTGTCAACTTTACGTAGTGAGGTTGCCGCTCTACGTGAGATGATAGTATCGTTGCAGAATGAGGTTCATACTCTACGCAACGAGGTAAGTTTAAGATTTTCCATATTTAACTTAATGATAAATTTACTCGTAATTTCACTTAGATTAGCCATTTCACTTAGATTGCTTAGTAAATTTATTCGGTTGCTGCCAATTCTGCTAAACTGTGTATTCTTTAACACTGTGAAATAGTATTTGTCTTGTTTTGTCTTTTGGTTGAAAGTAAATTTGTTCGGTTGCTGCCAATTCTGCTAAACTGTGTATTCTTTAACACTGTGAAATAGTATTTGTCTTTGTTTTGTCTTTTGGTTGAAAGTAAATTTGTTCGGTTGCTGCCAATTCTGCTAAACTGTGTATTCTTTAACACTGTGAAATAGTATTTGTCTTTGTTTTGTCTTTTGGTTGAAAGTAAATTTGTTCGGTTGCTGCCAATTCTGCTAAACTGTGTATTCTTTAACACTGTGAAATAGTATTGTCTTTGTTTTGTCTATTGGTTGAAGTAATGCAATCCATTCAAGTTTCAATTTGCAGAAGAAGAAATAGTTTACTTTCGCAACACGAAACTTAAAATCGCAACGAGAGAATCGCAACGCGAAATGAAAATCGCAACGACAGAATCGCAACGCGAAACCAAAATCGCAACGACAAAATCGCAACGCGAAACCAAAATCGCATTGCGATTTTCATTTCGCGTTGCGATTCTGTCGTTGCAATTTTCATTTCGCGTTGCGATTTTGGTTTCTCGTTGCGATTCTCATTTCGCATTGCGATTTTAAGTTTCGTGTTGCGAAAGTAAACTATTTCTTCTTCTGCAAATTGAAACTTGAATGGATTGCATTACTTCAACCAATAGACAAAACAAAGACAAATACTAACTTCAGGGTATTAGTTTGAAACATATTTTTCTTTGTTATCTGATGCATTTTGTGAACTATGATAGAATAATGACTTGGGTGAATACAATGCAAGTTTGAAACATATTTGTCTTTGTTTTCACTGTTTAAATATCATGTCTGTTTATTTACTGATTTTTGTATTTAATTATTTAGCGGCCCGATAGAGTGGATGCTTTACGTCGGGTTATGCTTGCACGACGGAGTTCACGCATCAGACAGTGTGCACGTGCTATTAAGTCTCCGTACACCCCAATAGTGCGAAGACACCGTAAGAAGAAGCCCGACTCGCCTGTCATCCCTCAAGAGTCCACTCCTATCGTTGAAGAGGCCCCCCTATCATTCCTCGAGAGTCCCCTCCCACCGTTCAAGAGGCCACTGTCATCATTGAAGAGGTCCCTTCCACCATTCAAGAGCCCGATTCACATGGCGTCATATATAGGCTTCTTGAGAAACCCTCTGACGTGCCGGACATGATGGATTCAAGTTGGCTCTCGTATGAGTTACCGGCCAGTACCATACCGGTATCTGAAGAGGAGAGGAAACAACTACCGGACACAATTCTGGATAACACCCTTTGGGCTAAGACCGCAGTTGATTTTTATCTACATGAGCGGAGCCAGGGGTGTTTCACTGACATATGCAAGCTCACCGATGATATCTATTTGTTGCTTGATCGGTCTTGGTGGGGCGTATTATTAGGGGTCGAAGACAATGGCTATTTCGATGGGGGGGTAAGTCTTATATTTTTCTTATATTTCAATTTGATTAATTTTTTTTTTAAATTTATGTAAGTCACTAATATATGTCTTTTTTTGTAAAACAGCATATCGATGCGTGGGTGACACGTCTTCTAATAATAAGAAAACTTAAGAAAAATAAAAATATACGATATACAATTATGCCGACGTCTTTTAACGCCGTTCACTTGAAGAATGCACGAGATGAATCATTTGATTTGGGTAATGGACAAGCTAAACTTTATCCTACATGGTGGGAGGTCGATAAGGTTAGTATTTATTTTAGATTGAGTTTAAAGGTTTTATGAAATAAGTGCGCAAATGAATGAATTATTACTTATGATTGCAGGTGTTTATCCCTGTTTTGGAACGTAAACATTGGATTCTCGTCGAGCTTCAGCTCCCATCCCTTAAGACAATAGTGTATGACAACATGATAAATTACATATCATTGGCTGATTTAAGAGAGATTATTAAGGGATGGAGCTCTCATTTGGCTAAATTCTTGGATGCGATCAATTATTGGACTCGTTCTAGAAACAAGAAGCCAAAGAAGCTCAATATTACAGTTATTAGAGACGAGACCGCGCCACAACAAACGGGAGGAGCCAGAGGAGATTGTGGTCCTCTCGTATGCTTGGCGTTGGAGCGTTTGACGACGGGAAGCACCAAGTATCTACCTCCCACCGATAGAGATAGAGCTGCAGTAGGCTTGTGGTTTCGGCATTATATGGCTAAATCGATATATACGAGACGCTGCCTACCTGCATCCGCGTTATAAAAATGTCCAAAAACAATTGGTAAGTTTATAGACTTTTGGTTTGAAAATGTTTGGTTAAGTACCTAGAATAGAATAATTTGCTGTTTGTAGGTTTTAGATGTGTAGAAAGTGTTGTTTGAGCAAATGTTTGGTTTCTGCAGGTTAATCTCAGAAGTGAACTGCGTGAAAATGATGTATGGCTGCAAAAGTTGATTCAATAGTTTAATTGATTGTTTAATTGATTTGTAAAAGTTGATTTGTGTAATTGATGCGAACATAATTCTTATTTGTGCTTGTTTAATTGATTGAAATGTAATGGTTGATTTTGTTGATTTCAATCTGCATTATGTTGAAATGAAAATCGCAATGCGAAATGAAAATCGCAACGAGAGAATCGCAATGCGAAATAAAAATCGCAATGCGGAAATGAAAATCGCAACGAGAGAATCGCAATGCGATTTTCATTTCGCATTGCGATTTTCATTTCCGCATTGCGATTCTCTCGTTGCGATTTTCATTTCGCATTGCGATTTTCATTTCGCATTGCGATTCTATCGTTGCGATTTTCATTTCGCATTGCGATTTTCATTTCCGCATTGCGATTCTCTCGTTGCGATTTTCATTTCGCATTGCGATTTTCATTTCGCATTGCGATTTTCATTTCCGCATTGCGATTTCTTGTTGGGATTTTCATTTCGCATTGCGATTCTCTCGTTGCGATTGTAATTTCCGTGTTGCGATAGTCAAATGCATGCCTAATAAGTGATAACAACTGAATAACAAGAGTTGGTTAAGTCAAAATGGTTGGCCTGAGTCATTAATTCAACTGAAAATGTTAAAAGTTCACACATAAAATCCACATAATACAACGTTTGCATTTAAAAATCACCTAAGTTAACAGTCCCAAAATGTGAAGCCAATTGTGATTGGGATTTTAAAGATGATTGCCTTTTGCTTGACACCATATGAGCTTTGGATTTTGATGAGGATCCATATTTTGGTAGAGGAAAAGATGATTTTGATGGCACTGGTGATCCACATGTCAACCTTGTATGACCACTTTCCTTGCACCGACTACATGTCGATCTCTTCTTCTCTTCACCCTTAGACGGTATACGATCGTGACTTTTTGGTCGGCCAGGTAGCCTTCTGTCCATGGCTGGTGGAAAATTTGTTTGTAAGTCATCTGGTATGTCCCACTTAGAAGGATGTGGAATAGGGTAGACAATCTCGGTATAAGTCTGTCGATAAACTTCTGTAGTGTAGCAATCCATAGCGTATGCGCTTGAATCATCTTGGTTTAAATGAAGAGCAACTTTTATAACATGGCCACACAGATAACCAGATGTTTGCCATTTCATACAACTACACGTCTTTGCATTTAGATCGACTAGCCCATTTAAGTTATTATCCAGTACTTGAAACAAAGTGTTTGAACATGGTTCAACTCTCCATGACGTTGACTTCACAACACGTTTCGTTATCTTTTTTTCAGTCCATGGTGTAACACGATGTTCCAATGTTCCTGTAAATTTAAATAAACAATACTTAGTAAAATATATAATATGATAAGTTACGAATTCAAAGAAATAATACCTGCATGGTTTCTTTTCTTGTAGTACCACTGTTGAATAGAGGCTCGAAAAAACTCCATTAACATAGTAATGGGTAATTTCCGGGAATGACGACTTAGAGCGTTGATTGATTCTGCACTATTAGACGTCATGAAACCATATCTTGCTCCAAGTTGATGTACTCTTGACCATCTTTCAAACCCGACATCTTCTAGTGTTTGAGCACACTGAGGCAAAACACGTCTTAAACAATTTATATGCTTATTGAAATCCACTTCCCGATAAGCTTTTACAGCCTTCCAGTATGTCCATTTGTGCTTTTTTATTCCAGCATACCTTGATTTTAGATTTCTATACAAATGAACACCACAAAGTCCATGAAAAGCATCTGGGAAACACCTTCTAACAGCGTTGTCAATTGAGTTTGCCCTATCGGATATGATTGTCAGATTGCTAATAGGACCTATGCAATCCCTAAGATGCCCCATAAACCATGTCCATGAATCAGAGGTTTCAGATTTGCCAACCCCGTAAGCTATTGGCAATATCCCATTGTTAGCATCCATGGCTACTGCTAATAAGTTTACTCCAAGGTATCAACCTTTCAAATGTGCTCCGTCAACTATAATAACTGGGCGCATGCAAGTAATAAACGAACGAATCTACAAAATAATATACACAAGAAATATAATCATTTAAATGTGAAATGCATGTAACTAACAAAAATGAGTCAACAAAATTATATTGATTTACTAACCGTAGCACCAATGGCGATAAACAACAACTCAAAGCGTCCATCTCTATCTGTTTTGATATGAGTTACCGACCCAGGGTTTTTCAGCTTTAAATTGTGACAATAAGCCGGCAGTTGGGCAAACGATGCTTCTGGCGACCCCCTCAACAATTCCAAGGCATAACATTTGGCTCTCCAAGCTTGAGAATATGATATACTAATCTTGAACCGAGCATTCATGTCAGTCATAATTTCATGTCCCCGATATACCCTGCCATTCAAAAACATTAACTCAGCCAGAAAACCACCCAACACCTTTTTGTTTGCCTGTCTATGGTGAGGAAAAACTTGGGTTCTTGAACATGTATGTTTATCAATAAAAGTCCTAACTTGAAACATTTCGCAATCTTTTATTCTCTTTGCAATCATACGCCACGTACAGTCTTTGTCAATCATACACCTTGTTTCGAAACGATCTTTGCTTGATTTGTTAACTTTTAGTTGATAGCCATCTTCCACACATTTCGTATACAAAGCTATCTTCAAGTCTTCCTTTGTATCAAAACAATCATCTTTCTTGATACGAATAACTTTTGTGTAACAATCAACTGCTTTCTTTACCAACTCTTCTTCCGGTATCTGAAGTAATTCTGGCATATTCCAGTTATACGCCCGTGGCATTTTCTTTTCTTCGGGGACTTTTTCTTCTTCTTTTTCTTCTTCAGGATTATATGAATTACAGAATGGATGTTCAACATGTTCATTCACAGTCGTAACTTCCTCCTCATTATCATCAACAATACATTCTTCGGCAACGGCTGTTTCTTCATCAAAATTCGGGTATTGACCAATATCAAAATCATTACACGCAGGGTCTGTTTCTTCTTCTGAAACATGATCAAAATCCGTGTATTGACCAATATCAAAGTCCGGATATTGACCAAGACCAAATTTTGAATACTGACTAGTACTCACAATTTTTTCTGTTGGCTCATCATCGTCTAACTGGTCAATACGAAAACCGGAATTTGGTGCTGAAAGTTGATTGGGATTTGGATTAGAGAAAGGTTGTGGGTTTTGAGAAAAACCTAGTTGATTACTACCCGCTACTGACCCAACAATACTACTTCTAGGTTCAACAACATACAATGTAACATCATCTTGTGAAACACTAATGTAAGCAATGAATCGTTCAACATCTTCATTGTCGGTTAACAAATAAACTTTACCATTTCTCTGATAAGATAGCCTAAATCCACTTAGGGGCTCTAAATTCAATTTATTTGAAACACGTAGCATTAGAGTTTCATAAGTTAACTTTTGTAAAGACAATTTTAGTTGAAGATTCATGGGTAAAGGCATATATTGTAAAACACCATGAACATTATCCCATGACCCTCCAAAACACAAATCTATCCAAACATGATCAACATTAGATGATTTCATGGTTGTAAATTAATTTACTAAACAGACGAGCTGCGAAACTAAAACCTGTTGCCGGATTGGGAAGGATGTCGTTGGATATAGGAACGGATGTCGCCGGAGAGAGTGATAGATGGAGATGGAATAAGTTGCGATTTAGGGATTTAGTTTATGATTTGCTGCTGTTGCATAGTTATATACCCAAAATTTCAGTGTTGTGATTTACAGATTCTCGTTGCGATTTACGGATTATCGTTGCGATTTACAGATTCTCGTTGCGATTTACGGATTATCGTTGCGATTTACGGATACGCGTTGCGATATACGGATACGCATTGCGATTTACGGATACGCGTTGCTATTTATGGATACACGTTGCGGTTTACGGATACGCGTTGCGATTTATGTGTTCGCGTTGCGATTTTCATATTCGCGTTGCGATTCTTGAAAATCGCAATGCGAATTTGTACTATCGCATTGCGATTTTCAAGAATCGCGTTGCGATTTTGGAAACTGATTTGCGATTCTGGGGATCGCGTTGCGATTTTGTTGGTCATTTTGGCAAATCCAAAAAAAGTTGGTTAAAATCGTATATTATAAGGCATTTTTGGTCACTGAGGCGATTTTCTCATATATATATAATCATCGGTGTTTCCAGACTTATCCAAGTTATTCTTATCTAAGTTATTCACTTAATTCAAAGTCATTAAGGGTACTTAGGTCATTTAATAATCAAGTCTATCTCGGTTACTTCAGAGTTTCCAGTGTAATTCGATCATTTCTGAAATTCGGATTCATACAGTTCTTCCATTCAGTTTAACTAGATCATATAATTTAGTCATTCCAGGGCTTAGAGATATTTTGGATTATTTTACTCTTCAGGGGTATTTTGGTCATTTTACGATTTAAGGGAATTTATGTCATTTCCTTCAGTCAGGTCTTTCCATTTAATAAATTTTGTCGGAACAATGCAAACATAAATAATACTTCCGATGTTTTAGCCTTTAGTTATTTGCTGATAAATCAATAATTCTATGTATTGTACATTATCGGATGTAAGATCTGATTATCAGTGACTTTCCGAACAGATCAGGAATTTAACAGCTGAATCAACAGTTTATCAGATTAAATATGAATTCTCAGGGTACTTTCACTATGAGGGTCAATCCGAACCATTTTACCTCATAAAGTAAATTCGTAATTTCATAATTTCTTAACCAGATGATTTCGGTATTAAAGCTTTTAACAAGAATAAATATAATTTAGAGATTCTGAGGTTATTTCCTTTTCTAGATAATCACTGAACTTGAAATCATTTATTATCAATCTTCTTGTGTCTATGCATGTAGTCCGAGCCTTATTCAATTTACTTTACTTTATTTCACATTCAGATCGAGTTTAGAAAATGATTAACAACATACATGTGACCAATTATATTCATCCATGCAGTAATCAATACCATCATGTTCCATAAAGCATGAAAAAGGTAGTAATGTATTACTTCAATTTCCGTGCCCCACCGATTGAACATTTAAACTCCATTCGATCACTCTCAAACTTGAATTCAACGTCTAATAATTCATCGTATACATAGCAATCAAATTTACGTATAAACTAAACTTAATTGAGAAACCATATTGAATACGAAGGTAAAACATTGGAAAAACGGCTTACCGGGTGCAAATTTGGCAAAATAGACTTCGGATTCGGACTCAGGACGTCGAAACATATAAAAGAGAGCTTTTTGAAAAATTTGATTTTTTCAGTCAAAGTCAACGGTCAAACCGATCAAAGTCAGCTGTCAACGGGTTAACTCGGTCAAAGTCAACGAGTTGACTCAATGACTAGACCAGACCAGGCGGGTCGGATAGGTGAGTCAGGTCGATCTGGTTCTGGAAAATTCTCTAGACCAAAACAAGCCCCACGTACGGTTTGACGACGCATGACACCGACAGCGGGCTCAGAGTTGCCAACTAACTACTCCCTGTTAAATCACTCACCAATTACAACCACAATCAATCCAAAAATTAACCAAAATCCTTTGGAATTAAAAGAAAAATGACCGAAATGCTTACCCACGCTGGTGATCAGCCAAAATGACCCTTTCAAAATATTTGAGAAATCCTAAACACCAACTCAGCCAAGCAATGTGCTTACCTTTTTCCTCAATGAGGTTCTCAGTTTTGCACTGTTCATCCTTGTAAAACCTATCATTTTCCTCTTTCTCAAATTTGAGTTCTTCTATTTTCTTTCCAACTGCATTGAAAATATCAAATGTCCAACACATTGAAAATGATAAATCATATAATGCAATATGATCTACTCATGTTCTTATTAAAAGAATATCAACAATCATCATAACTGAAGAATGGTGAATTTGTGCGAAGAAAATAAAAGTAACTCACGGTTTCTGATAGTTTCCTCAGCAGATCTTAACTTCAATGAAAGGCCATCCACTTGCTCATTCAGTGAGTCTATCGCTTTCGAACCTTCAGCAACTTTGACTTCGAAAAACTCCTTATCTTTCTCAGCTATTTAAGAAAATAAATAAAAATACTTAAAACAATATATAATATATAATTGAAAAATGAATTTTTAGGGACATTAAATTGCATATGTATAAAACACCTACCATTTTGAACTTGATCGGCTAAATGATGTAATGTTTCGGTGAGTTGATCATAAAGAGTCTTAGTTAGTTGAAGAGAATTTGGACTCCAGACCTTTCCAAAGCTTCTCATCTTCCTTTTTCTTTACTTTGAGCTTAGCATTCTCGTTGAAAGCATTCTGCAATTTTTCATCTAATATCCGGATATGCTCCATTGATTTCATCAACTTACAATTATGCAGTTGTTGAAATGATTTTAAATAGCCACCAAAAATGAGAAAGAAGAGATCTTCATTATATGGTGAGACTAAACCATATTATATGATTGAAGAACAAACAAAAGAACAGTAAAGAGTAAAGAAACTCTTGAATCTGCATGTCTTGCATGAAGCTGAATGAACATCAAGGAGGAGGAGGAGGAGGAAGAACGAAGTAGAGAGAGTACCGCCATTTCGAGATCGGTCTTCACAGAAGCTTGCTCTTTAACAAGTTTCTTCAGAAGCAAACAAAACACGCCAAGAATTATTAAAAAATGATCGAATTGTGTTGGAAATAAAGCACTCACACAAACAACTTTTATTGAAACTCAAACAAATATTACAAGAGCACTCTCACACAAAAACAAGAACTATAACTCACTCTTATAAGACTTTGCTTCTTCACTCACTTAGAAGCTCTTAATTTTTCTTGATGCTTAAAATAAAATGGGGAGGAGTATTTATACTACTCAAGAACAATCATACACCACACAAATAAACTAATTAAAACCATTAAAAAAATGAGACATGTCTAACTCTCACCTAACTAAATTGATGTAAGCAATGACATCTTCTCCTAATTGATGTAAGTAATGACATCAACTTAATTTGTGTTTGGGTTTAGCCTCCCATAATGGATCAAGTTTATGATCCAACACCCCCTTAAACTTGATCTTGTGACCCCTAATAAGTTCCTTAATCTTACGAAGTCTTCTCTTTTTAGTGGCTTAATAAAAATATCGACAACTTGATCTTGTGACTTCACGTATTCAACTTCCACATCGTTTCTTGCAACACACTCCCTTATATAGTGGTAGCGAATGTCGATGCGCTTGCTTCGATCATGAAATATTGGATTCTTTGATAAGGCAATGGTTGACTTGTTGTCGACACAAACCTTGGTAGGCTCTTCTTGTATCAAACATATATTATATAATAGATTTCTAAGCCAAATTGCATGAAAAACGCATGAGGTAGCAGCAACATATTCTGCTTCACAAGTGGACAATGTGATAATCGGTTGTTTCTTTGACATTCATGTGAAAGCAGTATCTCCCATGAAAAATACAAATCCAGTAGTGCTCCTTCAATTATCTATGTCTCCTCCCCAATCACTGTCGCTATATCCAACAAGCTTGTAATCATTAGAAACTGAATAGAACAAGCCAGAGTCAATTGTACCTTTCAGATAGCGAAGAATTCTCTTTGGGGCTTTAAAATTGGTGGTTGTTAGAGATTCCATGTAGCGACTAACCAATCCAACTGCGTGAAGAATATCGGGCCTCGTACAAGTTTGATAGCATAAACTTCCCACCAAACTTTTGAAGAATGTTGGATCTACACTTTCACCTTCTTCATGTTTAAACATCTTGATCCCGTATTCTGTCGGTGTGCTTATTGGTTTACAGTTCTCCATTTTGAACTTCTTCAGTATCTCATTTGCATAGCTTTCCTGTGAAATGAAAATTTCATCCTTTTTTTGCTTAACTTCAATGCCAAGGTAGTACAACATGAGCCCCATGTCTGTCATCTTGAATTCTTTCACCATCACATCCTTGAATTCATTAAACATGCTTGGGTTGCTTCTGGTGAAGATCAAATCGTCCATGTAGAGGCATACAATCAAAATATCTCCATCTTTGATCTTGATATATAGAGCATGCTCGTAGGGACATTTGTTGAAGCCATTCTCTTGGAAGTACTTGTCGATTCAACTATTCCATGCCCTTGGTGCTTGTTTTA
The DNA here is from genome assembly GCF_006381635.1 of Hibiscus syriacus. Taxonomy (NCBI): domain Eukaryota; kingdom Viridiplantae; phylum Streptophyta; class Magnoliopsida; order Malvales; family Malvaceae; genus Hibiscus; species Hibiscus syriacus. Next base: position 2,178,025 of record NW_024063519.1, on the reverse strand, counting down.
GCCTGTAAAGAGGCTTCTTCAACTTGAACACCTTATCTTCGTGGCTTTTGACTTCGTAGCCTGATGGTTGTTGAATGTAGATTTCCTATTCAAGAACTCCATTTAAAAAAGCAGACTTTACATCTATCTGTTGTATCTTCCACTTGTTTTGAGCTGCCAAAGAAATGATTAGTATGATAGTCTTCAATCGAGCAACAGTAGCAAATACCTCATTATAGTCAATTCCAACCTTTTGACTATAGCCTTTAGCAACAAACCTCACCTTGTACCTTTCAATCTCTCCATTGGCGTTTTGCTTTGTTTTGTACACCCATTTGACATCTATCGCCTTATGTCCCTTGGGAAGTGAGGTAAGTTCTCATGTGTCATTTTTCTCGATGGCCTTGATTTCTTCATCCATCGTATCTCTCCATTTATTTTCTTGTACAGCTTTTTGAAAGCTCACTGGTTCACAATCGATAAACAAACAAAATAATGTAAGATTATCTTGTCGTTCAGTTACCTCATAGAGATCTCTAAGGCTTCTTGTATGTTGCACAACTCTTTCACTTTGACTCCCACTTGACGATTACAAAGGTGATGAGTCTCCTTGAGTGGTTGATGTTGGTGAAGTGGGTGGAGTTTCAAGTTCTTGTTGAGGTTCACCTAGTTGGTCCCTCATTGTTTGCTCGTCTTCTTCAAACTGAGGAAAGAAATTGAAGTCATCTGCATGAGAGTTAAAATCTCATTCTCGTTCTTCATTGAATACCACATCTTGACTAATCATAATCTTCTTATTGTCTGGATTGTACAGCTTGTAGCCCTTCGAATTAGCATCATAACCAATGAAGATAAAACTCTCACTTTTATCATCAAGCTTCGTTCTTCCCTCGTCTGGTACGTGAACATGGGCTATACTTCCAAAGGTTATCAAGTGGGAAATGCCATGCTTTCTTCCACTCCATGCCTCTTGCGGTGTCTTTCCCCATACACTTCTTGTTGGAGATCGGTTTGACAAGTAGACTGTACATAGTACTGCTTCCACCCAAAATTCCTTGGGTGGTTTCTTACTTTTGGGCATGCTTCGTGCCATGTCGAGGATTGTTCTATTCTTTCTTTCTACCACACCATTTTGCTGGGGGATCTAGGAACTGTCATTGGTCGATGAATTCCATTTTCTTCACAGAACTCTTGAAACTCCCTGTAAGTAAATTCTACACCTCGGTCGGATCTCATGGCTTTGATCTTTCTACCGCTTTCTCTTTCCACTGCTGCTTTGAACTTCTTGAAGACTTCAAAAACTTCTAACTTCTGTTTCAAGAAATATACCCAGGTTTTTCTTGAAAAATCATCAATGAAAAGAATAAAATAGTTATTTTTACCAAGAGAGATCGGCTTGATCGGTCCACACACATCGGTATGGATGAGCTCGAGTGGCTTCTTAGCTCTTATCTCTGACTCCTTTGAAAAGTTTTTCCTGAATTGTTTCCCGACTAGACATCCTTCACAAAGCTGGTCAGGATGGTTGATGCGAGGTAATCCCTTCACCATTTCCTTCTTAGATAGCAGCTCTATACCTCTAAAATTGATATGCCCAAATCGAAGATGCCAAAGCCATGATGCATCTTTGTAGAAAGCTTTCAGGAACTTTGCAACATCTACAGCATTTTGTTTGTTGATAAAGAACATTCTATTCTTTGAAATGGTCACTTTAGCAATGAAGTTATTCTTACCACCTTTATAGAAAGATTATAATTATTCATATGAATATCATAACCTTTCTCTACCAGTTGCCCTAAACTTAAGATGTTACTTTTCATATTGGGCACATAGTAGACATTTGAAATAAATTGATGTCTTCTATCTTTTAAACGGATAACGATGTTACCTCTCCCTTTCACTGCTATTGTGGAATCATCTCCAAACGAAACATTTCCACTTGCTAACTCATCTAGCTCTATGAACATTTCTTTCATTCCACACATATGGTTACTTGCACCACTGTCAAGATACCAGGAATTTGCTTTGCCACCATCAGTTTCATTTCGTGCTAGACGAAGAGTTTCTTTGCCATCTATCTTTTCCTCCACGTAGTTGGCCTTCTCCTCAATTTTTTGTTGGGAGCTCTACATTCTGAAGCATAATGCCCAAACTTCTGACAATTATAACATCGAACTTGAGATTTTTCATACTTTGAGTTCAGATTGATTCTTTCACGGCCTCGTGTTGAGCTTTCTCTTTTCTCATAGTTGTTATTGTTGTAATTCCAGCCTCGTCCACGACTGTGACTTCCACCTCATCCATGACCTCTACGTCTGCCTAGGCCACTTTGGTTTTTATCATTGCGTTGGCTTTCATTCATATCATTGAGTTGGAGATTGAGGAGTTGCTTAGTAAACCCATGTTTCTTCTTATGATTCTCTTTGTATGCTTGCAATGATCTTTGTAGTTGTTCGATAGTCATTTCTTTCAAGTCTTTAGTTTCTTCGATCGTCACGATGATATGCTCAAATTTGGGATCCAACGAACGGAGTATCTTCTCTATTATCCTCACATCTTCTAACTTTTCACCATTTCTTTTTAATTGATTAGAAACAACTACTACTCTTGAGAAATAATCTAAAATAGACTCAGATGCTTTCATGTGTAAGGATTCGAATTCACTTCTTAATGTTTGGAGAAAGACCTTCTTCACTTGCTCGGATCCTTTGTAAGAGGTTTGCAGTTCTCCAATACTTCCTTTCTAGAGCTTGCACTCGAAATCTGTAACACCCCTAACCCGTACCCATCCCAGTTACGAGTCTGAAGTTTCACATTGACTTTTCAAACTTTGACTCTTAAAGAAAAGCATGAAAAAGTTTTAAACTTTCATTAAAATAAAATATGTTAATTTACACAAGTTGGACCCAATTTGAACCAAATTAATCAGAGCATTAGAAATTCACAATTTTGTTACATGCCAACAAACTATAAACAACCAAATACATACACTTAACTACAATTCTGATTTGTGGAAAGGAGAGTCTGATCTGTCTAGCTTCAACTCGCTTCTCTTCTCGTTTATCCAGATCCTACGTGTGAAACACTCACACACTAAGTCGATGACTTAGTGAGGCATAAAAAACATATATAAAAACTCTAATTCGGAACAATGCATGAACATTTAATATGATTCTATCATTCATAACCGTATAATATTTCATATAACATATACATACATGCACCTGTATATTATCATCTTCACTAAATGTGCACATCATCTATCACTTAGAGAAATTCATAGAGAATCAAATATAACAGTGTAATTCACATTTGTCTACTAAACTATAACACATATGATCATATTATGCACATATAAAAATAATCTTCTGATGCAATTTCATTTCAATTTATCTTTGAATTGCCCATGTATATTATTGAGAACATAAGGTACGTGAGTACACTGAGGTTGTGCACGAATGCTGTCACCACAACTCGAATAATTCCCACTAGGGGCACTGAATATTTGTCTCGAAGGACCACTATGTCCCGAAGGACCACTAATATATCCCAAATGACCACTATATCCTGAAGGACCACTATGTCCCGAAGGACCACTATATCCTGAAGGACCACTATGTCCCGAAGGACCACTGATAATCCCTCGACTCTTGGCATGCCAATTATACCTACAGCTCTCATATTAAATAACATAGGCTTAAATGTGGATACACTTCACATTTTCATATCTCTCTTATCATTCATCATATAAACACATCATTCACTTCATATATACAAATATGATCACTCTATCTTTTCATATATCACTTAGCATTATCCTTTGGTAATATCGCTCATTATACATAATGTCATATTAAAACATGGATAAATTATGCATGTAATCACTTGCAAGTAGAACAATTCCATCTAAATCACATATCACATGACTTATAACTTATTCTTATATTTTATCATAAACATATACTCTTATAACTTCTTATCACTTGATTTCATATAGCTCAATAATCACATGACTTATCTTATAAACATATATTCATATACTTTATAATTACATATTTTACTCCATTTCACACATAGCCACATAATCACGTAATTCACTTACACATATATCATTTTTATACCTAAATCATATAACCCCTAAGTCTTCCTCATAAAGTTATACTATTTGTTCATATAATCTCATTTTATCCTATAAGTCAATACTTATCTTGACTCACTTTTCCATTTATTCACATAATTGATTATATAAATTTATATGATTTATTACACTATCCTGTATTTATATTGATCATGAAATCTATACCATAACATATAATTTATATACTAAATTAATCCATTTATCTAGCTTCATGTCACATGACTCCTATATCCTAGTTTCTTTTAAATATAATTCTTCTCAAAACACTTAACTTATAATTTGGTATCATCATTTATATTTAGGCACCCTAATTTACATACTATTATCCTAAAGTCTTATAACCCTTTTCTTATACAAACCCTTATCCCATATAATATAACTTACACTTGATTATCTTATGATCACAAATATTTATATCAAATAATTCTTTAACTTAAAACCTATGCCACATGTTCATTTCATCGCTTATGACTTTATCAATCACATAGCTTATATCACATTTCATACAATTTCATATTCCTTTATCACTTGACTTATTTCTTGTTCCTATATCTTCTCATATACATATAAATATATTCTTTCTCATCTTATAACTTATATTACATATGCACGAAATCTTAGAACTTATTAATAAGTAACTTAGATAATATTCTTGTATTATTTCATAGATCATTATCATATAACACACTAAATGCACATCACATAACATGTAATGCAAGCATGTCATATTCACATAGCACACAATCCTAATCATGTTTCGACTCATGCTATCATATATTCAGAATCTCGAGAACACACTTATCACAAGTCCAATTCCGATGTAAAAATACATATATTCCAACAGTATGCACTCACCTTGCCTTGCTTGCTTTGACTCAATCTTAATCCTTCGATTGTTCTGGAACAGGATTACGTTCTATATCTACATAGTATACATTGATACATATCAGAATGCTAATTAATATATTCTAATCTTTCACTTCTTATACTAAAAGAAAGGCTATTTTCATATTTTAATAAAGGTATGCATCGATGCATTCTACAGTGTATAGATGCATTTCTTAACATGCGCATCGATGCACTACCTGTGCATCAGTACACAAATCACCTTCAATGTTTATTCTTAAGGGGGTGCATCGATGCACTCCTTATGCATCGATGCACTAATTGCATTCGATGTTCATTTATTTGAGAGTGAATCGATACACATTGAATATGCATCGATGCACACAACCCAGAAATTCCATTTTAAGCACGAAATTCACTCTCTTTTCTTCTCAAATCTTCATCTTTCACCTCCTTAAATATTCCTAACTTTTATACACATACTTAAACTAATTTCTACTCCATAATCACTTCTTTAACCTCAAAATTCTATCATTTACATGGCATTCAAGAATCACACTAAATTTCCAACATGTTTTAAAACTCATTCTATCACTTCATATCTTTTAATTTAACCCTTGACTAGTCAAATTCAACTTCAAAATCTATTAACTCCTTCTATTTCAAGAATTCACTTAAAAACTCATTTTTCTTAATTTCTCATAACTTGTTAATCTTTGAGTTTTAAGCCACCTAAAGCTTTCCTTAATCTTTCTTAACATTCCAAGAATCAAAACAAGCTTTAAAACAAAAGAATTAACCAACTGAAGACTCACTTACCTTATACAAGGCTTCACGGTGGAGAGGAGGAAGAAGAAGACTGAAGAATGCTCTGGAGAAATTATCTCCTTTCCCACGTGCTTATTACCCTTTATAAAGGGAAATAAAAATCTTCCCTGAAAATGACCATAGTACCCTTATTACTTTCAAACTTTGTTATTAAATCCAACATCAACACTTTTCATTTAAATTCCTAAACTTTTAATCTTTTCTAAGATTGATCACTAAACTACCAAAAATTATATTTTGGTCATTGACCCAACTTTTGGGATGTTACAAAATCTTTTTAAAACCATCATCATCTAATGCTTGATAGATGAGGTAGAGAGCCTTCTTGTCTCTTTTTCTTAAATCTTTCAAAGTTGTCTTTTGATCTGGTGTAAGAGTAGCAAAACCATCATCATCTGTAGACTCGTTATAGCCTTTCTCTATGATATCCCACACATCTTGTGATCCAAGAAGTGCCTTCATTTTGATACTCCAATTATCATAGTTGTTGTTGTTGAGTGTCGGAACTTAGAATGGTGTCATACCATTTGCCATAACTCTCAATATAATGAGAATTTACAAAATCCGATTGCACGGATGAATCCGGAACGCCGAAAAACCTTGGGAGGGACTTAGACAACTCGGTCAAGGGGCTCCAACTCGGTTGACTCGGCTCAACTTGGTGAGTCAACTCAATTTTTGGGAAGCAATCTTCCGGCGGAGCGTGGCGGTGCGTTAGAACTCAGATTGGGAAGATTTTGGCGGCGGCGGATTCCTCTCGTCGAGGCCTTCGAACTTTCCAACTCGCTCTGATGCCACTTTGTTGGAAATAAAACACTAACACAAACAACTTTTATTGAAACTTAAACAAATATTACAAGAGCGCTCTCACTCAAAAACAAGAACTACAACTCACTCTTATAAGACTTTGCTTCTTCACTCACTTAGAAGCTCTTAATTTTTCTTGATGCTTAAACTAAAATGGAGAGGGGTATTTATACTACTCAAGAACAATCATACACCACACAAATAAACTAATTAAAACCATTAAAAAAATGAGGCATGCCTAACTCTCACCTAACTAAATTGATGTAAGCAATGATATCTTCTCCTAATTGATGTAAGCAATGACATCTTCTCCTAATCGATGTAAGCAATGACATCAACTTAATTTGGGTTTGAGTTTAGCCTCCCATAATGGATTTATGATCCAACAATTGTTCGATAACTTACATAATTAGAGCAATTTTTTCGATTAAAACCTGCAGTAAGTTTCAAATTTGCGAAACTTCCCAGAGAACTTGAATCTGACGACGGGCGTGAAGAGAATTGGAAGGTTTTCGCGGATCCAGATCCGGATCGTGATAAGGGTTTGAATTGAACCAAGCTTTTTACGCTTGGAAAACCTAGTCTGCATCTTCAAAGATCGAAGGTCAAATATGCCAACAAAACTCGGAAAGTTTCGCTTCAATCGCTTTCAACAGCTCTCTCTCTCTGAAAATCTGAATGTGTTCTGAGTGAGAATTTTTGAAAAATGGATTAAGCGCGAAGGAGAGGTAGTATTTTATAGGACGGAGTAAGTTGGTTAACGCGGCAGTTTTAATTGCATGGGCTCGATCCTACTGCAACGTTATACAGCGTCTGCTAGCAACCTTTGTTGCTCTTCAATACTGTATTACTGTTATAATATAAACTTACTAAAAACTATGATATATAAATAGTTAATTTGAATTTTTTATATATTAATATTTTATTTATCAATAGATTAACTCAAATTAAGTATTACATATTATTATAAAAATGATTTTTAATCTAATTTTTTATATTTATAATTACAAGATTCTAATCATTAACCTTATTGTTAGTGTTTAACATTTCATAAACTAAGCGACCTCAGTAGTTAAAAAACTTGTTATTATCTTTTGAGATCTTAAGTTCGAACATAACATATGTCAGAGATATGAGCGTTCATTGTTAAATAATTGTGAGTTTAATTATTATTAATTAATTTAAATATATCTTATATTTCATATTTTCTATTATGGATTCATCAAGTGATAAAAGAAAATATTGTTTTTTTCTAAAAGTCTCGAGTTCGTGTAGTTACGTCAGTTAAGTATATATATATATTGTTAATAACTAAAAAAGATTTTATACATATAACACATTACAACTTGAAGTTATATATGTAGATATCATATAAAAGGATGATTATAAAAAAATAGCAATCTCTTTAATCATTGAAATATATATTTTATCTATATATTATTATGTGTCACATTATTTAATCTATTTTATTAAAAAACACAATCTAATATATATGTCAATGAGTGTTGGCACAAGTAGTTGGGATTCAAGAATTTGAGCTTGTAAGGCCAAGTTCAAATCATACCACCGTCACTCTTGGTGGACAACCTGTAAATTCCTATGTAAATCTCAATTGAGTCTTAGGTATGTCATGACCCTGGATTGGGGGAGCCATCCCTGACCTAAACTTTTGCTCGGTTTTAAATATCAAAACAATATAACATGTATATATTATTCATACATCATTGTATGTGTCACATAATTTAAATTTATTTAGGTTAACAATCTCTAGAGTAAGTGGCTAAAAATAAGGGAGAGTGCTCGATCGGGTCAAATCTAGTAAAAAAAATTCGATTTATTCGAGTTGACGAGTCCTATTTTATAATTCAAACTTGATTTTAAATTTTTTTCAAATTGATTTTTTGAGTTTCTATTTAAATTTAACTGTAAATATTTATAATATTACGATATTATTTTTTTATAACCAAATACGATACATATATCATACCTAGTCAAGAAGCGACTCAAACTTGAAAAATAATCTATTAGTTACTAAAAATTTTGAGTTATTTGAGTTGTATTTTATAACTCCACTTGAACTTAAATTTTTTCGAGTCGAGTCTATTTTATGAAATTACAATTCAAAGTTAATTTGAGCCGAGTTTTTTTTAATCAAGTAGAGTTGAAGAATTAAATTTATGAGTTGAGTCGAGTTTTTCTCACCCCTAGTTGAAAGTTCTCAGTTGACACGTCCTCTCTTCCCTAGGTTGTGAGTCCAATACTCATCAGGAGCAAAATTCCTCATCCCCTCCCTAGGGGTGAGTGTTCGATCGAGTCACAAAATTTCAAGTTATTCAAGTTGACAAGTTCTATTTTACAACTCGAAGTTGACTTGAATTTTTTTTTTCCAAATCGAGTCAAGCCGAATTTTTGAGTTTCTATTTAAATTTAATTGTAAATAATTATAATATTATAATATTATTTGTTTCCAATTTAAATGGTCTTTTATAATCATATACAATATATATATTACTTCATATTTTTTTCATATGTGATATAAATATATCATACAAATTTGAGGGACTCAACTCAAACTTAAAAATTAATCTACTAATTACTAAAAAAAATTTAAGTTATTCGAGTCATTGTTTGAGTTATTCAAGTTGTATTTTACAGTTTTATTTAAACTTGAAATTTTTTCAAGTCAAGTTTATGATATATAAATAGTTAATTTGAATTTGTATATATTAATATTTTATTTATCAATAGATTAATTCAAATTAAGTATTACATATTATTATAAAAATGATTTTTAATCTAATTTTTTATATTTATAATTACAAGATTCTAATCATTAAGCTTATTGTTAGTGTTTAACATTTCATGAACCAAGCGACATCGGTAGTTAAAAAACTTGTTATTATCTTTTGAGATCTTAAGTTTTAACATGACATATGTCAGATATATGAGTGTTCATTATTAAATAATTGTGAGTTTAATTATTATTAATTAATTTAAATATATCTTATATTTAATATTTTCTATTATGAATTCATCAAGTGATAAAAGAAAATGTTGTTCTTTTTAAAAATCTCGAGTTCGTGTATTTACATCAGTTAAGTGTGTGTGTGTGTATATATATATATATATATATTGTTAATAACTAAAAAAGATTTTATACATATAATACATTATAACCACATCAATTATATATATATATATATATAAAGGATAATTATAAAGAAAATAGTAATCTCTCTAATCACTTAAATATATATTTTATCTATATATTATTATATGTGTCACATTATTTAATCTATTTTATTAAAAAAACACAATCTAATATATATGTCAATAAGTGTTGGTACAAGTAGTTAGAATTTAGGAATTTGAACTTGTAAGGTCAAGTTCGAATCCTACCACTGTCACTCTTGGCGGACAATCTGTAAATTCCTATGTAAATCTCAATTGGGTCTTAGGTATATCCTGACCCTGGATTGGGGGAGACATCTCTGACCTAAACTTTTGCTCTGTTTTAAATATCAAAACAATCTAATATGTATATATTATTCATACATCATTGAATGTGTCACATAATTTAAATTTATTTAGGTTAACAATCTCTAGAGTAAGTGGCTAAAATAGGGGAGAGTGTTCGATCGAGTCGAGTCTAGTAAAAAAATTTCGAGTTGACGAATCCTATTTTATAATTCAAACTTGCTTTTAAATTTTTTTCTAATCGATATTTTGAGTTTCTATTTAAATTTAATTGTAAATATTTATAATATTTTTTATAACAATATACAATACATATATATGTGATATACATATATCATACCTAGTCGAGAAGCGACTCAAACATGAAAAATAATCCATTAGTTACTAAAAATTTTGAGTTATTTGATTTGTATTTTATAACTCCGCTTGAACTTAAATTTTTTCGAGTCGAGTCTAGTTTATGAAATTACAATTCGAAGTTAATTTGAACCGATTTTTTTTAATCGAGTAGAGTTGAAGAATTAAATTTATGAGTTGAGTCGAGTTTTTCTCACCCCTAATTGAAAGTACCCAGTTGACACGTCCTCTCTTCCCTAGGTTGTGAGTCCAATACTCATCAGGAGCAAAATTCCTCATCCCCTCCCTAGCGGTGAGCGTTCGATCGAGTCGAGTCACAAAATTTCAAGTTATTCGAGTTGACAAGTCCTATTTTACAACTCGAAGTTGACTTGAATTTTTTTTCGAATCGAGTCAAGCCTAATTTTTTAGTTTCTATTTAAATTTAATTGTAAATAATTATAATATTATAATATTATTTTGTCTAATTTAAATGGTCTTTTATAATCATATACAATATATATATTTCTTCATATTTTTTTCATATGTGATATAAATATATCATACAAATTTGAGGGACTCAACTCAAACTTAAAAATTAATCTATTAATTACTAAAAAATGTAAGTTTTTCGAGTCACTGTTTGAGTTATTCAAGTTGTATTTTACAGTTTGATTTGAACTTGAAATTTTTTTCAAGTCAAGTTTATGAAATTATAACTCAAAGTTCATTCGAGTCGAGACGAGTCGAAAAAATCAATTTTTCGAGTCGAGTCAAGTTTTGCTCACTCCTAGCTCTCATGAATTGTTCAAAATAATAACAATCTTATTTAGGGTAAATTATTCATTAGGTCAGCCATTTATTTTTGTATTTTTACTTTGGTCATTCAACTATTTTGTTTTCAAAATTACACCTAATGTACATTTTTTTTTATTTTGGTCACCCACCACTGTTGACTTAACGAAAATGATGATGTGGCATGATATAATAATAGTTTTAGTCCTCAAAACATATATGTTTTATTAAATTGATCTTAATTTAAAATAATTTGAAAAAAATATTTAATATTTAAAAATCCTCTCAATTTGATCTAATATAAAATCTCAAAATCCTCCTCCCAAATCTCAATAATAACCATTCGCTCAACGTCGTCCCGATCTTCCCCCAATGTTTTAAACATTTAGGCATTTTTCAAACCCGAAGGCCGTATGTTTTTATTTTGTAAGAAAGAAACTTCCAAACATAGGAGGAAATATGCTTCCCAAATATTCAGCCTAAAAAAATAAATATATTTACAGCTTTAACACTAACATCTGTCTCTCAATGTTCATGAAGTCGACCCTATTGATAACTTGAGATTGAATAACTTTCATATAAGCAAGTAAAACACACCAAATTAACGATTTACCTATTTGTGAAATTAAACTTATGTGAAATTTGCTTCGTTTTATTTACTGCGTAGTGATCCTGAAACATTTTAAAGCAAACATTTATAAGAATTCCATGCAATAGTGTCACTTGAGCTTAACATGAGTGAAAAGTGATTTGATTGGTCTCATAAGTTCAAGCTTGGATGATAATCCAATACTTTCTATTAATTACTAGAAGTTGAAGATTAAACTCATATCTTGCTAGATACCTCAGGATTTATCCATTTTAACAAAGGCCAAATGTATATTATCTCTGATCATAATATCAATATGAGATTATTCCCATGGAGTATCAACATCAAAGAGTTCACATGGGCTGTGAAGTTGTGGTCCCTTCCGCTCACTCATGTACTGAACAATTAACTTTTCCACAGACTATTAGGAAATTCAGAAGATTTGGCCTTCACAGTCACAATCCGGCCATCCCGCCAGCTTCCATCATCTTTTCTCGCATCTTTACACTAGACTTTGCACTTATTTCTGTAACTCCATCTTCTATCGATAGCAGCATCAAAGTGAGTTCTGTCTACAATGAAGCCAGGAAAACTAGTCATAACGACAGAGTTAAGTTAAATGATCTATCGAACATGCTGGAAGAAAGATCTGTAAATTTGAGCATCATTTTACAACAGTTATCTCCAGATCTTGACGTAGAATATTCAAGTCCTTCAACTGTACAAGATCCCAATGCCCTTAACATGTTTCCCACTTTCGATGAAATCCAAGGTCTTGATGCCCCTGAAAAATAGAAGCTGCCAAATTTAAATAATTTTGTAGCATCAGATACAAACTGTCAAAATTATAGTCTAACAAGAACAAATATACTCATATAAATACTTAACATTTCATCTTACCCATCTCAAGCATACCATTTCATCACCTAGTTGGGTATAAAGAAAGAGAAGTTAATAAAATGGTTGACCGACACGGAGAGATCACGCCGACAACGACTGAGGAAACAGGCAGCGAGGATGTTGGGGGAATAAATTTTAGGGAAGTTGGGATTTGGGAGTGGGAGATTTTGAGATTTTACATTGACCAAATTGATAGGATTTTTAAATATTTGAGATTTGTTGAATTATTTTGAATCATGATCAATTTGATAGAATGTCTATGTTTTGAAGAATAATTTATTGTAGTATTTTTTAAATATTTGAGATTTATTGAATTATTTTGAATCATGATCAATTTGATATAATGTTTATGTTTTGAAGACTAAAATTATTAGTATATCATGTCACATTATCATTTCGATCAAGTCAATAGTATAATCTAACGGTAGATGACCAAAATATAAACAAAACTAACGGTAGGTATGACTTTGAAAAGAAAATTTAGCACCAAAACAGAAACCCGAGAATACGAAGATGGCCAAATAGATAGTTCACTACTTTAATTATTTAAATATTAAATTGTTACTGTTTTGAGAAAGAGAAAATCGCCTCAGTGACCAAAAATGCCTTATAATATACGATTTTAACCAACTTTTTTTGGATTTGCCAAAATGACCAAAAAAATCGCAACGCGAAATAAAAATCGCAACGCGATCCCCAAAATCGCAAATCAGTTTCCAAAATCGCAACGCGATTCTTGAAAATCGCAATGCGATAGTACAAATTCGCATTGCGATTTTCCAGAATCGCAACGCGAATATGAAAATCGCAACGCGAACACATAAATCGCAACGCGTATCCGTAAACCGCAACGTGTATCCGTAAATCGCAACGCGTATCCGTAAATCGCAATGCGTATCCGTATATCGCAACGCGTATCCGTAAATCGCAACGATAATCCGTAAATCGCAACGAGAATCTGTAAATCGCAACGATAATCCGTAAATCGCAACGAGAATCTGTAAATCACAACACTGAAATTTTGGGTATATAACTACGCAACAGCAGCAAATCATAAACTAAATCCCTAAATCGCAACTCATTCCATCTCCATCTATCACTCTCTCCGGCGACATCCGTTCCTATATCCAACGACATCCTTCCCAATCCGGCAACATGTTTTAGTTTCGCAGCTCGTCTGTTTAGTAAATTAATTTACAACCATGAAATCATCTAATGTTGATCATGTTTGGATAGATTTGTTTTGGAGGGTCATGGGATAATGTTCATGGTGTTTTACAATATATGCCTTTACCCATGAATCTTCAACTAAAATTGTCTTTACAAAAGTTAACTTATGAAACTCTAATGCTACGTGTTTCAAAGAAATTGAATTTAGAGCCCCTAAGTGGATTTAGGCTATCTTATCAGAGAAATGGTAAAGTTTATTGTTAACCGACAATGAAGATGTTGAATGATTCATTGCTTACATTAGTGTTTCACAAGATGATGTTACATTGTATGTTGTTGAACCTAGAAGTAGTATTGTTGGGTCAGTAGCGGGTAGTAATCAACTAAGTTTTTCTCAAAACCCACAACCTTTCTCTAATCCAAATCCCAATCAACTTTCAGCACCAAATTCCGGTTTTCGTATTGACCAGTTAGACGATGATGAGCCAACAGAAAAAATTGTGAGTACTAGTCAGTATTCGAAATTTGGTCTTGGTCAATATCCGGACTTTGATATTGGTCAATACACGGATTTTGATGATGTTTCAGAAGAAGAAACAGACCCGCGTGTAATGATTTGATATGGTCAATACCCGAATTTTGATGATGAAACAGCCGTTGCCGAAGAAGGTATTGTTGATGATAATGAGGAGGAAGTTACGACTGTGAATGAACATGTTGAACATCCATTCTGTAATTCATATAATCCTGAAGAAGAAAAAGAAGAAGAAAAAGTCCCCGAAGAAAAGAAAATGCCACGGGCGTATAACTGGAATATGCCAGAATTACTTCAGATACCGGAAGAAGAGTTGGTAAAGAAAGCAGTTGATTGTTACACAAAAGTTATTTGTATCAAGAAAGATGATTGTTTTGATACAAGGAAGACTTGAAGATAGCTTTGTATACGAAATGTGTGGAAGATGGCTATCAACTAAAAGTTAACAAATCAAGCAAAGATCGTTTCGAAACAAGGTGTATGATTGACAAAACTGTATGTGGCGTATGATTGCAAAGAGAATAAAAGATTGCGAAATGTTTCAAGTTAGGACTTTTATTGATAAAATACATGTTCAAGAACCCAAGTTTTCCTCACCATAGACAGGCAAACAAAAAGGTGTTGGGTGGTTTTCTGGCTGAGTTAATGTTTTTGAATGGCAGGGTATATCGGGGACATGAAATTATGACTGACATGAATGCTCGGTTCAAGATTAGTATATCATATTCTCAAGCTTGGAGAGCCAAATGTTATGCCTTGGAATTGTTGAGGGGGTCGCCAGAAGCATCCTTTGCCCAACTGCCGGCTTATTGTCACAATTTAAAGCTGAAAAATCCTGGGTCGGTAACTCATATCAAAAACAGATAGAGATGGACACTTGAGTTGCTGTTATCGCCATTGGTGCTACGGTTAGTAAATCAATATAATTTGTTGACTCATTTTTGTTAGTACATGCATTTCACATTTAAATGATTATATTTCTTGTGTATATTTTGTAGATTCGTTCGTTATTACTTGCATGCGCCCAGTTATTATAGTTGACGGAGCACATTTGAAAGCGATACCTTGGAGTAAACTTATTAGCAGTAGCCATGGATGAACAATGGGATATTCCAATAGCTTACGGGGTTGGCAAATCTGAAACCTCTGATTCAGGACATGGTTTATGGGGCATCTTAGGGATTGCATAGGTCCTATTAGCAATCTGACAATCATATCCGATAGGGCAAACTCAATTGACAACGCTGTTAGAAGGTGTTTCTCAGATGCTTTCATGGACTTTGTGGTGTTCATTTGTATAGAAATCTAAAATCAAGGTCTGCTGGTATAAAAAAGCACAAATGGACATACTGGAAGGTTGTAAAAGCTTATCGGGAAGTGGATTTCAATAAGCATATAAATTGTTTAAGACGTGTTTTGCCTCAGTGTGCTCAAACACTAGAAGATGTCGGGTTTGAAAGATGGTCAAGAGTATATCAACTTGGAGCAAGATATGGTTTCATGACGTCTAATAGTGCAGAATCAATCAACGCTCTAAGTCGTCATTCCCGGAAATTACCCATTACTATGTTAATGGAGTTTTTCGAGCCTCTATTCAACAGTGGTACTACAAGAAAAGAAACTATGCAGGTATTATTTCTTTGAATTCGTAACTTATCATATTTATATATTTTACTAAGTATTGTTATTTAAATTTACAGGAACATTGGAACATCGTGTTACACCATGGACTGAAAAAAAAGATAACGAAACGTGTTGTGAAGTCAACGTCATGGAGAGTTGAACCATGTTCAAACACTTTGTTTCAAGTACTGGATAATAACTTAAATGGGCTAGTCGATCTAAATGCAAAGACGTGTAGTTGTATGAAATGGCAAACATCTGGTTATCCGTGTGGCCATGTTATAAAAGTTGCTCTTCATTTAAACCAAGATGATTCAAGCGCATACGCTATGGATTGCTACACTACAGAAGTTTATCGACAGACTTATGCCGAGATTGTCTACCCTATCCACATCCTTCTGAGTGGGACATACCAGATGACTTACAAACAGTTTTGCCACCAGCCATGGACAGAAGGCTACCTGGCGACCAAAAAGTCACGATCGTTATACCGTCTAAGGGTGAAGAGAAAGAAGAGATCGACATGTAGTCGGTGCAAGGAAAGTGGTCATACAAGGTTGACATGTGGATCACCAGTGCCATCACAATCATCTTTTCTCTACCAAATATGGATCATCATCAAAATCCAAAGCTCATATGGTGTCAAGCAAAAGGCAATCATCTTTAAAATCCCAATCAAACTGGCTTCACCTTTTGGGACTGTTAACTTAGGTGATTTTAAATGCAAACGTTGTATTATGTGGATTTATGTGTGAACTTTTAACATTTTCAGTTGAATTAATGACTCAGGCCAACCATTTTGACTTAACCAACTCTTGTTATTCAGTTGTTATCACTTATTAGGCATGCATTTGACTATCGCAACACGGAAATTACAATCGCAACGAGAGAATCGCAATGCGAAATGAAAATCCCAACATGAAATCGCAATGCGGAAATGAAAATCGCAATGCGAAATGAAAATCGCAATGCGAAATGAAAATCGTAACGAGAGAATCGCAATGCGGAAATGAAAATCGCAATGCGAAATTAAAATCGCAACGAGAGAATCGCAATGCGGAAATGAAAATCGCAATGCGAAATGAAATCGCAACGAGAGAATCGCAATGCGGAAATGAAAATCGCAATGCGAAATGAAAATCGCATTGCGATTCTCTCGTTGCGATTTTCATTTCCGCATTGCGATTTCATTTCGCATTGCGATTCTCTCGTTGCGATTTTCATTTCGCATTGCGATTTTCATTTCCGCATTGCGATAGTCATTTTTGCCTTCAACATAATGCAGATTGAAATCAACAAAATCAACCATTAAATTTCAATCAATTAAACAAGCACAAATAAGAATTATGTTCGCATCAATTACACAAATCAACTTTTACAAATCATCTTTTACAAATCAATTAAACAATCAAAAAATAAGCAATAATTCTTATTTCCAATCATCTACTATTGAATCAACTTTTACAAATCAATTAAACAATCAAAAAACAATCAATTAAACTATTGAATCAACTTTTGCAGCCATACATCATTTTCACGCAGTTCACTTCTGAGATTAACCTGCAGAAACCAAACATTGCTCAAACAACACTTTCTACACATCTAAAACCTACAAACAGCAAATTATTGAATTCTAGGTACTTAACCAAACATTTTCAAACCAAAAGTCTATAAACTTACCAATTGTTTATGGACATTTTTATAACGCGGATGCAGGTAGGCAGCATCTCGTATATATCGATTTAGCCATATAATGCCGAAACCACAAGCCTACTGCAGCTCTATCTCTATCGGTGGGAGGTAGATACTTGGTGCTTCCCGTCGTCAAACGCTCCAACGCCAAGCATACGAGATGACCACAATCTCCTCTGGCTCCTTCCGTTTGTTGTGGCGCGGTCTCGTCTCTAATAACTGTAATATTGAGCTTCTTTGGCTTCTTGTTTCCAGAACGAGTCCAATAATGATCGCATCCAAGAATTTAGCCAAATGAGAGCTCCATCCCTTAATAATATCTCTTAAATCAGCCAATGATATGTAATTTATCATGCTGTCATACACTATTGTCTTAAGGGATGGAGCTGAAGCTCGACGAGAATCCAATGTTTACGTTCCAAAACAGGGATAAACACCTACAATCATAAGTAATAATTCATTCATTTGCGCACTTATTTCATAAAACCTTTAAACTCAATCTAAAATAAATACTAACCTTATCGACCTCCCACCATGCAGGATAAAGTTTAGCTTGTCCATTGCCCAAATCAAATGATCATCTCGTTGATTCTTCAAGTGAACGGCGTTAAAAGACGTCGGCATAATTGTATATCGTATATTTTTATTTTTCTTAAGTTTTCTTATTATTAGAAGACGTGTCACCCACGCATCGATATGCTGTTTTACAAAAAAGACATATATTAGTTACTTACATAAATTTAAAAAAAAATTAATCAAATTGAAATATAAGAAAAATATAAGACTTACCCCCCCATCGAAATAGCCATTGTCTCGACCCCTAATAATACGCCCCACCAAGACCGATCAAGCAACAAATAGATATCATCGGTGAGCTTGCATATGTCAGTGAAACCCCTGGCTCCGCTCATGTAGATAAAAATCAACTGCGGTCTTAGCCCAAAGGGTGTTATCCAGAATTGTGTCTGGTAGTTGTCTCCTCTCCACTTCCGATACCGGAATGGTACTGGCCGGTAACTTATACGAGAGCCAACTCTCATCCATTATGTCCGGCACGTCAGAGGGTTCTCAAGAAGCCTACATATGACGCCATGTGAATCGGGCTCTTGAATGGTGGGAGGGACCTCTTCAATGATGACAGTGGCCTCTTGAACGGTGGGAGGGGACTCTCGAGGAATGATAGGGGGCCTCTTCAACGATAGGAGTGGACTCTTGAGGGATGACAGGCGAGTCGGGCTTCTTCTTGCAGTGTCTTCGCACTATTGGGGTGTACGGAGACTTAATAGCACGTGCACGCTGTCTGATGCGTGAACTCCGTCGTGCAAGCATAACCCGACGTAAAGTATCCACTCTATCGGGCCGCTAAATAATTAAATACAAAAATCAGTAAATAAACAGACATGATATTTTAAACAGTGAAAACAAAGACAAATATGTTTCAAACTTGCATTGTATTCACCCAAGTCATTATTCTATCATAGTTCACAAAATGCATCAGATAACAAAGAAAAATATGTTTCAAACTAATACCCTGAAGTTAGTATTTGTCTTTGTTTTGTCTATTGGTTGAAGTAATGCAATCCATTCAAGTTTCAATTTGCAGAAGAAGAAATAGTTTACTTTCGCAACACGAAACTTAAAATCGCAACGCGAAATGAGAATCGCAACGAGAAACCAAAATCGCAACGCGAAACCAAATCGCAACGCGAAATGAAAATCGCAACGACAGAATCGCAATGCGAAATGAAAATCGCAACGAGAGAATCGCAACGCGAAATGAAAATCGCAACGCGATTTTGGTTTCGCGTTGCGATTTTGTCGTTGCGATTTTGGTTTCGCGTTGCGATTCTGTCGTTGCGATTTCATTTCGCGTTGCGATTCTCTCGTTGCGATTTTAAGTTTCGTGTTGCGAAAGTAAACTATTTCTTCTTCTGCAAATTGAAACTTGAATGGATTGCATTACTTCAACCAATAGACAAAACAAAGACAAATACTGATTTCAGGGTATTAGTTTAGCAGAATTGGCAGCAACCGAACAAATTTACTTTCAACCAAAGACAAAACAAAGACAAATACTATTTCACAGTGTTAAAGAATACACAGTTTAGCAGAATTGGCAGCAACCGAATAAATTTACTAAGCAATCTAAGTGAAATGGCTAATCTAAGTGAAATTACGAGTAAATTTATCATTAAGTTAAATATGGAAAATCTTAAACTTACCTCGTTGCGTAGAGTATGAACCTCATTCTGCAACGATACTATCATCTCACGTAGAGCGGCAACCTCACCACGTAAAGTTGACACCTCCACACGCCATGCACCATCGTTATCGCGTAGAGTACCGATCTCCTCACGCAAGGCATTGACCTCATCACGTAACTCATCCCGTGGAGGTGGAGAACAAGGAGATAATGTCGTGGCCTCTTTACCGGTCGCCTATCATGAGGTGATGGTGGAGAAGAGGCTCGATGATGTGACGGGATAGGTGATGGCTCTCGTTCTAGAGGTGTATAGTCGGGTCGATCGGGTGATGGCTCTGGGTGAGGTGATGGCTCTCGAATTGGAGGAAGTGGATGCTGCTCATCATCCGTGCCATAAAAAAACTCTGACTAGCTTGCCACCAATCAGTGGCAAGCTCTTCCTCCGTGGGTGTCAGTCTTTGTAATGGAATGTTGGCCTCCTAACAATATAAAACTCAAACAAAGTTAAACGTCTACTATTAATAACTTGTTTATATATTATATGAATTATTTGTGTTAACTTACATTATTATTGTCGCATATGGTATTAAGTCTTCCCAATCCAACAGATTTTTCCTCTTCCAGGAAATAGCCCTGGGAATATCATTTGACGTTTTTTATTGCATATGTACGCATGCTGGGGAAAGCCTCGAATATCCAAATCTACAAACAATATAATAACAAAATTAGTAATTGTTAAATAATTAATTATAATTTTAGAAACATTATATAGAAATTCTTACCTTAAAGGCCCAAACAAAGCCTGACAAAGTGTATTTCGACCCATCACCACGCAAACTTTTGCGGTCATCAAAGGCAGTAGACAACTTAGTCCAGGTAGCTTTCCATATATACGAACCCCACGGAAACAGATTCCATGCATTCAGGTCCTCTACCAATATTATTAGCTCCCGAGGAATAGGTTGTCTGGCCTCTCTGCCTAAAAAGCCGGCATACACAAGTAGTAGAAGGCATACTCGGACAACATCGACGTCATCCATCCGAGTGAAACCATCTTTCTTATTAAACAATTTCTTCAGGTCGTCGACGTGTAGGTTCGGCTTCTCCATTGACTCATCCGGAAAAACCCGGGATAACCATGATGGGCGGGCGATATGACAAGTGTACCGACCTACATCATCGTGTCCGAATCGTAGACCAGTGATTAAGCAGAACTCCTTCCGCCCAAAAGTATACGCTGGTGGAAAATGAAACCATATCTCTTCCTCACCACGTTGTATACTGTCGGGTAGATTTGATGTCATGGTCTGAAGCCACAAATGGGTCAAATTAGCATCTCCACCCGGATGCTGTACTCTCAGCCATGTCCCGAAGCAGGTTTCCTCAAACAATTGTCTTTGTGCAGGTGAAAGCTTCGAAGCAATTGTAGTGGCTAGGCTAACTTTATTCCTTAATGTCAATGAAGCCGAAAAAAATTTCTACAAAAACAATAAACATACCAAGTTAGATATACCAAAAACTACACTGTGAAGATATACCAAAAACAATAAACATAAAAAGTAGTAGTTTATTCTTGAAACTAAATTTGCAACACTGTTTTGTCTTTTGGTTGAAATGAAAATCGCAACGAGAGAATGACTGTCGCAACGAGAGAAATGAAAATCGCAACGAGAGAATCGCAACGCGAAATGAAAATCGCAACGAGAGAATCGCAACGTGAAATGAAAATCGCAATGCGATTTTTGTTTCGCGTTGCGATTTTCATTTCGCGTTGCGATTTTCATTTCGCGTTGCGATTTTCATTTCGCGTTGCGATTTTCATTTCGCGTTGCGATTTTCATTTCGCGTTGCGATTTTCATTTCGCGTTGCGATTTTCATTTTTCTCGTTGCAGATAGTCATTTTCACGTTGCGATTTTCATTTCTCTCGTTGCGACTCTTCTGCAAATTGAAACTTGAATGGATTGCATTACTTCAACCAAAAGACAGAACAATGACAAAGACAAATACTAACTTGAAAATCGCAACGAGAGAATAGCAACGCGAAATGAAAATCGCAACGAGAGAATCGTAACGCGAAATGAAATCTAAGTGAAATGGTTAATCTATTATTGAAATGACCAGTAAACTTATCATCAGTTTCAATATGAAAAACCTACAATAATGCAAAAATTTCAAAATAAAAATAATTAAAAAAACTAACCCTCGGAGATTGATTTTCCATTTCTGAATATTGTGAGGGATTTCTGACCGTGAATGGTTGTGAGGGATTTCGCCGGAGATGGGGACGGAAATCTTCGGAGATGAGGACGGATTTCGCCGTAGAGAGTGAGAGATGGAGATGGGACTGAGTTGT
This sequence comes from Hibiscus syriacus, assembly GCF_006381635.1. Taxonomy (NCBI): domain Eukaryota; kingdom Viridiplantae; phylum Streptophyta; class Magnoliopsida; order Malvales; family Malvaceae; genus Hibiscus; species Hibiscus syriacus. The sequence continues at coordinate 2,155,752 of NW_024063519.1, read as the reverse complement.
GATTTTAGGTTTTAGGTTATGAGTTGCGATTACGGGATTTTGTCTTAATATTCGTTTTTGTAATTTGAAAATAAAATACGCGTAACGATTATAATGGCGCTTTACGGATACGCATTGCGATTTACGGATACGCGTTACGATTTACGGATACACGTTGCGGTTTACGGATACGCGTTGCGATTTATGTGTTCGCGTTGCGATTTTCATATTCGCGTTGCGATTCTGGAAAATCGCAATGCAAATTTGTACTATCGCATTGCGATTTTCAAGAATCGCGTTGCGATTTTGGAAATTGATTTGCGATTCTGGGGATCGCGTTGCAATTTTTATTTCGCGTTGCGATTTTGTTGGTCATTTTGGCAAATCCAAAAAAAGTTGGTTAAAATCGTATATTATAAGGTATTTTTAATCACTGAGGCGATTTTCTCTTTGAGAAATGGATAACTGTGGGCTTCCTGTCCTTTATCCACTCGGATCACACGTATAACCTTCTAGATAATAAATCAAAGAAAAAGTACACAAGGAAAAAAGAAAAAAACGAAAAAAAACGAGTTAACTTACACAACACAGGAGAGTAACTAAAGAGGCAGAGCTTGTACTATAGCTGGGTCGTCGATGGATGCAAAGCCGCAGCCTAGTTCCTCCCACCATGTACTTCACTCCCTTCTCCATCACCGTCCCATTTAACTCATCTCCCCTTCATTCCCTAACAGAATAAGCTTTCCCCAAATCACCAGGCACCGTCATTTCCACCACGGGTTTTAACAATGCCCAAATTCCACATTCAATTCAAGAACTCCCTCTCCGATTGCCAGGCTCACCTCCCTTTTCCTTCTAAATCTAATTTACCCGGCCCCGGTGGTCTATTCATCGACCCATGTTTTCCCTCCCCCTCCTCGATTACGTTTCCCCTTTAAAGAATTTTCCGCTTCCAGAAAAATGGCTTGCGTTACTCGCAGGCAAAAGCGTGGGGTGGTTAAGGACGTGTATTTTTTGTCCATTAGTTTGAGCAGCGATGGGCTTGTTTCGGAACACAAGGAATTTCAATTACAAAATGAACTGAAGAAGAACAACAACGGGGTTGTGGCTGAAGCCAAACGGAATGTTAGGGTAACGCAACGTGGCGCAGTCAATACTACAAATCATTTGTGGGCTGGAGCCATCGCAGCCATGGTTTCCAGGTAACGTTATAAATTCCGTTCGTAATTTAGCTACTCACGTTTTCGTAGTTGTCTAGATCCCTATGCATTTCTAATTATTGTTTGAAATGCTATAGAACATTAGTTGCTCCATTAGAGAGATTAAAGCTGGAATATATAGTTCGCGGTGAACAAAGGAATATATTTGAGCTTGTTAAGAAGATTGCTTTGACGCAAGGGTTGCTTGGATTTTGGAAAGGGAACTTAATTAATGTTCTTCGCACGGCTCCGTCAAAGCTGTGAATTTTTATGCTTACGATACGTATAGGAAGCATTGCTTAGACTGTCTGGAAATGAGGAGACTACAATTCTGAGAGATTCATTGCTGGTGCTGCAGCTGGCATTACCGCTACTGTTCTCTGCTTACCACTTGATACTGTATGTCGAAACCTAAGCTTTTGTTTTTCTTTCATTGTTCTATCTTCAATCTGTTCTTAATCATGTAGGCTTGTTCAGTTCTTGGCTGTATGCACTTCTATATTGCACATCTGGGGCAACTGTTAGAAATAGCACATTGACACTTGTTAACCCTTTGTGTTATTAGAGATTTAACAAAGTTATAAGAGACCAATTTTAATGTCCTGTCTAATCTTATGTCTTAGGAGTATTGTTTCTGGACCAAATGATCAAAAATTTCCCATTATATTCATTGCAATGCCATGTCTAACCTAATATTTTTTTAACCAACCAAGGTGAAGGATAGTGCTCCAGGAATTCTTAATTTTAATTACTATATTCCTACATTGTAGCAAAGTGTTATTTGAGATTTCTACAGGATAACAAAGTTTAGTTCTGGCTTGAGAGTTTTAATGCTTCAAGATATATTAAAATGTGTGATACATGCTCAAACTAGATTTAAATATGATTTGTTCTTCAGTGGAGGATTGCTCTTTAGATCTTTCATTGCTTTTGTTAAATCTCTGCTCACTGAAACTTGCTTTACTCTGGGAGGTCTGTTTTACTGACTATGAATAGTTTCATTTTGTTCATGTCCTTTTGTAGATGTATTCTTCTTTTTCTAGGATGGTAACTGTTTACTACATGTTTATTGTTGTACAGATCCGAACCAAGATAGTGGCTCCAGGTGGAGAAGCCTTAGGCGGTGTAATTGGTGCTTTTCGCCACATGATCCAAACTGAAGGATTCTTTTCTCTATACAAAGGTCTAGTGCCCTCTATTGCAAGCATGGCTCCTTCAGCTGCAGTATTCTATAGTGTGTATGATATGCTGAAATCAGCTTATCTGCGTTCTCCGGAGGGTAGGAAAAGAATTCAGAATATGAGTAAAACAGGGCAGGAACTGAATGCTTTGAATCAGCTAGAGTTGGGACCAATGAGGACGCTACTATATGGGGCTATTGCTGGTGCTTGTGCCGAAGTTGCTACTTATCCATTTGAAGTTGTGAGAAGACAGTTGCAATTGCAAGTCCAGGCAAGCAAATGGGTGCGCTGGCAACTGGTGTGAGGATAGTTGAGCAAGGAGGTATTTCTGCTCTCTATGCTGGGCTAATTCCCAGCTTGCTACAAGTAAGTGGATAAACTTTTTAATAAAATCTCACAAATCGTTACTCAAAAGCTTTATGCCAATTTTCCCTCTATAAATGCGCACGTGAATCAAACAATAGATATTAACACTATAACATGAGAGAGTTCATCTCACAAATTTGTATCAGTGCTGTGCTGAAGTTCTTTGAATTTGATTAGTTTCTACATTATAATATAGTCATAACATTTGATCTGCTAATTGTTTAAATGGTGGATACCCCCCCAAAAACACAAACAATTTGTGGTTCATACGCTTTTCTCAATAATAACATATCATTTTTTTCGTCTTCAGGTCCTACCTTCTGCTTCGATCAGTTATTTTGTATATGAGTTTATGAAAATTGTTCTCAAAGTGAATTGAAGGGAGACGGTGGATCCTCTCAGTAAAAGGACTGGTATGATTTTTGTACATTGACCATAAAATGATCACAGCAAAAAGATTCAGTGGTAAGAATTAGTCATTTCAACTTAAGAGTTGTCAACTTATCATTGATGTTCTCCACATTTGTGTACATGACGAGACCGATTGAAACCTTCATTGACATCTTAAATTCTTTTCTTGATTATAGACCCAGGCATCCGGTTACTGATTGAGTTTAGAATCTTGATTTTGTTTATAATTTTTTATAGCACATTCTCATGATTTTCATGATAAATGATCTGGACCTTGGTAACGCGTATAAGCTTTTTCTAGGGACCTTGGGTGCTTAAAATGCATATAAGAGTTCTATGAAATGACTTGCACTTGATGCTTCAAATCATTCGGAACCTTTTGTTAAGAATTCAAATATTTCTCACGCCATTTTAGGCAAAAAGACGGGAACAATTTAGCGGAATGTGCTTGTATTACATCCGAATAAATTTTCTTTGCTTAAGAATGGGAAGAAGAAAACTTCCTGAATCCCGACAGTCAATTTTTGGACTTCCCATCAATGTGCAGAACTTTGATTCTGCCTTAGGCAATAGCAGTTATATGTTATCCGATTATAGCTGTCTGATTGTTCTCAGCCGGTTGGAGGCGGCTTCGGAATGATGCTTACAATCTGGCGACTGCCAATATCCGTTACCAATCATATGAAAAACATGTTTTACATTTTGGGAATGACAATTTTTCAACCCTGATAGAACATATAATTTTGGGAATGACATTTATTCAACCCTGATAGAACATATAATTTTATATGAACTAACTTGTGTATAGGTAACATCCCAAATCAGTACGACACAGTCGACTGATCAGAATGTTACACGGAACTACCGGAATAGTTGACCAACTTTTTTCTTATTTCTCTAGCTTTAAAGCGACTATTTTTTTTATAATTTAAAACAACTATTTTTTTATAATCTAAATTGTAAAAATATAATTAAAATTGTACACTGGGGAGTTCTCAAAATAAATATTTACATTCAAAATAATAATATGAACAACTTTTAACTGAATTTATGACTTAACTTTACAACAGAGTTTATAAATATACATGCCTTTCAAAATGCCGAGACGTGCTCTGATCTGCTTTGGGTTTGGACCTTAGACGCTCTAAGCTCCTCAACTACTCCATCTAATCTGTGTAACGAAACAAATTTCAAACGCTGAGTTAACTAGCTCAGTGCCACACCACTTATTGAAATATACTAAAAGTGTATCACTGAAAGACTCAAACTATCAAGTTTACTGCTTTGCTCTCACTCTCTACTATATGGTAGACATCATGGTGTGGCTAAGGATTCTGTATCTCGGAGCTCACACACTCCTCTAGTCTACCGAGGATGATTGCTCGAAATCTCTACATCGGTTAACACCCTCGACTAACCCACCCTTTACGAGTGTCAAAGGCCCCTAGTTAGTCAGCTTAAAGTGACTTGCACACTCCCTAAGGATATCCGGACCGAATCTATACTTTCGACACTTCTAGCTTTTCTAAAAGAACTTGGGTGTCTTGATCGTTTTTCGAGCATTCAAACAAGGCTAGTCTTATTTCATCCTACATTATCTCGTTTCTAAGTATGAATTAAGCATTATTATTGTTCTCACTTGTAGTCTTATTCGGGAGTAACTATAAGCTCTTGGGAAACCTCACTTATTTCTATGATTCTTCTTGATTTTAACTCAAAACTTAACCTTGGTATCGATACTCTCTCATCAGTAATGATACCCTACCCAAGATATCGATACCCTCATGCTGAAATGCCTTGAAAGAAAACGGAAAATATCGACACTCTCGTCAATATTGATACTTGGACCCTCGGTATTGATACTCTCTACAGTACCGATACCAAAATGGTATTTTGGATTCACAGTTTCAATACCAATCCCCTCAGTCTCTATACCAAACCCTCGATACCGATATTCCTGTATAGGGTATCGATATTGTTCTTCAAAAACTCTCGATTTTATACCTAAACATGGACATTATCGATACTCACCCTTACGCATGCCCTATTTAGGTAATAATTATCCCCTTAAACTCTTAAAATTTACTACTTTATGGTTTTCCACTTGTTATTAAGTCTTATGTGAATCATATGGGTCATAAATAAGGCTTTAAAACATGTTTAAAGAACTTTAATATGAATCTACCTTGGAAATTTACTCAACATGTTTAAATCTTAACTTTCTAGCTGAAAACTCATTTCTAATGATCCACAACTACTATGAGGAAGCTGTGAGTGTGTTATATGACTTTATGGGCTGCTAAAACTCCTCTCAAATGAACTAGGATTCACTTTCTCTTTACCTCTAGTCCTTGAATTTTCTCCCACCTCCTTAGCTAATAAAATATAGTAGAGGAATTACTAACTTATCTAAGGCTTAAAACAAGGGTAAAGACACTTTAAATAGCTCAAACTTACTAGAACAAGGTTAAATCTCTTAATCTCCTTTAATCTCTTAAAAATTGACTTTTGAAATCTACACTCAAAACTCAATATTAGGGGCTTAAATGAAAGCTGGGAGGGTGAGGATTTGGATTCTTACCTTGGTTACTTCTGGTCAAGCTTGGAATTTGAAAAGCTTCCACCTTTAAGCTTTCTCTTGGGAAGGAAAATAAGAGAGTTTGATGGGTTTTGGTTTTCACGTGAAAACACTTAAGGTTAAAGGGTTTTTATCCTTTAAAACTGGCTATGAGTAAATTGTTAATTTGGTCATTCTCCTTTTAATCCAACTTAAAACCACCACTAACCTTTAACTCTTGGGCCAACCTAAGCTCAATACTCTCAAAAACTGGTTTAAAAGATCTAATGGGCTCGACGTACGGGTCTCGGGTTGAACCAAACTACTAACCCATAATTTGGGGTATTTTAACTCTCTCCTCCTACAGGAAATTTCATCCTCGAAATTTCAACAGGGCATCTACGATAGATCTTATCTACTAGAACATCTAATCCTAAGAGTTGAACACTAGGTCGACTAGGGCGTTTGTTGAAATAAGAATAGGGTAAGGGTACCTGAGATCACATAAACTGCATCATCCTTTTGATCTCAAATCGAAAACTGACAGGCCACAACTCTAGGCTCCACACTAGCTCCAGACTAAATTGCACCCCTAACAGCCTAACCAAAAGAACTCCCTCCATTCTGAGATCTTCTACCCCTCTGAACTGTCATAGTTGATTGTTGAGTCGACGCCGGAGTCACATCCTGAGCTTCTGGGCAATCTCAGAGGAAATGATCTAGGGATTCACAACGATAGCATCCTCTGGACCCTAGCTTGCAAACTTTTGGGTGCCTCCTACCACAGAGAGAACAACTAGGCTGAAAAGGCGCTCTCGGTGATCCCTCAAAACTAGTCACTAGTGTGGTAGATAATGGCCTCCTGCGTTGACTGGTCCTACTCTCACCCCGACTAAAACTCTGTGTTGGTTTGCTAGATTGACCCTATAGGGATCTCCAAGGCTCTTGAGAATCTCTCAACCTCTTGGATGATTGGGACGGTTATGTTGACTCAACAACTTCTTTACCCTGACCAGAAGTAGTACCCTTTTCCATTTTTTCCTTGTTAAAACTCTTTCTACTGCCTTCGCATGAAGAACTAACTCGGTGAAAACCCGCGGTGGATCTATAACTAGATGAGTCAGAATGTTTAGACGAAGTCCCTCTCCGAACTTTCTACATCGATGATACTCAGACGAAACCAACTATGGGGTGTACCTACTCAAGCGAAGGAACTCTACCTCATACTCAAATATTGATATTCTCTCTTAGGTTAACTGAGCAAACGAATCCCTCATTGTGTCTATGTGAGCCTCTCCGACATACTTTTGGTATAACTCTTTTAAGAACCGATCCCAGGTAGGTCGTTCAGGCTCTAACAACATCTCCATAGTCTCCTGCCAGTCTATTGCATCACCTTTCAGCAGGGATATGGCGTACTCTAACATATCCTTAGGGGTATGATGTAGTTGATAAAGAGTCCTAAGGGTTTTTCTTAACCACTGGTCGCCTATAACAGGATCATCATCTCCTGTACCAAAGAAGTCAGTGGTATGGTACCTCTGGAGCCTCTCTATTGGGGTTTTCTAAAGTGCTACTACTGGAGGAATTGGTTGGGCTAGCTAAATAGGTGGGGTAGAAAACGTCCTAGGAAAAGCTCTAGCGATACGGTCCAGGGTAGCGGTCAAATTTATTAAGAATATCGCTTCATCTACCCCTACGTCTCCAGGCTCTCCATGCTCGGAATCTGGGACAAAATCATCTCCTGAATCACGACTAAATAAGCTATACTCTCGTCTTTACCTTATCTATTGTGGCTTGGGCTCATCCATATCAAAGATGAAATTAATACAAATGAGGAATTACTACTACTACTGCAGATACATAGTACGACATAGCTCATTAAGGGAATGTATACTCATAAACTATTTATCGACACTGCTTGCAAGTCCAGGATGCCTAAACCTTGCTCTGATACCACTAAATGTAACCACTAAACTAGTACGACACACAATTAATCGATTAGAATGTTACATAGAACCACCCAATGGCTAACCAACCTTTTTCCTATTTCTCTTGCTTTAAAACGATTTTTCTTTATAATCTCAACTGTAAAATATAATTAAAACTGTACAATGGAGAGCTCCAAAATAATATTTACATTCAAAATAATAATGCATACAACTTTTAAATGAATTTACGACTCAACTTTACAACAGGGTTTATAAATATACATAAGAGTGTTCATTTATCTGTTTTAATCGAATTAACCGACCGACCAAATTAGTTTGGTTAATTCGGTCGGCTACCAAATTAGTTTGGTCGGGGAACGATTAACTTTTTTAGAATTCGGTTAACGGTTAATCGGTTCGAAATCGGTTAATTAATCGAATTAAATTTTAAATTTTAATATATTATATAACATATAGGCTCAACCCAAACCATTTAAAATCCGATTAATAATTTAAGATCCACATTTAAACCTAAATCAATATTAATTAATTAAAAAATCCCAAAGCTAAATGCTCACGGCTGAACCTAAACTTAAACCTTTTAGGAAAATACACTTTCTCTACTTCTCTACCTCTATAACCTCTCATCTCACATCGTTTTCACTTTTACCCATCTTTATATACGACTGTGAAGTGATTTTTGCCCGATTAACAATTCGACATCTGAGGACAAGATTTTTCAAAGCTTGTAGCATTTATCGTCTTCATTGATTTTGCAAATGTTAGATATTTTTTTATATTTTCGTAAATAATATGCTTGCTAAACACTAAATATTTCTCTGTTTTGTGGTTCTATTATTCGTAGGGTTATACATAAGGATCTTTTGGATTATTCAACTCATTTGATTTTCTTTAAAGAGAGAATTTTCCAAATTTGATACATAAATGAGCTGGTTTGGATTAAAATTTAAAAAAATTTATTGTTCTGTTTGTTTGAATTATTGGTCCACTGACTTTGGGTTATTTCTCAAATCACATCATCTATTTTCAAGTGTGAAATTTTTTCTATATTCTACTAAGGCTTTCTTCTCTTTATTTTGTTGTTGCATGGATCATTTATATTGTTCTTTATAGTTTCCTATTTCTTCTTAGTTTAATGCACTTAAGATTTATTGTTGCATCATATGTCTATGCTTTTGACATTAAGTTTTTCCATATATCTTTCAGAAATAGAATATAATTTCATATTGAAGTGCATTCTTTGTAGTGGTTTAGGTGGTATAGTCATAATAAATTGTTTAGCAGGGTTTCAGATTTAACAGTTTGACAGATTGATAATGGTATGTTGATTCTTTATTTATTAATTTTAATTTAATAAGTGAATTTATTTGAGGAGAATTGACACACCATTAATTGATTTAATCATTTGAACTTTTAGATTTATCTTGGATTGCATTGCAGCCTACCTCAATTCATGAGCTCATAAGCTTCTGCACTGTGAGTATGAGTTTAAAGGGTATCCAATTTTTTCTTAATAGATACTTGTAATTGCAATGTACATTTTAGTTTATATAGATTTTTTCTGTTGTATTTGTAGTTTTTAAAAAAAAATATTTTTCTTGTAGAGATAATGCAAATGGAAACTTTTTGGGAGGATTCAATTGGTGCAAATGAAATATTTGAATATTGTTATATTGTGTTTTTGTGGTAATTTCTTCCCTTACGTTCTTTTTAATTCATTAGTTGGAATAATGCCATTTCATTTATTGTTTCTATGTATTATTTGAATAGAGTAGACAAATTATTTTTTAAAATATGTAAGTTGTTAGCACATCTATGAATGTTTAGTACATTCAGATATGAATAAGATTGTATACATAAGATTGAGTTAGCACTTATAATTTTAGCATTAGTTGATACTTAATAGATATATTTGATATTTATACATTTGATTGTTTTTTGTTGGTTTGAACTGAATTTTGCATCTCTTTATTTCTATGTTGTGCAGGTAATATGTTCTATTAATATGAATGATTGAAACTTGATAGAGAACATCTTGATTGGTATGGCAGCAACAGTCAAAAGCTTATCACTTTAGTGCAACCTTTATGCACCATGCTCAATTTATTTTGTAGAATTTCAAATTAGTTAGTTTTTAGCTAAATTGATAGATACAATTATCTTATTTTAATATAATGTTTGAATTAAATTTTAAAGTTTTTATTTTATTATATTTATTTACATTAATTGTAAATTGTTTTTTTGAATTAAAAATATTCAATTGTATATAAATTAGAAAATTTTAAAAACATTCGGTTAATTCAAATTGACTGAATTAACCAAAATTTGCTCGGTTCAGTTAATAATTCAAATAAATTTTGGTGTGGTTAACGGTTAAAGAAAAAAAGTTCAGTTAATTCAGTTATGGTTATTCGCTTCAGTTGGTGACCAAATTAACCGTTTGGTGATCGAATTAACCGTTTGAACACCCTTAAATATACATGCCCTTCAAAAAGCTGAAACGTACTCTGATCTGCTCTGGGTATGGACATCGGACGCTCTAAACTCATCAACTACTCCACCTAATCTATGTAAGGAAACAAATTCCAAACGCTGAGTTGATTAGCTCAGTGCTACACTTACAACTAAAACATACTAAAAGTGTATCATTGAAAGGCTCAAGCTATCAAGTCTACTGCTTTGCTTTAGTGAGTATACTTGTATACTCATTCTCTACTATATGGTAGACATCATGGTGCGGATGAGGATTCTGCATCTCAGAGCTCATGCACCCTTCTAGTCTATCGAGGATGATTGCCCATAATTTCTACATCGGTCAACACCCTCGACTAACCCACCCCTTGCGAGTGTTGGGCCTTGGCCCTAGTTAGTCAGCTTAAACTTCTTTGCGCACTCAATAAAGATATCTCGACTGAATATATACTTTCGACACTGCTAGCTTTTTTAAAAGAACTCAGGTGTCCTGATCGTTTCCCAAGCTTTCAAACAAGGCTAGTCTTATTTCATCATGCATTATCTCGTTTCTAATTATAAATTAATAATTATTATTGTTATCACTTGTAATCTTGTTCGGGAGTAATTATAAGCTCTTGGTAAACCTTACTTACTTCTATGATTTCTCTTTATTTTTAACTAAAAACTTAAAAATCAGTGGTCTGGTACCAAAGAAGTCTGTGGTCTGGTACCTCCAGAGCCTCTCTACTGGGGTTTCATGAGTTGCTACTACTGGATGAACTGGATGAGCTGATTGAACAGGTGGGGTAGTGTTCGCGTTTTGTGAGTAATGAAAATGGATGCGAAATATGTGCAAGTATATACAATCGAACAAGTAATACAATGATGAGTGAATATCATATCCACATGGATTAGAGGAAATTTATCAGTTCAATCAAAAAAAGAACTACTTTATCTAAGTATAGTTAGTGGTGGCATGTACTAATGTAAATATTGAGTAAGGTAAAATGTATGTTGGTGGGGATAGAATGATAGTGTGATGTGACAACAAATGGAGATGTCATGGAAAAATACATTGTGTGTAGTAATCAAATGAGAATGTAAAGGCAAAACAAATGTAAACATTAGATTTGAATAAAATGGCTTGATAATCCTTGCACAACAAGCTACTATGGAATGAATTATAGGAGTCACTTAGGAAACTTAAGTTTATCTTCTCATGATGGTCTTACTTCTATGTTTTACTTGCCCGACAGAGTTTACTAAAGGTTCCTTATTCTATATCTAGTCAAAGGACTCGACATGATGAAAATGCCATGGCAATACCTCTTGGCGTTAGCAGGTTCATGGATTCCATCAGTTCAACAGATATGTCACATCAATACCACTCAACATTAGCACTAACATCTAACCTCTCGACCGAGCACTACTTCTTTTAGTCGATTAAAATCCTAGCCTTATGTTTTAAGGGTAGATTAGGTCTAGTTACTATCTAAAACCCATTGCTTATGTTGATCCTCCTTAGTTTCTCTCGAACACTAAGTATTTTCTTAATGAATGGTTACTCATAGCTCTTACAACCTTAAGTCATTAAACACCATAAAAAATAAAAAAAATAGAAAAAGAAAAATAATCTATTAAAGAAAAAGCTTAAATATCCATAGTGAAATCCCACCAAATAAAGCTAGTTCATGGTGGGGTTCAAATAATCCATGAAATAAATCATAAAATCCATTTGTTCCTTGCAACCCAAATATGATAAGTGAGAAAGAACAGCAAAGAGAATGAGGAAAAAAACCTTAGAGGCGCATTGTCAGAGCTCTCCTCAGCCACCACAAACTGCCTTAGATAGCTAGCTCTTCTCGGACGCCTAACTTGCCACTCCTTAGAGCTTGCTAATTAAGGAACACCACGAAAAGATAGAGAAAGAAGAATAGTGGAGAGGATGAAGAATATGATGATTTCTAAGCTGGTGTAACTGTCTTCTTTCTTTTCTATCTGGTGTTTTAATAAACAATATCTAAGGGTATTCTTGGGATTTTGCACTCAAAATACTCATCATACCCCTATAGTCATTTCTTGTGTATGAAATCTATCTCCAAAGGTGGCAGTGGTCCTCAACATGTTGTTACAAGCATCAGACACATGTCTTGCCAGTTATCCTTTTATAAAAATATCTTTTTGTCATTTTCTACGCTAAAAATGCCAAAGCATTGCAGTCTGCTTCAGTAACATGTGATGTCACGACATTCTTTCCAGTTCACCATTTTTCTCGTTATTTCCTGCACATCACTAACATCCACACCTTTCTCCTCATACAGTACCTTAACAAAATAAAATAACACAACCACCACAAATGCAATTATATGCAACTATATAAACCCTTAGAAAATCATTAACTTAAGTGAAAAATATCTTAAACAAAAAATAACTTAAGTGAAAAGACCTTAAAAGTAGTATATTTAAGGATTTATCACGTAGCAAACGCCCTAGGAAGAGCTCTAGCTATAGGATCTAGGGTAGTGGTCAAATTTCTAAAGAATGTCACTTCATCTACCCTTACATCTCCAGGCTCTCTATGCTCAGAGTTTAGGACGAACTCATCTCCTGAACCACCAGCTAAAGACTCTCATCTCTACCTTCTCTATTATGGCCTGGGCTCATCCATATCTAAGATTTGAAATTAATATGAAAACGAGGAATTACTACTATTAGATACATGAGTACAACATAACTCTTTAGGGGCATGTATACTCATAAAATCTTTATCGAAACTGACCTACTAGTCCTAGGAATACCTAAACCTTGTTCTGATACCACTAAATGTAATACTCTAAACTAGTACGATATACAGTACCGATCAAATGTTACACAGAACCATCAGAGTGGCGACCAACCTTTTTCTTATTTCTCTTGCTTTAAAATGACTATTTTTCTTTAAATTCTCAACTGTAAAAATATAATTAAAACTATACACTGGGGGTTCCCAAAATATTTACATTCAAAATAATAATACAAACAACTTTTAACTGAATTTACAACTTAAATTTACAACATAGTTTATAAATATATATACCCTTCAAAACGCTGAGACGTACTTTGATCTACTCTGAGTCTGGACCTCGGATGCTCTAAGCTCCTCAATTGCTCCACCCAATATGCGTAAGGAAACAAAATCCAAACGATGAGCTAACTATATCAGTGTCACACTAACAACTAAAATATACTAAAAGTGTATCACTGAAAGGCTCAATCTTTCAAGTCTATTGCTTTGCTATAGTGAGTATACTTGTATACTCACTCTCTACTCTATGGTAGATATCATGGTGCGACTGAAGGTTCTGCATCTCGGAGCTCACACACCCTTCTAGTCTATCGAGGATGATTGCCCATAATCTCTGCATCGATCAACACCCTAGACTAACCCACCACTTGCGAGTGTCGGGCCTTGGCCCTAGTTAGTCAGCTTAAAGTGCTTTACACACTCCCTAAAGATATCTCGACTGAATCTATACTTTCTACACTTTTAGCTCTTCTAAAAGAACTCGGGTGTCCTGATCGTTTTTCAAGAATTCAAACAAGGCTAGTCTTATTTCATCCTACATTATCTCGTTTCTAAGTATGAATTAAGCATTATTATTGTTCTCACTTGTAGTCTTATTCGGGAGTAATTATAAGCTCTTGATAAACCTCACTTACTTCTATGATTCCTCTTGATTTTTAACTCAAAACTTAACCTTGGTATCGATACTGGTCTTACAGTATTGATACTCTCTGATCAGTATCGATATCCTACCCAAGGTATTGATACCCCCATGCTGAAATTCCTTAAAAAAAATGGGAAGTATGATACTCTCTCATCAGTATCGATACTTGAACCCTGGGTATCGATACTCCCGAGAGTACCGATACCAAAATGGTATTCTGGATTCTCGATTTTGATATCAATCCCCTCAGTCTCGATATTGAACCCTTAGTATCGATACTCTTGCATAGGGTATCGATATTGTTCTTCAAAAACTCTCAATTTTATGCTTGAAACATTAACAATATCAATATTGTTTCTTACAATATTGAAACTTACCCTTAAACATGCCCTATTAGGCACAAATTAGTCCCTTAAACTCTAAAATTTTACTACTTTGAGGTTTCCCACTTATTATTAAGTCTTATGTGAATCGTAGCATTTTTAAATAAAGCTTTAAAACATGCTTAAATAACTTTAATATGAATCTACCATGGAAATATACTCAACATACTTAAATCTTAACTTTCTAGCTAAATTTCATTTTTAATGATCCACAACTGGTATGAGGAAGCTGTGAGTGTGTTACCTGGCTTTCTAGACTGCTAAAACTCCTCTCAAATCAACAATGATTCACTTTCTCTTTACATCTAGCCCTTGAACTTTCTCCAACCTCTTTAGCTAATTAAAGATAAGTAAATGAATTACTAACTTATCTAAGGCTTAAAATAAGGGTAAGAACACCCAAAACTTACTAGAACAAACTTAAATCTCTTAATCTCCTTTAATCTCTTAAAACCCCATTTTTGAAATCCACACTCAAAACTCAAGATTAAGGGCTTAAATGAAAGCTGGAGGGTGAGGATTTGGATTCTTACCTTGGTTACTTTTAGTTAATCTTGGAATTTGAAAAGCTTCCGCCTTTAACCTTTCTCTTGGGAAGGGAAAGAAGAGAGAAAAGGAATAGAGTTTGATGGGTTTTGGTTTTCACGTGAAAACACTTAATATTAAGGGGTTTTTATCCTTGAAAACCAGCTATGGGTAAATCTCTAATTTGGTCCCTCTCCTTTTAACCCAACTTAAAATCGCCACTAACCTTTAACTCTTGGGCCAACTTAAGTCCAATACTATCAAAAACTGGTCTAACTAGTTTAGAATATCTAATGGGCTCGACTCATGAGTTTCGGGTTGACCCAAACTATTGACCCAAATTTGAGATATACAGTATATAATGCTAATCAAATGAAGTATGCATGGCCTCTTGCCTTTTAAAGGTTGAAACTTAGAGACCATGCATGCAAAGCATATCGTATATATTTTTTGTTCGAACAAAAACGTTGATTGATTTGTAAAATACATTTGAAGAAAGCTCAAAGTTGATTGATTTGTAAAAATAATAATTTATTTTTTGAGATATATTTTCAGTAAAACAACAGTTTTTTATCAATCTCATTTAAAGAATCTAATAAACAATCTTATATATAATTGGAAGCTTATATTTATTAAATGTATAATTGGATTAAAATTATATTTTTATGTGTACAGTTGAAGCAAAATTAAAATTTCATACATATAATTGCATAGAATTAAAATCCATAATACATTATATTAATTAAATTCATAAGTATTTTTAGAATATATTTCCTAATTCTATCATAAACAAATATAAAATTAATAATTAATAATTATGTTCAACAACTTAGTTTAAAACACATACATGTAAATATATACACTACTATACAACCTTAATTAAATTCAATTTTGGACGACTAAGAATCAAAATGTTTGGACTTGGAAGCACCGCAAAAGAATATGTTATATCACGTGTAGTGTCAACCAATGGTCTATTCGATAATCTCAAATGCAGAAAATTTCGAACTTCGCTTCTTAAATTCCCACCAACATAATTCGTCATTTATTGATCTTTGTTTTATTCCCAAAAAAAGCTTACTCATTTCCGCCACCTTCAAGTCGCCGTTCGGCGACGGAGTCATCAAAAGCGGATGCCGCTGCTTGTGTTCTTCCGGAGACGATGGTGGTTTCCAGGATGGAGACACTAATTGTGGTTTCTCCTAATCGCACGAAGACTTGCACGCATTGCGCGTCATCATGTTCTCCCTCTGCTCTTGGTTTTGATTCGAGTCTGTTAACGGATTCCGAAAAGTTGCGAAGAATTTTCGCCGCTTCAGTTAAAGGATTCTCAATTGGAGCCGGGCCAGCCGACCTGAAAGGTGGCTTAGCTATCTTCTCAATTCTAGCACGCTAGCAGCGAAAGAAATCAAGGTATTTGTTTTGTAGAATTTAAGCATTTCTTTTTAAATCGCTTTAAGAATAACAAACTAGTAATAGTTTTCTGATTTAGGAAAGTTGACGCGTTTTCTGATAAAGAAGCAAAATTTATGGCAATTAAGGAGACAATTAGATACGGTATTTTTCTTGGAACTTTTGCTGGTACATTTGTTTCCATAGACGAAATCATTGCTACCCAAGGAGGACGTCACAGGCAATGCTCTTAACCATAATTTTGCTATCTTAAAGTTGAAATGAAAATTGTTATGAAGTTGAGTTTCATTTAGTAGAGCGTTAAATTTTGATTTAGGACTGCGAAATGGCGGGCGTTAGTAGCTGGGCTGGTTGCAGGGCCTTCCATGATTCTTACCGGGTCTAACACGCAACACACGAGTTTGTCCATATAAATACTTATGCAAGCTGCTGTATTGGCATCTTGTTGTGGAATAAAGAGTAAACGATTTGGGAAGCTTTGTAAACCTCTTACTTGGAAGCATGGTGACAGGTTCCTTATGTGTCTCTCTGCTTCAGAAATCTTGTATGTTACTTCTATTAAATTCTCTTGGTTATTTGTGTTGTTTTCTGCCACTAAACTGTAGAGCTATTGTGAGGGGGCGGAATCAATGTCAAACATTGGGAGTGGTGAAATTTTACTCAACGTGTTCTCCTTAAAGGATGATAAATGTACTGTTATTACTGTTTGGGTATAATTTTTGAAGTGGTAGCATTTGTACTTTCAGTACTTCTTACATCTTGAAGCAAGATAATTTGTCCCCATCATATAAGGCCTTTCTTAATAAACATGGTGGAAAGGATTGTCATCCTGCAAGGTGTAAAAGAGCTTGCCAGCAGCCTCCCATTCACTACTTTGGAAGCAAAAGAGAAATTAACTTTACAAGGCAACAGGGGTGGAAGTTAAATTAGATCCAAACATGAAAATCCCTTGCTCGGTATGATCCTCGTTTCTCCTTTTGCTTGTTCTGCCAAGTAGTTTAATACACTTGATCGTTGTTTGAAGTCTTTACAAGTCATGCAAACAGATCTCATTTGCAATAAATCCACAATTCAATATTTTCTTCCAAAAACATGTTCCCTTTGTGATAAGATCCTTGAAGTAGTTCCATTAATCAACATGGTTGATAACTGAAACGTAATAGGTTTTATTGTAGGTATCGTAGAGTGTGTGAATTAAGCATATTGTTACTTCTGAGAATTAAGCTGAAGTTCTCAATCTGTTTGCAGATGATACACGGGAATAAATCATGCGGAACGCATGCTGTTACTTTTCTCATTGAAGCATATAAAAGGACATTGCCAGTATATCTTCCAGTTTATTTGTTTCCTGCTTTGATAGTTCATCGTCAAGGCCTCTTCAGAAGATAATGCAGTTAGACTTTTTTCTTGTTCTTGATGAATATATTTTTTAAAAATTTGGTGAGTTTTTCACTTCAGCTACTTGTTACTGTTATTAAGAAAAGAAAGGGAACTCGTTTACTGTAGTCCACGGTTAGAACTTACTATAGTAGGTAAAAGCCGTTTTACAATTTGATTGAGCTTGAGCTTGTTACAGCGGATGCTATAGTTTTTGGTTGAGCTCATAATTTGGCATCAGGGAAAAACACCACAGCAGTAGCAGACTTATTCCAGTTCTGCTTTCTGTCTGTCCTCTCAACCCGTTCGCCATTATCGTCTTGACTAATTCTTTTGAACTTAATGCAGGCCTTACGGGAAATTGAGAAAAAGTATTGTTGATATTTCCAGATCAAGCTTATTTTTATCGACCTATTGCACATCAGCATGGTTAGTGTTAATATTATTTCTATTGCTTCATGCATTTTATTCATAAAATTGTGTGTTTGTTCTCCATTGATCTGTATTTATATTTTTTTAATTTCAATTTAGACTTCCCTGGAGATTTTACTTTGCCATTAAAATAACTATTAACAGAGTAAATACCGTTTCATAATTTCCTGCAAGTGACGTAAAAATAGAGGGAGAAGACCTTCCTGAAATAGTCAATTGAAGAGAGATATAGAAACTTTTGCATCTCTGCATCTGATTTTTGTTTTAGCAAAAGGATATAGCTTAATTAACAAAATCAATCGCATGTAAAATGCTGGCCTTTGTAAGTGAGCTAACCACTAACTTTTCAAACAGGATTTGAACTTCCATGCTGTTTAGGTCCTTGAGAAAATGTAACATATCATTGATAGCAATCGGAACGGTAAAGGACTCTTTTCAGTATATCCTATGTTGCTCCGTTTTTCCTTCTTTTGAGTGTATATATATATATCCAAACATGTAAGAGAATATGATTCGGCAAATACAATTAAATAAAAAAACTTAGAAAATATTAAACACAAGGTTGAATTTAGGATTTTATGTCAGGATATACGAACTTTTAAAAAAAAATTTTAAAAGGGTAGAGGTGCAAAAAATAGAATTCGAAATTTCCGGGGTACAAGTACAACCTCCCCAAAACCCCGCCTTCCATCCTTGATTAAACATGTGCATGTGGAATGCGTCCATCCGAAACATAGAGTTTATCATCTGAGATGTAAGCCTAAGTTTGTTAATTGCGCAGTTTACAAAAAGGTCTTGAGTGTTGCAATTGAGAAGAAAAGCAGGCGGATGGAGTTATCACTCTACTGCCTTGCACGAGCCATAGAGAGCTTCTCTACGTGGATGGCTGACGAGGGGTATTTGGCAGGGTCAAAGAATCTAAAGAGACCCGATGTGGTGATCTTTAGCTTATCAACAGCTATTATAACGCACTGCTATGCACAAGAGAGGCAAGTGTTTCGCTCCAAATACTTAAATGTTCTTGATTGGATCTTTGGTGTGCCACCTCACCGATGCCAAACCACTCTTGCAAACACGTTTGAGATAGGTATTAAATACATTATTATGGTTATTTTATAATTTCTTTTTTCCATACTTGCAATCGATATTTATTGATCGAAAACAGATTTCATTATCATAACAAACATATGTTTTTTTAAAGATAATAAGCTTTCCAATCTCATTCATGAATAGTTTAAAATTTGCCACAAACTCCATTGGACTTGTAATATGCTGATTTGCATTATATATATATTGGTAAAAATAGAAGAGGAACCTGCCCTAACAACTAAACTTGTTTATATTAAACTTCGCTCCTAGCATCATCTTGATTTGCATCATATATTTTTGCTTTAAATATGTTTAATAAGAATAATTACATCATTTCATCATGTTTGACTCGGTCCAACTACATTTACCCTGTAACGCCCCGAATATTGGTCAAGTAGTTTCATGTCGACACAATATTTATTTAATATTTATTATAGCATGAGGGTCTATTGGCTCGAAATTGAGTTTAATCGGGTAAGAAATTAGCCTTGTAGAAGATAAAATGGAGTTTTAAGCTTAGAGAGAATACATGAGCTAGAGTTTAATTGTACCATTAAGAAAAATATGGATGATTTGTTAATATATTTATTATAGCATGAGGGTCTATTGGTTCGAAATTGAGTTTAATCGGTAAGAATTAGCCTTGTAGAATAGATAAAATGGAGTTTTAAGCTTAGAGAGAATACATGAGCTAGAGTTTAATTGTACCATTAAGAAAAAATATGGATGATTTGGGGACGATTTTTGTTGTTTCATGTTGCATATCTTGGGTAATATGAACCCCTTTTTCCTTTTTTTCCCCAACACTTCTCTTCCTCATCTCCTTCTTCTTCTTCATTTATCTTCAACCAAGCAAGAACAAAACAAAAAGGCTTCACGTTTCTTCATCTCATTCTTCAATCCAAAATTTAGAGGTAATATCTTAATCTAGGGTTCTTAAGCTTCATGAAAGCTCATCATCTTCTCCATGGTGGTTGTTGAGCTTTATGAAGGTTCTAAGCAGGATTTAAGCTTCAAGAGCTTCTTTCAATTTTCTTTCTTTCGATTTCCTTATGTTATAGTTGTTATTTAACAACTATGTCCTTCCTTTCATGTTGGAATCAAGTTGTGGCTCTTGGTTAGTCAAAGGATGGTGCAAGAACCCCCATAAAGTAAGAAGTTGACAAGGTTGGTTTTTGAAGGATCTAGAAAGGTTTTGGGTAGCTAGGAGTTGCTAACACTATAACTCTTCCTTACTTGCATGTCATTTAAATGAGTGTTTGCTTGTATAGGGTAGGAATAAAATGTGGGGTTTGGATTTGATTTATGGTTATGGACGTTTTAGATGTTACTCTAGTGTAAAAATGGTGTATATGACCCCTTATATCTTCCACAAGCTTTAATAATCAGCTTAAACCTTAGAATAGTGTTTGGGATGAGTTTAGGGTTGTTTTCTGAGCAAAACAGTGTAGTTCTGAGCGATAGTATCGCAACTGTATGAATAGTATCGATAATGTCCGTGTTCGAGGGTGAAAATAGAGTTTTTTGGGGCTCAATATCGATTGGAGTATTGGTATAGATATAGGCCACTAGGTATCGATAATCGAGGGTTGTAGTATCAATAATGTATGCTCAGTATCGAGACTGGATGCTCGGTCTCGAGATCGTTGGGTCTCCATACTGAAAAATTGGTCTCCATACCGGAGGACTGGTATCCATACCGAAGATTGAGTATTCATACCAAAGGCTTGATACCAATACCTAAAGTAGTTAAGTGACTTCATGATGTCAAATAAACTCAAGAGTGGGAAATCCAATATCGATTAAGATCAAGCATCTAGTCCTAATGTGGAATATTACTAAAAATGCCCTTAGGGCCAAAATTACCAATTTACCCTTATGGGCCTTAGTGAATAAAATAACCTATACGAGTTAATATGTATACGGAATGTATCAATCGTCTTTCCAATTCAAAAGTGAATCGAGGGAAAATATAATGAGAATAGCTACAGTGTCACTACTAATTAGCTAATTTGAGTCGAACGTCAGACTACAGATAACTCAACAAGTGAATAATATTATCACGATTCTAGTTTGTCTATGTCACATGTAGCTCTTTTTAGCCCTTTGATATGCATGATTGATTTAGTTGGGTTCATTAAGCATGTACAAGTAATCCATGGTAAATTTTATGTTTGATGTTTGTAAGAATGAAAAGTACTTCTTTTGATCTCTAAGATCTCAAATAAACTCTAATAACGTTTGCAAGCCTTAATAGGTGAACAGGTGAGTTAAAAGATACATTCGTACCCAAGTAGGGAAGGTATTGGTACTGAAAACATATCAATACTATACTTTGAGTAGTGTAAAAATAAAGGCACTTGTGAATGTAGTATCGATACTCACCCATATGTCTTAATACGAGCTATAATGTCACATCAATTAGATAAACATTTACTATGTATATGTGGACATTTTGAATGTTATTCTAGTGTAAAAATGATGTATAATGACCCCTTATATCTTCCATGAGCTTTAATAATCAACTTAGACCTTAGAATAAGTGTTTGGGATGAGTTTTGGGGTGTTTTTTGAGCAAAACAGTGCGGTTCTCGGTGATAGTATCGATATTATATGAACAATATCGATATTGTTCATGTTCAGGGTGCAAACAGAGTTTTTTGGGGCTTCGATATCGATACTGGAATATTGGTATCTATAACGGCCCTTTGGTATCGATATTAAGGGTTGTAGTCAGTATCGATATCGGATGCTCGGTCTAGGATCGATGGGTCTCTACTAAAAAATTGGTCTCCATACAAGGACTAGTCTTCATACCAAAAGACTGGTCTCCATACCGGAGGACTGATTTATACCGAAGATTGAGTATCCATACCAAAGGCTTGATATCAATACCTAAAGTGGTTGAGAGATTTCATGATGTCAAATAGACTCAAGAGTGAGAAATCCATATCGATAAGATCGAGCATCTAGCTCGAGTGTGGAATATTACTAAAATGCCCTTTGGGTTGAAACTACCAATTTACCCTTATGGGCCTTAGTGAATAAAATAGCCTATACAAGTTACTTATGTATGATGAGAATGTATCATCATCCTTTCAATTCAAAGGTGAATCGAGGGAAAATATAATGAGAATGACTACAGTGTCCCCACTAATTAGATAATCTGAGTCGAACGTCAAACTAACAGATAACTCAATAAATGAATAGTAGTATCACGATTCTAGTTTGTTTATGCCACAGTTGTTCTTTTTATCCCTTTTGATATGCATAATTGGTTTAGTTGGGTTCATGAAGTATGTACAAGTAATCCATAGCAAATTTTATGTTTGATGTTCGTAAAATAAAAAACAACTCATTTTGATCTCTAAGATCTCAAATAAACTCTAATAAAGTTTGTGAGCCTTAATGGGGTGAATGGTGAGTTAATACATTTCGTACCCAAAGTAAGGAACCTCAGGTCGTGAGTATCGGTACTGAAATAATATTCGATATTGTACTTTGAGTAGTGTAAAACAAGGGCATTTTGTAAATGTAGTATCGATACGCTCTCAAGAATATCGATACTCATGGCCTGATTTTCAATACTCAAGAGGGTGTCGATATCAGTGACAAGTTAAGGATTCTAGTAGCCATTTTTGGTATGGATACTCAATGGAGTATTGAAACCAAGGGTAGAGTATTGATACTCCCCATATGGGTATCGATACTGAGGTATTTTTCAAAACATCGAAGCTATTTTTGTACTGATACTCAAGGGAGTATCGATACCAAGGGTATAGTATTGATATTCCCCATAGTGTATCGATACTGAGTTTTTTTTCAAAACATTGAAGTTATTTTTGTATTAATACTCAGCTTGAGTATCGATACCCAAGGATTAGTATCGATATTGTTGGCACATTATCAATACCACCATTGATATTGGCCATTTTGGTTCAATCGATTTGACTTTCGGGCTTCAGGTGTTTGAGAACGTATAAGCTTTATGTGTTCGATACAAGTGAAAACATCAAGATAACTCAAATTACACATAGAAATCAAGCAAGTTAGGATGATAAGACTATTCATTGTGTGACGCTCGGGAAACGGTTAGGATACCCGAGTTACTATAGTATTATGATGTTTGTCTTTTGTGTTGTTATGATATCCAGATATCTTTAACTAGGTATGCATTCGATGCACGTAAATTTTGGATCATGGCGGTATGAAGCCCTATGCACGTAAATAGAATCGTACCTTATGCTCGACTAAGTACGGGATGTGAGTTTCTTATGCATGTAAATTTCAGACCTCACCTTGACCTCTCAAGTATCCGAGATAGACTAAAGGTTTTAAGTTCTGATGCACATAAATTCCAGTTCTTACCCCGAAGCTATCACGTTCTAGATAGGCTAGTGTGTTCTGAGATACACGTAAATTCCTCTGACCATATTGCTAGGCTATCTCATGTTTGTTGATATCTGTATATCCGAGGTAACCAGGGTGTTATCCCGAGATGCATGTAAATTCCTCTGACCATCACTAGACTTACCTCAACATGTTTTTAGTGTATTCATATGCATATGTCTTCATTTGTCAGCATGATCATTTTAGAGGTATTGTGTGACGCATGCTTGCGAGCTCAGCGTTTGGAATATGTTTTCGTTCGTAGGTTTTAGGTTTTGTTATGTGTGATGGGACAACGACATCATCGGAGAAGTCTCAACGAACTATCAGAGTACAGTGATGACAACCTAGTGGGCATATAGAGGTGATGATTAAAATGAGTCAGTTTTGTAATATTTAATTATTTAATATATTATCGAGTTTTTTAAATTGGGGCCTCATTTTTGTAAAAATGTTATGATTTTATACCTTGTATAAATATTTGAAGCGAGTATGGTTTCAAGAAAAAACTTTGGGTTAACCACTTCAGTATTTTCATGTGACATTCAAGTTTGTGAGATTTGAGTGTTACATTTAGTGGTATCAGAGATAGAGTCAGTCAGTTTTAGGTTAACATGGTCAAGTCTTACATGCCCTCAAAGTTGCAAGGTGTACTCGTATATTAAGAATCTGATAACGTTCGTCTATCGCTTATTGGTAAGTTAATGTGATAGTCTAGACTAATAAATGGGTAACATAGATAAATTTATAAAATGAAATATTGAGGTGACTAATTCGGGAATATAGCCTAGTGTGTCTGGCATATCAAGTGTTAAATTATGACAGGAAGGGTTAAAGTGAGGAATCTAGTCTCTCATGGTAAATAATGCTAAGAAAGTACTTTATGAATCTATGAATAAAAGTACGTAGATAGTGTAGAAAGTATTATTACAAGACAAAAATGAAGTTTGTGCCTCAGTAATAGATGTGTAGAAGGATGATCTCATCAAGGTGATGAGTGATTCATGAAAATAAGAGTCGTTTAGACTGCCATATTTTCATCAGCTTTATATACATTAGTGAGATTAATCCTTTGAACACGTCTGGAAAGATTAGTGAGAAGTGAAAAACGATTATACCACATCAATATTTCTATTAAAATTGAGATTCTCTTAAGACTTCATTTTTGTGAATCTTATTCAGCTATCCGAGCCATTGTCAGGAAAAGGTACATGTTATTCTTCTAAGTCAATGACTTGTGAGGGGAAAATTTCATGAAACTTGTATATCTTCAAAGAAATCTTTTTCGATTCTTATAGAACGTAGGTCATTAATTATATCTTAGATGAGGATCTTTATGATAGTTGTCTCCGCAAGCTTTCCGAATTCTGCTCCTTATGATCGTGTCATTTCATCGATTTATTCCATCAATGGCGTTCTTATGTATTGGATCTAAATAGAGCCATCAAGTAAACCATTTTGTTAATGAAATAAGTAGAAGTCCCCTCAGTTTTGAAGATTCTCTACTTGTGATCTTTGAGCAGTATCCATATGTAGACAAACAATCTTTTTCTTGCTTTGATAAGCGAATGTCTTTTCAGCCTTGCTAGAATGAATACTCTAGCGATCCTAATAATATTCCTCAATGGGATGTCCTATGAAGGCAATAATGTATAATTTGGTGGATTACTAACAAAATAATAGTAATATGATTTCGAAAAAATATATATTTTATAACGATTTTTCCACAATCAAACTCATTCCAATTAGCTTCTCCACCAATTCTATATTTTTCTCCAATTTTATCATTTGATTCTAGAAGTTCTCTATCTTTTTTTAAATTTAGTTCTTTAACTTTCTAAATCCTTTAATTGGGTTAAATGATTTTTTATTCAAATTTATACAATAATTCTACATTTGAAACGATAAATATAAACATAATCTATGAATTATATTCTTCTCAGAAATATTTCTAATTCTTTACGAGATCAAGAAACAAATTCGAGACTAAAAAGACAGTAAACGTTCCGAAGATACACTATTAATCTATTAACATTAGGATGACCGAGGGTGGAGGCGGTCGTCCTCTGAAATTTTAAATTATCTTATATTTTAAATTTTTATATATTTTTTTGAAAATCTCATTTTGTCTCGTAAATTTTTATAAGTTAAAATTCGATCTCTAACATAATCATGTGTAATATCTCATATGACTGACAAATACGTAACTTACTACATTCATGAATGCCCACTGAAAACCTTTGAAATTTTGGTCACCAAAATCCGTTTTTCCTTTATAGCCTGGATCATGGAGACAGGCTCACAGGGCAGCGGTGGTCATACAAACATAACATATTGAAATCTGTACACTTATTAAGAATAACAGATTGCAAGGGATAAAATAAAAAAGGTCGAGAGAAAATGGGGTTACAAGTTAGAAGCTGTTGAAGCCGCCAGCTACTCATAGAATCAGTCAATGAAAAAAGCCAACTTAAATTAAGAATCAACTACATTTTTTGCTATTTCGTCAAGCATATCCCACGGTCCCCATTAGTTACCCGTTAGGGACTTAAAACATGTTTTTTTAAAATGGTTTCCAACGTTTTCTCAGGACAAGCTTAATCCATAAGCTTTTTTTTCGGGAAAAGATATAATGCAGACGATAGGGAGGCCAATTTCACATTAATATTCGGGAAAAGATGCGAGAAAAAGAAAGGACAACGGACACTATTCAGGATGTTGAGAAAATAATTGATTGATTCAACAGTGAGAAAATTTTGACTTTACGACAATATAATATAATATAAAGTTGGATCTGCAGATCTTGTGCAGGATACGTCGGTTATTTGAAGGTAAATTTAAAGAATGTCCCTGTACTATATAGTTTTAAAAAAAAACTTAATATTTTTGTATACTTGATCATTTCTTTAAGGATTTAATTTTTAAACATTTGGCTTAATTATAAAATAAGTGTTCAAATTATCATTTTTTAAATATGTGTCTAAACTTTTTTCGATTCATCTAGGTGTCTAACATTACAAACGTTAACACTTTAGGCCCGAACAATAACCATCGTTAAAAAATTCTGTTAAGTGACATGTATCACGTTCTAGTAATTTTGATTTTTCAAAATAAAAAATATATATTAAAAAAAGCCCAAAAATTTTAGAAATATTTTAAAAATCTCAAAACTTTGAAAACTCTAATTTCAGTACTATACCCTCGTCGTCGTCACTTTGGCCGCCATTGTCGACTGAGCCTACCCCGAACACGCCTCCACGATGGTCATTAACCCCAAAACAATACTTGAAAAACCACCCCGACAATGAAGTCAACAGTGAACCTAAAAAAAAATCACAAACTTGATTCAGCTCCCATCGACTCCGGTTGTGGTGGCTCTTCGTCAGGAAAATGATCATAGAGTGGAGGCGCGACAAGGTGACGGTTAGGTCGACGATAAAGGCAACAAGGGCGCGATCGACATGGTTATAGGATTAGATTTAAGGGTTTTCAAGTTTTGGTTTTGTTAAGTTTTTTGAAAATTTTGGGGGTTTTTTAAATATAATTTTAAGTTTTTTGTTTTAAATAAAATTTTAAAAATTACACGAACGAAACACGTGTCTTTTAACGGTAGAATTTAATGGGCGTTACAGCCCAAACACCTAAAATGATATAAAATGATAACGTTTGTAACATTAGGCACTTGGATGAATCGAAAAAGTTTAAACATCTATTTAGGAAAAGCGTATAGTTTAGGCACTTATTTTATAATTAAGCCTAAACCTTTAAGGCTTTAACTTTTGAATTGTGTACCTTTTTGTATTAGCATATACACGTTACATTTTTTTCTCAAAAATTGGTCATATATTACAATCCTCTCTTTATTTTGGGTTTTTTTAAAATATGCACAAATTTATTTAATTGTAAAAAAAAAATTCAACATGCGAACAAAAATATTGATCGGTGGTCAAGCTGCTCATCTTTATTCAATCATATTATCTTATATCATGAATTCTAGACCAACTAGAAAAAGTATATTCCTTCGTCTAAAGTCTCTCTCTCTTCCCTCTCCTCTAGATTGGATTATGCATGGTTACAGTGGCGATGCACTAAGCCCCCATAGGGGCAAGTGCATTCCCATTATTTTAGAAAAGTAGTTAAATTTAACTTAATGTATTAAGGAAAAAAGAAAAAAATTACAATTTTTGCATACACATTATTTTTAAAAAATAAAATTAAAATTAAAATTTTGGACCCTATTCTTAAATTTTGGATCCGCCGCTACATGGTTAGCTTAGAACTTATCAAAAATAAATTCAACATGTGTCTCATCATTCTATATTTTAAAAATACATCACACCAATTATTTAATCAAATTATAATGGAAAGAATTTGATCTCATGTCTAAAATACAGATTTTGAAGAAATTGATTCCATAACTTAAAATTAAATTATAAACCTTAGACGTGAATCAAATGAAAGATTGAAAATAATATAAATTTAAAAATAGAAATAATCAAAATTGTAATTAGAAATACTACTGAATTTGGTTAGACACATAATATGGAATTTGTTTACAACTTGACAGTTATTAAGATGATGAACGCGGGAATTAGGACCCAGAAGTTTATAACAATTGGCAAAAGCCGTCAGACATTGAGGTTTTAGATGCATTGGGTGGAAACGTGGTGAAACTGTCTTAAGCATGCATATCAATTTCTTTGGCTGACATTGAAAACTTGGCGTACTTTATACTTTAGCGCTTAATTATAAAATAAGTGACCAAACTATAACACTTTACACAAATAGGTGTCTAAACTTTTTTTCGATTTTCCAGGGGATTGATGTTACAAATGTTATCACTTAGGTGTCTAGATCGTAACGACTATTAAATTTCACCATTAAGTGATATGTGTCTTGTTCTTATAATTTTAAAAAAATTATTAAAATAAAATAAAATTATATATTTAAAAACCCAAATTTTTCAAAAAACTTAAAAAATCAAAACTTAAAAAACTCTAATTTCAATTCCTAAACTCACGTCAGTATCTTTGTTTGACGTTGATTGAACTTCCACCAGAACCTTCAACCCACGATAAGCCAAAATCGATGACAATGTTGTGTCTCCGACGAAGGAAATAGCAAAATCACGACGGAAAAACATCTCCGGGAAAATCAAACCCCCAAATTTGTGACACCCATGCAATCTAATGACGTACACAACAACAAGGGAGGTTAGGGTTAGGGGTTGTGGGTTTGGGTTTGGTTGTAATTTTAGAAAAATAGGATTTTTTTTTATAAATATAATAATTTTTAAATTTTTTAAAAAATAATTTTTTTAAATTACCATAACATAATATGTATCACTTAACGAAGTTTTTAACGAGCGCTATGGCTCGGACACCTAAAATAGTAAGTTTGTAACATTAGACACTTAGATGAATAAAAGAAATGTTTGGGCACTTATTTGAAAAAATAGTATAATTTGAGCACTTATTTTATAGTTAAGCCTATTTTAATACTTAAAAGTGGCTGAAAATTTTTAAATATCAAAGCTTTATTTGTTCATACCAGCTCCACCCGACACGGAACTTGGTTGAAGGATCAATTTTTTGTGTTATTTTTATTTTTTGCGTATGAAAAGTCTCAACGTTAGTAACTAATTTGATGGAGAGAGAGAAAATAAGAATTTGGGGTATTTTTTTTTTTTTCCATAAATTTTATAGAAATTTATTCCAGACGTTTTTTTTTTTACGATTGAAGTTTTAATGTTATTGTCTTATTTACGATCTAAACGTTAGAATTTTAGAGTTTAGAATTTATAGTTTATATATAGAATTTAAGATTTATAATTTTAATTGAAGGTTGGGTATATGATTTAGTGTTTAGTGTCCCTAAATAGAATATTAAAACCCTATTTATAAAAAAAGGTCACCGCTAGTACCTAAAGTAATAACTCAAATTTTAAAGTTTTAATTATTCATAGAATTCTACATTTATATTGAAAATAGTTGTGTTTTATATGCACTCAAGTTCAGGATTTACAATAGTAATATTAATTGAAATGATATTTAATGGATATAATTTATGTTTTCAATTACAAGAAGATTATATCTCGGAATAAACAATGGGAAATTTAGATCCAGTAAATGATTTTTTAAGAATGAGCGTATAATGGAAAATGTAGGGTTTACTCATGGAATTTAGGGTTTATCTTTTTATAAATTCCAAATTAATCATAGTCCTATTTAGAGGAGGGAGGACCCTAGGAAAGGAATGAGAGTGTTACAAGTAGATTTAAAAAGTAGACCTAAAATAATATGAGAAAATAAAAATGAATAATTTGACTAACCGTACAAACGTTTTTGCTCGATTTATGGTTTTTTTAATGTAAGGTTTGTATAGAAAAAATGAAAAAGGTATGGCCAAATCTATCACACTTTTGGCCGTAGGCAATTGACTTTGACAAGTAATTAAGGAGTTTAGGTTAGAAAAACCTTAGCTTATGAAATAAGGTATGTTCTCAACCTTGCACGAGTAAGAAATCAATGAATTATTCTAATATAAAAAGGCCACGCAATAACTATACCTAACTATTAGTCGATTGAATTTCTTTTAATAATTTTTTATTGGGTAAAGTGCATAATTAGTACCGAAATTGTCACTTTTTGTTATGTTTTAATACCTAATTTTCATTTTTTTAAATCATACCTAACGTTTATTTTTTATTTCATTTTAGTACCTCACCGTTGAAAATTGAGGTACTAAAATGAAACAAAAAAGTTAACAGCATGGTAATAAAATGAAACGAAATGTAAATGTTAGGTATAGTTTTAAAAATTTGAAAATTTAGGTACTAAAACGGAACAAAGCTGATAGTCTAGGTACTAAACATGTAGTTTACCCTTTTATTTCATGTCTAAAACATAAAGGGTATTTTGTAATTGATACATTTATTATATATATATATTTTTATATAATCATTAATCTTAATTTTGTTGATTGATTAATCTAAATTAAATACTATAAAGACTTATTCGAATGATATTAAATCAAGCTTGTTTCATTCACAACATTAACACTTGATGATGAGTAGTAACACCTCATCTTGTTAAACTAACTAATAATTATGATTATTATATATGTTAATATATTATCATTAAATCAAATAATAAATTAAACGATATGTCATCATTTTATAAATATTATTTAAAATAAAATAATAAAATATTATTCCAGATAAAATTAAATAATTTTTTTAAAAAAATAGATAATACGTCATCTTTAAATACGAATCACCAATACATATAAGTATATTAACCCAAAAAATGGTTAAAGTTATGAGAAAAAAAATCATAGAGACCGTGACATTTTGGTGGAGTGTTATTTTTTCTATTTTAGTAAAAATATTTGAATGATATTATACAATTTTTTTATTTTTAATATTTTTAAAAAATATTATTATAAATATTAATATGATAAATGATATTATTTTTCTGTAAAAATTTAAATAATATATTTTAAAATATTATAAAAATTAATCAATATTATATATCATAAAAATATAATGAACTTATTTATATATATAAGTGTCAAATACTTGAAAAAAATATTAATATTTCTCTCAAATTATTAATACCGAACTAAGTTAATTGATAAAAATGATAAATGAGTTGAAAAAATGACTAACCAAAAAAAATTGGTAAATCATTTTATAAGATGTGCACTCTTTTCCTTTGATTTATAATTGTTTTTATATTAATCGATCCATTTTGTATGAATAAAGAAATCAAAAATACGAAAATTTTTATAAAACATTTTACACAAAAAATACACCCAAAAATATTGATACTGAATGAATGAATCTAAAGATAATTGTTTTTACCACAATTTCACCCCAAATAAATTGTTTTTTGGTTCTAGTTGATAAATGTTTTAAATCAAGTTACGCACTTGTGATATATAAACAAAACTTTCTTAATTTTTGTAAATTTTAAATTAAGCTTTCTTAACCAATTTATTTCATAATCATGAAAAATGATCCCAAGAAAACAAAACTTAAGAACTAAAACAAAGTAAATATCTCTGTTAAACAAGCTTAATATTTAATAAATATTTGTGGTTTATAGCGCATCGTATAATTGTCGCTAAGTGTATGATGCGTCGTCCTATAACTGTACTGCAATGTTATCTATCACATTTCTACTTTAATTGACTAGTTTATTTTACATACCACAATTATAAATTATTTATCAAATGAATACAATTATCTCTATTTACTCCCAAAATTGATTGATAAAGTTATCTTTATTAACTGACTTAATCATCTATGTATCAAATAAAATCTAATAAATAAACTAAAAATGTAACAGAAAAATTTATTGGCATTGTAATAAAGAAAAAGTTTATTTAAGTTGATCTTCGGTTTTCCGTAATAACCCTCCCCTCCTTGTGAAAACGTACAAATTCAATAATAATTGTTAAGCAATTAGTTCCAACGAGTTACTGTAATCGCGGCAAAAAATCCTGCATTGCATTAAAATAACTCATTAGTTTTGTAGAATAATAGGAAAATTATTTGATATACATTGTATAAATTTATTTTATATAAGTTTCTCTCGTTTGATATCGTGTGTTTTATTAAAGTTGTAGATTTTAAGATTTAAAATTTATGTTGAGTTTTAGGTTTATACCCACGATTTACTTTAGGATTTGAGATTAAGACATGTAGAGTTGTGTATCAATATAGTGCCCTTAAGAAATATTTTGGTACATGTAAAATTCATTTTACATAAGAAAATAACCTCAGTGACCAAAATCTCAGATATATACGATTTTGACCAACTTTTTTTGGATTTGCGAAAATGACCACAAATCGCAATGCGATCTCTAATTCGCATTGCGATCTCCACTATCGCAAATTCGCGTTGCATTTCGCGTTGCGATACGATAGTTGAAAATCGTTGCGATTTTCTACAGTTGTCATTGCGATTTTCCAAATTCGTTGCGATATTCAGTTGTCATTGCGATTTTCCAAATTCGTTGTGATAGTTAAAAAAAAGATTTTGTTTCTAATATTTTCTCTAAAAAGATAGTATCCGCGCGGACTGTCGAAGACACGTACGACCACGACCACGACCACGACCACGACCACGACCACGACCACGACCACGACCCCGACCCGACCCGAGAACGAGACGGACGGCGGCGGCGGCGCGCGAGAGTCCCCCTTGTTCTCTATCACTCAACAAGGAAGTGGGAAAGCCAAGCCTTAAATACCATTCCCAATAGTGTTTTCAATACTATGTGGGATTTGAGCATTACCAACACTTGTTCCCAATACTATGTGGATTTGAGCATTACCAACACTTGTTCCCAATAGTGTTTCAACGTCCGCGCGGATACTATCTTTTTAGAGAAAATTCTTAAGAAACAAATCTTTTTTTTAACTATCGCAACGCGAAATGGAAAATCGCAACGCGATTTCAACTATCGCAACGCGAAATGGAAAATCGCAACGTGATTTTCAACTATCGCAACGCGAAATGGAAAATCGCAACGCGATTTTCAACTATCGCAACGCGAAATGGAAAATCGCAACGCGATCTCCAACTATCGCACCGCGATCTCCAACTATCGCAATGCAAAATGCAACGTGAATTTGCGATAGTGGAGATCGCAATGCGAATTAGAGATCGCATTGCGATTTTGTTGGTCATTTTCGCAAATCCAAAAAAGTTGGTCAAATCGTATATTATCTAAGATTTTTGGTCACTGAGGTTATT
Organism: Hibiscus syriacus; assembly: GCF_006381635.1. Taxonomy (NCBI): domain Eukaryota; kingdom Viridiplantae; phylum Streptophyta; class Magnoliopsida; order Malvales; family Malvaceae; genus Hibiscus; species Hibiscus syriacus. Next base: position 2,122,574 of record NW_024063519.1, on the reverse strand, counting down.
TTCTCTTTTACATAATATGTGTTATTTAAAGTTTATAGTTTATAATTAAGATTTTAGTCTTTTTGATTTAGGATTTAATGGTAAGATTTAAGAATTTGAACTTTTTGGTTTTTAAAAATTATAATTTAAAATTAAATATAGATGTGTATGAGATAGTAACTATTTTGTCTGTACTAGTGATTAACAATCTGAGAGACGGAAGGGTGTGTATATATAAGCAAGGGTGAGGAGAGTTTTGGCAGTGGGGAAGGAGAAAACAAATAAAGAGAAACTAAAGGTGGATGATGGGAGATCAGCTAGTGACGAGAACGGCCTCAAGAAAGGACCTTGGACTCCCCAAGAAGACCAAAAGCTGCTTCAATACATAGAACGCCATGGCCATGGTAGTTGGAGAGCCCTCCCTAAGCTTGCAGGTTTACTATCCTCTAATTTTGGTCCTATCTTTTTGTTTTCTGTTAACTTAAAAAGGAAAGATTTTCATGGTTTCAACTTTCAGGTCTCAACCGGTGTGGGAAAGGCTGTAGGTTAAGGTGGACAAACTACTTAAGGCCTGATATCAAGAGGGGGAAATTCTCTCAAGAAGAAGAAGCATTAATTTTGCATTTGCATTCCATTCTTGGAAACAAGTAAATTTAACTTCGCTCCTAAAGTAGTGAATTTAAGTGATCACTTCTCTTTTCTGTGTTTCAATTCTTATATATATTCAGTGGTCAGCCATTGCAACACATTTACCAGGCCGCACTGACAATGAAATCAAGAACTTCTGGAATACACATTAAAGAAAAAGCTGATTCAAATGGGCATTGATCCAATGACCCATCAGCCACGAATTGACATCTTTGCAAGCTTACCTCAGCTTATAGCCCTTGCTAGCCTTAAGGACCTCTGGAGAGTACTCCTCATCCAATATTCGACGACCAAGCTTTAAGATTACAGGCTGAAGCTGCTCGGTTGGCTAAGCTTCAATACCTGCAATTAGTAGGCCAATCCCAAAATGGAATTGCAGACATGGAAGCTCCCAACTTAATAAGTTCATCAGTTCCAAATTCATCTCAATTTTCTCTTGGAGACGCTACTTCTCAACAACTCCATCAATATCCCACTCAGTTACCTCATTTACTAGACCCACAAGTCCCTTTCAGTTTCCGAACATCGGTGAACAGTGAGATAGGAAACTGTTCTAGCTTTACGATGCTCGGCCAAGGAGATAACCAAACCGAGAACTGGTCATCTTGGATTCTTGCATCCCCTGACATCCCTCCAACAGCAATCGACACGTCACTCAATAAACCTGGAAATGCAAGCAGTAGTTCCAGCAACAACGGAGCCGCTTCTTCCTACTGGCCTGAACTCTATTTCGACGACTCTATCAATATATATCATGCATGAGATTTCTTAGTCTTGGAGTTTGCATCTATTACTGTAGATAACTATCGCATCCATCCCATGCTTTACTTCATGTATAAATTACCCACAACAATCTATGTATATTTATACAGCCAATATATGTATGCAAAACTTTAGGATAATAATAATAAGATGATCATGAGGGTTTCTGTTTTTCATCCTGTAATCATACACAACCTTTTGTTTGATCGTATTCTTTTTAAGTATCAATGATCAATTCTAGGTTGTGATTCTTGTCCATGAACCATATACATTAATGATCAGGATACGGGAACAGATACAGGGATGGGGACGAGGACAAGGACGAGAAACGACAATTTTTAAAAATACAGCGTACGAGGATGGCAAGGGTATGACGTATAATTTTTTTAATTATAAATAGATATAAAAAAATCATAAATAAAATCAATACTTCATAGAAAATTGGTATAACACCCTAATTTAACCCTAATTAAAATCCTAACATTTAATAATTTTTTTCCAAACCACTGAATTAATTTTAGTGTTCAATTTGAAAATACTGTAAAACTTGTTGTCATATTCGAAATCCCTAGAAAGATGAGGGATCAACTGGAAATTATACCAAAAATTCCTTAAATCCTATTCTAACTCTCGCCGCCGCTTTTCTTCCTTTTATTTCTTTTCGCCCCCATGCAACCGCTACTTCTTCCTTTTATTTCTCCATTTACACTAAACATCTCCATTTTTGTTTGTTATTTACTTATTTCCGGATTAGATCATCACCCGCACAACTCGTTCACTCGTTTTTTTCCTTCAATCTTCCTTGTCTCTTTTTTCTTCTGTTTCTCATTTGGTTCCTGTACTTTTTGTCAAAACTACCCCTGGGGACGTCCCCGAAACGTCCCCAGACTTTGACCATCCTCGAATTCGATCATCGTATCCTATCACCATGACACATTTCCGGTACATACCCCAACCGTTTCCGTGCTGGAAACGTATTTGATACTTGAAACGGGACTCTTTTGCCATCTTTGTGCTTCATAGATGATCAACTAGCTTTAGCACTGGAATACTGAATGAGTGGAATCGCTTGATTAAAATCGTATACAATAATTATCTTAGTCTTCAGTCGACACACCTGCCACTATCATAAAACTAATCATAACGCCATATAGTTGCATTAGTTCTAGATAAATTATACCTTTCTTGAAATTGCCACTAGTAGCCATCGATGGATTGTTGTAGCCACCAACTATGTATCCTATGATCGTCTGTTTACATTATCTAAATCCAAAATATATTATGTTAAACCATTCCCAGAGATTTGGTTTAACATGCTTTCTATATACAATTAATTGCAGTGACATATGAAACTTCGAGTAGCATCAAATGTTTAGGGGTAGGATTAGGTGTTGATAAACTTTGGCTTGCTGTTTTAAATATAGATAATATGAGGGATGAGAGGAAAAGAAACCTAACCCGGATATACTAGCTTTTAATTCAGATTTGTAAATATTTGGATTGGTTTAGTTGAAGGGTGTGACAGTCAATCCCATAGAAAAATAAATCAAACTTCTTTAACTACTCTTTAGAAATGAAAACAGCATCCGATCCTTCTGCATGCAGGCAAAATGGATATGAATTTTTTTTTTTTTAAATTGCGATAATTTTATTTATCTAAAAATATGTTGCAACGAATAAAAATCAATAGCTCACCAAGAAAAAAATCTTTCCTATACAAGATTCCATCATATACAAAGATTATTGTTACTAGATCAATTCTATTAAAAGACTTGGTCAGTAGTCTCAGTTTTACTATATCCTTAATATTCTAAATCAAAATATCATCAACAAAATATTGAGGATTTAATTTTGTACTATATTCGGAGAATATAAAGAATAAAAATAATTTATTTGAAATTTTAAAAAAATGTTAAGGCTGAAATTGTAAAAGAAAATTAAGTGCACAATTAAAAAATCAATGAAACATTGAGGATTAATTTTGCTATTATTCCTTGAGAATATAAAGAATGAAAAGAACTTATTTCAAAATGTTCAAACGATGAGGTTGTCCTTGTATAAAAAGATTAGGTGGAATTGAAAAATAGTAAACTTTTGAGGACTAATTTTGTTATTATACAAATTTACTAAGAAAGTGTCTCGCTTTAGTTTCTGACTCTGAGTGACCCACTTTTGAATATATTTTTAAAAAAATATTTATTTGATTTTTATGTATTTTTAAAGATTAAGGATGAAATTAGAAACTAATGAAATATTGTGGACTAATCTTATTATTATACCTTAAGTAGGTGAATTTTTTTTAAAAAATACCACGCGTCAGTTTCTAAGTGGAGAACTGTCGTCATGCTAGATTTTGTGACGAAAGTAGGTAAATTGGTTGGCGTAACAATACTCCATGTATGAAATTGACAAAAAAATAATAATTTGTATGGCATTGAAGAATTTAGTATAATACATGTATTAAACAAGTAATTAATTCTTTATATTATTTAAGTTGAGTTATATGAGTTGATCTAAATTTTAGACTTAGATTTTGATTTCCAGTTGATTTTGAATTTATAAAGTTTAAATAATAAAAAAACTAAAAAATATGATGATCCAAATGTGCGACATCTAGATGATCCAACGACGCGTACGATAGCAAGGGAGACGACGACCGACCAGGGAGATGACAAGGGTGGTATCGATGATGGTAATCGTGGCCAACAAGGAAAGTTAGGGTTACGGTTACGGTTACGGATTTGAGATCTTTAGGATTTTGGCTTCTTTGCAATTTTAGGAAAAATATGGTTTTTTATGAATATAATATTTTTAAATTTTTTTTAAAAATAAAATTACTAGAGCATGATATGTGTCACTTAATAAGATTTTTTAACGGTCGTTATATCTCGGACACCTAAAATATTAACGTTTGTAACGTTAGACTCCTGGATGATTAAAAAAATTGAACACCTATTTGAAAAAAAATGATATAAATTAGGTACTTACTTTATAATTAATAAAACTCACTCATTACTCAATGCGTAACTATTCACTACGAAGCCGGTTTCATGGCGAAACTTGATTCACATATATTCAGATCCTGTTGAACCCAAGTTAAAATTTTGTTTAATTGATCAAAATATTAAAAGCACCTATATTGACATTTATATTTTAAAATTAAATTATTATTTTTTTGTTTAAATAAGAGTATAAATCGAACCAGATCAGCCAATCCTAGATTCAGTCGGAATGAAGCCCGATAACAACCTTAAAGTTAATCGACATGATGTATTATGGACCAATTATAGGCCGGCTAATGTATTAATGGACGCATGCCTACTCTATTACGGTTTTTTTTTTGCCCATTACCAACCGGCCTTTTTATTTAGCCCATTAGGGCACATGCTTTTTAATTTAGAGAATACAGCAATTGCTCTCGTCAATTTTAATAGACCAGGATGAGTGGGTCCACGTGAGTTATTAATTTAATATAATTAGGTGACGAGTCCATTTAAAAAATATTTTTTAAAACAAATTATAAAAGTAATCTAAATTTTGAAAGTAAAAAAATTAACGAAACTCGTCACCTCGAATTAAAAAAAATAGCCATTTATAACCGTTGGTCAACGGGTAACATCAACGTTCACTAGGCAAAGGTCAACATAGTCGGATTAAATTTAAAAAATAAATAATTAAAAATTAAATTAATAATTTTATTAAAAAAATTATTTACAAACTAGTACGTAATAAAATTTATTTATATTTTTTAAATTCTTGACGATGTTGAGGAGTGGTCGAACGATAATAATGCGGGACTCGTCTAGTACGTCGGGGCTGTCGGCCTTGATCGTCGTCGTCATCTTCATCTTTGTTTGGTTGTTCAAAAGGAGGTTTACTTAACACACTCTGAGATCCACCTTCGAAATACGATGATGGACTTATTGTATTTGACGCCATCATTGTTGTCACTTATTCGACTTGGCTACATTGTTGACCATATATGTTATGATTCCATTCACCCTCACATGCATGTTTTGTCGAAGATGATTGAGTGTGTTACGGTGCATCCCATGAACCTCCAACCCAAGTCGGCTGAGTCTCATTTGAAGTATGATATTCATGATAGGAACTAAAACTAGCCCGAGATGCATAATAGTAATCTTGCAATGCAGATGCAGAAAAAGATGACAATGATTTCTTTGACTTAGCGAATCTGGCCTTGTTTTGTTCTTATTCTCCCATCTGTTCCGGTGTCGTGAGATATGGTTTCCCATTTGCTCCGTAATTTAAGAGACAATGAGAATGATCGAAATCTAGGTCGATCAGTGTGATCTCGTAACGCGGGGGACCAATAGGTGATGTTGATTTCATTGCTCAATGTGCATGCTTCCTCGGCCGATTCTCGATATGTTTTTTAGTTCTCACGTGTATCAATTTTATAGAGCACGTCCATATCCCATATTTGCGTAGGAATCGTTTGATGGGACGCAAACTGTCTCAACACTCTATCAGTAATGTGAATCTCAAGAATCATAAAATGTAATATAGGCGTCATAACACACCATAAATGAGACCCATCAAAAAATCCTGGTGGCAATAACTAGTAGATCTCTTCATCACAGTACGGAAGCAAAGAAAACTGTAAATATTAATTATAAAAGTTAGTATATATAAAGTTAAGCAATTTTTTTTTAAAAAAACTAATATTTATCTTCTGTCGACCGACGATGTCGATCCTCATTTGTATATCTTTTTAGTACCACCCTAAAACTGCGTATCGGTTATTTTATGGCATAATCTAAAAAAATAAAAAAAATGATTAAAACAGATGGAAAATGAATTAAAAATATATTAAAATGAAGTAAAAAAATTATCTTGTAACCAGAGGAAACTCAATTGGGGCTGGTGAAATTGACGTCAAAAAGAGAATCGATACCAAGCCCATGATTCTAGCAATATTAGACATCTTTCTACATCAGCTTTTTGTCCCCTATCGACGATTGTAGCCTTTCAAAGCTCCCGGTGCAAAAAAGGTAAAATCGTTGAGCCCCAACTGGTATAAAGACACTCAGCGAAATAATTTAATATAGCAAGATACTAAGTGTGCACCAAATTATCGGACTTATCCAGTAATAATACCTCTCCGATTAGTTGGAGAAGATATGCTCGGGATGTAAAACTAACCTCCTCTTCGGTAGAATCATCTGTCACTTGAAATTCAGGCTTCAACCACATCATCTATATCTGATACCCGTCTAAGACCTCAGATGGTGGCAGTCTCCCCAAAACTTTGTAGACAATACCGATGGGGTTGTAATCTTTTCGACTCACGATGACGACACCATTCACAAGAATACCGAGTTGGTAAGCGACCTCTTCCAAAGTAATCCTCACTTCACCACTTGGGAAATGGAAAGTGTGCATCTCGGGCCTTTAACGTTCAATCAAAGCCTAAATCAATGTCAGGTACACCTTAAAGCCACGTACAACTGCTGAAGATATATCATCATCCGCTGATGAGGATCTCTCGATGTTATTCGGCACTGACGAATGCTCTATTCTTCTTCCAGATGAAGTTCGATCAATGAAATATGAATATTATCGAGGTATAACATTTCTTCTAGGGAGGCTATTTTTTGGATTTTTCCAGAAAGTAATAATTTTTCTCAATTTTATTTTTCTCAATTTTTTCATAATAGTGGATGGTGAAAACCCTAAACCCAAATGTAACCTAAACCTATGAGACATTGAATAAAACTTCTAGCGCCGTCTAGGCACTGATGACGTAAGCACATTGCCGACCTCGTTAAAATTCTTGTGTTCTTTCGTTTTCTTTACCCGATTCTTCAACAATTGGTATCAGATGTCAGAAGCAAAATTCAAAGTTGCGAAATTCGTTGGTAAGGGTAACTTTGGATTATGGAAAACGAGGGTGAAGGATCTGTTGGCATAGAAAGGGATCCTGAAGGCTTTACGACCTACAAAGTCGGTGTCGATGGAAGAGGAAGACTAGGAAGAATTACAACAGTGAGCGGCAGGAACCATACGATTATGCTTGGTGGATGAGGTCATGTATCACGTCATGCATCTGTTGTCTCTAGATGAAATTTGGAGGAAGTTGAAAAGTTAGTTTATGTCCAAACCCTTAACGATAAAATTATATCTAAAGCATCGGCTGTATGGGCTGAAGATACAGGACGATCATGATTTGGCGCAACACGTGAATGTCTTCAATCAAAACGTTTCTGATTTGGCTCGGCTTGATGTGAAAATTGAGGATGAAGATAGAACGATGATTCTGTTGTGTTCGTTACCTCCCTCTTACGAACACATGGTGACTACTCTTACATATGGGAAATAGACTATCAACGTTGAGGAGATTATTACAACCTTGTTGGCTCACAACCAGCGGAAGCAGAATGCAAGGGAAAGCTCTCAAGCCGATAGCTTATATGTCAAGGGTAATCGAGACCGAGGACGGAACCCAGAGAAGACAGGGTCTGACAAGCGGAAATCCATATCTAAATCTAGGGATAAGAAGCCAATTCATTGTTACAAGTGCAAGGAGGCGGGACATATGAAGCGAGACTGTCCGAAGTTGAAAAAGCATACTGATGAGAAGCGTGATGATTCATCCAAATCTGTGAATGTGGTCGAAGATGACAACTTTGATTGCAGTGAGGGTGATATGCTCTCTATTTCAACGACTCAATTGACAAATATTTGGATTCTTGATTCTAGATGTTCTTATCTCATCACGCCAAATAGGGAATGGTTTTCGACATACAGGTCGATTAATTCTGTGTTTATTTAGGTGATGATCGATGTTGCAATATTATTGGTATTGGTGATGTCAGAATTAAGATGTATGATGGCTCCGTTCGGACGTTGAGTGGTGTTCGACATATCCCATATTTGAAGAAGAATTTGATTTCTTTGGGCACTTTGTACGAGAATGGTTTTATCCCTAAGGCTGACGAGGATAGGGAAACCATTCGGATTGTTAAAGGAGCTTTGACTGTGATGGAAGGAAAGATAACTGCAGAGAATATTTACAGATTATTAGGGAGTATCGTTATAGGTGGAGTTCATTCTGTTGAGTCCTGTGATGATACTACAAAACTGTTGCATATGCGTCTTGCTCATCTTAGTGAACGTGGTATGGCAGAATTACACAAAATAAATTTGTTGCATGGTGTCAAAAGTTGTAAGCTCGATTTTTACAAGTATTGTGTTCTTGGTAAACAGACTAAAGTCCGTTTCAAGACTGCGAAGTACACAACTCAAGGGATTTTTGATTATGTGCATTATGATGTATGGGGGTCTTCCACGACATCGTCTTTAGGTGGATCTAGGTATTATGTTACTTTTATTGACGATTTTTCACGGAATGTTTGGGTATATTTTTTGAAACAAAAGTCTGATGTTTTTGAGAAGTTCAAGCTGTGGAAAACTGAGGTAGAAAACCAAACAGAACGAAAAATCAAGTGTTTGCGGTCTGACAATGGTACGGAGTACACAGATTCACAGTTTCTAAACTTCTGTAAAGAGCATGGGATCAAGAGGCATTTTACACTGCACAAGACACCACAACAGAATGATGTTGTGGAACGGATGAACATGTCGTTGAATGAAAGAGCCAGATGTTTGCAGTTGAATGCGGGGCTTCCCAAACACTTCTGGGCTGAGGCTGTTAACATGGCGTGTTATCTTATCAACAGATCGCCAAGGGCATCATTAGCTGGCTGGGAAAGTTGCAGAAGATATATAGACTGGTCATGATGTTAGTTTTGATCACTTACGGATTTTTGGTTGTCCTACTTATCTGCATGTACCTGCTGATGAGATATCCAAACTTGATGCAAAATCGAAGGAGTGCATTTTTTTGGGTTACAAGAAATGTGTCAAAGGATTCAAGTTCTGGGATCCAGTTGCGAAGAAAATTGCGATCAGTAGAGATGTTGTTTTTGATGAACAGTCCATGTTGCAACAGAAGAAATACACGACAGTGGTGGGTTTCGAGCAGTTTCTAGTTGAGAAACCAAAAACTTCTCAACCGACTTCTGGTAGTTCTACTACGGATGATTTGCAGGATTATAGTCTCACCAGAGACAGGGTGAGACGGACGAATATAAAGCCCCCGAACATATTGGGTTTTGAATACTTGGTCTCTTTTGCACTTACTATTAGCAGTGATGATCCAGTTACTTTTCATGATACCGTTACTATTCAGGAAAACGATAAGTGGATGGTTGCCATGGTTAAGGAGATGAAGTCTTTGAATCACAATCGTACATCGGAGTTGGTTCGCATTCCTGAGGGTAAGAAGGCGATTGGTTGCAAATGGGTGTATAAGAAGAAACCAGCAGTAACATAAAAAAAGGGGGAGAAGTTCAAGGCTCGTTTAGTAGCAAAGGGTTTTTCACAGCAGAAAGGAGTTGATTATGATGAAATTTTTTCTCTTGTGGTCAGGCACACTTCAATCTGAGCAGTACTTGTATTGGTGGCTAGTTGGGATTTGCATTTAAAGCAGATGGATGTTAAAACTGCTTTTTTCATGGTGATTTAGAGGAGTATATCTACATGCGGCAGCCTGAAGGTTTCACTCAACATGGAAACGAGCATTTAGTTTGCAGATTGAAGAAATCTTTATACGGGTTGAAACAGTCTCCGAGACAGTAGTATAAACGGTTTGACTCCTATATGATCAAGATTGGCTACAACGGATGTGAGTATGATTGTTGTGTCTATGTTAAGAGCCATGATGATGGTTCTTTTATTTTTTCTGTTATTTTATGTTGATGATATGTTAATTATTGCGAAGAATATGAATGATGTTATCGGTTTGAAAACTTTATTGAGTCAGAAATTTGATATGAAAGATTTAGGTGCTGCAAGGAAAATTCTTGGAATGGAAATTTGCAGGGACAGAGACTCAAGGAAACTGTGGCTATCTCAACGGGGTTATGTTTAGAAAATGATAGAAATGTTTGCGATAAGAAGCGCAAAACCAGTGAGCACTCCATTGGCGAATCACTTTAAACTCTCATCAGAACAGTGCCCTAAGACAAATAAGGAAGCTGAAGATATGGAAAAGGTTCCGTATTCTAATGTTGTTGGCTGCTTGATGTATGCAATAGTATGTACTCGTCATGATTTAGCTCATGTTGTTAGTCAAGTTTGTAAGTACATGTCTAAACCTGGTAAGCAACATTGGGAAGCAATCAAGTGGATCTTTCGATACATAAAGGGTACTGTGGGAAATGGAATTATTTTTTGTAGTCAGCAGGATAATCCTTTGGTTGTAGGATATGTGGATTCAGACTATGTAGGTAACTTGGATAATATAAGATCTACGATAGGGTATGTGTTTACTCTTGGTGGAGGGCCTATTTGTTGGAAGTCTACTGTTCAATCTGTTGTGGCACTATCTACAACTGAAGATGAATACATGGCAGCGGCTGAAGCTGCAAAAGAAGCTTTATGGCTTACTGGTTTAGTGAAAGAGTTGGGTGTTCAGCAAGGTGGAGTTCAGTTGCTTTGTGACAATGAAAGGGCTATTCACTTGGCTAAGAATCAGGTGTATCGTGCTAGAACTAAACATATTGATGTAAGGTTCCACAAGATCAGAGAGTTGGTTGCATCTGGAGAGGTTTTGTTTCAGAAGGTACATACTGATGAGAATGCCGCTGATATGTTCACCAAGCCACTTACGACAGACAAGTTCAAGCATTGCTTGGACTTGTTGAATGTTTCGTTGTTAAAGAAGTAAGGTAACCCAACCCACATTGAAGTTTCCAAGAGGTAGGATATTCGCCAAGGTGGAGATTTGTTATGTATGTCTCATAAATATACAGGTAAAGAGGACATGGGATGAAGCGGATGGTACAGGGTTAATTATGTAATTATGTACCAGGTTTTTTTATTATAAATAGAGATGTAACATAAACCTATGAGACATTGAATAAAACTTCTAAAAACGCCGTCTAGGCACCGAGGACGTAAGCACATTGCCGAACCTCGTTAAAATTCTTGTGTTCTTTTTTTTTTCTTTACCCGATTCTTCAACAGTCTTCAATCTTATTTCAGTTGGACAAAGCTATGATTTAAGAGATAAAATATCTGTTTGGAAAAGAAGCGAAGGGAAAATAGATTTTATATACGATGCAAGAGGTAAACAAGTTGTACTTTCTTGTCCTTCATGGCTTTCAAACTATAATATTGTAAAACTCAATTAAAAAAAACTCCTAACAAGTTCATCTTTTAAAACCCAAATCCAAATTATCACATTAAACGAAGAAACCAAGAGAAAAAAACATACGCCGGAACGCGAAAAATATAAAGCCAGGAAGGGGTAAGAAGGAATGTGATCAGGATGGACTTAGGTGGACATCGTTTTCAATTATTGAATATTAACGTGGTAAGTTTCGACTCCACACTATCTTGACAGTTTCTACTAGGAAATGTGACCATTATTCTTCAACCTTGACTATTTCCGCCACCATATCAGTTGTTCTTACCATTTTTTTAATTTTTTAAGTATTTAAATGGCAAACTATTAAAATTATTAATTTTGTCTTATTATTCCGATTAATTTGAAAAATAATATTTTAATAATTTAAGTTATCAATTTATAATATTTTAATCCGTTGAACATTAAGTATTTTTTTTAATTAAGGGAAAACACCTTAAAAGGTTCAACACAAAACTACACAGCCTTAAGGGCTGGAAGCAGACTGTGCATCCGATATTATTAAGTGCAGCACCTTCGTCGGCGGCTCCATCAACGCATGACCGTCCAACGAATCATTCCGTGCTAACCTCGTCAAACCATCAGCTACGCGATTACACTCTCAGGGGGACAAAGTGACAACGCAGCTGTCAATCCCGTCGAACTAATTCCTACACGTGAGGGATCATCGATTAAGCACCATCAACCTCAGGAAAACCTTGAAGAACATTAAATATTTTTAATGTGATGATGTTATTCATTAATAAAAAATAAATAAATTTTTTATTTTAGATGAAATATTAATTTAATTTCGAAATTTTTAGTAATAAAATTGATTTTAACTCATTTTTTAAAGTATATATACATTGTAGGATAACTGTACATTTTCTCTTAGATCGAACCGTGGTCACCTTAGCCTCTTACGTTCATTTACATATGCGTGCATGTTTCCCCACCAAACAGACCTCTTCCCCATCATTCAATTCTCTGAACGTGTTCCTTCAAAAAAAAAAGTCTAAACGTGGGTCTAAATATGAAAATGAAAAGCATCAATCACAACTTTATATCACAAAAATCAATTACTGTTGAACATATCAACAACAGTCAACATGAAGCTTTCAGATAATCATTTGGTTAAACTTAAGACCCTTTATAAAAAGAAAACATGAAGAATATGGTCATTCGGTGAACTTATGACACGTAGAAGTTTGGCATGCTGTGCTGAAGAGTAAAAAGCCCCTACCGTTTGGGGCATCTCTTTCTCAGCACCACATTTTAATAAAGGTTTATATCACAAATAAATATTTAAAATAAATATTTTTTATTTAAGTATTTGAAGTATCTTTTAGTTAAAATAAACACCTAAAGTTATTTTTTTTATCAAAATAGATATCTAAAGTATGTAATGTCAAAATAAGTACCTAAATTATTTAAAAAAAATTTATCTAAGTTTTAAAAAGTTGACATGTGGTATCAATTAAATAATATTTTAGATAATTAAATGAAAAAATTGAATGCTTGAGACATTTGTTTTGATCAAAAAATAATTTAAATCTATTTTGACCAAAGATAACTTTAAGTAATTTTTTTTGATAAAAAATATTTTAGATATCTAATATACTTTAAATATTTATCGGTTATATAAACCTTTGATAAATAAATGTGTCCCCTGCAATTTAATGCAGGTCTTGTGTACATATGAAATATCATCGTTAAAAAAATCATGATTTAGAATAAGTATAGAGGAAACTTTAATATCTAGATATTATGAATCAATCGCTTAGGGCATCTTCAATACTGCTCCACTGTGGAGAATATTCTCCACTGTGGAGAATATCTCCACTTTGGAGATAGTATTCCCTCTAGCCCATTGCCAAAAACCATCTCCACTTTGGAGAATTGTTACAGTGTGCGTCACATCTGGCGCGACACTATAGCTGCGCTACAATTTCTTTTTTTTTTAAAAATTCAAGTAAATTAAATTGTAAGATAGATAAAAACACATTGAAATTAGTTAAATAAACATATTATTTTTTGTATTTTTTTGTAATTTTTCTGATTTTTTTAAATTCAAATAGATTAAATTGCAAGATAGATAAAAATACATTGCAATTAGATAAATAAAAATACTATTTTTTGTAATTTGTCTGATTTTTTGTAATTTGTCTGATTTTTTTTTAAATTCAATTAGATTAAATTGCAAGATAGATAAAAATACATTGAAATTAGATAAATAAACATACTAATTTTTTAAAACATAAAAACTACAACAAACATAAAAACATAGAAAATACTAATAAAACTCAAACAACATAGAAAATACTAATAAAACTCAAACAACATTTTAACCAATAACTCAAACACAACAATTTAACTAATAATCAGACAGACCCCCTCCACTCCCTCCAAGATCATCAAAGTTCATTCCAAACACATTAAAAGTAGTAGAGGTTGATTGTTCTTCTTCTTTTCATTTCCGAAGAATTTTTTGTTGTTCATTTCGAAAATAGTGGCGTCGTTCGGGGTCAGGAATGGTATCTGGATCCATCGCTAGAATATTGTCATCTCTCCTCAATTGTGCAATTTCAGACCTTCTATTTATGGCCTCTATTATTTCATTTTTCCAGTTGAATAGCAAGATCCCTTTGTGCCTGTGATAAAGATAATGTTTCCCGAAGCTTTTCCGTTGATTCATTGAAGGAATTTGCAAGAATAGAGTCTTCTTCGATTTGCTTCCTTTTTGCTTTGGATTTTTTACACCCTCTGGTCGCTGGGAAGAAGAACCACCTGTACTAATATTTTCATCGCTGCTTAAATTGATTTCAAATGAAGACAACGAAGGGTTAACAAAATTTGAATGTCGCGAAATTTATTATTGCGCATTGTTGCTGTTGTTAAAGACCGTGATTTTTATTTTTTGCAGCGAATGGATGCAGTTGGGAAAGTGGGCTTGTCTACTTTACAAAAAATAACAGCTGCATTTCACATACTAGCATATGCAACTCCGGCAGATGCAACTGATGAGTACATCAAAATTGGAGAGTCTACAGCAATTGAATGTGTCAAGAGATTTTGCCCTGCAGTTCGAGAGGTATTTGGAGAACAATATTTAAGATCACCCACTGCTGACGATGTTGTTAGATTACTTTATATTGGTCAGCAACATGGTTTTCCAGGAATGTTAGGAAGTCTCAATTGCATGCACTTGAGATGGAAAAATTATCCAACAGCTTGGGCGGGACAATATGCCGGCCAAAGTGGATCTCCAACAATTATTCTTGAAGTTGTAGCTGATTATGATTTGTGGATATGACATGCATATTTTGGGATGCCAGGGGCCAACAATGATATAAATGTGTTGGAGACGTCTAACCTTGCTAGAGGTATTGCTCCTCCTGCACATTATGTCATTTGTAGAAAATAGTACAATATGGGGTATTATCTAACTGATGGTATATACCCTAAATGGGTGACTATTGTGCAAACTATCCATGAGCCAATTGGTCCCAAAAAGAAATATTTTGCGACAAAACAAGAAGCATATCGAAAGGATGTCGAACGTGCATTTGGAGTTCTTCAAAGTCGATTTGCAATTGTGGCAAATTCAACACATTTTTGGAGTAAAAATGATTTGAAAGATATTATGATTGCTTGCATAATAATGCATAATATGATAATCGAGGATGAACGAGATCTTAATTCTCCAATTGTAGAAGAAAGAGATGCGCCGCCTCCGAATGTCGAATTTGTTGAAGATGAGGAGACTCAATTTCAAGAATTCCTTACCCGATTTAGAAAAATCAAAGATGCAACTGCTCATTTTATTCTATGAAATACACTAATTGAGCATTTGTGGAATGGATATTCTAATTCTGAGAATTAAAATATATAATTATGTAACTTATGTTTTTTCGCATTATTATTATGAATTGTAATTTTCTTATTTATTTTTATTTTCGTAATGTTATTTATAAATGTTTTATTTATGCTTTTTATATTGATATTTATTAGAAATGTATATGTTTTATTTTATATTTGCAAAATCAATATTATAATAGTTAAATATTATGAATAAAGTAGAGTTGATGGTAATGTAGAGATAGTGCCGGAGATGAATTTCTGTTTTATCTTTAGAGTAGAGATAAAGATGTTGTATAGTATAGATGAGGACTGAGATGGCCTTAGCCCTTAAAAAGGTATTCAATTTTTTAAGTATTCAATTTTTATATTAAAATATTCATATTATGAAATACATTTTTATTATAATTATATTTTTTATATTTTGTTATAGTTTAAATTTATATGGTTCGTACATAAATGTAAATATAATTTAAATGTTATATTTTTAATTTACATATAATGTCTATAATGGATATTTTATATTTTTAAACTCACTTTTTAACATAAATATAAAATAATTAAATTTTAAAGTGCACTTTTGTACAACGTTTTTAAAAAAGTTAATTTTTATTGTACTTTTGAAAGTCACTTTTTAAAAATTATACTAAATTAACCCTAAATCTAATTATAATCCTAATCTTATCTAGAATGAGGAGAAAGGGGACTCTATGGGAAAGAAGGAGAATACTGAATCTATAATTCATAACTTAAAAAAATATGAGAGAACAAAAATGAACAATTTGACTAATCAACTAAATATAATTATTAAAAAAGATTACTCAATTTAAATCCTTAAAACCTAAGAAAATTCTCATATCCTAAAAAAGATTGATTTTTTGTATTTAATATCATGTCTTTTAAAGATGTATTGAAGAAAAACTAAACAAAAAAACTAAGAAATGAAAATAAAATGGGTTGATTGATGTTTAGAGTGAATTTAAGTGTGACTATTTCTTACGATTGTAAGTTGATAAATAAGCTAAAGTGAAATAAAAAAAAATTAAAAATATTTTTTTAACTTTCAACATTAACACCAAATTGTCACATTAATATTATCATGGTGTACTCTGTTACCTCCATTTCAATTTAGGAAGATTTTTTAACGAGATCTATATATTTGTGAAATTTTGTATTTGTATGTCATTCAATACACTATAAAAACACTAAACAAAATCAAATTGTCACGTCATCCTATAGAATTTAACAAATCAATACTTCAAACTGAACTTAAATTAAAATTTAATGCTAAAATTAAATTAATTTAAAATTTAATAATAAAATCAATATAAATATCGAAATTTAGTAACATTTAGGTTAATTTACCCTAAAATTGTATACAAACAATGGTGGATGTAAAGTATGAACAGGGTGAGTATGTGTCTAATTTACTTCAGTGGTTAAAGGAATTATTGTTGTTCCTGTAGGTCACGGGTTCAAGCACTAGTGGCGGCTGCATTAGGATGATTAAACATTCATTATCAAATAGTTGAGAGTATTTAGAATAAATACTATTTTTTAATCACTTTAATTTAAAAAAGACTAATATTAATTAAAAAAATAAAGTAAAATTTGAAAGGCAAAAGGGTGCCTAAGGCCCTCCACTTTTCAAAAAAAAAAAACAATGTGGTCCTCCACTTTTTTTCACTCAATATGACCCTCCAATTAAAAAAAAAACTCGATATGATCTTTTGACCAACGTTTTTCGTCACTGATCGGTGAGGCCGTTACTTTGTGCTGGCGTGACACGTTAAACATGTCAAATCTTTTTTTCTCTCAATCTGGCACTTCAACTCAAGAAAATAACTCAACCTGGCCCTCTTATTTTTTATCTTCTATTTTGATCACTAAACTTTAAAAGTTTTTAATTTAATCACTCAACTTTTAAATTACTCATATTTTAATCATCATGATTTATTAATATTTATGTATGATGTGACATTTATGTATGATGTGATATTTTTTCTTTTCAACCAAATATTTTTCCCTCTTTCATTAGCATATTCAATGAACCTAGATTGATTGTAAAAAATTGAAAAACTGGGGATAAGCTACTTAACCAGATAATGAAAAAAAAGGAAAAAAATAAATCTTTGGTTGAAAATGAAGAAAAATGAAATGAGAGGATAAAAGAGGAGAGTGGAGATTTGAAAATATATAAAGTAGAGGGAATTTTTTAATTTAATTATAATTTTGAGAATATCTTTTTGTTTCAATATATTTTAAAATTTTATTTTAATTAATATTAATTTAATAATATATTAATATAATGATAATAATAGTAATAATTAGGCCTGTAAACGAACCAAACGCACACGAACAGAGGTATGTTCATGTTCGTTCATTTAATAAATAAGCGAACACGAACATAAATGAAAATTTTGATTTGTTCATGTTCGTTCATTAAGGAATATAGCTTGTTCATGTTCATTCATTTAAATAATAAACGAACATAAACAAATACGAACGAACGAACATAAACGAACAACACAAACACAAAAAAAAACTTATTCGAACATAACAAACGAATGTAAAAAAAAGTAAACAACAAGAATAACAACTTAAAACTCATTAATATAACCTACAACTTTAGAATTAATTTGTTCGAATACGACAAAAACATACATAAATCATAAATAAACTATATGAACATAATAAAGTCTTAAAGTTAATTTGTTCAACAAAACAATCTTCTTGAAATCCAAACAACTTCAATAATCTTCGTAACTATTCAACTTTCCCTCTGTTCGAACATAAATGAACGAACATAAATGAACATAAATGAACGAACATAAATGAACGAACATATAATCGAACGTTCACTATCGTAAATGAACGAACGGGCCGTTTGTTCATGTTCGTTCATTTAATTAAACGAACGCAAAATCTTGTTCATGTTCATTCATTTAATAAATAAACGAACATAAATAAACTTCCCGCTGCACGGTTCATGAACGGTTCGCTGAACGTTCAGTTCATTTACAGGCCTAGTAATAATAATAATAATAAATGTCACATCACACATAAATATTAATAAAATGTTGAGTGATTAAATTAATTTTTTTTAAAGTTTAATGACTAAAATAGAAAAAAAAAAGATAATTGAGCAATAAATTATATAATTTTATCATTTATAACAACATTAAACAGAAATAAAAATGCCATATCAAAATTTTTTTTTTGAGTTGAAAGACTAAATTGAGAGGAAAAAATATCCCATCAATACAAAGTAACAATCTAATCAGTTAACAATGAAAAAAGTTAGTAAAAAAATCACCTTAATTTTTCCCTAAATTAGAGGTTACATTAAGTGAAAAAAGATAGAGTAAAAAAAAACAACAACAACAACAACAAAAAAACCCAATTCCTATATGTATGGGGTAAGGGGGAGGTAGGGTAGTAGGCTACCCCCAACGCCAGGTTGAGAGTAACTTCCGTGGAAGACCTCCGGCAGTCAGAAAATTAAAAATTTAGATAAAATGCAATGCATGTATAAATAAATACATAAATACATAGCTAAACAGTATTCATATGCAGTCATTAAAATCATATGTGCGTCTGTAACGGGAATTAATCCCTGCATAATAATCCCTGCGAAAGAATCTCTGCATATAGACAGAAACATAAGATAAGATCCGGCTAAATTTAAAAGAGGAAACATGAAGAGAATGATACACAGAAGTCAACGTTAGCAAGCCCAGTTCTAATCCTTCATAAATACCAATAACAGAAACGTATAAAAAGTATAAGTCATGGAAAATACTACAAAGACATTAAAAGAAGACAGAGATGATACACCCTATAGATGTGACCCACACTACTCGACTACCCTAGTCTTTAGCCTCCATATTTTCCTATCAGAGGTCATGTCTTCGGTAAGGGCTAAATCCCTCAAATCAGATCTCAAGCAGTCTTCCCACTTTCGCCTTGGTCGTCCTTTCCTTCTGGCACCGTCAACTGTAATCGACTCTACCCTCCTTACCGCATCCGTCGGTAGTCGCCTAAGGACATGCCCAAACCACCGTAGTCTTCCCTCCCTCAATTTTTCGGAAACAGACACCACCCCCAAGGACATCCTAATAGCAGAGTTTGTCGTCATATCCCTCAGAGTCTTACCACATGTCCATCGAAGCATTCTCATTTCTGCGGCCTCAATCCTCCTTACGTGATCCTTCTTGGTTGCTCAACATTCTGATCCATACAACAGCGCTGGTCTTATTGCCATTCTATAAAATTTTCCCTTAAGTTTTAGAGGGACCTTCTTGTCACACAGAACTCCAGTAGCGGCCCTCCACTTTAGCCATCCCGCCTTTATACGGTGTGTAACGTCATCATCTACACCCCCATCTTTATGTATCATAGACCCTAGGTACTTGAAACAATCCTTTGAGGGGAGAACGTGTCCTTCTATGCATACTTCTACATCTTCATCGTTTTGGTTCCCATTGAAGTTTAAACATAAATACTCTGTCTTTTCAATATTGATCCTTAAACCTTTTTCTTCCAAAGCAGTCTTCCAGGTAGCCAGTCTACTATTCAACTCAGATTTTGTTTCAGCAACTAAGACAATGTCGTCAGCGAAAAGCATACACCATGGTACACCGTCTGGTGTCGCACAATAGATGTCGTCCATGATCAAGGCGAAGATGTAAGGGCTAAGAGCCGACCCCTGGTGGAGTCCGATTTCCACCGGGAATGCCTCGGTGTCACCAACTGTAGTCCTGACGTAAGTAGTAGATCTACAGTACATATCACGAATCGCCCGGATATAAGCAGTTGGGATCCGTCTCGTTTCCAAAGTCTTCCAGATCGTATCGCGGGGAACACTATCATAAGCCTTCTCAAGGTCAATGAACGCCATGTGAAGATCTCTAGACTTTTCCCTATATTTCTCCATAAGCCGTCGAAGTAGATGAATCGCCTCTGTGGTAGACCTGCCTGGCATAAAGCCAAATTGGTTTTCCGAAACCCTAGTAACTTGTCTCAACCTAGCCTCTATCACCCTTTCCCATAGCTTCATGGTATGGCTGAGGAGTTTAATACCTCTGTAGTTACCACAACGTTGGGGATCTCCTTTATTTTTATAGATTGGTATCACCGTAGACTCTCTCCACTCCTCTGGCATCTTGGCAGTCTCTAAAATAATATTAAAGATGTTGGTCAACCACTTAACTCCCTCTTCTCCTAGGGCCAACCACACAGTGATAGGAATTTGATCAGGACCGACAGCTTTGTCCCTTCCCATCTTTCTAAGAGTAAAAAACAAGATTATTATTATTTTTAAAGTGAAAAAAAAGTAGAGAGCCCGATTTGCACCAATTTGAAATGATTCGAAGTATCCCGCCGTTCATTTCTCTCATCAATTTGGAAACGATAATACAATCTGTACGGGTTATATTGTTGCGTGGAAATCTGGATCTTCCTTTATGTATCTTAAAATAATTATTAGGTCTAGGGTACGTACCAATATTTACGAGAAAGGCTAAAAAACAAGTAAAATTAGTCTAATAAATCATGCGGATAAAAAAAATTGTTCTATTAGATTATCTCCAAAATTAATTAAAAATCTATTGTAAATATTATAATACTGAGTAAACTCAGCATATTTATATAATAAGTTTATCCGAATAATTTTTTTAACTTATTATGTTGATTTGATAAGTTTTAAAATATAATTTTTATTAGAATCTTGTTATATCATAGTAATAAATTTTAATAAAAAATATATTTATATCAATGTGACGAGTTCAAAGTTATTATATCAAATACCGTAATTTTCAAAATAAAATATTTGATGCCGTATTGGACTAAATAGTTAGCTCGTCTATGATATTCGGCCAATTTTGCCAAAAAAGAAGAAGAAGAAAAGCTTAAAAAAAGTCACAAATGAAACGATCTCAATAGTAAAAAAATATTATTACTTTTTAAGTTTTGAGTTCGACTATTGTGAATATCAAGGGTATGATAGTTTAATATCAAATTATTTAAAATTATATTTGAACAAATACTACCTTGTATTTATTACAAAATAAAAAAATTAAATATAAGCATTTTTTTGAGTAAATTACAAACATTTGTTACATGCAAGAGAGAAAATTGTCTCTAATAGAAATGTTATTAGAAATAAATATTGAGGGACTAATTTGTTTTATATCAAAATAAAAAAAATACTAAATATTTATATTTAAAAATTAAGAAACAAATATTATTTAACTAGTATTTAATTTAAAATAAATATAAAATATCATTATATCATGTCCTCTCAAACTCTTAAAAAGATTCGTCCATAATTTTTAATTTAGATGGCTTAATTTCCAGTTTCTTTTATTTTTTGTAGTTTAATTATGTTAATGAAAATAAATGATTTGTGTAGATAGTTAGTGGTTTATTTCTCTTAATTTGAAATGAGAAATATAGCTAATGATAAGATGATACTTAGTCGATGATTTTTTTTAAAAATGAGAGAAGAAATGTGACGTGAGACAAGAGATTGTTTTAGGTTTTTATCCTAACATCTCTTTTCTTCAATTATGACCGAGAGATATTTATAGGAACTTTAATCGAGGATGATAGATATAAAGAAATTTTGATTAGTCGTAAATCAACAAACTAAATAATTATAATTGTTAAATCTTGTATTTCGTTTTAATAGATCATATGAGTTTATTAGCATTTTATATTGTCTATGAATTATAATTAACTCAAAAGATATGGATTTCTTGGATGCTCTAACAAGTGAATAAATCTTTCCGAAAATCTTGATTGATAGAGAGCTAACAATTTCTTAAGGTTATCTTCATAGACCATATATAATATAATTTTTTTTAAAATATTAATTTTAAAATTAATAAAATTAATTGTTAACTATTAATTTAATTATTTTCAAAAATTTTAATTTTAAAATTAATAAAAAATTCAAATGCTCTTAATTTTTAGAATTTAATTCATTTTTATTTTTTTGAATAACAAGAGGTGTTATAATGTGATATATGTTAATAATTTTTTTAAGTATTGATAAGGCACATACAACTAGTCAAATTTAGAATTAAAAAATACTTTCTTTAAATTACTAGCGATTTTTAATAAATGAAAAAAATATTTATTTTAAAATTAGTAATTTGACTTATTACACAGTTCGATACTAACTCCATCTTTGATTAAGTTTTATATTAGTATGGAAAACATAGCCTATCTTTTCATTTTCACAGTATTTCTCTAGGCCACCCTGTCAAAGAAAGAGGATTAGAGCAGGAACTAGAGGGGTTGGCGGATTTTTTGTTCCGTGGAAAAGGATAAAGAGTAAATTAAAAATCTAGATTAAAAAAAACTAAACTTGTGGCTGCAAATTGTCCATCATTTTGCTGTATCCTCACTTTCCCCTGAACCAATCCTCTTCGCTCACACTCCAAATTCCTCTCCCAAGCCAACACCTTTCAATTGCAACTGGTAATGTAAGAGCATTATATCCAAATTGACAAATTAACCCCGTAACCTTGGAGAGAAACATAAATTAAGTACTTAATAAAAAGGGCAACTAGAAGCAAAAGATAAGTGCCAAAGCTTTCTCTCCCACTTGTAGCCAATCACATGCTCTTTCTTTCCTCCAATTACTAATAATAATAAAGCTAAAAGTCGCTCCCTCTTTTGGCAAAAGCTGGAAAGATAAGATTTTTAATCAGACAAGAAGGATTCTTCAGGCTATGGTATATAGATATAAAAGGTAAGTTTTGTTTTTGCAAGTTTTAGTTTTGATGAGCTTTGGGAAGATATGTCAGGTGGTGGTTGTAGCATAGTTTGGTTCAGGAGGGATCTGAGGGTTGAAGATAACCCGGCACTTGCAGCTGGTGTTAGAACTGGTGCTGTTGTTGCAGTGTTTGTATGGGCACCTGAAGAAGAAGGCCATTATCAACCTGGAAGGGTGTCAAGGTGGTGGCTTAAGCACAGTTTGGCTCACCTTGACTCTTCTTTGAGGAGCCTTGGCACTTGTCTCATCACAAAGAGATCGTCTGATAGTGTTTCTTCTCTTCTTGAGGTTGTTAAATCTACTGGTGCCACTCAGCTCTTCTTCAATCACTTGTATGGTTAGTTCTCTTTTCTTTTCTTTTCATTTCATTTCATTTCATTTCATTTCTTCGACTGAGAAAAAAGAAAAGAGGAAGATTAGATTGTGTATTTTTTAATCTTAATTTTCTTGTCTGTTACCGTTTGCTGTGTATAAATGTCTAATCTTTATGTATTTTTTTATTGTTGGGTTCTGCATGGGGATTATCTATTATTTTACTTCCTTTTATCGTTCTCTCTTAAACTTCCTTTTATAACAACCGAGTCTTATGAGATTTGCATCAATCAATATTGAGGTCAGCTGTTTTACAAATAGGCCTTTTGCAATTTTGTTTTGCCAGGAATGTCAAATTGTCTTCCTTGAGTTTGAATGTTAACAGTCATTTAATTTTTTTGACACTAATAAAATTGACCAGTTCCAGCTAAAATGATCATAGTTTCTTTGAAACCAGTGTGTTGAGTATTAACATTTTTAACTGATCAAACAAATTTGTTTAATCAAACATAGAAGCAGGCTCTATGTTTAACATTTAAGTGGAAATTTACTACTTTTTCAGATCCTATATCACTGGTGAGGGATCATCGGGCAAAGGAGGTATTAACAGCCCATGGTGTAGCAGTTCGATCTTTCAATGCAGATTTACTTTATGAACCCTGGGATGTAAATGATGCTCAAGGACGCCCTTTTACTACATTTACCGCTTTCTGGGAAAGATGTCTTAGCATGCCCTATGACCCTGAGGCTCCACTTCTTCCTCCTAAGAGAATCATTTCAGGTTGGTGTCCATTCGATTATGTTCTTGACTTATTAATCTCCATTATCAATCATTGTCCCTCTTTGAAGCCTTTTAGCTTTTCTATTTATTGACCTGAAATTACAGTGAAACTGCATATAACCCTTGTTCAAGTAGTACATATTTATTGCGTCTCTCTGTTTTAGGTGATGTGAAATCTTGCCATTCGGATCAGTTAGTGTTTGAAGATGAATCAGAGAAGGGAAGTAATGCGCTTTTAGCTCGAGCATGGTCACCTGGTTGGAGCAATGCTGACAAGGCTTTGACCACATTCATCAATGGACCTCTGCTTGATTACTCTAAGAATAGAAGAAAGGCTGATAGTGCCACCACCTCATTTCTCTCTCCCCACTTGCACTTCGGGGAGGTGAGTGTGAGAAAAGTCTTCCATCTTGTCCGCATCAAGCAGGTTCTATGGGCCAATGAAGCGAACAAAGCGGGCGAGGAGAGTGTTAACTTGTTTCTCGAGTCGATTGGTCTGAGGGAATATTCAAGATACTTGAGCTTTAACCATCCTTACAGCCATGAAAGGCCTCTTCTTGGGCATCTTAAGTTTTTCCCTTGGGTAGTGGATGAGGGCTATTTTAAGGCATGGAGACAAGGTAGAACTGGTTATCCATTGGTGGATGCTGGAATGAGAGAGTTGTGGGCCACTGGCTGGCTACATGACCGGATAAGAGTCGTAGTTTCTAGTTTCTTTGTAAAGGTTCTGCAGCTTCCTTGGCGGTGGGGTATGAAGTATTTTTGGGACACCCTTTTAGATGCAGATTTAGAGAGTGATGCTCTTGGTTGGCAGTATATATCCGGTACTCTTCCAGACGGTCGCGAGTTTGACCGCATAGATAATCCACAGGTTTGACTGAAATTCTTGTTAGCTGTGTTGCAGATTATCAATGCTGTTTGGCTTCTGATGCGTCCTAACATACAAATATAAACTAAAAATAATGATATAACTATTTTTCCATTTTCTAACCTCATTCCATGTTTAAGTTGACATGATAATCTCATCATGAACTTGTATTTGTAAAATAGTATTGTCATTACCAGTAAAGTTTATCAAAGTACATGTTATTAGTTTTCATATTGTAGAAAAGATTGTTGTTGAGATCTTTTTAGTTATGGCATTTGACCCCTGTCTAAACCTCATAGTTTCTGGCTATTGAAGCAACGCATAATAACATGTATAACTTAATTTTTTAACCTCAACTACACTTGCATAAATTTGTAAATGTTGCAGAAGGCAATGGAAGCTTTTATTGCAGCCATTTTTTTATCTCCTTTAGTCCCTCTTATCCAGTTTCATTGCAGCCATATGATGCAAGTATGTTTGAAATCTATTACATGGATTGTTATCTATCCAAATTCCTTGGATGATATATAGAGCCAGTTCTCTTATCCAGTTAAAGTTTTTGGCAGTTTGAGGGTTACAAATTTGACCCACATGGAGAATATGTCCGAAGGTGGCTTCCTGAACTTGCAAGATTGCCGACAGATTGGATTCACCATCCATGGAATGCTCCTGAATCTGTACTTCAAGCTGGTGGAATCGAGCTCGGATCAAATTATCCTCTGCCGATTGTAGGAATAGTTGATGCAAAAGACAGGTTGCAAGAAGCACTTTCGGCGATGTGGCAGCTCGAAGCAGCTTCAAGAGCGGCAATTGAGAATGGAACTGAGGAAGGCCTTGGAGACTCTACTGAATCTGTGCCATTTGCTTTCCCTCAAGACGTACAAATGGAGGAAAACGTTGAACCTGCTAGGAACAATGCTCCAGCTACAACTCGTCGATATGAAGATCAGATGGTTCCTAGCATGACTTCTTCTTTGGTGAGAGGCATACATGACGAAACTTCTTCAGATCTTAGAACTTCAGAAGAAGATAGCAGAGCAGAAGTTCCAAGAAACGTAAATGTGCATCAAGAACCACAAAGAGGCACATTAAACCAAGGAATTCACCAGACTGTTCGAAACAACACTTTTCTGCAATTTAATCTCCCAATGGCGGTTGGAAATGCCGAGGATTCCACAGCAGATTCATCTACTAGCAGTAGTAGGAGAGAAAGGGATGGAGGAGTTGTTCCGGTTTGGTCTCCTCCAGCTTCTAGTTACTCAGAGCAGTTACCAAGGCATCCGCAGTCCCACCAAATACTAAACTGGAGACGTTTATCCCAAACCGGGTAAGAACATTTGATTCAGTTTCCAACGATTGTCTGGTATTCCCCCTCATTTACTGCACATAGTTCTGGTAAAAAGCCAATACACATGATTAGTGTCATAAAGAAATTCGGACCCGAGCTCCTTCTGCCTAATGACTGACGAAATGAAGATGCCTCGTTTGAAAACTTTTCTTACTTATCAGTACAGCTTTGCACATTGAACTTCTTGCTGTCTAGGACTTGGATTTCTAAAATACTTGAGATGTATCGAACTGATCATTTAGTGGAACATAAAAATTATTAAAGCATAACCATGACTGAAATTCGACTCATATCAATCCCTTTTATAGGTAAACAGATAAACACTTCTGAAGACCGGAATCTTGTAGTTGGAGAATGCTAGAATGGCTAGACTTGTGGGCTGATGGGGTGATACATGGCATCATCTACCACATGCTATCGCAGTTCTAACTTGATCAGAATTTGATATTCTGTGTATGAAACTTAGTACTGATACGCCGCTGGTCTATGTACAATATCTCTTCCATATTACATAATCCTGTTGTATAGTATTTCGTTTCCTTTATCGGATAGGGAAGAGAATCCTGGCTAGAATTTAGAATTGTGTAATTCTCAAATAGAACAATGTTTATGGATTTACTCTAAACTGATTTTAAGAAATGATTGAACCGTAATTCATATGTTTTGTGCTATCCATTTGGTTTTCCATAATCTCTTAGCACATGATAAGAATTTTGTTTCGACACGATTGTACTTCTTAAACCACTGTCTGGTTGAAGGTATGAATTCCTGCTTCTTGTGATCTAATTAACTCTATAAATAAGGCTACGGAGTAATTTTTTTCATTTTAAGATTTCTCACATAAATATGTATTTTTATTTTGTTCTCTTATTATTTTGGGATTATTTAATCGTTGTTATTTTGTAACAATAACTCCAAATTTGAAAAATGCTTATTTCCAAATTGATATAACCCTATAACATGTCTGACTTTTATTTGTACCTTTTTCGTAGTTTTCTAAGTTGTTGGTAACAAAAGAATCGATCAACAACCCTAATCAAGTATCTTAAAGCTGGTATGGGGCATGGATGGAAACAATCCATTAGAGTTGGATGCCTACGGATGAGACTTGAGAGTTCACATAAAGATCATTGTAGGTGCTTTTGGCACTGTCTACGGGTTTTTCTGGTTTAGGTACTCGAAGAATGCTGTACACCAAAGTTGCAGCCATTGCTCCTAGAATGGGAGCTACAATATACACCAAAGGTTTTGTAAACACCAGAGAAAACTGCAGGGCCTACACTTCTTGCAGGGTTCATTGAAGCTCCGATAATATTCCTGCCAAATTTATGGAGTTCATAAAATTTTACGAGAAAAATATTAAGAAAGTGAACTTACCCAGCTACAATGACATTAAACAGCACTGTTGCACCTATTGCAGCTCCGGCTACTCCTTTGCTCTGCTTTGGTCCATCAAATATTAAAAAAAACTGTAATTAATATTTTTAGATAAAAGATTGTTGATTAATGAGGAATCGAAAGAAAATAAAACAAAGTTAAAAAACTCTCGGAACTATGATATAACTTAAATCAAATTACTGCTGTCATCGGTAGCGATCGTTCAAATGTTGAACATCAATATGAAAGTGAGGATAAATTCCCATACAATGGCTTCAAGATCACTAGTTGGATCATTGCATTGGTTAACTGTTGCTTTAATATTATGTTGGGCATGAAACAATACCCTGAGGGTCAACCTAGCAAGAGTGGCTCCCAGCAATTGAGACACCAGATATATAGGTACCTTGACAGATAAGGAAGAAGAGTTTCAATGCATGAACGCAATATGCTGCAGTAAAAAATGTGTTTCATAACTAAAGATTTCTTACAAGTTGCCATACAAATTTGCGACCGACAGCCAAGTCTAGAGTGACAGCTGGGTTGAAATGGACACCGGAGATATGGCCGACAATATATTGCTGCCATCAGAACCATGCCCCATACTAATGCTATGCCCACTATAGTCAGTGGTTGGGTTTTGTTAACAATAATCGACGCACAACCTATAAAGACAAGAATGTATGTGCCAACAAGCTCCGCAACAGCCTGTTTACACAGTTTGATTTAGCAGAAGAGATCAATAACATCGTTATGTATCTTGGCGAAAATATATGACAGACAAGAAACAAGCACATCAACTTTTACCTTCTGCATGGTTGATGGAAGAATGTCATTGTTCATGCAAAGTTATTGTCGATGTAAACCTTTTGCTACTTCCAGTAGAGTATTTTGTGGCATGTGGAGGTTTAGGGGACGCCTCTTCTATGGAGTGTTTCGTAGGCGGAAGTTTAGAGGAGAAATCTTCGGAAATCGAAGACATGTTCGCCATTGTAGAGCTCTGATAAACTATAGACCAAACTGCAGTTGCAGAAGTTGGTTGCAAGTAGCCTTTATATTGAGGGACACTTGATTAAATTGCTATGGATTCGATATTACACCGGAATCAATCTGGGTTCATTTTTCAATTAAAAACCGGACCGGTTCAAGCGTTCGGGAATCAGTTGATGGTTCAAAAATTTCAACATTTTTGAACTTTTCAAATAAGGGCAATTCCCGAGAGACAGAGACGGCCAAACATTTTTTTTTAGTTTCTTGTGTGGATAGTTTACTAGGAACATTGAAACCAAATTCTTGGTCGGCAAATCATGGTTAACTAAGAATGCCAAGTACTTGCCCCTATCACTAAGACTGGACAAATGGAATAAGTTAAAATTCAGACAGAAGATCAAGGGAAAAAAGACTGTTATTTCTATGTTTGGGAGTCAATTTTTTCCTATGGGGTTCAGTCTTCATCCTTATGGTTATAGGATTCCTAGGCCGGCCTGCTAGATTGCTACTCCTTTTATAATTTAATATCTGGCATTGTCTACCTTTTTGGTTGATATATATTTATATAAAAATAAAACCATTTAAAATATCGTGAATGTGTAGGATTATTTTCGTTTTCTTTTCTCTAACATCGTATTCCATTTGAAGTGTGGATTTTTCCAAATTAATGACTTGGGGTTTTGGTAGGCCTGTCATGTGTCACTTTTGCTGCATTTTCCGACAATTGTGCAGTGCAGCAGAGAGTGACAGGAAATCGTATGGCCTGTACCAAACTCCATCTCCAGACCCAACATTACAAAAACAATCTGAATTTTAATATGCCTTCTTCTCCTTGCCACCTTAAGTCACTTTCTCCCTGCACTGGACCCCCTTCCCGAACGGAGACATCAAATCAAAGGCCTCGGCAGAATACTAATAAAAAAATAATGGATTGCAGATCACAGTTTAAAATACCCTTTTGTGTAGAGTAAAGGAATTTAAAAAAAGGAAAAAGGTGTAGAAAGAGCCGGGAATATAATGACGTGATTTCATCAGCTGAAAAGTGAATCATAGTTCCACCTCATCTAATAAATGAATAGCATGATCCTTCATCCAAGCAATATTTCATTCTCCCTCATCTACCAATTGGAAGCTCTAAGCTTTACAAACTTTTAAATACACCAAGATAATGGCGGGATTTGTTTGCGGCATACATGACTCATACGTTCTACATATATTATCTTAATGATTCTTTAGAAATTTCATAAAATTAATTATGGGCCACGGATCTAAAACTGAAATCAATGTTGTAATGAGATGCTTGTTGAATTGATGGAACACATTGATTTCACAATGTTACGATGACATAGCATCATTAAAGTTGAGCATTGTCTATATCACATGATGGATCAGGGTGCTAGGGTGCGATCGCATCCCCTAGAATTTTTAAATTTAATTTTAGATTTTTTTTATATTTTTTATTGATTATATAATTTTATACCCATAAAAATTTTAATATAACTTCTTAAATTCTCGTCAATATAAATTCTGTGTACATTCCCATTAGACCATATCATTGAAAGAGAAATTTAGAGTATGATAACTAGTTAGAATATCTTTGGTGCCTTCTCGTCTGCTAGCAGATTTCATTGCCGTAGGTGAACCAACAATTTTGGTCTCTAGTAGAACCATCACAAAGTTATCTTCTTAATAGCCAATTGGGTGTCTCAAGATGTCAGCATTTCGTTTGGGGTATTTTTTTTTCTTTTGATGTGAAGGGCAGGTTATGTGTACCGAGTATACTGAGGAAAAAGTTGATCCGAACAACAACTAAAGATTCGAAAATTTTCAAACATTCCAAAATCTCTCAGGTTTATTTACAGTCGAAACGGTTCCTTTTTTTTTCCTATAAACATTTTGTCGCAACGGTGTTTCGGTTGGTTTTGAGTTTGCATTTCAACTTGGAATCGTGATGGAGTCACCCTCGATCATTTTTGAATTAGGTAGATCGGACACCTTGATTTTGCCCATTTATCAATCTGCATCTTACTAGATAAATGTCGGGTTTAAGAGTCATTTATGATCGGGGAATGATTAGCACCCCCGAACCCTTTCGGTACCATTCGATTATCTGATTGTCTTAATTACAAAATTAATAATTTAAAATAAAATTTAAAATCAATATGAATTGTTTACCTTTTACGAACTTCGAATTTTAATTGGATCCCTTTCAAAAATAAAATTGATGTTAAGGAAATAATACCAATAATAATAGTAAAATAATTAAAATGAAAAATAAATATAAAGCTGCAAAATAAAAAAAAACACGTCAATATATTAAATAAAAAAATAAAAAAATAAAGAAAACAGAGACCAAATTGCATTTAAAATGAAATCTATGTGCCAATTTACAATAGGGAACTGAAATAAACTACATATCAAAATAAAGGGAATTGCACGCATAGTTTAGCTATTCCTTAATTACAAACCAGTCCCCCTATAAATAACCTCAAAACCCATTTTTCATTTCATTTTAACCTCTCAAAAAAAAATCTTTCTTCTCCATCTCTCAAACTCTCTCTCGACTACCTTTTCAACCAGACCCAAAATTTGGCCACCTGAGGTACACTGGCCACCGCTGCCTTGTCATCTCGTCGCCACTCCGACCACCTATGGTTTAAATAAAATCGTTTGTAAATACTCATGCTGAGATAAATTGAACACAATTTAAATATAATAGTTTACATAAGGAGCTCCAAAAAATAATAATTTGAATCATACAGACCACTGTTTAAAATAAGTTACGACTCAAATATACAAAACGAGATTTACAAATATACATGTCCTCTAAAGATGAACTCAAGACGTACTCTGCATTGTATGGTCTGGATTGCTACTGGCAAAAAGGTGCTCTAACTCCTCATCGACTAACCTCCGTAAGGAAACAAATTCCAAACGCTGAGCTAACTAGCCTAGTACCACACTAACAACTAAGTCATACTAAAATTGTTCATGTCATGTTCAAGCTAACTGATAAAGTGCGAGTATATTCATATATTGCACTCTCTATTGTATAGTAGACATCATAGTGCGACTAAGGGTTCTACATCTCGGAGCTCATGCACCCCTCTAGTCTAGCAAGGATGGTGCCCGAAATTCATGCATCGGTCGACACCCTCGACTAGCCCATTCTTTGAGTGTCGGACCTTGCACCCAAGCTAGTCAGCTTAAAGTGCCTCGAGCACTACCTAAGGACATATCCAGACCGATTCTATGTTTTGACACCATAATCTTACTAAAGGAACTCGAGTGTCCTGATCGTTTCTCGAGCATCAATCAAGGCTAGTTTTATGTCTCTCTAATTAACCTTGTTTCTAAATGTAATTAAACAACATTAATGTTCTCACTTGTAGTCTTATTTGATGATATAACGAAGTGTTGGGGTACCTCGAGTCTAATTCCCTTAAAAATGACTTTCTTGCTCAAAATAGACTGTTAGTATACCCATAACATAGTTTCGATACTTTATAGAAATATCGAAACTAAAATGGCTACCGAAATTTTGGTCTCGATATCAAACCTGGGGGTCTCGATATCAAACTTGGGGGTCTCGAGACCGTGACCCCGGTATCGATACTCTTGAATAGGTATCGATACCACTGCCTAGAAAATCATTATTTTTCCCAGAAATGAAGATTAGGTCTCGATACTGACACTCTAGTATCAAGACATGACCTACACAAAGCACCAATTTCGTACGAAAAATCTCTATTTTCCTATCTCAAAGACCCTAAAGAGTCCCCAAACATTATTAATGTTTTAAGTAGATACAAAGGAACATAAATAAGGCTTTGAACATATTTATAACTCTAAAACATGAAATCTATCATGAGGATGCTTATTATGCTCAAACTCAACCATTATATTGTCTTACTCTTCTAATGACTCACTAGTGATATAAAAAAGTTGTGAATGTGTTACCTTGCTTCTCTGATGGCTAAAACTCTACCAACTCACCCAATGTTCAAATTTTCTTTACCTCTTGCTCTTGATCTTTCTCCCACCTATTTCACTAAACAAAAGTGAGCAAAGGGATTACTAATCCATCTAGGGGTTGGATACAATCTAAATAAACTCCCTCTAACTCAAATCCATAAAAAAATGAGTTAATAACCATAGATCCTCATAAACCTCTAAATACCCATTTTTGAAAACTAATTCTAAAACTTGTAACGTGGAGTTTAATTTGAAGCTTGAAGAGTATGGAGAAATATTCTTACCTTGGTTTAAAATGAACTAACTTGAATCCTTAAATTTTCACTTGGGAGGGGAAGAAAAAAAGAGAAATGATGAAGAATAAGAGGATGAGTGTTTGTGAGAAAATGGGAAAGGTGGTTTACGTAAATCATATAAAATGAAGGGATTTTCAACTTTCTATCTGAATTGTGGGTAAACTACACTTTTATTCCTTCTACTTTCCATTTCATAAAATTTTCATCATCAAACATTAAAACCATTAGGCCCAACCTAAGCACACAAACACTAACTTGGTCCAACATTATATAAGGTCTTTTGGGCTCAAACTTGGGTCTCGGGTTGACTCAATTTCGTAACAGTTTTTCGGTTGGTCTCCGGAATTGGGTTTCGACTTAAGAAAAATGATTTGGAGTCGCCACCGATTATTTATTTAAAAATAAGTAGGTCAACCGGATACCTTATCTCTTACCTGATCTGCGTCTTACCAGTGATATGTCGAATTCGAGAGTCGGTTACAGTCAAGGAAGGGTTAGCACCCTTGAACTGCCCTTTCGGTACTACACAATTTCTAGTTATCTTAAATTAAGAAAATTATAATTTTAAATTAAAAGGTAAAATATCGATCCAAAATTGCTTACCCTTGATAGTTTTAAAAGTGTACCTTTTAGGAAGTCAAGAAACATGTTAGATAAAAATATAGTAAAAATGAATAAAATAAAGAAGGTGAAATAAAAATAAATGCAATAAAGTAGAGAAAATAAAACAGATAAAGAAGATGTAAGCAAGATAAATAAAATAAAATAAAGAGGCACAAAAACAAATATAAAAAAAATATATATAAATAAAATACATAAAATAAAGAAGATAATAACAATAACAATACAAAAATAAAAATAGAAGATAAAAAATAAAAGATAAAATGAAATATAAAATAATAATATATATAACATATAATTATAGTAATAAAAATATATAAATAATAATGATATATGAAAAAAATTAAAAGTATATATATATATATATATATAAATAATAACGATAGAATATAGAAAATTAAACAAATATAAAAAATAACCAAATGAAGATAATAATATATATATATATATATATATATATATATATATAATAAGAATAATAAAAAATATACATGTAACAACAAATGACTATTCTAAAAGAAAAGCTAAAATTGGGGCCAAATTTGAAAGACAATTAACGTTGATATTGCGCATTAGGGGAGAAAATGAATGTTTTAACTTTAAGCTTTTCTTCTCTATTTTTTGAAAATCCAAATAATTTTCTAAGATCGGGCCTCGGGATTATTAGATCTACAAGATAGATCTTTTAAAAAACCTTCTCGTTCATCGGCCAAAAATGATTTTATTTGGGTTTGACTCGAGCGAAAGTAATGGAGAAACACACATGCAAAGACTTAAAGCGATAAAGGTACAAGTTTTTACCTTTTCTACTTATTTTCCTCTTCGAGAATCACGTTTTTGCTCCGATTTGCTAGTAATTTATGTTGTTTATTTCGTATATCGTGTGTTACAAATGGGGAGGATTACATGTATTTATAGTGAAGAAAAACTAACTAACAATAGAATCCTAATGCAACTAGACTCCTTGCTCGGTTGTTGCTTTAAAAGATATGGTGGTGGAAGAGTCCTCTTAGGAGAGGAACTCTTGCTAACTTTATCTTTTAAGAAAATTGGTGTCTACAACTGCCCCTCTTTATCCTTTTTCGTGGAACGAAAAATAGGACAAAGATAAAAAGACACAAATTTTTGTTCAATGGAGTTGAAGAATAATTCTCTGTCGAATTGAGTTGCGGATGACTCCTCCGTCGCGAAGTCGAGTCAATCTTGAAATGATTTGAATCAGAATGTGGCTTCTCATTGTAGTTCACTTTGGTCTTCTTCTCGGTTTAAAGACCTTGGCTAAAAATTCGACTGGAAAGTAATCTCTTGACTCCACAATGTGGTTGATATGCCCTCGAGCTGAATGAAACCGAACTCGAAAAGTCTTCGCTGACAGATAGCTTTTCTCTACTTAAGCTATGCTGATCGAAAAAAGGTTTCTTGCTACTAAGGCACAGTTAACCCAGATCTTCTTCTCGGCTTGAAAACCTCGATTGCAGCCGAAAAATAGTGTGATTGAGGTGTTATCGAGCTGAATGTAATCGAACTCGATAATTTTATTGATAGATAACCCTTCTTGCCTTGAGCTATGCTATAAATGATATGCCTTGGAGCTGAGCATAGTCGAACTCGAAGGTCTTTGTTGATAGATAACCCTTATTTGAGTTGGCTATCCTTCGTCATGAAGTTGAAATCCAATCTAGAGATGGATGCTGCTTGTGTGCACGATTCCCTTCGTCGTGAAGTTGAAACCGCGGGTGGCACATTCGTCGTGAACTTGAGCCTGGTAATTGGGTATCCCTCATCGTGAAGTTGAAATCCAAGTAGGTAGTATTGTTCCAAGTCCAATATCCTCCGTCGTGAAGTTGAAATTGGCTCTGGAAATTGTTTGTTGACAGTCAGCCGCCCCTTCGCTGTGAAGTTGAGCTTGTGTTGTCTCGAGTTCAATATCCTTCACTGTGAAGTTGAAATTGACTCTGAATGAAACTAAAAAGTTGTTTGTTGACAATCAGTCGCCCCTTGTGAAGTTGAGCTTGTGTTGTATTGAGTCCAATATCCCTCGATGTGAAGTTAAATTGGCTCTGAAACTGGAAAGCCCCTTCGTCGTGAAGTTGAGCCTCAA
The DNA here is from genome assembly GCF_006381635.1 of Hibiscus syriacus. NCBI lineage: Eukaryota > Viridiplantae > Streptophyta > Magnoliopsida > Malvales > Malvaceae > Hibiscus > Hibiscus syriacus. The sequence goes on along the minus strand of NW_024063519.1, from coordinate 2,086,662 downwards.
ATGGCACGATATCCTCCATCGTGGAGTTGAAATCGTGGATGTGCGAGTACGATATCCTCCGTCGTGGAGATGAAATCGCGGATGACCCCTTCATCGTGAAGTTAAGCCTTGACTTAGATATCCTTCATCTTGAAGTTGAAATCCAAGTATTTCATGTTGCGGGTGGATATAATTCCCTTCACCGTGAAGTTAAAACCGTGGATGACCCTTTATTGTGAAGTTTGGCTTCGAGCTAGATCCTTCGTCGTGATGTTGAAATCTACTCTCGAGCAAATTGTGTCGCTTTGAGTTCAATATCCTTCACCACGAAGTTGAAATTGACTCTAGCTAAAACTTGAAAAAGTTATACATATATGTGATGAACATATGTTATCTTGGGGCTCTGGAGAGAAATCTCGATCTCCTGGTTTCCTGTCTGGGATCTTGATTCTGAAATCTTGAATTTTTTGACCCCTGGTCTTGAATTCTTTAACTGTTCAAATCTGATGTTTGTTTTTTTTATCCTTGATCTGGGAAATGTCTCTCGACCATCTCAAGTATATGCATGAGCCTTGATCGGTTTCCGAGTACCTGTGCTTTTCAATGAATCTTTGTACAATGATATGTGAATATCTTTTGCATAAGTAAACAAATAATTAAGTTTAAACTCAATCCAAGATGCTCAAAAGGAATTGGTCTAAAGAAAAAGATTGTCTTTTATTCATGGGAAAAAAACAAATAATACATGACAAACATTCTGGAAGATGAAGGCATGATGAGGTGTAAATGAATGTCTTAGATCTCAATAATGTGAGCACTTCTGAGCTGAAGAGCAGTTAGGCGACCTTGAATACAGCCTTTGCCAAAGGATCTTTGGAAATGCGATAACTTTCAGGAGAGTGCAACCTTTCTCCGACTCGTTGAGTCTATTCAGATGTCGGGAAGTCACAACTGTCTAGATTTCTTGAATTATCCAAATCGTCCTTTTGGGTTTTCAATTTGGACCCATCATTGGTTGCAAGACGCCCTTTGCGGGTTTTCATCTTGAACCCACCTTTTTGTTATTTCTCTTTTTCTTTTGTTTTTTTTAATTTTTTCAATTTAGGGTGCCCTTTCGGGTTTTCACCCTAAACGTTTTTCCTTTTTATTTTTACTTAGGACTCCCTTTCAGGTTTTCATCCTAAGCGAAGTACTTCTTGACTGTGTCTGTATTGATGGGATGTGATAGGTCAGGTCCGTCCATTTCAGCCAGGACAAGGGCCCCTTCGGAAAAGGCTTTTTATACGATATAAGGTCCTTCCCAATTTGGCGTCCATTTTTCTCAGAAATCTTTCTGAACTGGCAAAATTCTCTTTAGCACCAGATCTCCTTCACGGAATATTCTCGAGCGTACCTTCTTGTCATGTGCTCGAATAATTCGTTTCTGATAGATTTGACCATGGTGAATGACTTTCAGTCTCTTTTCATCTATCAGATTAAGCTGATCATATCTGGATTGCACCCATTCTGCGTCATCCAGTTTGACTTCTGTCAAGACCCGTAGTGACGGAATCTCTACTTCAATAGGCAGCACTGCTTCCATTCCATACGCTAGTGAAAATGGAGTTGCCCCAGTCAAGGTTCGTACCGAGGTTCGGTAAGCGAACAAAGCGAAGGGTAACTTCTCATGCCAGTCTTTGTAGGTCTCGGTCGTTTTCTCCACTATCTTTTTAATGTTTTTGTTTGCTGCTTCTACTGCACCGTTCATCTTTGGTCTGTAGGTAGTAGAATTGTGATGCTTTATGTTGAATTGCTCACAAGCAGCTTTCATCATTTTATTGTTCAAGTTTGTAGCATTATCGGTAATGATCCTTTCAGGTAAACCATACCGACATATGATCTCTTTCTTCAAATATTTGTAAATAATGGATTGAGTGACACTGACATAGAAAGTAGCCTCTACCCACTTAGTGAAATAATTGATAGCTACAAGGATGAAACGATGACCATTCGAAGCCTTCGAATGGATTTGCCCAATTATATCCATGCCCCATATAGAAAAAAGCCATGGTGACGTCATGACATGAAGCAGATGAGGTGGAACATTTATTTTATCACCGTAAATCTGACATTTATGACATTTTCTAGCATAGTTGATGCAATCACTTTCTAGTGTGGACCAGAAATATTCGCATCTCATTATCTGTCTCGACATCATATGTCCATTTGCATGTGTTCTACAAACTCCGTCATATACTTCTTCCATTATCATTTTTGCCTCTTCAGTATCGACGCACCTTAGCAGAACTTGATTATGGCTTTTCTTGTACAAGACCATGCCGTCAAGGACGTATCCAGCTGACATCCTTCTAATGGTTCTTTTATCGGTTTCAGTGGCTTTCTCTAGATAACTTCGATGTTTGATATACTGTAAAATGTCGTAGTACCAAGGCTTAGTGTCTTTTACTTCTTCAATCTGGTAGCAATGAGCCGGGTACTCATATGACTGCATGTTAATTGGCATCATTTCAGACTCTGCGCTAACTTTGAATGCGGCTGCCAAAGTAGCCAAAGCATCAGCCATTTGATTTTATTCTCTCGGCACATAGTGGAAGGTGACTTCATTGAATTCTTTGAGCAGGTTCAGTATTAGCTTCTGGTATTCTATCAGTTTTGCATCTTTGGTTTCCCATTCTCCACGGAGCTGATAGATTACTAATGCCGAATCTCCCTATATCCGCAAGGTCTTTATATTTTGCCCCAGTGCAGCTCGAATTCCCAAGACACATGCTTCATACTCTGCCATTTTATTGGTACAATCGAAGTTCAGTCTGCTGGTAAATGGGTAGCGACTCCCTTCTGGAGAGATCAGTATTGCCCCGATGCCATGTCCTAATGCATTGGATGCCCCATAGAAGTACATCCTCCAGGAATTATCTATCGAAGTACTTGTTTCTTCTAAGGATAAAGACATCAAGTCTTCGTCTGGAAATCAAAGTCTAACGGCTCATAATTCTCATTGGTTATGTTTGCCAAGAAATCTGATATGGCACTTCCTTTTATGGCCTTCTGGCTCACGTATTCGATGTCGAATTCAGACAATAACATTTTCCATCGGGCTAACCTTCCAGATAGAGCAGGCACACCCATCATGTATATTTTAGTGGATCCAGCTTGGAAATCAGCCAAGTGGTATGATACAACATATATTGTCGGAGTCTTTTTGTAGCCCAAACTAAAGTACAACAAACCTTCTCAATAGGAGAATACCTGACCTCGCAATCAGTGAAATTTTTGCTTAAATAGTATATGGCTCTTTCCTTTCTTCCAGATTCGTCATGTTGACCAAGGACACACCCCATTCAGTTTTCGAATATGGATAGAAACAAGAACAGAAGTTTTCCTGGGATGGGGGACATTAAGATGGGAGTATGAGACAAGTACTCTTTTACCTTCTCGAATGCAATCTGATAGTTTTCATCCCATGCTCTAGGGCTGTAATTTCGGAGAATGCGAAAGATTGGATCACACTTATCGGTTAACTGAGATATGAACCGAGCTATGTAATTCAATCTGCCTAGAAAACCTTGGACCTCTTTTTGTGTTCGAGGTGGAGGTAGATTCTAGATAGCCTTAACTTTGTCGGGATCAACCTCAATGCCTTTTCTGTTGACCACGAAGCCTAACAGTTTTTCGGACGTCACCCCAAAAGTACACTTGCTAGGGTTCAGTCGTAGCTAGAACTTCCTCAATCTCTGGAAGAGCTTTCTCAAATGCTCGACATGTTCATTTTCGGTCTGTGCTTTGACAATCATATCGTCGACATAAACCTCAATTTTGTTATGCATCATGTCGTGGAACAGGGTCACCATGGCTCTCTGGTATATTGCCCCAGCGTTCTTTAATCCGAAAGGCATCACTTTGTAACAGAAAGTTCCCCACATTGTGACGAAAGTGGTATTCTCCATATCTTCAGGGTGTATCTTGATCTGATTGTACCCCGAGAATCCATCCATGAATGAAAAGTAGTTCTTCCCGGCTGTATTATCCACCAGAGTGTCTATGTGTGGTAGAGGAAAGTTGTTATTGGGACTTGCCTTGTTAAGGTCCGGGTAATCGACACACATGCGTACTTTCCCGTCCTTTTTCGGTACAGGCACTATGTTGGCCACCCACTCCGGATATTTGGCCACTTGAAGAAAACCGGCATCAAATTGTTTCTTGACTTCTTCCTTGATCTTAAGGAGCATTTCTGGTCGCATCCTTCTCAGTTTCTGCTGTACTGGTTTACATTTTGGTTTGATAGGCAATTTGTGAACTACTATATCTGTGTCTAATCCCGACATGTCTTGATATGACCAGGCGAACACCTCTCTGTACTCCTGAAGTAAGACTATTAGGTTGTGTCTTGCTTCTGTCGAAAGAGTTGTACCGATTTTAACCTCATTTCGGTCTTCGTCAGTGCCCAGATTCAAGATTTCGATTGTCTCTTTATGGGGCAGTATTTGTTTATCTTCTCTTTCTATTATTCTCAACAATTCGGTAGGCAAGTTACATTCCTCTTCAGTGTCGTATTCATCAAATTCCCCGAGACAAATAGCTGATTCAAAATCCACCTCCGGATCAGGATCATTAGTGCCTACATTATTGTTATCTGGGGATTCTGAAAGACTCTTGTAAACCACAGGTAGTTCTTCGATCGACCAACTGCTAGGCACGAACCCAGGTGGCAGAGGACATATCCCATATTCATCTTCGCTGTCAGCATTTCTAGTGGTCAAGGCATTGATGCTCAGATATTCCAAACCCGCTTTTAAGTCTGATAAGGCGGTCTCAAATATATAACCACATGACTTGAATGTGTGGCAAAGAGGCGGGAATGCCATGGGTTCCCATTGAAGTTCACTTCCAGTCAACCTGGCTAGTATTCTCTCTCGGTTCTTCTGAACTTCTTTTCTCTCTCATGGTAATTGGGATGAAAGCTGAGCCCAAACCGGTCTGGCTTTGAAATAGGAAGGACTGGATCAATCCTCCCTTGCAGAAACTTCCCAAACCCTTTTTCAGTCTTGGCACCTCGTCCCAATGTTTGCATGATCTCCATCCTGGTACACTTGGAAAGCCGGGGGTCTAGGAATCGTTCTTCATTCTGCCACAAAGGTGGCATTCACAAATTCCAAGGAACAGAATGAACATTCCATCACTTCTTCATCTACTCCGATGTATGGGGCCTCTGTGGTCACACTTGCCACAATATCTTCCTCAGCATTGATAATTACTAAGGCCCCGTCAATAACAAATTTAACCTTTTGGTGTAGTGTGGATGGTATTGCACCAGCTTGATGAATCCATGGCCATCCCAAAAGACAGTTGTAAGAAGGCATAATATCGATCACCAGAAACTCAATGTTGTATGTGGATGGTCTGATCATTAGCGGTACCTCAATCTTACCAATTACCTCTCTCTTGGTCCCGTCAAGCTCGGACCACATTCTGGCAGGCTCTCATATGAGAGGTATCTATTGGCAGCCTCTTTAATATCACCAAAGGTATCACGTTCAAGGCTGAGCCATTATCGATCAACACACTCGGTAAGGTATGCCTCTTACAATAGGTAGTGATGTGTAATGCCTGCCTCTTTCTCCGGATGGAATCTCATCATCTGAGAATGAGATGATATTATCAGCTTGAATATTACTTACCAGTTGATCCATCTTGCTGACTGGTATGTCTTGTGGCACAAATATTTGATTCAGGACTTTCAATAGTGCCTCCCGATGTGCTTCAGAGTTTAATAAAAGTGCCACATTGAAGTACGTGATGGCAAGCTATGGAGCTATTCTACAATACTGTACTCGCTATGCTTCAAGAATTTGAGGAATTCTTTAGCTTCCTTCTCCTTTATAGGTTCATTGATAGCCAACACATCTTCCTTGAAGGGCTCTAGTGGTCTTTGCCCCACCTTGCTGTCACATTCTTTGGAAGCGTTTACCTGGCATTCGTACTTCTAAGGCACTTGCCGACTATCCTTGTATTGAAAAGGTCGAGGTGTCGTGATCACCACCTTTGCTTGCGGAGTTGTTGTTATCATCTTTGGTTTAAGAGTAATAACCAAAGGACTGCCCCTACCGAGTCTTTTGTCTGATGATTCTCCAGTAGCGTAAACATCTGCCTCCAGGAAATCCTGAACTTCTTCGTAAAACTCCAACTCTTTCTGGTCCATCATGAGCTGGAGTAATGTCCTGAATTCAGAGCATTCTTACACTTTATGTTCCTATTCGTTGTGATAACAACAATAGTTACCATTTCACCTTTTGCTGCACATGACTGTGGTGTAAGAAGCTCTGCCTTTACCATTTGGCTCCATACCCAAGCCAGAGAAGGTTTGACTTCTGAAATACTGGTTTTAATTCTCTTACCATTTTCGGTGGTGATTGCATTAATTCCGGTCTCCGGATGATTAGGCAAGGGATTTGGGCAACGTTTTGTGTTTCAAAGTCAAAAGTGGTCCAATTCTTGTTCCGCATTCATTGTACAAGCCTCTTGAATGTGAGACAACCTTCGATTGAATGTCCCTGCACACCGCCATGATATTCGCAGTGAGCGTTTTCGTCATACCATCTCAGGTACGGGGGCTTCATCGGATCCATTGGGTAAGGCGACACTACATGAGTGTCGAAGAGTTGTTGATATAACTTTTTATATGTTATGGGAATGGGATCGAGCTGCTCACTTTCCCTTTCTTTCCTTGGTTCTCTCTGAGCTTGGTTTGAAGTACCAGATGGCACAACTGGTGTAACATTCTCAATACCGAGTTAGTGACTAAATTGTAAAGTCTCAGAATTTGGTAGTTAAATTAAAATGAATGAATAGTATAAAGATTTATATGTAAATTATTGTGTATGATGGAATTGAATGGAAGAAGGAATGGAAGGACAATAGAGTAATTGCAAGGAAAAATAATTAAAGAAATGATAAGTATAGATATAAGGATACACGTGGGTGGAAGGGGAGGAAACACCCAAGGCTTCCAGAGTTCTCTTCTTCTTCTTTCTTCCTTGTGCGTGTGAACCAAAGCAAAGGTAAGATTTCTGATTATTGAGTTTCTTGTTAAATTTAATATTGGGTTTTGATTATTAGATGATAACTAAGCTTAAAGAAAGCTTAAGTTATCTTAACATCAAAGGATGATGGAGTTAGGAGAGATTTAAGATTGGAAGTTCTTAAATGAAATCTTGGAATATAGTTCATAACTAGAATTGAAAGTTAAATTTGACTTGTCATCAATCTAGTTAAGATATACGAAGTGTTAAAAGTGGAATTCAAACATGTTGAATTATTGATGTAATTCTTGAATTTCATATGAAGGATAAAATTGGAGGTTTAAGATGAAATAAATGAGTATAAATTGGTTTAAGGATGTGTACTATAGTTAAGAATGAAAAAGAGGATTAAACATGAAGGATTTAATCCAAAATGAATGAATTTTCGGGTTCAAAAAGAGGATTCTGGGCAGAGTGCATCGATGCATCAAGGTTAAAACCCAAAAAGTGTTTGAAGGTGTATTGATGCACTGGTAGTGCATCGATGCACTCTTTTAAAATAAAAAGATCGAATGCAATTAGTGCATCGATGCATCCCATTAATAATAAAAACATCGAATGCATTTTATGCACCGATGCACAAGTAGTGCATCGTTGCATACCTTCATTAAAAGAGGAAATTGGCATTTATCTTAATCTAAAGAGTGAACCATTAGAGTATATTAGCTATAATACTGATATAGATCCATGTGTGATTATGTAGATACTAAAAATAAGCTTATTCCGAAACGATCAAAGGATTAGAATCGAATCAAAGCAAAGCTAAGGTGAATGCATACTATATGTATAGTATAATGGAATAAGACTTGTGATAAGTCTAATTCCTATATTGATTTTCATAGTACAATAGTTGTGAACATGCATACATGATAATTATTGTAATACATGCATAAGGCATATATATGTTCATGTGATTGGATAAATGATGTATATATATGAATATATTCAAATACACATGTGATATGATATGTGATATGTGATATGAGAACATGACATGAGCTACATGATCACAAGAGAAATGACATGAGCTACATGATCACAAGAGAAATGACATGAACTACATGATCACAAGAAAAATGACATGAGTACATGAACATACGAAATATAAGAATAATGCCCATAGTATACGATATGAGAGCTATAGGTGTAATTGGCATGCCAAGAGTCGAGGGTATAATAGTCCTTCGGGACGTAGTGGTCCTACGGGACATATATGACAGTCCTTCGGGACGAATACTGAACTAAGGTTCGGTTCCCCATGAGGGAATTGATACGATCTGTGGTGAAAGCATTAGTGCACAACCTCTATGTACTCACATACCTCTATTCTCAATAATATACATGGGCAATTGAAATACAAAGTAAAGTGAAAGTGGTACAAGAAGGTAAGTCTTGTACATGCATGATATGATTACATATGTTATTGTGTAATAGATACATGCATATTGAAATGTCATGAAGGAAATGGTAAGAATGCATATTCATGAAGATATTGTTGCATATTCATTTATTGCCTCACTAAGTCTATGACTTAGCGTGTAAGTGATTTACACGTAGGTACCAAGAAATAAGAAGATTCAGAATAGCAGTGGCACGGACAACAACATTACTAAGAAATTAGATCAGAAGTAATTGACAAAGTATGTATTTTGTTGTGTATAAAGTGTTGGTATGTAATAAGTGGTTAATTACGAGTGCTCTGATCAATTTTGTATTAAGTGGTCTCTTTTATATATACATTAAAGTATTTTGTTTTAATGAAAGTTTTAAATTCCTGGGATTTTTCTTTAAGAATCAAAGTTTGAAAAGTCAATGTGACATCTCGGACTTGTATTCAGGTCGAATATGAGTTAGGGGTGTTACATTTAATGGTATCAGAGCTACGATTTAGTTGATTCTCGGTATAAATCGGAGTCTAGAGTGTCTAATAATGTATACATACCAACAAAATAGTAGAAACTTCTGATCTGATGGAATAGTAAGTATGTTGTTTTGCTAATAGAACTATATGGTTGTATTTTTATAGATGTCCGGACGAGGTAGTTCTAGGAATGAAGCGGGAGATGATAGACCCGCTGAAAGTAGTAATTCACCTGCCCTGGCCAGGCAGAGTGAAGAACAAACATCCTCTGGAATGCCTGTAAATGATCAAGATGTATTCATTAGAACGTTAGACGCGGTATTGACGCGTTTCCATCCTCCTGTTACTTCAACTCCAAAAATGAATGTTGCGAAAGAGTTGAAGGGATTAAGAGCTCCAGAGTTTAGAGGGGAAGCCGATGAAGGTCCTGTTACAGTGGATCTTTGGCTTAATGACGTGAAGGCTATGCTTACGGGACTTCATTGTTCCGATGCTGAGAAGCTGGATGGAGTAATTTCCTTGTTGAGAGGACAAGCAAGGATCTGGTGGACTATTGTTACATTGAGGATATCTAATGCCCAAGTAACTTGGTCATTATTTTTAGAAGAATTCAAGCATAAGTACATTAGAGATCAATTTGTTCGTCAAATGAACCAAGAGTTCATGAATTTGAAGCAATGGAATCACACTGTATATGAGTACGAGTGTGAATTCAATAAGTTGAGCCACTTTGCTGCCGAGTTAATTCCTACAGAGAATGATACTTGTGAGTAGTTTGTAGAGGGGTTACGTCCTCGGTTGAAGGAAATGTTAATTATCTTGAATTTATCCTCGTTTCAAGAGGTAGTCAATCGTGCCAAGGCTCTGGAAAGAGCTCAGAACGAGAGGTTTGAAAATTCGGGAGCTCAGATAGTCAAAAGAACGGGTTCTTCTTCGAGTTTCGCACCATCAAAAAGGGGCAGAGATGCTTGTTTTTGACCCCAAGTTAGATCAGAGTCAGTGGCATCCTCCGCTAGAGGATCAAATCAGATAAGAGGTAGACAAACTCAGTCAGTGGGATCTGGAGCTGTGAGATCTAATCAGAGTCAAGCCACACAATGCTCACATTGTGGAAAGAATCATTCAGGGATATGCCGGATGATTTCTGGAGTTTGCTTTAGATGTGGGGACGCTGGGCATTTTGTTCGGGATTGTCTAATGTTAACCAGTGAAGCTACACAGCCAGAGAGATCTATTTCTGCAGGCCAGAGAGGAAGAGGTAAGGTAGAGGCAGATAAAGAAGCCAATCGAATCCTCTCCTCAACAGGAGATACACTCCACTGCTCGAGTGTACAACCTCAAGACCAATGAGGATTGTGATGACCCAGATATTATAACAGGTACATTTCTATTGTTTGACAAAGGTGTAGTTGTATTGATTGATATGAGTTCTACATATTCATACATTACTAGCAAGTTAGTGAAAGAATTGAACATTCCGTTAGAAACTACTAGCAATGAGGTGATAGTGACGAACCCATTAGGGCACAGTGCTCGGATAAATTTGGTGAGCCGAGGGTGTCCCATACAAATTCAGGGAATTGAATTTCCTGCTAATTTGATGAAATTACCTTTCGACGAATTTGAAGTGATACTGGAATGGATTGGTTATATCGTTATTACGCTAATGTCGATTGTAGATTGAAAAGAGTAACGCTGAGAAGTCCAGAAGGGTAGATGTGGTGGTATTTAGTGAAGGATGGAATCCATTGGCAAATGTAATTTCAGTAATGTCGGCGAAGAAGTTATTGTTACAAGGATGTCAAGGGTTCATTGCTAATGTGTTGGATATTAGAACCAAGGAGAAAGGGATTGAAGGAATTCCTATAGTCAGAGAATTTCCCGATGTATTTTCTGCAGAGTTGTCGGGTTTACCTCCGGATAGAGAGGTAGAATTCCAGATTGAGATAATACCGGGAACAACGCCCATTGCAATGGCACCATACATGATGGCTCCAAAAGAGTTGCAAGAATTAAAGATTCAATTACAGGAGTTACTAGACAAAGGGTTTATTAGACCAAGTGTATCACCTTGAGGAGCTCATGTTCTATTTGTTAAAAAGAAAGATGGATCAATGCGTCTTTGTTTTACAGACAGCTCAATAAAGTGACCATCAAGAACAAGTATCCAATTCCCCGAATTGACGATTTATTTGATCAATTAAAGGAATCTTCAGTGTTCTCTAAAGTTAATCTACGTTCAGGTTATCATCAATTAAAGATTCAAGAGAAAGACATTTCAAAAATGGCGTTTAGAACAAGATATGGTCACTATGAGTTTATCGTGATGCCGTTTGGAGTTACGAATGCACCAGCTGCTTTTATGGATCTAATGAACAGGATATTCCAACCTTATTTGGATCAGTTTGCTGTGGTGTTTATTGATGATATTTTAATATATTCAAAGTCAGAAGAAGAGCATAGTTCACACTTACAGATTGTTTTACAGATTTACGAGACAAGAAGCTTTTGCTAAATTTTCTAAGTTTGAATTTTGGTTGAATGAAGTGACATTCCTTGGACATGTAATTTTTGTAGAAGGAGTTCGAGTGGATCCCCAAAAGATTAAAGCTATTCTGGAGTGGGAAGTTCCAAAGAATGTATCAGAAGTTAGAATTTTTCTGGGGTTAGTTGGTTATTATCGAAGGTTCGTTAAAAACTTTTCGATCATAGAATTACCCCTAACTAAACTGTTGAAAAAGGAAGTAAAATTTGTTTGGACTCAAGAATGTCAAGAGAGTTTTGAAAAGTTAAAGAAGATTCTTACAGAAGCTCCAGTGTTAGTTCAACCTGAGTCTGGCAAGAACTTTATAGTGTATAGTGATGCGTCTCATAGTGGTTTGGGATGCGTATTAATGCAAGAAAGCAAAGTGGTGGCCTATGCTTCGAGACAACTAAAACCGCACGAGAAGAATTATCCAACACATGACCTAGAGATGGCGGCAGTAGTGTTTGCTTTAAAGATCTGGCGCCACTACTTGTATGGTGAAAAGTGCTACTTGTATAAGGATCACAAGAGCTTAAAATAATTGATGACACTGAAAGAGTTGAATTTAAGACAAAGAATATGGGTGGAACTTCTCAAGGATTATGATGTTGTGATTGATTTCTATCCCGGAAAGGCCAATGTGGTAGATGATGCCTTGAGTAGAAAGACGTTTGCAGCGTTGCGAACTCTTGATGCTAGATTATCGTTAAGAGAAGATAGTGCAATTTGTGCAGAATTGACTGTCAAGCCAGCATGGCTAGATCGAATTAAAGAATTGCAAGCTAAAGATGAAAAGTGTTTAAAGAAGATCCAACAGATAAGAAATGTAGAGGGTACGGATTATGAGATTAAGTCTGATGAGAATTTGTGTTATCGAGAAAGATTGGTAATTCGATGATGATGAATTAAAGAATGATTTGTTAACGGAAGCTCATTGTAGTCCATTGACAATACATCCGGGAGGGAATAAAATGTATATGGATCTCAAGAGTCGATATTGGTGGTCGGGAATGAAGAAAGACATTACGAAATTTATATCAAAGTGTTTGACTTGTCAACAAGTCAAAGCTGAGCATCAGGTTCCGTCAGGATTGTTACAACCAATTTCAATTCCTCAATGGAAATGGGAAAACATAACGATGGATTTTGTCACGGGGTTGCCTTTAACTCCGAACAAAAAGGATTCAATCTGGGTGATCGTAGATAGATTGACTAAGTCAGCTCATTTTATTTCGGTACGAACTGATTTCTCCATGGATAAGTATGTGGAACTGTATATTAGAGAGATTATACGTTTGCATGGTGTACCTATTTCCATAATTTCTGATCGAGATCCTAGATTCACATCACGGTTTTGGAAGTCATTACATGGAGCAATGGGAACTCGGTTGAATTTCAGTACAGTGTTTCATCCTCAAACCGATGGTCAATCCGAGCGAACTATTCAAATTCTGGAGGATAGCTAAGAGCTTGTGTCATTGAATTCAAATTATCATGGGAAAGGTATTTATTACTTACTGAATTTGCATACAACAATAGTTATCAGTCAAGCATCAAAATGGCTCCCTATGAAGCTCTATACGGAAGAAGATGTCGTACGCCCTTGAACTGGTATGAACTTAAGGATCGAGAAGTTATTGGTCCTGAGTTGATTCAGAATACGGAAGAAAAAGTTCAAGTAATTCAGAATAATCTGAAAGCTGCAGCTGATAGACAGAAATCATATGCTGATTTAAAAAGGAAAGAGATTGAATTTCAAGTCAGAGATAAAGTGTTCTTGAAAGTGTCTCCGTGGAAGAAAGTATTGAGGTTTGGACGGAAAGGAAAGTTGAGTCCTCGATTCATTGGACCTTACGAGATTACTAATAGAGTAGGACCAATAGCATATCAGTTAATTTTGCCACCTGAAATAGAAAAGATACACAATGTCTTTCATGTCTCAATGCTTAGGAAATATCAATCTGATCCATCCCACATTGTGACTCCTGAATAAATTGAAGTTCGATCAGATTTAACTTATGAGGAAGAACCTGTTCAAATATTAGCTCACGAAGTCAATAAACTAAGGAACAAGACTATTCTATTGGTTAAAGTCTTGTGGAGGAATCACAAAGTAGAGGATGCAACATGAGAACGTGAAGAGAAAATGAGGATTAAGTACCTTTACCTCTTTGCATAATGAAAATTTGAGGACGAATTTTCTTAAGGGGGAGAGTTGTAACATCCTCAATACCGGGTTAGTGATTAAATTGTAAAGTCTCAGAATTTGGTAGTTAAAATAAAATGAATGAATAGTATAAAGATTTATATGTAAATTATTGTGTAGGATGAATTGAAAGGAAGAAGGAATGGAAGGACAATAGAGTAATTGCAAGGAAAAATAATTAAAGAAATGATAAGTGTAGATATAAGGATACACGTAGGTGGAAGGGGAGAAAACACCCAAGGCTTCTAGAGTTCTCTTCTTCTTCTTTCTTCCTTGTGCGTGTGAACCAAAGCAAAGGTAAGATTTCTGATTATTGAGTTTCTTGTTAAATTTAATATTGGGTTTTGATTATTAGATGATAACTAAGCTTAAAGAAAGCTTAAGTTATCTTAACATCAAATGATGATGGAGTTAGGAGAGATTTAAGATTAGAAGTTCTTAAATGAAATCTTGGAATATAGTTCATAACTAGAATTGAAAGATAAATTGACTTGTCATCAATCTAGTTAAGATATACGAAGTGTTAAAAGTGGAATTCAAACATGTTGAATTATTGATGTAATTCTTGAATTTCATATGAAGGATAGAATTAGAGGTTTAAGATGAAATAAATGAGTATAAATTGGTTTAAGGATGTGTACTATAGTTAAGAATGAAAAGAGGATTAAACATGAAGGATTTAATCCAAAATGAATGAATTTTCGGGTTCAAAAAGAGGATTCTGGGCAGAGTGCATCGATGCATATTCATAGTGCATCGATGCATCAAGATTAAAACCCAGAAAGTGTTTGAAGGTGTATCGATGCACTGGTAGTGCATCGATGCACTCTTTTAAAATAAAAAGATCGAATGCAATTAGTGCATCGATGCATAAGGCATGCATCGATGCATCCTATTATTAATAAAACATTGAATGCATTTTATGCACCGATGTACAAATAGTGCATCGATGCATACCTTCATTAAAAGAGGAAATTGGCATTTATCTTAATCTAAAGAGTGAACCATTAAAGTATATTAGCTATAATACTGATATAGATCCATGTGTGATTATGTAGATACTAAAAGTAAACTTATTCCGGAACGATCAAAGGATTAGAATCGAATCAAAGAAAAGCTAAGGTGAGTGCATACTATATATATAGTATAATGGAATAAGACTTGTGATAAGTCTAATTCCTATATTGATTTTCATAGTACAATAGTTTTGAACACGCATACATGATAATTATTGTAATACATGCATAAGACATATATATGTTCATGTGATTGGATAAATGATGTATATATATGAATAGATTCAAATACACATGTGATATGATATGTGATGTGAGAACATGACATGAGTTACATGATCACAAGAGAAATGAAATGAGCTACATGATCACAAGAGAAATAACATGAACTACATGATCACAAGAGAAATGACATGAGTACATGAACATATGAAATATAAGAATAATGCCCATAGTATACGATATGAGAGCTATAGGTGTAATTGGCATGCCAAGAGTCGAGGGTATAATAGTCTTCGGGACGTAGTCCTTCGGGATGTAGTGGACCTATGGGACATATATGACAGTCCTTCGGGATGAATACTGAACTAAGGTTCGGTGCCCCATGAGGGAATTGATACGAGCTGTGGTGACAGCATTAGTGCACAACGTCTATATACTCACATACCTCTATTCTCAATAATATACATGGGCAATTGAAATACAAAGTAAAGTGAAAGTGGTACAAGAAGGTAAGTCTTGTACATGCATGATATGATTATATGTTATTGTGTAATAGATACATGCATATTGAAATGTCATGAAGGAAATGGTAAGAATGCATATTCATGAAGATATTGTTGCATATTCATTTATTGCCTCACTAAGTCTATGACTTAGCGTGTAAGTGATTTACACGTAGGTACCAAGAAATAAGAAGATTCAGAATAGCAGTGGCACAGACAACAACATTACTAAGAAATTAGATCAGAAGTAATTGACAAAGTATGTATTTTGTTGTGTATAAAGTGTTGGTATGTAAGAAGTGGTTAATTACGAGTGTTCTGATCAATTTTATATTAAGTGGTCTCTTTTATGTACATTAAAGTATTTTGTTTTAATGAAAGTTTTAAATTCCCGGGATTTTTCTTTAAGAATCAAAGTTTGAAAAGTCAATGTGACATCTCGGACTTGTATTCAGGTTGAATATGAGTTAGGGTGTTACATCTGCAGTGTTTTTTGAGCTTGAGACCGTAACACCCTTGTTGACGTTGTAACTTTGTCATTGTTGATCTCTCGGTCTTTGTTCTTCGTGGGAGGCTTTTTACTGGAGTCTCATCCTCGATTTTTCCTTGTTTAATGGCCAACTCGATCATTTCACCGGCCATGACTAGGTTGAAAAACCTCCCGACGTAATTGCCACTAGGTGTTCGAAGTAAGGTGTCTTCAGGGTTTGTACAAACAATTTTCTAGTTCCTTTTCATCCAAGGGTGGATGAACCTGTACAGACAAATCCCTCCAACGCTGTGCGTATTATCGGAAACTCTCGTTGTGCTTCTTTTCCAGGCCTTGTAGCATAACTCGATCTGGTATCATATCATTAATATGTTTGTATTGCTCCAAGAAAGACTTGGCTAGGTCTTTCCATGTCTTGATTTGAGTTCGGCTGAGTTGGTTGTACCACCGGATAGCTAACGGACAGGCTCTCCTGAAAGTAGTGGATCAAGAGTTGGTCATTCTCTCTATATCCTGCCATCTTCGACAGAACATAGTGATATAGGCTGATGGGCAGCTGTTCCCATCGAACTTCTCAAACTCATGAACTTTAAACTTTGGTCCCCTTGGACCATCTTCATTTGATCTTCTAAAATCTTGATATTCTCTTCCATCTTTTTTGTCATATTCATTGAAATCCGGGATATTGTAATCATCCGGATGATTATCAGGATTAGTTGTGGAAGTTTGCACCTTTACAGCAGATGATGTTTTTCCTTTAATAGCAGAGGAGTTTTCTTGTGGTTTGGGTAAGATCCCGTGTGAAATAACCACTTGTGGGGTTAGTGATATGGTTACCCCCTCGGAGGGACTTCCCCCTACTGCACTAGCTTGTTGTAATCTCGACAACTTGGCTACAATTTGGCCAACCAAGGACTCCTGGTTTTTCTTGATGGACTCCAGGGTGCTCTGATTGTTTTGAGCCATCTTATCTTCTAGTTCTTTTTGCAGTCTTACCATGTTCTCCTCGAGTTTTTCCATTCTGACCTCCATTTGTCTCTTCTTTGCTCGAGTATTATGTGAATGATGCGTATTTAAAGCTTGCGGTGGTAAATTTGGTGTTTGCTCTTTCCCTTTCTGAGACATGTTCTGTTAGTTAATATGAATGTAAAAACATGGAAAATATAAAAATAAACATGCAATATAAAATGCAAAGTATGTGATGCATAATGTATGCAATTTAGAGGCATTGATCCACAAAAGTGTCTATTATTATAAATAATCCTTATTTAGACAGAAATGTTTTATCTTGTAAGAGATATAAAAAACAATCAAAGGTACGTTCGGACTAAATCCTCTAGACCACGAACAACTTCTAGTAGGTTGACAAATCTTCTGCCTTCATCTGTCATTGGTTGAATGCCTTGTCGAACCACTCCAGCTTCTCTTGCCAGGCCGTGAAGATGATGGGATGCTTTTTGCACTTGATCCAGGAAATCTTGGATGACTGCATCTCTAGCTTTCACCCTTTGTTTGCTTGCTCCCAATGAAAACGCCACTGCAGACCTCCATCGAAGGATACTATCTGAAGCTCGGTTGCTTGCTTCTTGAATCCATCTACAATAACTTCTAACTCGAATATTGTTTTTCCAACTCTATCATGTTGTTTTTCTAGGTCAACCATCTGGATTCTCAAGCATTGATTTTGATGCTGACTGTCTGCTAAGCGCCTCTGAGCAATTTTCAACTGTTCTTTCCAAGATCTTTCATCAGACCCCTCGAACTTTCTTTTTAAGCTATGAACTTCGTATTTCCAGTATTTAGAGGTTACTTTCAACTTGGAATTATCATTGACTTTATCTTGATACCCTTTTCTCAAATCCTCGAGCTCAAAACTGACTCTTTTCTGTTCTCTTTCCAGCTTATCTGCTATATCTTTATGAGATTAGGCATCTAGCTTCCATTGATAACGTTCAGCTTCCAGTTCTTTAACCTTCTGTTTCAGTTCGTTATTCACAGCTTCAAACTCCGCCTTAGCTATCTCAAGTTCAGAAGGGACATGCCTGAGATGCTCCTCCATGGTCCGGGTGTCTGCACATTCTGGCACCGGGATGTTATCATTCTTTCTCAGTCTTCGCCACTCCACATAATCCGGAGTAAGCATGTCTCTGGCAGCTACAACATCCATTCGGCATACTTTCTTCCACCAATCAGTTGCTTCATTGATCCTCTTCTTTTAAGTGTCACCATTATACACAAACTCTGATTTAGCTAGCCCGCATGTTATCGGGAAAAACTGACATGCCCCATACTGTCTAAGTGCTAACAACGAAGCATACCCAACTGCACCCCAAAGTCCAAGTAAGGTCATAGTATTAGAATCCCCACACCGGAAAAGAACGTGACCGAGGAACAACCAGGGGGCTCTCCAGGTAATATCCCGATCCTAAGATGTGTAAAAACTTTCATCCACTTTTCCTTTGAAGCACCTTTATGCTATTTCCTAGTGATGAATTCTCCCAAAGGTGAATAGGTAGTGCTGAATCGACGATAGGCTACCCCATTAGTCTTCCAAAAGCGGTTGTGAATCCAGACTTGAAGGAGCTGAATACACCCAACGAACCTTCCTCCACCAGTTCTTCTGCAATGGTTGAGAGATCGCAAGGTTTCGGTTAAGATGGCCGGTACTGGGTTGACTCGCCTTGGAAGTTGTTCGAATAGCTCTACCACGACTATGTCGATGCAACCCAAAGTCTTCGGAAAGATAACCAGATCGTACATACCTAGTGCAAAAAGGTCTATAGTCTTCCATTCATCAGGGTGGTTCTTCATTAGTTGCCTTATGTGAATCCACTTGATTCCTTCCCCGTTACCTTTGTGTCGAAGTCGATCAGTCACCCATTTTTTATCAACCCCTACAATCTTAGCTAGTCCGTTCTTGAAAGGCTAACTCTTGATGTGTTTGATATATGCCCTCTCTAGTCTGATGTTTTAGTAGTGCAGTAGGGTAGTATACTCTTCAATTGTGGGCATCATGTCCTCCCGGTTAAAGGTGAAACAACTATATCCTGGGTTCCAGAATTGAATTAATGCTCGAAGCAGGGGCTCATCAGTCTTGACATGGAGTAAGAGGGTAATATCACTATATCGTTGGCTGAACTTTTTCTTTCTGTCATTCCCCCAACTATCCCAACTATTTCGCAGTTCTTGGACATCGTTTTGTTTCAGGCTGACAGATGCGTAACTAACAAGCTCTGACAAATAATTTTCCTGAAGACTGTCTCCATTCTCTTTCTGAGTCTTCTCGGACCATAGTCGTGCCTCAGCGTTTTTAATCTCTTGTATTACAACACCTTTGTCCATTAATTCGGATTTATTTTGTGTTTAACAAACGCTTTTTAAGGATCAATAGCCTCTTGTTATGATGCAAATGCTAGAAAACAAACACAAAGGCAAAAGAATTAGTAAAATAAAAATAAAAAAAATGATGAAAGAAAAAAAGCACAAAAAAGAAAATGGTTAGGGTAAAAATATCCTAGGTTTTGGAATGTGGTTTTGGGGTAGGCTCTAATTCTCCTTGGTTTCCCGGTTTAGGTTCTAAAAACGGTACCCGAGTTCTTCTTGTTGGTGCCCCCTTGGGCTTGCCAGACCCTTAGTCCTAAACCCATCACAGGCTTGTGTGAACTATGTTAAACTCGAGAGGGCACATTCCCTTATGCCCGCACAGTGAATAAATTCACACGAATACATAAGGTATATGAATCCCGAAGGCTACTCTCTAGGCTTGCACGGTGAATAAATTCACACGAAGGCGTCGCTTTCACCCCTACTTAAGACAGGGTTTGGAGCTCAGATATAGAGCTTTAAATGAAAAAGATTTGAAGGCTGAAATCACGAGAAAACAATTAGTACAACTATTTACCCAAAAATATAATCAAAAGTAAGTAAAAAAGGATCGAAATGTTACCTTAAAATTTAAACTTACCATTTTCGTTAAAAAGACAACTGGAAATTTCCTTAGCCTGACTCACTTAACTGTCCCCAGCGGAGTCGCCAAGCTGTCGTAACCGTTTTTCGGTTGGGCCCTGGAATTAGGTTTCGACTTAAGAAAAATGATTTAAAGTCGCCACCGATTATTTATTTAAAAATAAGTAGGTCAACCGGATACCTTATCTCTTACCTGATCTGCATTTTACCAGTGATATATCGGATTCGGGAGTCGGTTACAGTCAAGGAAGGGTTAGCACCCTTGAACTGCCCTTTCGGTACTACACAATTTCCAGTTGTCTTAAATTAAGAAAATTATAATTTTAAATTAAAAGGTAAAATATCGATCCAAAATTGCTTACCCTTGATAGTTTTAAAAGTGTACCCTTTAGGAAGTCAAGAAACATGTTAGATAAAAATGTAGTAAAAATGAATAAAATAAAGAAGGTGAAATAAAAATAAATGCAATAAAGTAGAGAAAATAAAACAGATAAAGAAGATGTAAGCAAGATACATAAAATATAATAAAGAGGCACAAAAACAAATATAAAAATATATATAAATAAAATACATAAAATAAAGAAGATAATAACAATAACAATACAAAAATAAAATTAAAAATAGAAGATAAAAAAATAAAAGATAAAATGAAATATATAAAATGATAAATATATATAACATATAATTATAGTAATAAAAAATATATAAATAATAATGATATATGAAAAAGAATTAAAAGTATATATATATATAAATAACGATATAATATAGAAAATTAAACAAATATAAAAAAAATAACCAAATGAAGATAATTAATATATATATAATAAGAATAATAAAAAATATGCATTTAACAACAAATGACTATTATAAAAGAAAAGCTAAAATTGGGGCCAAATTTGAAAGACAATTAACGTTGATATTGCGCATTAGGGGGAAATGAATGTTTTAACTTTAAGCTTTTCTTCTCTATTTTTCGAAAATCCAAATAATTTTCTAAGATCGGGCCTCGGGATTATTAGATCTACAAGATAGATCTTTTAAAAAACCTTCCCGTTCATCGGCAAAAAATGATTTTATTTGGGTTTGACTCGAGCGAAAGTAATGGAGAAACACACATGCAAAGACTTAAAGCGATAAAGGTACAAGCTTTTACCTTTTATACTTATTTTCCTCTTCGAGAATCACGTTTTTTGCTCCGATTTGCTAGTAATTTATGTTGTTTATTTCGTATACGTGTGTTACAAATGGGGAAGATTACATGTATTTATAGTGAAGAAAAACTAACTAACAATAGAATCCTAATGCAACTAGACTCCTTGCTCGGTTGTTGCTTTAAAAGATATGGTGGTGGAAGAGTCCTCTTAGGAGAGGAACTCTTGCTAGCTTTATCTTTTAAGAAAATTGGTGTCTACACTCGAACTACTAACTCAGAATTTGAGGTGTTACAAGAGCACCCTACAATACCCTAAAATGTTTGCCCACAACCCCAAACCCAAATCCACTCACCAAACGGCCATGCAAAGACCCATTTGACCTAGATCTAGACCGAAAGGTCTCGATTTTCTCACCTTCTCTAGAAACCCTTTGGGTTTTCGGTAGTGCTTTGCCTTCAAGATGGTGACTCTTCTCTTCCTCGATGACGAACAAAGATAAGTGCCTTTCTCATTTTTCTCATTTTCAATTTTTATGCTTTTTCTAGGTTTTGAAAACTAATCCTCTCTATTTTCTTGCATGTTTTTATAGATGTTCGGAGAGGATTCCATTTCTTTGATATGTGATTCGAAACTGTAATATACGGGACTGTCTTCGTTTTGTTTCCTTTTATGTTCTTTTTCTTGCATGCAATTTGCGTTGCTTCGATTAAGGGATTATTTCCTTTTGATTTGATTCTTGCATGTTTAAGGGAAATGCTTTCCTTATTGTCCTTGATTGCATTTGGTTGACTTACAATTTTTGGTGTGATTTGGTTTGATTCATAAGATTTCCTTTCTAGAATCGAGTGGATTCTTTCGTTATTCGCTAGCGCGTAGTCTTCAACCACCATATTCTGTTGGTTGGTGGCCTTTTATGTCTCCTAAATTTGATCTTGGATCTTTTCTGGCCATTTGATTGATTGCAGATCCAACAACCCAAGATTGAATGCGCTGTGATGATGTTTTTTTGGTTCTAAAACCCTAACCAGGTTTGATATGAACCCTTGCTTTCCCCTCTGATCCCACAGTTGGGATGATGTGGTGCCCTGCTTAAGATGCAAAAGCCTAGCGCTTTTTTGGATCCCAGTTGGGCTTGCTTGCTCATTTGGGCCTTCCTTGAACGTTGGGCTGCTTTGTTTGGATTTCTTTAGACTCATTTAGACCGAAACTTGGACTTGGACTCTTTATGGGATCCTATAAAAAACAAAACAAAATAAATAAAAATATAAATATAAAATAAAGGTAAATACTAATAATGTAATATTATATATATATTTTAGAAACATATATTTTCAAAAACATATGTCATATTTCAAAAACTATAAAACATATATCATATTTTCAAAAACATAATAAAATATATAAAATAATTAAAATCTTGAAACAAAGTCTCGAACGAAAATGGGTATCTACACACCTGATGCTTCAACTTACAGTTTTAGGGAGAACATGATCAAATATTCTTATTGGAACTGGGTCACAGGTCAAAATGGTTAGCATATTTGGAAATCAAATTACTTGGGATAATGCTCACTTCGTTGCCATCAAGGACGCGGGACATACGAGTATTACAGCCATTTGAAATCATTTCTGGTTGATTTGCAGCCTTTTCCATGGACCCTATCTCCCATTGTCAACGATGAAAACCATATTTTATCTTGCAACGGAGCAGGGAAGATACAACCTTGACACTGAGCAGACCGCCCAGGTTTTATGCATGATTTTTTCCTTTATACGCCCATCAGAAAAATGCAAGTAAACACAGAATCTATTAAGCCATTTAAAGGAGAGTCCATGCTTGATGCTACCCTTCCATTTTTCTTCTGAGCATCGAATGCTTAGTTTTATTGTTAAGAAGAACCATTGGTACAATTCTTATGAGCAAATGATTCTTCAGTAAATTTCAACCTCCGCAAATGAATTTCATTCTCCGTCTTTAGTATGGTATCAATCTCTCACCATTTGCAAACAATTAGGATACCGGATTACTCGATGTTAGGAGTCCAATATTAGGAGTCTAATGAATAAAGGATAAGCTGTTTGTTCTATATCATTACCACTCAGCTATTGTGAGACGGTTTGGTGGTTAGAAGTTTGTTAGATCACCAACCCAAGTAGTTGCTCTGTATAAATTGTAACACCCCAACCCGTATCCGACCCAGATACGAGTCCGAGATGTCACATTGACATTTCAAAGCTTTTATTCTTTCAAAATAACATAACATTTGAACTTATATTAAGAAAAAATGATCATATATTGTTGAATTGTGCTTGTTATAAAATGTTGAGGTAAAAAAGTATTTATGAACAGTAAAATACAATATAAACAGTCCCGTGAACATTAATGAACAGTACCGTAAACAGTACCTGAATGTTAAAATTTTCCAGATTGTCATAGGGGAACCGATTCCCCTGCTACAGGGAATCGATACCCTGCTACAGTACTGCTATAGTGCTTCTGTAAAATACGTATAACTTCATAAAAAAAACCTAAGTTTTCATCCGTATAAAATCATCATTTACACATACACATTTATTACAAAACTCAATCATATGAATTTACAAAACCGATTAAAACATATCGGATTCAAATCTTTGTTTACATGCCAACCATTATGAGTATTATAAAATACATACTATTAACTTCTTTCCTGATCTGATCTTTGGAAAGGAGAAATTGACCTGTCTTGCTTAACTTTTATCATTCTTCCTCTTCTCGGAACCTACACGTGAAACAATCACACGCTAAGTCGTTGACTTAGTGAGGACATATAAAACATATAATAAAATCATAAACATTCCATATAACAAAATGTATACATGCATCTATATCATAATTATCCACAACAACCTCATTATCATAATCTTGTACTTATCTTTTCTGTGTACCATATAACATCATATAATTCATGTGAAACATTTCATATCACCAAAAGCATATAAATAACATATATTGTAGTGATTATTATCTCTTTATTAACTCATGTACACAAAGAATTCAGTGTAAACAATAATAACACGATATCATATAATAATGCAAATACTTTTGATAACTTTTATAGGTTCATGTACACTGTTGAGAACTGAATGTATGTGAGTACATTGAGGTTGTGCACTAATGTTGTCACCACAGCTCGTATAAGTCCCACTGAGTGACATATGAAATTTGTCCGAAGGACCACTGTATTGTCCCGAAGGGCCACTATAACCCTCGACTCTTGGCATGCCAACTATACCTATAGCTCTCGTATTATATACCATGGGCATTATTCTTATGTTTCATATGTTCATGTACTCATGCCATTTCTCTTGTGATCACATATACCTTTCTTCTGTCACATATCACATGTATGTGTAAACATCTGTATCATTTCATATAACATATATCACATAGGTTTATATCATGTAACATATATCATTTCTCATGGATTCATGTAAACATGTATATCATATCTTATTCACATATGTTCATATATACTTCACATAGCACCTAAAATAACATATAAACTTGTACCTATATTCATGTATTTATTTTCATCTAGTCTGTATATATGCCCTATACTTATCTCACAGTTTTATATAATCGCTTTTATTGAATTCACGTGTTCTATCTTACACAATCCTATAATTACTTATGTCAATACCACATAGCTTGTATTATAATTTCATATATTCTACGCCTTAATGACATATAGTTTTTATCATATTTTTACATGATCACTATATCATATTTCTTATACACTAATTTCATATTTTCCATTAGTTCATTTTCCCATAGCTTATCACACCAAATAACATATAACATCTATGAATCTATTCATTCATGCATACATAATAATCATATCAAACACATACTTAACATTCAAATATTTATTCAATCCAATATTGTAATTAGACTCATCGTGAGTCTTATTTCCATACACATCATTTACAACTAGTATGCACTCACCTTAGCCTTGCTTTGATTCGATCATAATTCTTTGATTGTTCCGGAACTTGTTTAGGCTCAATATCTACATAAATATAATTTTCAAAACAATTATCAGAAGTCTAAACCTTAAACTTGATGTTAATAACTTAAGCTAGTTTAATGAACCAAAATTCCAATTTTTCCATTAAGGGGGAATCGATACCCCAGGGGGTATCTGTTCCCTCTACGTAATCTGGAATTTTTCGTTCAAGCCCAGAAATCATATTTTAAGCACGAAAATTCACTCAATTCAACTTGAATTCTTCAAATTTCATTCCCTTTCATATTCTTAACTCAAATATACATACTTAAACTAATTTCTACTCATTTATCTCATCTTAAACCTCAAAATCTTCTCCTCTTTATAAACTTCAATAATCATACAAAATATTCAACATGTTTCAAATCCAATTCTAACACTTAATACGTCTTAATTAAGCTGATGTCAAGTCAAATTTAACTTCAAATTCAACTTATCAAGTCTATTTCAAGATTTCACTCAAGAACTCCAAATCTTTAATCTTCTCTAACTCCTTTGTCTTTTGATTTCAAGATAACTTAAGCTTTCCTTAAGCTTAGTTATCATCTAATGATAAAAACCCAACCATAAAATGAACAAATAATTGATTAACCAGAAAACTCACCTTTGCCTTGGAGCCTTCATGGGAGGAGGAAGAAGAATGGAGAAGAGTTTGTAGACAACTCCCCCATTCACGTGAATCATTCATATAAAAGGGGGAAAATATCTTTCTTGCCAAATGATCATTTTGCCCTTTAATTCCTTTGATAATTACTAAAAACTTTCAGGAAATATTCCCAAATAAATCATGAACTATTCAACTATTTTACTTTGACCAACAAATTCTGAAATATTTCAATTTGGTCACTAACCCGGTATTGAGAATGTTATATAAATAGTGTTTGGTCTCTCTTGAGATATTATAGAATTATTAATAAATGTGTATCATTTCTTTTTCCTTTCCTTTTCTTCACACGTGCTTTCAGTCATGGTTTCTAAATCATAACATGGTATCTAAATCATAACATGGTATCATTCGCCTTCTAAATCATAACACTCGTCGAGACCAAATATAGTTACAAATAATCAGAAATTGTCTCCCTAGCTCATTATCCTTGGGGAGAATTCTCTTAGGCGTTATTATATATAAAAAAACTCTTAAAATTTTATTAATTGGATCAATACCTCCCAAACCAATTTTTTTAGAACAATACCTTCAAACTGCACATGTATAACAACCTCACGTCTTACCAAACGTGTTTAATGAACCTCACGGTTTATTTGACATAAGACCATCAAATTTTCTAATAAAGAAATTTTTTTTTTGGATAAGACATAAAATTCATTTTTTGTACAACGTGAGATGTGACATTACTTTCTACAAAACGTAAGGTCAATCCTACTTCTGCATGGGAGGTATTAGTCCAATAAATAAATTTTTAGAGGTTTTTTTATATAATAATGTCATTATCTTAATAGTTACATTTTCCTCTCTTTTTGGGTAACACAAAGGGTTACATTTTCCAAATCACAATTAGGTTCAATAAACAAAAAAACCCAGGATTTTATAATCAACAAAGTGCATTAATGCTTGTCAGAGATAAACATTGATCCATGCCATTAATTTTTTTGAAAGGTTCGAGCACAAAATAAGAACCAAAACTTCTCAAACGAATTGGAAATTTATGTTATGTTTAAGATCAAATCCAAGTACTAAACTAAAGAATGAGAAAGTGTAGCACGCATCATTCGGAAATAGAAGGAAAAACATGCTAAGACAACAAAAAAATGAACACAAGAAAATGGGTCATAAGACTAAAATAAACAGATTCAATTACGTTTTAAACATAAGAGAACAGAGAATAACAGTAGTCTGAAAACATCTGATGAACAAATTGACCATGCCATAGGTCACAAATCCTGGTGCTACTACCATGAGTTGAAAGCAGGTCACTCTAGCAGCAAGCCCCTTTCCTACCTCGCAAGCTGAGTCTAAAAAGAATACTCTTTCATCCAATTAACTCTGCCAGGATACAGAACAAGAAAAAAAAAGTTTATTTCGAAAGCAAAAAAGAAACAGGGAGAAAGCAATCAAGATATGCACCACCATAGACATCTAATATGCCAGAGATAGAAATAGGCAGTTTATCAAAAGATCAGTCCAACTTAAAAATTGCACAAAATTTAACATTTTCTTACCTCTGCCCGAGGATCATCTGCTTTTGATTGCTCACCTGGAATATCAAATAACAAATTTGCAAAAAGGAGATTATCATATGCAAGAGACAAATAGAAATTGCTAGTATAATCAAGAAGGTGATTAGTATTTTAGTAGGAGATCATGCTTCTTGAAACTAACCGTAAATAAATAAATCCAGTCAGGCAAAAAGTAAATTATATCAATCAGAATGTTGTCATAAACATATTTTCACTTATTAACCACATATACACACAAAGAATTTACCTCCTTCCTCTGGCAGATCTGAGGTCCATAAGGTGAGATTGTCCCTGAGAAGCTGCATAATAAGGGTGCTATCCTTGTAAGATTCTTCATTAAGGCTATCAAGCTCTGCAATAGCCTCGTCAAATGCTTGTTTGGCCAGATGACAAGCCCTGCTCAGATATTGTATCACATTAGAATGACACTAGCTGCTAAAGTGGAACTCTTATCGTAGCTTCATGCTTCATTTATAATTACTAAATTAGTAAACAGCAAATGGTAAGCAAGGAAATCATTTCTGAAACTACCACAAAATGAAAGAAAATATTAGCATTGCTATCATTCTCCCAAATGAAAACAAATTTCAAGTAAAGTACTTCTAGGTGTGCATTTATGAGAGAGAGAGAGAGAGAGAGACGCATTATAATTTCTTACCTCTCGGTAGAATTTAAGATCTCATAGTAGAAAACAGAGAAGTTCAAAGCCAAGCCAAGTCTAATTGGGTGAGTAGGAGGCAAATCTGAGCTTGCAGTGGAGGTGGCAGCCTACAATATAAATAACAATAAATACTGCCCAACTTCTGGTACAAAATCAAAATAGAATAAGAGGGCTGATGAAAGACAAAAGAGAGAGCAAAACATTTTTTTGGTTTTTTTTTTTGGGGGGGGGGGGTTGTTTCAAACACCTCATAGGCCTTAAGAGACTGATCAGCAGCTTCTGTACGATCATCTCCTGCCTTAAATTCTGACAAATAACGAAAATAATCTCCTTTCCTGTAAAAGAAAGGCAACAAATAAGGATATATTCACACTTGCAGATCTACAAAATATAAAGGCAAGATGATCCTCACATCTTGTTGTAGAAAACAGTTGATTCCCCTGTCGAGGAAGATGGAATGAGGTGCTTATCAATGACAGAGAGTATATCACTGCATATCTTTGCAAGTTCATCTTCAACCCTCTGTCTGTACTCCTTTATCCTCCTCACATTTTGTTCATTACCCTTGGCCTCCTCTTTCTGTTCAATTGAAGACAATATCCGCCAAGATGCCCTTCTTGCTCCGATCACATTCTTATATCCAACAGATAATAGATTCCTCTCCTCCACAGTAAGCTCAACATCCAACCTAGCAACACTCTTCATTGCCTCAACCATCTCTGAAATAGTAAGATGTTTTCCAATTCAAAAGGATTCCAAATGCGCTGAAGTTCCAACAAATTAGAAAAGGAGTCCTACAGATTTTTTTTCCTTTATAAAAGGCAAAGCTTCAACATCTCTTCACGGAAAATGTTTATATAAATATGTGTGCTAATTTGCCTTTCGTTTCTTCAAAAGTTGTTATAATACACAAGCAAGCAAAGAAAACCCCAGTTTTCATTAAAATATGAGCAATAACTTAGAAAACAAAAACAATTCAAACATAATAATTTCGCATCAAATTTAAAAATCAAGCATTTCATTTCTCAATAGTTTTTTTTAACTTTAATTAGTAAAAAATACTAGCAAATGCACTATCAAATCGTAGTTCTTTATGCATAGATAAGCTAGTATTCATCCACTGCTACATTCTTTTTCTTTTAAATTGTAACTGAAGAAAATATAAATACTTTACTTACACTCTCAAGTCTCAACTTCATCACCTATTTTCAGTATATTATCATCGAATCATAATCAAAGGCTCAACTATACTCTAAACTACAGATCAGGCAAGAAACCAAGTAACAAAGACAAAACGAAACGAAACAAGTCAATCAATCAAATCAGAGAAAAATAAAGGACAAATAAAGTCACGAATAAATAGAGAGATCCACCAAAATATTTACCGTCATATCTTTCAGCTTGCTCGGCGAGTCTTGCCAAGTAAACTTGTTGCTCTCTTTCCTTCTCCATCGCGACGTTTCTTTGCCTCTGAGTCTTCGATCTTTTAGATTTTGCGGTTTGGAAAAGCCTGTGGACATGAAGGGAAACTGCCTTTTAAGGAATGCCGTACTTTGTTATCTTGGATGTTGGATGTGGTTTGATGGGGGAGGGTGAATCGACGGTCCAGATTGAGTTCTCTGAGAGGGAATTATTGAATGAAAAGGTCAAAACAACCCTTGGGAAGATGAAAAATGTTTTGTGCGGGTGAGAGTTCAATCAATGCGGTGCGTGTGAGGAATTCAGGAGAAGTTTTGATCGTTTGATTGACGACGACAATGATCACATGGGGAGTAGTGATGTGACCGGAAGGGAACAACATTATTGTGAATCCGATGACTTTGTCAGATTCCTTGGATTACCGCCATTTAGTCCTTCCCACAAAATTTACTCCCTTTAATTATTTTCTTTTTGGCAAAGCGACACATTTTAAATAATTTATTATTTAAAATTATTTTTGGCAATTTAATTTGCATGAATATAGCTGCTGGCAGAGTGCTTAATGACTTGGTTAAAATTTGATTCGTTAGAATTCAATAAATGTTTAATTTGGATTGATTTTATTTGAAATTAAGCTGGACTTGAGATCATAATGAATTGAGTTGAGTAAAATTTAACTCGACTCGTTAAGTTCGTAAACAACTCGTAATTTTTTTTATATATTTTTAGTAGTTATTTTAAAAAATTATTTCATTCAAAAAATTATTAATTTATTAATAAATATTAAAAAATATAATAAATGGTTAATCTATTAATTTTTTAATAAATAACAAAAAAATACTAAGGGGCTATTTGTTTGCCTTTAATGGAATTATTAAGCGAATGTTAAACCATTCAGCATTCAGCGCGTTTGTTTCGCATCTCTGAATGATTTGGTATTGACTGATTTAGCAAAACAATGATGACTGATTTAGCAAAACAATGTTGAATGATTCAACATAAAAGTACATTCTGAATGATTCAGAGTCATTATCAAACAACATGTCATATTCAGAGTTAATTCATACAGAGCCTTTGAATCATTCAGCGCTTAATCATTCTGAAGTAAACAAACAGCCCTTAAGTTATTAATTAATTTTTACTATACTTAAAATTTAAACTTTATTTATTATTTTAATGTTTTGTGGATTACTATTTTGAAGTTTAGAATTTGAAATTGATTTATATATTCTTTTTATAATTTTTTGATTAAATTTATTAATTTATGTTTATATTAAGATTTATATAGTATTAGTATATTATACTTATATTTAAGAAAATAAGGTAAAAATTGCGACGAATTTAAGGAGCAACGAGGTGAGCAATAAGTTTTTTTTAACGAGCACGAGCCGATAAAAATTTTAACAAACTTTACGAGTAACAAGCGAGTCGAACAATAAACTTTTTTAACGAGCTCGGACTTAGCAAAATTTTAACGAGTTTTACAAATAACGAACGGAGTCGAACAACAAATTTTTTAAATAGTACGAGTCGAATATCACCCAACTTGCGATCGATTCACTAGATAATCCTATGCCGGCGGAGGTTTTCTCATGCGTTCCGGTTAATGGAGAGATCATGAAAAAAGAAGTGATAAGCAAAACGATATCGTGTCTTAACAGCAAGCACGGGTTGAGGATAATGCGATGGAGGGAACACAGCAATTGCAATGAATACAACAATGCATATGGAAAGCAAACAGCAAATTAGTAGTGAGAGTGCCAATCATTCTCTCATAAGAATGATGACTTCTGAAAGCTAAACCGATGAGTAGACAAAATTGCCAACGTTGATAAAAGGGTAAACTACGCCAATGGTCAGTCATGTTTGGGGTGGTATTCGTTTTCAATATTGATATTTAAAAAGTCACAAACTGGTCACTAATATTATCGTTTGTTATAAAATGATCACTCGACGTTAACAACTATTAATAGGTGTGACAGAAAACATAGCTGGACTGTTATACGCTGACATGGATCGTTGACCGCCACAACTAGACCATTTTAACCCGCTCTTCTTCTTCTTCAACCCAACCCCATCTTCTTCCTCAACCCAACCCCATCTTCTTCCTCAACCCATCTTCTTCTTTCTTTCTCTTCACTTTTCTTCTCCATAGCTTCCCAATCAACCCAAACATTATCCTAAAAATTAATAGCGTAATTTTTCAAATTTTTATTTATTTTAATGGAACATACCCAAAATGAAGAAAGGCGCATGGAAAGCAGACCAAGCTACTCAAGGTCACTTCTACGCCCTAATTTTATGTGTTCTTTGTTAAAATTCTGTTCTAGCACATATATGGCTAAACAATTTTTAGTAGAATCGAATAGTTCATGAAAATGTTCTGTTGATTGATGTTTGTTGCTCAGGATGCATCAGAAGAATTTCTACAAGTAGGAGCTTCGGGTTCCGGTGGTTTTGTCGACATAAATACAACATCAGCAATTCTCTTTGTAGTAATTGATTCATGTTTCTTGGTCATGCTTTACATGCTTATGTCATTCTGGTTTGTTGAAGTTCTGGTGATTCTCTTTTGCATCGGTGGAGTAGAGGTGCGTCTGTTTTCATATATTTGTATGCTTAGTTCAGGGTGGCTTATTTCTTTGATTTTTTTATTGGTAGTTCACAAGTTATTAGAGATCAATTTCTCTTTATCTCCTACAGTTTCAATAATTTTGTTGGGAGTTTTGTGATTTTACTATCGCTGCTGGTCTTCTTTCCTTGTGTTTATATGCTTTTCTTATTCCTTCTTTGATGCGTGCTTCTTTTGGTAATCTTAACCAAAATTCGATTTTTCATCATCTGCAATGTCACCTGGTTATGAATCATGAAGCCATTTCATGAAAGCTGCAATGTTATTGCACACATACATCTTGTGCACGTTGAGCACCATCTTCTATGTCTCAGCACTTCTCTGAAAAATCCGTAGGTACATGCACATCTTCAGGGGAAACTTTTTCAACTTGAAGATCTTGAATCTGTTTACCCGAAGATGCAATTGGGTTGAGGAAGAATAAGAGGTTGGGTTGAGGAAGAAGATGGGATTGGGTTGAAGAAGAAGAAGAGCAGGTCAAAATGGTCCAGCTGTGGCAGTCAACTATCCATGTCGGCATGTAACGGTTCAGCTGTGTTTCATTGGCGTAGTTTACCCTTGACAAAAAATGGAAACAAGCGGTCTAACCCGGATCTAAAACCTGAAATATTCGAATCCAAACCTGGTCGGTTTTAACTTGGGCCACCTCAATTTTAACCGAATCTCTTTTCGTGGGCTCAATCATGGGTTTTAGTTAAATATACGTGGAAAGTTATTTATCTGCAAACCAAATAAAGTAAACCCAGGATTTATATGCTAAATGTATACAACTTTTAATTTTTTTTATAGAATATAACTTTTTAAATATAAATTAAAATAATAGATCTTTATATTGTTCAAATAAGATATAGGCCCCCCGTAAATCATTCGAATTAGGAAAAATAGCATATCTAAGAAAACAACATTTTTTCGTTCACTCATTTTTAACAACGTTTGTAAATGTTAAAAGTGTGAGTTCAAATCTCACCATTTCATATTCAAATTTTATTTTGGTAAATTATGTTTTAAGTTAATTGATTAATTGAATTAGTGTGAGTTGGTTTACTAATCATTGATTTATTGCTTATAAAGTTTCTTTTTATCTATTGGAACAAATGTAATGGTTAATTCTTAGTGTGAGTTTTGAAGTTATTTTATTTCTAGGGCGAGTTATAGAATGTTAGACTCGCAATTAAGTTTAATGCTAATTTATTTCGAACTCAAGCCCTAAACCACCACGGGCCAATCCAGTCCAATTCACCCTAACTCTCACAAGATCCGGTTCAACCCCCGAAATTCTAATAGGTTGTAAGTGGGTATAGATTATGAATTTAAGGTGCTTGATTTGATTTGAGGTTCTGAGTCTATTGGGTTGGTTCGGATGAGATTAGCGGTTGGCATGATATATAAATATTACAACTTTAAGATTATTTGGTCGAGTACTTAAAATGATTGATTTTAAAGTATATCGATTATAATTGTTTAGGGTTTAGGGTTAAAAGTTGAGTTTAAATTCTTATTTTTTTCAGTGAATTTATTCTAATTTTCTACTGTTAGTCTCATCCTTTAATTTCTCTGGCCTTAAAAAGGTGTAAGACTAAAAGAGACCTACATAGACACCGTGTAATTAGATCGTGCCCCAATATATATAGGGTTAGAATTTACTTACACTGTGTATGTGCAGAACTCTTTTAGCTTTTAGGATCATTAGAGGAGAGGAAATCAAGGGCTGAGGTTGACTAATTGTTCTTTTTTCCCAAAAAAATATATTTTCATTTTCTACTGTTAATCTTAGCCTTTCATTTTCTCTCATCCAATGACTCTAAAAAGGTATAATTTTTTTTTAGTTTACACTTTGCAATTGGATCCTAACCATATATATGTTAATCTCGTGCTAAATAAATTTTTTGAAGATTATGATGAAATATAGGTAAGTATGATCTATTAACTCATAAATGATGGATTATAGGTATAGATTAGATGAATGTAAAGTTTGTAAACACGAAAATCCTAATCTAATTCTGATAAAGTAAGGTATCGACGTGTTAGATTTAGCTAGTGTGACAAAATACTTTCCAATCATTTTAATTTGACTAAATGTACACTTTGAGAGTATCAAAGGTTCAAATGGAAAAGGAAACAAAAAACCTCATTAACATCCGATTCATTTTGCATATTTTTCAGTGTTTTTGGCACACTATTCATGGCCCCTGGCATTCCCAAGAGCTATATATCCCCCGTATATCTTTTACCAAAAAAAAACTTGGAATTAATGAAAAACTGATTAATGTCCCAAATTGGCAATATATAAAACCTTGTCAAGTTCACTTCAGGAAGTAAGAGGATGGCTTCTGGTCCCCGACATAGATGGTGGTGTAGGCAGAGCTTTTTAACACCGGTTTTCTTCTTGTCGCGATCAAAATCAAGATCAACTTGAAACAAGCTTTAAATGCGTCATTAGGTAAGAAATATTTTGTATATGCTCATGGTCATGGACATTTTTTTTTTTGTAAAACGGACCTTAAATTACTTTGGTAAAAACATCCATCTTTTTTTTCATTTAAATTTCATTAAAATAAGGTTACACCTAACTCGATTAATTTATTTCTTTTTTTCCTAGAAAATACAGGATCGATATATATTGTTCAAACTTTTCTGGTGGGGGGATGTGACAAGGGAGTAGTAAGAAGTAAGATCCATAACATATAGCATGTGCATGTCATAGTAGTGCATTCAAAACTTCCCCTTTCCTGATGACAGGTATTTTGAATACTTTTTTTAATAATGCATTTTATTATGATTTGTTGGTTTTACGAGGGATTGAGAGGAACTGTGGTTGATTGCGTGAACTGAGCAGTCGTGCCAAACGCAATGATGATTGAATTATTGATCTTCCTTTATGCTGATTTCGTGGTTCTCAACATTTAGGGTAATTTTTTAGATATCACACAATAGAATATGAAAATAATAAATATTCCCCAAAAAAAGGAATATGGAAATAATAATATTAAAAAAGGGTAAAAACGTCAGTGAGGACCTAAGCAAGATAAAGACGGATAAAAGAGGCATTCACAGGTGGGCTGATATTGCACGGTACAGTCTACGACAAACAAATTTTGCTGTCTCATCATCATCTATCTGAAAGAGAAATAGTGTCGTACTCTGACTGTCAGATATCCTCTGCAAAGGCATGCAGCTTCGCCAAGTTGTCTGAAAACTGAAGAAAACCCAATCCAATCATATTTTACTTGAAATTGCTAGTAAAAAAAAACCTAACAAAACTTCCACAAAGGTTGTTTTAATCACCGTCGTGACTCGTGAGGAAATGGATCATATGAGAGTATTGTTTAGTACGAGAGATCTAGGTTGGCTTCTTTTAGTCAATGGCACCGATGACCGAACCAAGTCAGCAATGCACAGAGCACAGGCAGACACTCCAATGAAACTCTTCAACCTTAAGTCTGTAACATCAATCTCGTACGAAAGAACTGTTAAATCTGTTATCATTATATTTTTTTCAGATTATGTTCCCACGAGAAATATGCGAACAACCAATCCAATGGCGGACATAATTGGCAATTTTATATTAAAAACTTTAAATAAATAATTATTTAAAGAAATAAGATCTCCAGAAATTATTTGATCTTGCAAATAGCGTGTTAAATCCTCGCACCCTCCAACACGCGAGATATGTTCGACGTGGGTGTACTTTCCAGGTAAGTCAATAAAACAATTAGATAAAACGACCTCGTGCATTGCGAAGCGCGAGGTAGCATTTATGATCCAAAATATCATGAAATTTATAGGGGACCTCCCGACTTGCAAAGCTTGAAGACAATAGATTCCATACCCTCCCTTTAGTGTGCATAGCCTTGTTTGGATACTATTTCCGGGTGGGAAATTGATTGTTTTTTAATTTTTAATTATAAACGCTTAGTGTTGCAATTTATCTTTAAGGTGACTATAATATCATCATATACAAGATATTTTAAATGGGATAAAAATGACGTTGAAAATGGTTAGAATCTTGGTTTTGTGAAGGAAGAAAAAAAAATGGTTTGATAGACATATTGGAGTATTATTTTTAGCTTGTAAATATGAGTGATTTCAGAATTTATATGCTTACAAGTATAGTATTGCAATTTATATTTATGTTAAGGCTAATTTGGCCATATACTAGATATTTTAATGGGGTAAAAATCGTGTTGGAAAATATTGGAATGCATGATTTGGTGCATAAAGAAATAAAAAAATTTGAAAACTAAGTAATATGAGTTTTTAATTAAAAACAAATAATGCAGAAAGCCCATTTAATTTATACGTGGGCCTGAACAATTGGGACATTTATTCTTCGTGTGTCCAGGATTCCTACATATAGATCATAATTTCGGTTGTTCGGTTCTTTCTTGATGTTCGACCAAATCCTCGTCACAAAAAATTCGGTTGACCATGGACGACCGATTTTTTTCATCGTAGTGCATAATCTGAACGTATTGTAGGTTCATCATCAGCTTCATCTGGATCCTATTAATTTCTAATGGGAGAGAACTCGTATTCATAAACATTGAATATAGTTTCAAGTAAGTAAACTCGATCAACGAATCTCATGTAGGGTATCCGAACAGAAGAAACAACAACAATGATATACGTACATAGGTATTTGAAAGTTTGGAAGAATCTGCACTCGCATGTTTTTTCTCTTAAATTAACCACGTATGCTTGTGTTGTATGCCTTCCAATGGCCTCACAAATTTTGATACACGAAATAATGACATTTCGCGAGAGAAGCATATGACACTCATCGAGTTGGAATGCTGTTGAAATGTTTGTAATTTTTTGAGGATGTCTGGGTGAATTTGGTGGCCACCTGCCATCCAGTCAGCTGCTTGCCTTCCCAAGGTTGCGAAAAGGGTTGTTAGTCGATAATATGTCGTTTTGACAACGGACGTGATAGGCAAATGGCACACTCTCTTTAGTGATGAATTTATTGCCTCAGCCAAGTTCGTTGTTATGTGACCACACCGTCTGCCCCTATTAAAAGATCGAAGCCATTTCTCCTTTGGGATTCTAGCAAGGTAATTGAAGTCTTCAGAATTCACGTGTCTTAGTTCCTGCATCAGATCCTCAAACTCACGTACTGACTGTGTGTAACCTATCAATAAAAAGTAGAACAATTAATTTGAAATAATTTTTGTAAAGACATGGTAACTCGAAAAGGGTGAAAGACGTACCCATTCGAAATACCATTAGACGCTCATTTTGACTCTTGAACTTCTGCAAATAGTTTGCAGCAATATGTCGTAAACAGTACAGTTAATAAATATTAGGGGTTGGTAAGACGGACCCATACGTTGGAGTGCGTATTTGATACCAGTGCCTCTGTTAGAAATAAGACAAATCACATCATCTCTATCATGTATCACATGTGATAGAACATATGTTTGTAATTTCTTAAGGAAGAATTCCCAAGAGTCGATATATTCATTTTCAACAATTACGAAGGTAATAGGAATAGATTTTCAACAATTACGAAGGTAATAGGAATAGATTTTCTGTTGACGTCTTGTGCAACCGTCAATAAAATTATTTGAGTGTATCAACCATATAACCAAGTGTCGTCGATTTGAACAATTAGCTTGCGGTGTCAGAATGCATTAATGCACTGCATAAAAGTCTAAAAGATCTGGTAGATCTGCAAACAACTTATATAACACTATCATTTTCGTACGTCAGACTGCTTCCAATTTTACAACTGTTCCCGAAATGTGTTTCTGCATCAGTTTAAGCCATGACTATAATTCGTTGTATGATTACTCCCGTTAGCCGAACAATTTTTGTTGAGCCCAATACCTTACATACCATGTTTTTTGGTAGTCAACTGTGTACCCGTATAGCGATGTAACTGAAGCAATACATGTCACAATCGTAACACGTAGATTTGATTCGAGTAACGGAATGAAGACTTCAAAAAGCACTTATACATCCAAGTTACGATGATCTTGATTCAGGATGTTGGTGGTACATGTGTGTGATTGGACTTATTTTGTGTGTTTTCAAAGGTTGTTTATTGTCTTCAACCATGATACACGAACCCTCCAATTACATCCCTACTTATTGTGGAGAAATTCAGTGATGTACTTATCCACATCAATTTTTTCCACAATTGATGTGATAGAGCGACGTATGTTGCAGTTTTTTTATTGTAGCCACAACTTGTTCTTTTGTCCTAAAACTCATTCTTAAAAAGAGTAAATAAAATTGCCAACTTACCAATAAACAAATAAAAATAATTAATAAAAAATTAAAACATTATATTAACCTAAAAACCCATTCCAACATAGAGATCACCATCACTAAATTGATTGTATTGCTCAATGTGTGAGAATTGAACAAATTCAAGAGCGTTGAATGCTTTCATATAAATTGTTGTAAAGTACAATGGTAATTGGTAATAAGAAATAGACGTTGCAGCGAGTGGAACTGTTGTAGCTGCGCCATATTCTTCATTGTCTTATGCTTCTGGTAGCATGTCAAGGTCTTATGGTTCTTCATATAAGGGGCCTAACTCATCACCATCGAGTCTGGGATCTCTTATTGGTTCTTCTTCAGAATGATCCCCCTCAAAGTGGAATAGTTCAGCCTCGTTTAAATCAAAGTTAGCAGCTATTGTAGGTGTTCGTCGATCACGAGACCACTCATGAACTGGTTCCCCAATATCAACGTCACGTACACTAGTAAAAGAATGTCTCTCTATATGTGTAGATATGTTATCCGCAGAAGAGATATACGTTGAATATTATCCGTCTTGGGAATTCTTCAACTGTGTATATCTTGTACGTTAATGGTTCTAACGACGTCAATAGTCGATACTTCAAGGGTAACAATTTTGTATTGCGAGCATGTGGGACATTTTTCTTCACTTCATTCATCAACTTATTATACGCTAACTTTGTTGGTAGCATTATTGTCAAAGTGTGTGCGGACTGAAACACGACACCGAGAGATGTATCATCGATCATTTCACCATCATAATATACCAAAGCAATAAGACTTTCTCTCCTCAAAATTTTAGCTAATTTGTTGCCCAATAATACTTAATTACAGTTGTTTTATTGGCATTCAAGAACCTCGTGGGTTGCAAGAACTGATTTCCAAATAACGCGGGTTGTAGGAGATCCTGGTATCTCGCGTTTTGCAAGATGCGTGGTTCCGCTAATGTACTATAGATATCGCGGGATGCAGGGTGAGATTTTCGC
Organism: Hibiscus syriacus; assembly: GCF_006381635.1. Lineage (NCBI taxonomy): Eukaryota > Viridiplantae > Streptophyta > Magnoliopsida > Malvales > Malvaceae > Hibiscus > Hibiscus syriacus. The sequence goes on along the minus strand of NW_024063519.1, from coordinate 2,047,464 downwards.
TGAAAATATTTTGATTAACTCAAAATAAAATAGTTTTGTACAAATATTTTAGTTTTGAATAATGAAATAAATAACAGCTAATAATACCTATGTCCACCAGTTCAACATCGTTGTGGACGACGAGTCTGACGCGGATGTAACTGTGGTTCCTCTTCCTCTTCAGTAATATCATCATCAGGACGGACAACTGTATATGGAATCGACCCACAACTAGTACTGGAATCGGGACCGGTGTAAAATATGCTCGGCGGCGACGTCTGCTCAACAACACCAAATCCAAAGTTAGCCACCAATTGTGTCGGCGGTGAATTCAACTGGTCAAAGACATCGGTGAGGAAACCTTTCGAGAACTTCCTCTTTTGTTGAAATATTGATTGAGTCAAGTGGGTGAAGACAAGGTCAGGGTGTGTCAACGGTGTCTGAGGAAGTCCTTGTGTTGTTATTGATGAGGAGTATGCACCTTGTTGTATTCTTTTTCTCTCTCATGACTCTCCCCATGTTGACTCCCCATCCGTGGGTGACTCTATGAAGGAACATATAATTCTCGCGCTTGCTCCTCATTGGTTAATATATGTGGCATCCCATATTCTTGGTACCACCGCATATAATTATATGTCACGTTGTGGTCGAAGATGGGTTGAGTCATGGGCGTCCTCTCGATCTTCGGACCCACTCGTTTAGATACACCGCATTATGGTCTGCCCGATTAATTTTCGTATTCCCTTGTCGCGTCAACCGATACAACTCATCCAAGCAAGGTGGATGTGACAAAATTGATTGGACACAATTAAATTGTTGAATAACGCACTTGGTAGGATGTCACTCGACTATCTCGTACAAGATCAACGGGATTGACATGATGTACACGGGCGCATTAGTCACCCGAATCTCATGCGGTATACAGTCGACAATAGTAGCATCGCAATAAGGCGTCCATAGGAACTATAAAATTAAAATTACATAACTTTGTTAGATAAAAACCTCAACTATATTAAATTATTCTAAAATTATAAGATAAAAGTCGAAGGAAAATATTTTATTATGTTATGTCCAAACTTATCGATCAAGAGTCTGAAGTCTAATTGATGTGTTGGTAAGTGAGCGTAAGAGGTTTCATCAGTCTACCTATCATTAATATAATAGAATTGTATTATTTGTTAGTAATATTATAAAAATAGATAAAAATTATTTTTTACCTCTTAAGTAACGAAAATTCATATGGGGCATGTGTTTTAAGGATCGGGCATAAAAATGTCATTTAGATCCAGACCCACGACTGCAACAACTATAAACACCCTCCAATAACATTTTTCGTCGGATCAACGACTCTAAAAAGCTGCTGGAATAAAAATGTCAAAACTGCGAATACTCAACTTATATTTATTGAATCACTCAAATTTTGCAAATGATTCAACCACATCAGATGCACCTTATTTCAGATTTGTCTAGCATTAAAATTCTCCCAATAACTCATAGTATATGCATACGAGCAAATCGCTTCAAAAAATTAATAAAATAATATAACTACTTAATTTCCAAAAAATTAAATAAATAAATTGAAATATTAATAAATATTCATATATAAAAACATTTATATTTATCTCCTTCACTTCATGCTCCATATTCTGGGTAGGTTCGTAAAATTTTCATAAAAAAAATTTAATTTTTATTTTTCCACCATCGCTGCATCATCAGGCGAATCAATTCCGAGCATACGTTTCTAGGGGAGCCTGAAACACCAGTAATAGCTACTTCATTAATATGCATCCCAAATGAAATGTAACATCTTGCAGGATAATAGTTGCCTCCCCATACGGTAAAGAAAAGTGTGTGTCTCCGATCTTCATCTTTCCACCAACGCATTTATAAGTGAAGGACGCTACTTCACACCGTCACCAGTTATACTACTGATATATCCGAAACCCGTTAAATGTAAATAGTCAATAATATCCGCATCAAGCGGTGTCACACGATTTATATGGCACTCTAATACGCGTTCATATCCCTACAAAATATAAATATTAAAAAATTATTTAATTACCAAAAAAATAAACTAAATTAATCTATAAATAAATAGTAAAAATATAAAATAATATTAATTAATTTACCTCATAATTTCGCCTCCAATAATTGAATACATGACTTTGATCATGTCTCAACAGACTCGCCGCCATAATATGAAATATTTGAATCTTTGAATATATGAAAGGGATGTGTATGGTGATGAATGGGAGTGAATGGCTCTATTAGCTATTCTCACACTCGAGAAAACGCGGTTTTAAATGCAACTTGCGTCCTACAAGATGCAAGTTACGTTGTAAACACACATAATTTATTATGTTCCCATTATCTCGCGGTTTGCAAGTTTCGAGATTGCTATCAACTTTTATCTTTTAAATTTCAAAAGATATTATAATTATAATATTATTAATTATTTATTATATTTAATATTTTACACATATAATTTTTTATTATTTCAAAATTTATAAAATATATTAGAATTATTTTTTATAAAATATCTATTTTAATTACTATATATATTATTATATTTTAATTATTTATTATATTTAATAATATTATTATTATTATTATTATATTTATTTATTATATTCATTTAATTTCTACGTTTCAAATTAGACTATTATACAAAATTCGAAAGAACATCGCGCTTTGCAGGTAGCGAGGTCTCCCATAAATCTCTTGGCTTACTTGGAAAGTGCGCCCACGTCGGACGTATTTCACGTGTTGGAGGGTGAGAAGATTTAATACGCGGTTTACAGGCTTTGAGATTGTTCGATGTAGAAGATTTGGGGTTATTCTTTCAAATAATTTATGATTGCCTTATTTTTCAAATTATTATTTATTTGGGTTTTTAATATAAAATTGCCCACATATTTTCGATAAATATTTTTTTGTAAAATAATAATAAGATCGTCCGTACACTACAGTAAAACGAAATTACATAAAAGTAGAGTATAAACTACACTGGTAGTAATGAATATTTTGGATACTTTACCTTTGGTCACTAAACTTTTAAAACTTATACTATAATCACTAATCTTTTAATTTACCTTCATTACAATCATTGCTGTTAAAAAATATTGATATGACACGTTGCATTGTTCTTCCATAAAAACCTTCACTTTCCAAATTAATAGTCATAGCCAAGATTTAATCATCGATGAACTAAGCGGTCGTCGATCAATTCCAACTGTGGACTGACTTTATTTGATTAAAAATAACTTAATTAAGTTCAAGTTGATCCAATAGTTAATAGTGATATATCAAAAAGATTTACCTTTCAATTTTTATTAGATTGTCATCTCTTTTCATCTTTGCTTCTGCCATTGTTTAATTTTTTGTTATTCAAAAGATCATCAAACTACTCATATTATTTTTATCTTTCTTTTCTTCAATTCAAACTCGTCAAAAAATCTTTCAATCTCCACAAATTTCAATCAAAATTTAAAAGCCAAAACTTTATGATCTATCCTTGTTAACCATCATATTAACTTAAAACCTAACTATGCTAATATTCTTGTCAAATAAATCTTTTTCACTATTTGGATTAATCAACGACTACTCAGTTCATAAAAAAAATTAGCCTTTGTTGTAATTACAAATTTGAAACCTTAGCTTTTTTTTTTGGAATAAGACTTTAGCATGTCATACCATTCTCTTAATTACGCTTAATTATAGTGGAAAAAATAATTAAGTGGTTGTAATAAAAGTTTTAAAAGTTTAGAGACTGAAGTTTTTTTTTTTGGGGGGGAAAGACCACAGTTAAAGTACGCTAAAAGTTCAATAACTAATGTTGTAGTTAACCAAAGTATAATGTTAATATTAATTATTTATGGGGAAGATGACAAAATACGATGCATGAGGGCGTAGTGAAATTTATTAATTTATGGTAGCATTTTTTAAAAGGTAGGTTGAGATTCCATTCAATGGACACGTATCAACCACTATGCAATCGTTACAACCGTGTTTCATGCGCGTATGTTGTTTTAGTATTGTCGTAACCGGTTTTTGTCCTGGCACGAAATATTAAATTTGGCGGGGAAATTGATGTGAATAAATGGTTTTGAAAATAATTTGGGAGTCGCCATCGGCCTTTTGGGTCAGGTAGGTCGAATACCTAAAAATATTTTTTTTTTAAAAGAGTTTTAAGAAAACATCAATTAAAAAATTAAACTGATCTGCGTTTATAACCAAAAATTCATTCTTTTTAATAATAAAAAGGGATTCGTGGTCGATTACGTTTAGGGAAGGATTAGCACCCCTACAACGCCCAAAATTGGTACTTTTTAATTTTAAATTGTCTCTATTATTAAAATTTAAAAATTCAAAAATATATTTAATTTTTAATCCTATTATTTTCAAAAATTATATTAAAAAATATCCGAAAAGAACTTCTAGGTGCTTTAAGACAGTTCTTTTCTTTGATATTGATAAATATTAATTTAAATAATATTGTTTAATTTTTTAAAATATTAGAATAGGACATCCAGTTGTATTAAGACTGTCCTTTTCTTCGATATATATAAAAAATATTAAAATAATTTATTAAAAAATATGATTTATTATTCATTATATATTTATGACTATATAATAATAGTAAAATTATTTAAATATATAAACAATTAAAACAATAAAAATACAATTAGAACAATATATTTAAAAGTGGTAAAATAAATGAAAATATTTAAAATTAGTGACTAAATTATAGTAAAAATTAAAAAAAAAACCTAATTCATAATTAATCAAAATTATAGGGTTTAAACATGTTATTTTCGTATTTTATTAATTTAGTGACTAATTTAAAACTATATAAAATTCGAATATCATATTAAAATAAATTAAAAATATATACTCGGGATTAAAATATTATTTATCAAAATTAAAGGACTAAATATGAAATTTATCTTAAATATATTATTAATACGGTTAATGGCTAAAATATAAATAAATAAAATGTAGAGACCAAATTAAAAGAATCAAAAATTCGATTCAGTGACTAAAAGGTAAAGATTACAAACTAAAGGGATGACGGAAGAGGTTAATCTTTTTATTAATTACGGACAGATCCCTCCCCAAAACGGCGTCGTTTGGGGAGGGCTATTTAAGTCCATTCATAGCTGGCCCGAAGGGCCAGCAGCTCATTTCTTTCTTCTTCTTCTTCTCTCAAAAACGAGAGAAGAAGCTCTCTCTTCCTTCTCTCTAGCTTCCCTCATCGGAGGGAAGCTGGTTATCGGTCGGCCACCGTGGGCCACCGTCAAAACCACCGCCGGCCACCATATACGGTGGCCGGAAATTATAAATCCCACCCTAAATTAAAGCCTGGTTTTCCCTAAAGCTAGATCCATAGGTTTTTTAGCCTAAAATACTACTGAAATGCGTAGATCTAAAGTTTATACCTTCGACCTTTGACTTTCCGATGGCTCCAAAAAGGCTCTGATGACCAACGGTTCCCTCGGTAAGTTTCTTTTCTTCCTTTTTCCTTTTGTTTTTGCTCTGTTGTGGTGGACTGGGATCGTTGGTAGCTGTTGTTTTCTCTGTTTTTTTTCGATTCTATTTCTCTCTTCTTTTTTTTTTTTGTTTCTGTGTCTCGTTCTGTCCCTCCTTTTTTGTCTCGCAGGTGGGTGGTGGCTTTTATAGCCACCACCGGTGCGGTCATCGGACCGGTCCGAAGAGAGGGCTTCGGTGAGTCACCGGACTACCAGTGGTGACTCACCTCGTAGCCTTGGTGTGGACGGCCGGTGTTGATCTTCTGGAGCCTTCATTCGGGACGTGGCAGCGGCGGAGGCGTCGGCAGTGGGCCATTGGACCACTTGGCAGTGAGGCGGCGGCTGGGATTCTGGAAGCTTCAGAGGCGGCTGGGTGTGGCTAGGGTTTAGAAACCCTAGCTGAAACCTTACTAATTGTTTAGGGTTTCTGGTTGTCTGGACCGGTTCCGGTTGGTTTGTAACTGGGCCGGTCCAGTTGTAATTATTTATTAAATAATAATAATAATAATAATAATATATAATATTAATAATAATAATAAATACTAATAATAATAATAATAATAATAATAATAATGCTAATAATAATAATAATACTAATAATAATAGTAATGATAATAATAATAATATTAATAATGATAATAATAATATTAATAATAATAATAATAAAATGGATAAAAAAAAATAGTATCTTCAGCTGCCCCTCTTTGCTCATTCTTGTGTTAACAAGAATAGGGCAAAGATGAAAAGATAATAAAATTTTTATCCATTTGACTTTACTTTGATTATAATGGAGATATTGAGTAAATTCTTCTCTCTCCAAATAAGTTCTTCTTATTATGAACTCTCTGCTGGGGATGATGATGACCTCCTTTCTGTGATAGAGTCATTCAAAAGGTTGAATAAACTCTTGATGAGTTCTTCTCATTATGAACTTTCTCTTCCTTCTTCAGATGAGTTCTTCTCATTATGAACTTTCTCTGGAAAAGATGATCCACCAAATGATGGATTCAGGTAAAAGGTTGAACAAATTCTTCTCATTATGAACTTCTTCTTCCTTCTTCAGATGAGTTCTTCTCATTATGAACTTTCTCTGGAAAAGATGATCCACCAAATGATGGATTCAGGTAAAAGGTTGAACAAATTCTTCTCATTATGAACTTCTTCTTCCTTCTTCAGATGAGTTCTTCTCATTATGAACTTTCTCTGGAAAAGATGATCCACCAAATGATGGATTCAGGCAAAAGGTTGAACAAGTTCTTCTCATTATGAACTTCTTCTTCCTTCTTCAGATGAGTTCTTCATTATGAACTTTCTCTGGAAAAGATGATCCACCAAATGATGGATTCAGGCAAAAGGTTGAACAAGTTCTTCTCATTATGAACTTCTTCTTCCTTCTTCAGATGAGTTCTTCTCATTATGAACTTTCTCTGGAAAAGATGATCCACCAAATGATGGATTCAGGCAAAAGGTTGAACAAGTTCTTCTCATTATGAACTTCTTCTTCCTTCTTCAGATGACGAGTTCTTCTCATTATGAACTCTACCTTGCAATGTTAATCTTTCAAATGATAGATTTGAATCTTTGCTAAAATCTTTGAAATTCCTTTGACAAATGTAGATGTAGATATAATGTCACAGAACCTCTCGAGAATAAAACTCAATAGTATAGGCTCTTGAAAAGCTTGTATTCAGGCAACATGTTAATCCTGATAGCAACTCATCTGATTATGAAGTAATCTTTCAGGATGATTTCACAGATATCGGTAGTTCTTCTAATACCGAGAAAATCTTGAATTCTGATTCTGATGAGGAGAATAAACTGTTATATTTGACAAAAATGGGATTCTCAAAGGCTGAAACTTCAAATAGCTTTCTTCCGGTAAAAGATGGGAAGCCATTACGTGATGATCCCAGTTACAAGCAAAGGCTAAACTTGTGCTATGATTTTTGGGAAAGGAATAAGCAAAAGAAGCTTGAAAAGAAACTTCTTAATGAAGACGATCATGCAGTTCATCTTTTAATTCTAATGATTGGTTCTGTAGTTCCTACCAAACCAGATCAGATAACTCAAAGAACACTTCCAGAAGATGCTATTCTGTCTAATCAGATCAGATAACTCAAAGAACACTTCCAGAAGATGCTATTCTGTCTAATCAGATCAGATAACTCAAAGAACACTTCCAGAAGATGCTATTGGCAAATTCATCTTCTAAATTCACTGATTGGTTCTGTTAAACCAGATCAGATAACTCAAAGAACACTTCCAGAAGATGCTATGTTCTGTCCAACCAGATTAGATAACTCAAAGAACACTTCCAGAAGATGCTATTGATAAATTCATCTTCTAAATTCACTGATTAGTTCTGTTAAACCAGATCAGATAACTCAAAGAACACTTCCAGAAGATGCTATGTTCTGTCCAACCAGATTAGATAACTCAAAGAACACTTCCAGAAGATGCTATGTTCTGATCAACCAGATCAGATAACTCAAAGAACACTTCCAGAAGATGCTATTGATAAATTCATCTTCTAAATTCACTGATTAGTTCTGTTAAACCAGATCAGATAACTCAAAGAACACTTCCAGAAGATGCTATGTTCTGTCCAACCATATTAGATAACTCAAAGAACACTTCCAGAAGATGCTATTGATAAATTCATCTTCTAAATTCAATGATTGGACTAAGATATCACAACATTTATTTGATGTAGAGCCAGAATTTGTAGATTCGAAGCATTTCCATGCTGTTACGCTAAAAAAAAAGTAATATTCATAATCTGCCAACAGAGTTTTCTCTATCATGCTTCATTCATGTGCTGATGCTTTTTCATTGACAAAGAATGAGGGCTTTCATGGGATCAAAGAACAAAGTTGAACTGTTTATAAACATGTACATGAAATGCCAAATTGACAGAAAGGATCTGTAAGGCTTTTGAAGCTTATGACAATGAGCCACCTTCGAGTGTCCAGAAGTATGTTCTTGATGAGTGCTGAAAATGGAATCTGTTTCCTAGTAATATCAATGTCTTGTTTCTTTTTGCTGGAATCAGTACTGCAAAGATCATCTTCTACTGTTTTGAAAACAGATGTGCAAGAACTGAACGGTGGTCGATTGGAGCAATTGATGAGTAGATTTGGTGGATTCGACCTTGTTGTCGGTAATATCTAACATAACACCCTTATTGTTCAAAATGGTGATGATTTGCTTATTTTGTATTCCATGTATTTAAAAAGTATTAACATAAAGTGATATTCAGAAATCTTTAATTTATTTCAAAATTATGTTAATTCAATAGAAAAGAATAAATTGAATTTCAAAAATAAATTGAATCTCAAATAAATTGCACTTGAAATAGATAAAATTGTATTCAAAGTTATGACAAGCATAAGAATAAAAATTCAAATGTCTCAACAAATTATAAGCATAAATATTTCTAAATTAATCAAGTTGACACAATTTAGAGTAATGATGGAAGCTTTTGTCTGGAAGATCTCAAACGTTGTCAAAATGCTTGTAGATGTGAAGCTTCTTCCAAACCATCAAAATCTTAAGAGAGTTCAATTGCCAGATGCCTAATATCAACCTGCATTTGAGCCGCCTTTTCAGGTTTTCAACTCAAATCCTTCCTTTGGTTACAAGATGCCCTTTGCGGGTTTTCACCTTGACCCCTTTTTTCTTTTTCTTTTTCTTTTTCCTTTTTTTTTCTTTTCTTTCTCTTCTTTTTCTTTTCTTTTTTCTTTTCTTTTTCTTCAAGCATAATATTTCTTGACAGAATCTGAGTTTATTGGATTTTTCAGAATTTTTCCATCCATTCTGCCAAGATCAATGCTCCTCCGGAAAAGGCCTTTTCACAACGTATGGCCCTTCCCAATTAGGCATCCATTTCCCACGGAAATCTTTATGTATAGGCAAGATCTTTTTTAGTACTAGATCACCCTCTTGGAATTCTCTTGGATGTACTTTTTTGTCATGAGACTTCATCATCCGTTTTTGATACATCTGTCCATGGCAAATAGCTTTCAATCTTTTCTCCTCAATAAGGTTCAATTGATCAACTCTAGCTTGGATCCATTCAGATTCATCCAGTTTTATTTCTCTCAATATTCGGAGCGATGGAATCTCAACTTCAATTGGTAAGACTGCTTCCATCCCGTAGACTAAAGAAAACGGTGTTGCCCCAGTAGATGTTCGAACAGTAGTTCGGTATGCATATAGAGCAAAAGGTAACTTCTCGTGCCAATCTTTGTAGGTTTCAGTAGTCTTTGTAATGATTCTCTTGATGTTCTTATTTGCTGCTTCAACTGCCCCATTCATCTTTGGACGATATGCCACTGAATTTGCATGTTTGATCTTAAACTGTGCACAAAGTTCGGTCATCATTTTGTTGTTCAGATTCAGAGCATTATCTGTAATGATCCTTTCTGGTAGGCCATACCGGCAAACTATCTCTTTCTTTATGAATTTGCAGACTGTGGATCTCTTAATATTGGTATATGACGCAGCTTCAACCCATTTGGTAAAATAATCAATTGCCACAAGGATGAAGCAATGTCCATTTGATGCTTTTGGTGTGATTGCCCCAATGACATCTATTCCCCACATAGAAAATGGCCAGGGTGCTGTCATTACATGTAAAGGAGATGGGGGTACATGAATCTTGTCTGCATATATCTGGCATTTATGACATTTCCTTGCATAATCAATGCAATCTGTGTACATGGTAGCCCAATAATATCCATATCTCATTATTTTTCTGGCCATGGAAAGACCATTTGCATGTGTTCCACATATTCCACTGTGTACTTCTTCAATGACATTTCGAGCTTCACTGGTATTTAAACATCTCAACAGCATTTGATCACTGCTTCTTCTATACATAATCTCTCCATCAAGAAAATATCCAGCATCCATTCTTCTCAAGGTTCTTTTATCAATTTCTGATGCATTTGGTGGATAACTTTGATTTTTGATATATTGCAGGATATCATGATACCATGGTTTACCATCTACCTCTTCTTCCACACTATAACAATGTGCAGGAATTTCATATACTTGTATTTTGATTGGCATCATATCAACCTTCTTAGTTGCTTGAAACATAGCAGCTAATGTAGCCAAAGCATCTGCCATTTGATTTTCTTCTCGAGGGAGATAATTGAAGGTAACTCTCTCAAATTCTTTCACTAATTCGAGTGTAAAATTTCGGTATTCCAATAATTTGGGATCTTTTGTTTCCCATTCTCCTCGTAATTGATACACCACTAACGATGAATCTCCATATATCTTGAGAAATTTGATTTTTCTTTCTATAGTTGCTTTCAACCCCATGACACAAGCTTCATATTCTGCCATGTTATTGGTGCAAAAGAACTCCAGTCTACTTGTAAAGGGATAATAAACATTTTCAGGAGAAATCAACACTGCCCCGATTCCTCGTCCCAAAGCATTAGATGCTCCATCAAAATAAAGCTTCCAAGTTGCAAATTCATCATTTATTCTGACTTCTTCATTCATGGATATGCACAACAAATCTTCATCGGGAAAATTGAAGTTCAAAGGCTGATAATCATTTGATACACTGGCGAGAAAATCAGCTATAACACTTCCTTTTATCGCTTTTTGGTTGACATAGATATATCAAACTCAGATATAACATCTGCCATCTAGCCATTCTGCCTGTCAAAGCTGGTGATTCCATTAAGAACTTCAAAGGATCAAGTTTTGATATCAACCAAGTAGTATGGTATAACATATATTGTCTGAGTCTTCGAGTAGTCCACACCAAAGCACAACATAATTTTTGTATTGGTGGATATCGAACTTCACAATCAGTAAATTTCTTGCTCAGATAATAAATAGCTTTTTCTTTCCTTCCTGATTCATCATGCTGTCCTAGTACACATCCCATCGAATTTTCGAAGACTGTCAAATAGAGAATTAATGGTCTATCAGGCATTGGTGATACTAAAATTGGGGCATTGGATAAATATTTCTTAATAATATCCAAAGTTTCCTGACATTCTTCATTCCAGACTTCAGGATTGTTCTTTCGAAGTAATTTGAACACTGGATCACATTTGTCAGTCAATTGAGAAATGAACCGAGATATATAATTTAATCTCCCCAAAAAGCCTCGAACTTCTTTTTTTGTGTTGGGTGGTGGAAGATCTTGAATTGCTTTTACTTTATCTGGATCAATCTCGATTCCTTTTTTGCTGACTACAAATCCCAAAAGTTTCCCAGAAGTTACCCCAAAAGTGCATTTTGCGGGGTTGAGCTTTAATTGATACTTCCTCAACCTCTGAAAAAGCTTTCTCAGATTTTGAATATGTTCTTCTTCTGTTCTGGATTTGGCAATCATGTCATCTACATATACTTCAATCTCTTTGTGCATCATGTCATGAAACAAAGTTACCATGGCTCTTTGATACGTTGCCCCTGCATTTTTCAATCCAAATGGCATCACTTTATAGCAGAATGTGCCCCACATGGTTATAAATGTTGTTTTCTCCATGTCTTCAGGATTCATTTTTATCTGATTATATCCTGAAAATCCATCCATAAATGAAAACCATGCATGCCCTGCAGTATTGTCCACCAATGTATCTATGTGGGGTAATGGAAAACTATCTTTCGGACTAGCTTTGTTGAGATCTCTGTAATCCACGCACATTCGAACTTTTCCATTTTTCTTTGGTACGGGAACAATGTTGGCTACCCATTCTGGGTATTTAGATGCTTGTAGGAAACCTGCATTGATTTGTTTCATCACTTCTTCTTTGATTTGCAACAACATTTCTGGCCTCATTCTTCTGAGCTTTTGTTGGACCGGTTTATATTCTGGATTGATTGGAAGCTTATGTATCACTATATCTGTGCTCAAACCAGGCATATCTTGATAAGACCATGCAAATATATCTTTGAACTCTTGAAGGAGATTTATCAATTCTTGTTTTATCTGGATTGTCAGAGTAGTACCAATTTTCACCTCTTTTCTTTCTTCATCTGTTCCCAAATTCACAGTCTTAACCTCTTCCTTGTGGGGTAGAATTTGTTTGTCTTCTTTTTCTACCAATCTTAATAGTTCAGTAGGAACATCACATTCTAGTTCATCTTCACAACCATTGATTTCTTCCAGACATATAGGCTGCTCTAAATTTATCACTGGATTAAATTTAGGAATACACATGCTATTAACACTGTGACACCTGCAAATTTAAATCGGAACATTTCCGAAAGAATAGTAAATTTATGAAATGTAAAAATGTAATAAAATGTAAAGAATGATGCCATCTGAAAATTTTAAAGAAAATTTCTTATATTTAACATAATTTCTTTTACAAGATAACAAAAAGTTTTCATATTTTTGAGCTAAACATAAGATTAGTTCTGAATATTACTCTGCATTAATATTAAAACTATAGGAAGATCTTCAGTGGTCCAATTGGTGAGTGTTTCTCCAGGAAGACATGGTCGAATCCTATCCAAGTACTTGCCAGTCTTGTTGTCATTCATGATCATGTTAATAAATAATCCATTCATAGCTTCTTCAACTATGTCTTGATCTTTTGTCAACTTTTCCTTTTTTAAAAGCTTCAACAAGCTGCTGTTCCACATTAATTGTTCCCCCTGATCTGAATATGGTTTTCAATTGTGGGAAAGACATGTATTTCCAAAGGATTTCTCCTCCTTTCAATTTTGCCTTTCTATCTTCACATCTTCTTTCATCTCTTTGTTCCTTTGCTGAAAATTGGGCTTAAACCCTAGCCCAAAACGGTCTTTTTTTCATCTTTATACTGATAGGAACTGAAATCCCTTGAAGATTCTTTCCTAGACCTCTTCCAGCTTTAGCTCCGATGCCTAAAGTTTGTTGTACCGTCATCTTGGTGCAATCAGACAATCTGGGATATGGAATTTTCCTTCCTTCTGCAACAAAAGTTGTATTTACAAATTCAAGAGCTCGAAAAGAACATTCAAGAGCCTCATCATTGGTGTCGATATATGGAACATCGCTTGTTAGACGCAATGATTTCTTCTTCAGCACTGACACATATTAGTTTGTCCATCAACAACAAATTTCAATTTCTGATGTAATGAAGAAGGAACGGCTCCTGCTGAATGAATCCATGGCCTCCCTAATAGACAATTATGTGGGGGGATGTCCATCACCACAAAGTCAATATTGTACACGACTGGGCCGATTAATAACGGTATTTCCATTTTCCCAAGCACTTCTTTTTGGGTACCATCAAAGGCTCGTACCACATTCTGATAACTCTTCATGTGTGATTGATCCAGAGGCATTCTTTGAAGTGTAACTAGAGGCATCAAATTGAGGGCAGACCCATTGTCAATCAATACTCCTGGCAACACAGACCATGACAATGTGTCGTGATGTTTAAAGCTTTTACTGACCCCATTCCGCCTTCTGGTATTTCATCATCTGTGAAGGTTATGTAATTGTCGGCGGCTATATGTCCCACAATTCTGTCAAGTTTATTGAGGGATATATCTTCAGGGATAAATGTCTGATTGAGAATTTTCATCAAAGCATTCCTATGCGCTTCTGAATTCATCAAAAGATCAAGAATAGAAATTCTCGCCTGTTGTTTGTGTAGTTGTTCAACCACACTATACTCACTATGTTTCAAGAATTTCAAAAATTCTTGAGCTTGCTTTTCTGTCACAGGTTCATTGAATGCTGGAAGGGATTCATCTTCAAATACCTTCTGAGGTATTGCCACAGCTTTTCCTTTTGCTTTCACTTGTTCTGAAGCATTAGATGTTTCGGGAGAGTAACATCTCCCACTTCTCGTAAAGAAACCGACTTCGCTCACTGCTTCAGATGTCGATGTTGTACTCAAACTCTGTTTTTTCTCTTCTGTTTTATCTAAGAAATAGGTCCTCCTACCATTGAAACATGGGTAGTATAATTCCAAGGTACCCTGCGGGTATCTTTGTATGGAAATGGTAGAGGAGTGGTAATGACTACTTTTGGCCTTATTGGTGCCGGAATCACCGTGGATGATTTCACATTAATGATCACAGGATCATTTATTCTTTGATTTGGTTTAGAATCTTCTGATGAGCAAACATCATTTTCTTTTTTCCCGGGTTCTTCTTCAAAGAATTCTATTTCTCTATTGTTCATCAATTTTTGCACCAAGTTTCTAAACTCAGGACATAGTTTTTTATGCCCTTTCTCCTGATGATATTCACAATAATTCTTGCCTTCATTCTGCTCTGGCCTGAATTGTTGTGGAATTATACCGGCTAAAGAAAGTTGTTGGAAAATCCAAACAAACGGAGATTTAATTTCAGAAATGTCAGTCTTTGCTTTCTTTCTGTTCTCTTCCTGAATTGCATTCACGTTTTTATCTCCATGATTTGGCAATGGATGACTTGATGCGGATGGTGTATTGAATTCCAACTTCCCAGTGTTGATCAAATTTTGAACCACTCTTTTGAATGCTAGACAGTTTTCAATAGAATGTCCTGTAATTCCTTCATGGTAAACACAGTGTGCCTTTGTATCATACCAAGGAGGGAATGGTGGTTGCATGGGAACCAAGGATAGGCCTTATAACATCTGCTTTTAACAGCGAATCATAGATCTCGCATATGGTACTGGTAAAGGTGTTAAAAGACAACCTTTCATTTCCTTTCGAGATCCTCTGAAATCTGCTCGATTAGTGTTTGTTTCCTCTTTCTTAACCCTTGGTTGGGTTATTGTAACACTTTTCGATAAATCCTTGCTGTAAGAGTTTGCATTGTTGACTTCATTCTCCTTTTTCCGGTATGTAGGTCTTTTGGAACTAGACCCATCATTCGATTCAATCTTGCCACTTTTCAAAACATTTTCAATTAATTCTCCAGAAATGACCAAATCTGCAAAATTTCTTGTTGCATTCCCCATTAAATGGTTTAAATAAGGAGCCTTCAATGTATGAACAACATCACTGTGGCCTCTTTTTCTGACAAAGGTGGTTGAACTTGGGCCGCAGTGTCACGCCATCTCTGGGCATACTGTCTGAATGTTCATTATTCTTTTTCTCCAATTCTGTAGAGTCCATCTATCAGGGACCATGTCTGTCACATGGCGGTACTGCTCTAAAAATGCTTTAGCCAAATCTTTCCAGGATCTAATGTTGGCTTTAGTCAATTGAGTATACCATTTTAAAGCCGGTCCTGTCAAACTATCCTGGAAGCAGTGAATTAACAATTTCTCGTCTTTCACATATCCTGCCATTCTTCGACAAAACATAGTAATGTGGGATGAAGGGCATGTAG
Source organism: Hibiscus syriacus (assembly GCF_006381635.1). Classification (NCBI taxonomy): domain Eukaryota; kingdom Viridiplantae; phylum Streptophyta; class Magnoliopsida; order Malvales; family Malvaceae; genus Hibiscus; species Hibiscus syriacus. Next base: position 2,031,664 of record NW_024063519.1, on the reverse strand, counting down.
TACCGTTATATTTATCAAATTCGGGAGCTTTGAACTTGATAGGGAGGATTAAGTCTGGAACCAAACTCAGCTCACTAGCATCAAATCCATAGAATGATTCAGTTATTTCCACGGATTTCATTCGCTCTTCTAAGCTCTTGATCTGTTTGGTCAGTTCTTCATTTGCTTTTTGTTTCTCATTCAGCTCATTTAAATCTGGGATTAACTGATCAGTATTAAGATCCCCTACTTTCACATCTGATATAAGCGGATTTTTGCTTGAAGATGCAGGATCCACTTGTTGTTCCTCATGTGGTTTGACTTCTTGTAACGCAGATGTACGAGCATTGATTTGTATAGGGGTAGTACCAGAGTGATAAATTGATTCTGGTGGAAAACCTAGAGGGTATATGGGTTCTTGGTCAAAAGATACATGATTTTCCTGCATTTTTCCACTGATAGCCTGCCTTTTAAACATATCCTCTATCTTCTTCATCATACTGTCTTGTGAATTTGCAATGCTGGCTTCAATTTTTTCCAGCTTCATTCTCATTTCCTCTTGTTCTTTATGATGCTGTTCCTCAATACGCTGTATTTTATCCTCCATAATTCTCTTAGTGGCTTGTCTAGTACCGTAGTGATGTAGTATTTCTCTTTTGGCCAGAGTAACTGCGATTGAAAAATCTTTTATATTATTTTTTCAAATTTTAATTAATGAATTTTAACTTAATAAATAATTCATAGCGAAAATTATGAAATGAATGATGAATGTATGCAAAATGTATGTATGCAAAAAGATATTGATCCCAAAAAGTTAACTGTCATAGAACAACTTTCATCGGCATACAAAGTTTCTTTATAATAGTTCAGAACTACAGATAAGGCGTAGCTTTCCTATTAAGCTCTATAATTTCTTTCATTAACCATGACACCTTCTTTCCACACTTAGAAACTGGATCAACGTGATGCTCAATTATTTCGGCTTCAACAGCTAGTTCCCCAACATATCTGGCAACCTCGCTCATTTGTACCATGGCCTCGAACACCATATTGCTTCTTTCTTCACTTCTTTCGACATAGAACTCAGTTGACTTTTGCCATCGTTCAGTTGTTCCTTCAAGAGTTTGCTCTAACTCAGTGATTCTGACTTGACAATTGTGCAGAATTTTTTCAAGATCTCTAATGCGTCTTCGCAATGAAGCATTTTCCTCATTACTTTCCTTGAGATCATTAGGTCCTAGACGAACCTTTTCTTGAAACAATGATTCTTCCAGTTGCAAAATGTAAGCATTAAACTCTGAGTTTTTGTTTCTAGACTGATCCAAATCCTCTTCAAGTTTTGTTCGTGCTTCTTGCGTTCTTTGATTAAGCTTCTGGATTTGAACATCTTTGTTTCTGCATCTTTGCATCCAATTGCTAGCCTCTTGCTCTACCTCAAGTCTAGTATTGAAATTTTTTCTTTCCAGCTCCCATTTTTCTTTTTCAACATTGGATTCTTCTATCTTTTGGCCTCTGACTTCAAGCTCAACAATCAACTGGTTCATTTCAGATTCAAATCCCTTGAACATGATACTTTTCTCGCTTTCAAATTTAACAAAGATGTCATTCTTCATCTCCTCTAAATCTTTGGCTCGATCTTTTTCTTTTTGCATTTCATTCATGATCTCACGGTGTTTAGCCTTGTGTTTTATAATTCGCTCTCGTCTGTCGACCTCGAAATCTTCCATTTTTTGCTTTCCTTTTTCCAGGCTTTTGAGTAGACAGCTATTCTTCCCTTTTAGATCTTCAACTCGTCTTTTCTCAATGTTCAATTCTCTGGTCATTTGTACCGTCGATTGGCTGGGTCCTGATGCTTTTCGGGATTTATATAACTCCTGGTAATCTTTCTGTAAGGCTCTGTACTCATCCTCACCTTTTTCTTTATCTTTTCTCAACATTGCACATTGTGATGAATGAAAGTCAATGTCAACCCCCAACATAGCTTTATTTTGTCTCATTTGATCTAACTCTTTCGACCAACCTTTTCTTTCTGCTTCAAACTCAGCTCTCAGGATTTCAATCTCTGATGGAATCACCTTGATGCGATCATCCATAGAAATATCCTCATTTTGATCTGGTAGAGGAATATTTTCGTTTTTTCTGACAGATCTCCATTCTTCATAATCAGGAGTTAGCATTTCCTTTGCTGCTTTAGCTCGAATACAAAAAGTTGTTTTCCAAGCTGTAACGGCTTCCATGATGTTTCTTTTATAATTTTTGCTGTGAAGTGCGAACTCAGATGACTGTAGTCCAGCAGTGACAGGTACAAATTGACGACCTTCATACTGTCTTATAACCAGCAGTGGTGCATATCCAATTCCTCCCCATAATCCGAGCAACATTATCCAGTTATAATCACCATATTTGTAAATGAATTCCCTTTGTATTTGCCACGGGGCTCGCCAAACAATGTCATTGCTTTGCATATTTCGAAAGGCATTAATCCACATATCTTTCTTAATTTCTTTCGGCCATTCCTGCTCCAGAAATTCTTTTAATGGTGAGTAATCCGTATTAAAGCGTCGGTATGAAACCTTTTCTGTCTTCCAGAAATGACTACGGATCCAAACATATAATAACTGAGTACACCCTGAGAATCGTCCACCTCCTAACCTTCTGCAAGCATTTAATGATCTGAAGGTCTCTGCTAGGATGGCAGAAACAGGATTAATGTTCTTTGGTAGTTGTTCAAACAAGTCTACTACTGCAGCTTCAATATATCCCAATACTTTTGGGAAGATGACCATACCATATATACCCAGAGCAAATAGATCGAATCGTACTTAATATCTGGGATGGCTCTGAATAATGTTGGTCCAAGCAATGCCTTCGCTTTCGCCTTTTTGTTTTGTACGGGATGCTACCCATTCTTCTCGTACTCCAGCAATTTTTGCTAATTTAACTCGGAAGGGTTGAGTTTTAATTGACTTTGAATAGATTCGATTCTCCAAAGCCCCTTCGATATGTAGCAAAGTTGTGTATTCTTCAATAGTAGGGACCAAGTCCTCCTTATTGAAAGTGAAGCAATTGTACCCTGGATTCCAGAATTGAACTAGAGCTCTGATTAATTCATCATCAACTTCAACATAGAGCAAATATGGGATGTCTCCGTAAGTCTGATAAAACTGCAATTTTTTGTTTGAATCCCAACTTTCCCAAATACCTCGCAAATCTTGCAGATCATTTCTTTTTAGTGAAACTGAAGCATAACTGGCCAAGTCAGATACATAATCATCCTGCAGACTATCTCCTTCTTGTCTTTGTAAATCTTCAGCCCACTGTCTTACTTCTGAGTTCAGAATTATTTGATTTGAACACTTTTTATCCATAGATGAAGGCTTTCCAATGCGACAATTAACACAAGGATCAATGTCTTTTATCCTGTATGATGCAATGCAAACAGAAAAATAATGAACACACAAAAAGAAAATAAGTTAGTTTAAAGGATAATAACATTTATTTAATTTAAACATGCTTTTCTAAATAATTTAAATAAACATGTAAAATAAATTAACAGGAAAGACATAATTCATTTCTCCTGTGTGTACACCTATTTTGGACAAAATTTCGGCATGACTTCGGATCGGAAGAGTTTCTAAGGTTTTTTATATGCAGGGTTTTAGAACTATGAGTAAAGGTACCCGAATTGTCCTTGTTAGTGCCCCCTTGGGTTGCTAACCCTCAATCCTAGTCCATTACAGACTAAATTGGATCGAGTTCAATTCGAGGGGATACATTTCTCTATGCCTGACACGGAGAATAAATTCTCACGAAGACATAGAGCATATGAACCCCGAAAGTTACTTGCTAGGTCTGACACGGAGAATAAATTCTCACGAAGACGTTGCTTTCACTTTCACTTAAAAGGGACAACTCAATTATAGAGCTTTATGTTATGCAATGCAAGTGTTGTGTGTGAGGAGAAATGTTCATACCTTTGACATAAAAAATAAATACTGAAATAAAATACTTGCAAATAAAACATATAAATATTATAAAAATAATAAATAAATAAAATTTGAAAAGAAAGAATTAAAAATTAAATATATAAATTTTTTAATTTTTAACTAATAGAGACAATTTATAATTAATTTTTAAAAGTTTGACCGTATCCCCAGCAGAGTCGCCAAGCTGTCGTAACCGGTTTTTGTCCTGGCACGAAATATTAAATTTGGCTGGGAAATTGATGTGAATAAATGGTTTTGAAAATAATTTGGGAGTCGCCATCGGCCTTTTGGGTCAGGTAGGTCGAATACCTAAAAATATTTTTTTTTTAAAAGAGTTTTAAGAAAACATCAATTAAAAAATTAAACTGATCTGCGTTTATAACCAAAAATTCATTCTTTTTAATAATAAAAAGGGATTCGTGGTCGATTACGTTTAGGGAAGGATTAGCACCCCTACAACGCCCAAAATTGGTACTTTTTAATTTTAAATTGTCTCTATTATTAAAATTTAAAAATTCAAAAATATTTAATTTTAATCCTATTATTTTCAAAAATTATATTAAAAAATATCCGAAAAGAACTTCTAGGTGCTTTAAGACAGTTCTTTTCTTTGATATTGATAAATATTAATTTAAATAATATTGTTTAATTTTTTAAAATATTAGAATAGGACATCCAGTTGTATTAAGACTGTCCTTTTCTTCGATATATATAAAAAATATTAAAATAATTTATTAAAAAAATATGATTTATTATTCATTATATATATTTATGACTATATAATAATAGTAAAATTATTTAAATATATAAACAATTAAAACAATAAAAATACAATTAGAACAATATATTTAAAAGTGGTAAAATAAATGAAAATATTTAAAATTAGTGACTAAATTATAGTAAAAATTAAAAAAAAAAACCTAATTCATAATTAATCAAAATTATAGGGTTTAAACATGTTATTTTCGTATTTTATTAATTTAGTGACTAATTTAAAACTATATAAATTCGAATATCATATTAAAATAAATTAAAATATACTCGGGATTAAAATATTATTTATCAAATTAAAGGACTAAATATGAAATTTATCTTAATATATTATTAATACGGTTAATGGCTAAAATATAAATAATAAAATGTAGAGACCAAATTAAAAGAATCAAAAATTCGATTCAGTGACTAAAAGGTAAAGATTACAAACTAAAGGGATGACGGAAGAGGTTAATCTTTTTATTAATTACGGACAGATCCCTCCCCAAAACGGCGTCGTTTGGGGAGGGCTATTTAAGTCCATTCATAGCTGGCCCGAAGGGCCAGCAGCTCATTTCTTTCTTCTTCTTCTTCTCTCAAAACGAGAGAAGAAGCTCTCTTTCCTTCTCTCTAGCTTCCCTCATCGGAGGGAAGCTGGTTATCGGTCGGCCACCGTGGGCCACCGTCAAAACCACCGCCGGCCACCATATACGGTGGCCGGAAATTATAAATCCCACCCTAAATTAAAGCCTGGTTTTCCCTAAAGCTAGATCCATAGGTTTTTTAGCCTAAAATACTACTGAAATGCGTAGATCTAAAGTTTATACCTTCGACCTTGACTTTCCGATGGCTCCAAAAAGGCTCTGATGACCAACGGTTCCCTCGGTAAGTTTCTTTTCTTCCTTTTTCCTTTTGTTTTGCTCTGTTGTGGTGGACTGGGATCGTTGGTAGCTGTTGTTTTCTCTGTTTTTTTTCGATTCTATTTCTCTCTTCTTTTTTTTTTTGTTTCTGTGTCTCGTTCTGTCCCTCCTTTTTTGTCTCGCAGGTGGGTGGTGGCTTTTATAGCCACCACCGGTGCGGTCATCGGACCGGTCCGAAGAGAGGGCTTCGGTGAGTCACCGGACTACCAGTGGTGACTCACCTCGTAGCCTTGGCGTGGACGGCCGGTGTTGATCTTCTGGAGCCTTCATTCGGGACGTGGCAGCGGCGGAGGCGTCGGCAGTGGGCCATTGGACCACTTGGCAGTGAGGCGGCGGCTGGGATTCTGGAAGCTTCAGAGGCGGCTGGGTGTGGCTAGGGTTTAGAAACCCTAGCTGAAACCTTACTAATTGTTTAGGGTTTCTGGTTGTCTGGACCGGTTCCGGTTGGTTTGTAACTGGGCCGGTCCAGTTGTAATTATTTAAATAATAATAATAATAATAATAATATATATATATAATAATAATAAATACTAATAATAATAATAATAATAATAATAATAATAATAATGCTAATAATAATAATAATACTAATAATAATAGTAATGATAATAATAATAATATTAATAATGATAATAATAATATTAATAATAATAATAATAAAATGGATAAAAAAAAATAGTATCTTCAAGTATTATTTTACTTTTGCTGTGAAAACTCCAGCTATTTCCAGTCTCTTCTTTGTTGTTTCCAGTCTAGCCGTTTACGGCTTTACGCCCTCCAGTTCACCACCTTTACCTCGTTCTCAAATAGTCCCTCTATAAGAAGATGTAAAAGCTTGGAATCTTTTTTGTTGATAGCAAGAGAGACGTTTTTGAACAACAATCTGGCGGAGTTTAGCTTCAACAGGTTTGCTACCTTGTTTTGTTCTTATGTTCCATTTAAGTAACTTGTAAATCATCGGTGACGAAAACTTTATGAGCATTCCAGATCCAAGTATTCTATTAATTAGAGACACAGAGAGAATTGAGAACCTGGAAAAGAGAAAATAACGTCTTCTGTGTGATTCTTTTCTCAATGGTTTTGGGATTATGTAATAAGGAAATCTGGGCATTTCATATTTCCTCAAATAAGTGTCAAAAAATTAACTTTACATTAAAGGTGCTTTGGGGTTTTCTTAGCCACCTGCTTTCTCTGTTGTTAAACAGGAGAGGTTTAAAAGACGGATTCAGTGAAGCTTCCTAAGAGAAGCTGGGATTTCAGCTCTGGCCGACAGTCTAGTTAGACCTTCTCGAGCCGGAGAAGGCATCGGCCCTTTCATTTCCGATGGTCGTTCACTATCCGATTGCACTCGGTCCTTGGCTTGGTGCCTTCCTGTTGATTACGGCTAACGTTTGAATAATCATTCTCCGATGTGATCTTTGCGAACTCGAGTTCCGTTATCAAAGCTTAATTAGAATCGGTTAGAGATGTGAGCATCAATACTCTATACGTTCAAGAGGGGGAAGAAGGAAAACAAACATTCAGGCTTCTTTGAGATTTTGACCAAGTCCTACATAAATGGAGAAATTCAATTGTTTCAAATTATTGACCGCGAAGAAAAAGAAAGATAAGGTGAGAAAGGGGTTCAAAAATTTTACATAATGCTTCAAATTTGTGTAAGCAATGATTTCCTGCTTTATCTGATCGTCTTGAATCTGTTTACCTGCAGGGGGGTGATCCATCATCAGAAGTTAATGAACAAAACAAAGGTAGAACACTCCAGATTAAGCTTGAACAAGCGGTACAGCCTTTCGAGGGAGATGAATCAAAATCAACAACTTTTACGGTCCCTTTACCTGTTGGCTTTAAGGAGGATTGCAATGTCAAGGTAATCAACCATGAGAGCCCTGTTGGATGTGAAGCAGTAGAGAAAGCATATGAAGGGGAAGATGAGCATGAAGAAAATGCCTCAATTAAGAGAGAGTTTTCTGACTTTGATCTCCAAACCCATGTGGCTAACTCAAGTGAAGAATTTGATTTTGGAATCAAAAGGGTGGCTTCTTCAGATTCATTTGAAACTGAAGCAAAGGAAGAATATATGTGCTTAGCGGCTAAAGATGTTGAAAAGGTTGTTGATATTGTCCAAAGTGGACATATTAGTGATCCTGGGATGAGGAGGGTTGATTTCTGGGCTTCACCGAAGCTTATGCGCTCATGTTCGGATTTGGGGACAAGGGGTGTGCTAAGAAAGGTGACTGATCAGTTGCCTCCATCTAAGTCATTTGAAGAATTGCAGGAATTATCTGCAAGAGAAATGGACAATTTTAATCTCGGAAGCCCTGCTTCTGTGATGACTCGTTTCAGTGCAGACCGAGTGATGTTGAAAAAACATTCGTCCAGTCAGGTCCTACCTTCCAGAAGCAGAAGGTTATGGTGGAAATTGTTACTCTGGAGCCACCGGAACTCTCACAATTGGATAACAGGACCGCAACCTGTTCCTATCACTGCTACTTTGAACCAGCAAGGAGGGTACTCTTCAGATACAATTGAGCTACATCAAGCAATGAAATCAAGCAAGATGGAATCACCAGGATCCTTTACGGGGGAGTCCTTGAACAAAGACTTCACTGGAAACTGTGATGACAACCAGAGCTGGAATGGTTTTCATAATGGAGTTTCTGCTTTATGGCCTCAGAACCAATGGGTTGCATTTCCCACTCCATCATCATCCTTCACAAGAGTCGATGAGTGGGTAAGGGATCTAGAAACCCAAAGCTCACAGCCTGCTGATGATGTAAATGATGAAGAGGGCATCACATTTCCACCTTCTCCAGACACTGGTAAATCACCAGCAAGAAAGACAGCCCACTTGACTCGCCGTTCGGATATCAATCTGTCTGAGGAGATTTTTACATGCAAATAGTGTCATTCAAACTCTCAATTCTTCCTCAACCGTTGCACACATATCAGGAATAGGTTTGAAAGCCATTCCAATCATCTCAGGTTTCTCCAGCCTTCGGTCTGTCAATCTGTCAAACAACTTTATTAGTAAGCTCTCGAAAAAGCTTGATGATCGTTTAAGATTATAACTAATTCACAATTTGCACTCTGATATATGATCATGATTATCATTCTTGCTTTCTTGGCAGCCCATATTACTCCCGGATCACTGCCAAAGGGCATTCATATACTCAACTTGTCAAGAAACAAAATCAGCACCATTGAAGGGCTTAGAGAATTAACTCGATTGCGAGTTGTTGACCTTAGTTATAACCGAATTTCTCGAATTGGACATGGTAACTAATTCGTGAATGATCGAACCTCTTTCATGCAAATATTCTCCTTAAATAACTCGCATGCAATTCTAAAATTATATCGTCTCCTTTGTGATGCCAGGGTTGTCAAACTGCACACTGATCAAAGAACTGTATCTAGCTGGGAACAAGTTAAGTGATATGGAAGGGCTGCATAGGCTCTTGAAGTTAACAGTCTTAGACCTGAGCTTCAACAAGATAACAACAACAAAGGCACTGGGCCAGCTTGTTGCAAACTACAACTCATTGCAAGCATTGAATCTGTTGGGAAATCCAGTTCAGAGCAACATTAGCGATGACCAGCTGCGAAAGGCGGTTTGTAGCTTACTTCCTAAGCTTACTTACCTGAACAAGCAACCCATTAAACCACAAAGGGCAAGGGAACTGCTCACTGATAGTGTTGCCAAAGCTGCACTAGGAAGTGGAAGTTTGAGCTCTAGAAGAAAAGCATCAAAAAGAGCAACCCAAGGCAGTTCAACATCCTCCAGCGTGCATAGAAACAATGTAGGAATAGGGCAGAAGAAGAAGAATAAACCGAACAGCCGAAGTTTTCATCACTCATCTCTGAAGTCACCTGCACAGGCTTCTTCATCCCGTTAGATATTTTACCCGTAATTTACCTGGAAATTCATGGGAACCATTTTCTTTATTTTGCTTTGTGAGTGCGACCCTAAAGACTGCTTGCTATGCAGATCTCTATTGTTATGTTTTCCTTTTGGTAATTTGATTTGAGTTTGTGTGGTTTAATCAAGTGTTGGTGCATGAAAACTTGTTTCTGTGGATTACATCTCTTTTTTTTTGGATTAGGGATCACATAATCAAAATCTTTCATTGTTGCTAAAATTTAACATAAGATGTTTGTTTGAGCTTACATAAAACGAATATAACTCCATCAAAACTCATCCTTGGTTATGATCCAGAATAGGTCTTGATTTGACAGGTGGGAGCGAGATGAACACTTGAATTCCGTTCCAGGGATCATCAGTGGATGTGTTTAGGGTTAGGGTTTAAGGATTCAATTGACTTCTCAAATTGATTTGGATCAATCACACCATGCACTATATTGATTTGGTAGAAAAACAAACATAACACGAATTATAAATTTCCATCATAAATGCACCTACAAGCAATTCTTTCTTTCTCAATGCTGCATAGCTAAAATCTTAATCTGTAAAACTTTTTCACAACCTCAAATCATGTACTTATATAGTAATAATGATACAAAGATATGTGAATCGTTTTTGTTTTCATCTACTATCTTTCTTTCTTTTTTCCTTTACAAGAGTGTTCGTGTAGATTATTGGTAATAATTACAAGAAAAGTGTTTGGCATGTATTAACACATCAACCATTAAACTTAATCCATTGATCAGGAATGGAGAAAAAGTAGGAGATGTTAGGAAATAATACTTCTTCAAGACAAAATCGTTAGCATTGGCTAACAAATAATAATGAAATAAAAGGACAAATAAAATGATTTACTGTGCCATGGTATGGATGGAAGTCAATGTCTTAGAAGCAATTTCGTCCGAATTGGTGTAATCCTGAAATGGGCGTTGCCCCCAATGTTAACACATTCTTCCAAACCTCGTACACTCGAAGTCAGGAAGTGGAACCCACTTATGTTGTTCTCTTCGACAAGAAATTTTCCATAAAGGAAATACCGAAACCATTAAATTATGCATTCAATTAGGAAGAGGGACTATCCCTTTTATAGAAGTGGTAAAGGGGTAAAATTGTCAATTTGCATTTACCCACTCCAACCCATGCCTAAATAAAGGGTAACCAACACCTTAAAAATAGCCTTAGTATTTGCATTACTAACAATCCCCCTCTAATGCAAATAAGTAGAAATTTTTTAATACGAAAAAGGCAACAATGAAACTAGTCGCTTAAGTAATAGTGAACGTATCTGGAGCTAATACATAGTGTAATGAGCAATTCTTCTCTTAACAAGTAAACGAATATGGAACTTGTTAAAATAAGGGTAAACTCACAACACACGATTAACTTCTTCACCAAGTGAGTTCTATGATAGATCAACAGATTTAGTCAAATATACCTTAAGATGCTGGTAAGTGCTTTAGAAATATCACCCAAAATCTTTCATAGAAGATGGCTAATCCTTCACACTTACGTAGGTGATTTCATCAAGTCTATCTCAATATAGACCACCCAAATTAGGGATATAAAATCATTAAGAGCATTTAGAAAGCTCAACCTCTCACTTTTATGATTTGATGAATTCATTAAGTCCGTCTCACAAGGACCATTAAAAACCTGGGATACGAGCTTATTAAGAACATATAATAGTCCATTCTATCAATTTGATAAATTCATCAAGCCTGTCTCAACAAGGATTACCTAAATCTTAGGCTATGAACTCATTAATAGCATAAAATTCAACGTCTCAAATTGGCGAATCCATCAAGTCCGACTCACTAGGACCACCCAAATTTTGGGCTATGAATTCATTGAGAGTGTAAAGCTCATTTTTTTCACACCAGTGAATTCATCAAGTTCTTCTCACTAGAACCACCCAAAACCTGAGCTATAAATTCATTAATTCCTAATCAAATGGGCTTAAGACCAATTCCCCTCGACTCTTAAGTTAAGAGATTAATATAATCCTCTTGTACTTCAACTTGAGTACTATTAGGGATGGCAACGGGCCGGGTATTGGTCCCCCGTCCCTGTTTAAAAAACTCGTAACCGTCCCCGCTTAAAAAATCGTGGGGATTTTAACGGGGATCCCCATCGGGTAATCGGGGAAAACCGCGGGGAAACGAGTATCCCCGTTTAGCATAAACATTTTTTTAAATGGGTATCGGGCCAGGGATTACCAAACCCGTCCCCGTCCCCGTTTAGCATAAATGGTTTTCCCCATCCCCGCCCCTATTTAGCATAAACGGATTTTCCCCATCCCCATTTAATTCGGTTTTCGATTTTCTCCGTCGGGTTCGAGTTTTTTTGCCATCCCTAAGTACTATCTCTTTTTTTTATGAACTCATGTTTTCTCTTATCATCGTAGACTTGGTTTAAACCATTCATATGTTACCTCATGAGTCAAGTAAAAACACAAAGGATAAATAATTTTCTTTTCTAAGGATTCTTACCCAAGATAGATTCATAAGGTATTCAACCTCTTGTCTGACTAAATTAAGACTTATCATCTCATACCCCCACATTCTATAACATTCATAGGGTAGAAAACTAGTTCCAGCTACCCCACATTCTCTAATCTTATGGTGTCTAAAACAATAATATCATATTAGTCAAATATTGACTTTAAAGAAATCGTTGACAATTCAATTACTATGACTAAAAGTCTTATCTTAATAAGAGTATCAAATTTCACTTCAGCACCTTCTCTAAGTTACAAAAAGTGTATACTAGTCATAATATTTTATGAATTGAAATAGTGAACATAGAAATAAAAAATGCACTAAGTAGGTCTATAGAAAAAAAGAGAGAGGTGTTGCACTAGGCAATCTTAAGTACCAAGTCTTTTCCAGAATCAATCCTAAACGTACATTCTCACTCTATCACACTACTTTTCAATTAATCATATATAAATATCTCATAACGGTTTATTCTTAATAATTCCTCTTCCATAAGCATGCAATAATTAGGAATGAACAATTTCATGTGGTAATAAACATTGATAAAATGGCAATAAGTCTAAATAATATAACCTCGTAACAACTCAGTAAAACATTTTCATTCTTAACATGTCTTTTTCTCGAGTCCTCTCATTATCTTTAATCAGAGTGATTCTAGAATTTCCTGCGACATTTACTTCTTTGAGTTACGACCTCTTTAAATCTATTTATTCTCAAAATCATAAGAGGAAAAAAAATAACAAGATCAGTCTCAGTAAATAAAATAAATTTCATAAAGAAAAATAAACAAAAGATAAGTTCCGTATCTCTGTTCTTTTATTCCCATCAATATGTGAGATGGCTCATGAATTTAGATGTGCAACACTTCAAAATTTGGTCTTTCAAGTTTCTTTAATGACATTAACCATTCAATTTTCAAGTTGCATCAAAAGTTGAGTTTAAAGACCTTTGAATTTAGAAGTCAAACCTTTGAATTTGTTAATCAAACTTTCAAGTTTCTTTAATGACATTAACCATTCAATTTGGTCCCTCATAAAACAAGAATTAAAATTTTAAGTCACTAATTGAAAAATTGAGGACCTAATTGAATAAATTAAAAATTATAAGTGCTAATTATGCAACTTATTTGTCCTAAAAAATCTCTTTGGTTCACCTGGACGTGGATGTGTGAAAGCTGAAACTACCCTTGATTTCAAGAACTGACCACTAGAGGAAATAGGAGAATTTTAAAATTAAAAAAAAAAAATATCGTGAAATCAGCAACTATTCACGGTGCCAACGTTATAGTTGGTAGCGGCCACTATTCCACTCCCCATCAAGACGCAAAGCCAAACCTAAAGAGTGTCTTGATGGTTTCATTAGCCGGGCCAAAGTCATCAAGCTCATGAAGGCGCTAAAGCTTCGATCAATCATGAAAACCGATTTTCTGGTGAAGAAGATAATAGGGGGCGCGGTTAGGAAAATAAGATGGAAATTATGGAACTCCCGATTATCACAACAAGAAGAACAGTAGGGTAGGTTAGCAATATATATAAATACATATCTTTGGCCATCCGCACTTACCCCTTTATTTTATATATATTTCAATTTTCTGCTTTCAATGAATTGAAGAATCGCAACCTCAAGGAAGGGATCATGATCCTGACAAACTCCAAGCTTCGGTTTGCTCGACAGATTTGAAATGAGCGAAGAAGTGTTTCGTGCATTTAAAGTTCATATCGATAGAGTTATAAAGACAGGTGAGTTGGAGGACGTGCACCAAGTTCTTCATTGTCAGTTGTTTCCTACTTCCTTAATTGTTTGTGAGAATGCTGCCATGAAGGCTGAAAGTGATGGAAGACTGAGTTGAGTTAGCAAATGAGGAAGGAGACGGTAAGAGGGAGAGATGACAGAAGAAGCTTCTTTTATTAACTGTAGGAAAATACTCTGCATTACAATCGGCTTATATAGAAGTTGTGCCTTCAAGTTTACTCTACCTCTATAGCAGATTCATAACAGACTTCAATAGCTCACTCACACACACAATGCTCATATTAGGAGCACATGCACACATTGCATATTCTAGAATACACTCGTGTATTCCGGACTTCATATTCCAATATTCTCCCGACTTCTTCAACCTTCTTGATGAAAAGACGAACACTCGAAACGAAAGTGCGATACATCTTTCTGTTCGATTTGAATCGGAAGTGTTGATGCTTTCTTCCGTTTGATTTGAATCGGAAGTGCCGATGCCTCCTTTCGTTCGACTTGAATCGGAAGTGACGATGCCTTCTTCCGTTCGACTTGAATCGGAAGTGTCAATGCCTCCTTCCGTTCGACTTGAATCGGAAGTGCCGATGCCTCCTTCCGTTCGACTTGAATCGGAAGTACCGATGCCTCCTTCCGTTCGAATCGTTCGACTTGAAACGCGGACACAAGACTGTATGATAGCTAAGACAGTGATGAAGTCTGGCCTAAATCCTTCCCCCAGCATGCAGTTTAAATGTCCCTGAAACTGAGCATCATATTCGCACTCTGCAAATGCATCAAGACTAGAATTCCATGAAACCAAGTCTCTCCAAGGAATCATCAGAAATGTTTGATATGCGGCTCCTATGTCATTGCATTTTGCATAGAAACTAACAAGGGCATTTGACACCGGTGTAATTGCATATAAGCAAGAATGTTGAAGAATATACCCGTGGATCACTTTTCCAACCTGGAGATCCTTTTAGTGTGCACAGGCAGAAAGAACACTAACAAGAGTCGTATAATTTGGTTCAAACATATTTGCATAGATTAGTTCCTAAAACAAATCCAAAGCTCTCAGCCAATAACCATTTGCCACATAACCATCAATAATAGCATTCCAAGAAACCAAATCTCTTGATTCCATCTTTTGGAACACTGATTGATTCGAAACATCTAACGCTAAATCAGCTTCTCGAAGTAAACAAGAGCGCTTAAGATTAAGCATCCCCTCCTCTGTCTTTGTGATTACCTCAATAAGCTCGTCGTGAACCGCGAGGATCTGGGGATTGAACGGGTCAGACGCGAGAGCATCGTTTAGGGCAGAGAGAGTCTTTTTGCTCACCAAATGCGAAAGGAAGACACAGTATTAAAAGTAGAGGAGCCATTGAAATGAGCTTCTTCTCCATGTATTTACAATAAGACACTAGACCAAGTTGCAATCTCAACGAAAAACAGGGGAAAACAAATATGTTTTCTGCAGAATCTGTACACAGTAGGAGAAGGAAGAAAGTGAGAGTAAATGAATTCAATCGTCGGCGCAACGACGGAAGAGAAAACGACACCAGGATCTTTTAGCAAATGATACCATGTGAGAATGCTGCCATGAAGGATGAAAGTGATGAAAGGCTGAGTTGAGTTAGCAAATGAGGAAGGAGACGGTAAGAGGGAGAGATGACATAAGAAGCTTTTTTTATTAACCGTAGGAAAATACTCTGCATTACAACCAACTTATATAGAAGTTGTGCCTTCAAGTTTACTCTACCTCTATAACAGATTCATAACAGACTCCAACATTCATAACAGACTTCAATAGCTCACTCACACACACAATGCTCATATTAGGAGCACATGCACACGTTGCATATTCTAGAATACACTCGTGTATTCCAGACTTCATATTCCAATATTGTTGCACCTCTATTTCAGCTAAGTTGTCTTTGTATCTACAAAACCAATGGCCTTGCATTGTTTAATGTCGCTTGACTGATCATTTTGTTATTAAAACATCATCCATTATGAATTTTTCTGGAAATTATTGTAGGTGACATCTTTGTTCGTGTTTGACAGTAGTAATAAAATGGCTTCTAAATTGTTAGGAAATAATACTGCTGCAAGACAAAATCATTAGTATTGACTAACAAATAATAAAGAAATAAAAAGAAAAATAAAACGATTTATTGTGTCGTGGTATGGATGGAAGCCATTGCCTTAGAAGCAATTTCGTCCATATTGATATAATCCTGAAATGGACGTTGCCCGCCAAGGTTAACACGTCTTCCAAACCTCGTACACCCGAAGTGAGAAAGTAGAACCCACTTGTGCTGCTCTCTTCGACAGGAAATTTTCCAGAAAGGAAATATCGAAACCATTAAATTGTGCATTCAATTAGGGAGAGGGACTATCCCTTTTTAAAAGGAGTGGTAGAGGGGTAAAATTATCAATTTGCATTTACTCACAGCAACCAATGCCTAAATAAAGGGTAACCAACACCCTAAAAATAACCTTAGTATTTGCGTTACTAACAGGAGATAATAAATAAAATGATATCTTTGGGTTAGTACCAAAGGACGAAGCAACCTGTCTATGAAGATTCCTCCCATGACATAAGATGGCTCATATTCCAGCTTCATATATAGATAGTACTGACCAACATTGCAACAAAGAAAAAAAAATGTTATAGCTAGTTGTGTAATACACCAATATAGCCCCTGTCCATTTGTGGGGACTAAATTCATGCCCAGGCAGACTTCCCTGCTTTCAGTAATGCAGCATTAAAACCACCATAGCAAGTATTCATGTCTATCACATTCCTGATCATGGCGTAAGGTGGAGAAGGATCATCGTCACCAAATCTCTTGGATTGATGATCGAATATCAGGGTTGACAAAAAAGACCAGTAATTACAAGCAGCCGTTTTACAGTGTGCAGTGTCCTGTCCTCATTGAGTTCTTCTGGGTGTAGACCTGATAAATCATACAAGTCAAAGGGACAGTCAGAAATTCTGTCATCAATATTGCTTGATGGAATCTACTTCTAACATAACATTGCAACACCGAATTACCAAATGGTACGAGTTGATTCTTGTTCAAAACCTATACAGTTTTGAAGAGGTTGATAATATGGAGATTCAACATCTTCTCCTTTGCTACATGTAGAAGGACCAGAACCAGGCTTCCTCAATACATGCATGAATAACAACAACATCAAGACCACATGGTACAGTAAAGTTTTAAGGACTTCTTGATCAGTAATTTTAACATCTGCAACCCCTATGACATTTTCTCCAAGTTGGCCACCTAAGAGGAATTTTATGGTCCACAGGTGGAACAACTAAACTTTACTTCAAATACAACATTGTTAAATGTTAACCATTGCTTGCTGCTTGGTACCCATCCCTGACGGGATCAGATGCAAAACCATTCTTAGTGACAAGAACCTTGTCCACTTTAGGACATTAAAACAGGCTAATTGAAGAAGTGAATTTTGCACGGTGTCTGATCCCAATTGAGCGAAAGAAACGTAAAGGATAAAGCCCATCCAATTTCAAAGCAATATACAGGCGCATGCATGACGCGGAGCAGCATACCAGCATTGCCTAAAACGGAGAAAAATATGTAGTGGGGTGAGAGAGGCTCGAACTCTCGACCTCAGGATAACTCAGAAGCTATGAGACCTACGCGCTAGCCAACTGCGCCACCACCCCTGATGTTGGGAGGCACATATTTAGATAATTTTCTATTTGTCTTTTTTAATCGGAAGTCCTCTTACATGTTTTGTTCAGTTTTGATATTTAAGGTGGTTGTCAGATTAAACGTCTATAAACATTTTACCAAATCTTTTAAATCAAAATCTTAGCTCGGTTTAATTATGATTTGATATGTTTGGTGTCTTTTAGTCCACACAAAGTATCCACCAGGCTTTAGAACTGTATCAGCTTCAATCAAGAAAATACCATCTGTAGCACACATTTTGTCATAAAAGTTTAATAACAATCGGCTTAAACACACACAAGATATTGGCAGAATTCAGTTTCAGGAGCAAACAAATAACAAAGTTCTCTAAAACAGTCATTAGAGAACTTCTACTTACATAATATTTAACCAAACTTTCTTTTTGTCCTGACACAAATGATTCTAGCCCTATGTCTATGTCCCAACACAAATTTACTCTGTCAACATGAGAAATTATAACATATCAGGGTTTTTGGGGGAGGATAAATTGATAGAGAAAGAAGCAAATTGTACACTGGCAAAGTTCAAACCCGTTAGTTGATACCCTTTTAACCTTTTTCATCCCAGTCAATACTGCAGCATGAACAATGCAGCATATCAAATGAAAGAGACGGTTATGGGTTATATGGCAATTGTTTTGAATTAGAAGTACCAAATATGTGCAGGAAGACCCCTTTTAAGAGTGAGTTGAACTTGGCTGCCTGATGACTTATAGTTCGCAATACACGTGGCTAAGAGATGTATGGAAAAGAGACGAGCTCCAAGGCTACCATAATCACATCCTATATCCAAGCCTTCTGAAACATTAACTGCTTTTGATAATGCAAAAGAAACTACATGAAATGATGGCAATCTAGTGGATAGTAGCTATTAAGAAGGCTTTAAAGTCGGGTTTATATTTCAGAAAGTTGCAATGAGCAAGCAAAAGGTATCGTTAACAATTTGCTCATACAGCCATGTAAGAGGTGATAATAACTTCAAAAAGTAGGTCAACCAGGAAGCTTGAACAGAAATGACCTAACTAGAATTAAATATACGAATGGGTAAGGCTCAGCATGTATGTTCCATGGAAAATTTCGGCTTACCCCTGCTTGTATGAAGTTACATTCATTTCTCAGTCCAATCATTTCAGCAATCTGATGAAAATAATCTTCCACACCATCAAATATGAGGGGATGCTCCGTGCGGTCCACCCCTAGAAATTTTAATTCCCCTTATATTTTATATGAATTATCTAATTTCGCACTTCTGAGATTTTATAATTTCATACTCCTAAAATTTTAATATAATTTCTTAAATTTAGACCCCTAAATAAATTTCTACACCTGTCCCTAACTGAACAGGAAAGAACTCTGCTGTTCCTCCAGCAACAGCATTCTGCAATAGCAAGAAGTCAATTAGATGCGAAAGTTCACTGACGTGAAAGTGAAACATCCACTCACCACTTGCTTAAACTGCCCAGAGGAAAATATCACCTGTAATTTTAACATTTGCAGCCCAAATGACATCTTCTCCCAGTTGGCCACCTAAGAGGAATTTTATGGTCCACAGGTGGAACAGTTCGACCTCAAAAGGACCAAGAGAAAGCTCCTCATATCCCACAAATCAGAAAGAAGCTGCTCTTGAAGTCACCTATAACACGAAATATATGACCTCTAAATGACTACATAACGTTGAAATGGAATTTTTTCACCAAAATGATCCAGCAAGAGCATGAATCACAACTAGACTTAACTTCAAACACAGCATTGTTAACCATTGCCGGCTGCAAAACAATTCTTAGTGACAAGAACCTTGTCCACGTTTGGACATTGAAACATGCAAAGTGAAAAAGTGCACGGTGTCTGATCCCAATTGAGCAAAAGAAACGTAAAGGAAAGCCCATCCAATTTTAAAGCTGCGTACAGGCCTGCATGACGCGGAGTGGCGTAAGCCTGTCTCCAGAACTGAGAAAAGAGAAGAGAAAAATAGGGTGAGTAATGTTCGGCATCTTAACCTCAGGGTAACTCGGTAGCTACGAGAACTACGCGCTAGCCAACTGCGCCACCACCCCATATGTTCGGATTGCACAGATCTAATTACTTTTACAATTGACTCAGCTAATTGCAAGTCCTTTGGACATGTTTTGTTCGGTTTTGATTTTGATCGTGATTAACTTCTACAAACATTTTATCAATAATTTGAAGGGTAGAATACACAGATGGTACCTCAATTATTAGATATTGTTTTGTTGAGTCATTTAATTATTAAAAGTTAATAATTGATTTGTTGAGTTTTATTAAGTCCTCCAATTATTAAAAGTTATAAAATAGTCTATCGACTATAAGATTTTGCTTTGTTGAGTCCATCGACTATTAAAAGTTACAAAATGATTACATGATTATTCATTATGTTCCAAACTCATTATTTTTCGTTAAAAAATTAACGACAATTTGAGTTGGATGTTAACCTTCTAACTGAGATATGATAGTCCTTTGAGATTATGAGAGCATATTTTATCATATCTCAGTCAGAAGGTTAACATCCAGCTCAAATTGTCGTTAATTTTTTAACGAAAAATAATGAGTTTAGAACATAATGAATAATCATGTGATCATTTTAACTTTTACTCAATAGAATCAATAAAGCAACTTTCTATAGTCGATTAGTCGGGACCATTTTTATACTTTACCCTAATTTTAAATCAAAATATCAATACAGTTTAATTATCATACAAGGATAAACTCAAAATATCAGCAAATGTGAAATTTAGGTCCGACCTCAAAACTCAGCAACAGTCTTTTTGGTCTAATAGGGTAAACGGCAAAATTATTAGGTAAAATAGGATAAGTACAGCATTTTCTATATTGTTCATAGAACTCGTCATGTTGAGGTGATGAGTTTTAATAAAATATAATTTTTTATTAAAATTTATGACATTAAGATAAAATGTTTAAATAAAAAATAATTTTTAAGAACTCATTATCTTGATGTGATGATCATGGTAGAAAATATCGTATATCCTAAAATAAGTGTCTGTGCACTTTTTCGTAAAAACAAATTCGGACTGCCCTGTTGGGAAAAAAACCCCTCAGCATCCCATCATTTGGTTTAAAGTTGCCCAATTTCGCCCACCCATAACCTTGACATGGTCCATATGAGTAAAGAATATTTTCTTTGTCCGGTCAGGACAGAAGATTTCAGTGTGATTATATATGATAATATATCAATTGCAGGTCCATACCAGTAAAGATTATTTCTTTTATTCAATATTGGTGTTTAGGCCAAGCAGTCCCGGTGGATGATGGGCAGGTAATTTGCTGGTATATGAATAAAGGATCATTTATCCATCTTTATATTTGTATTGTGCTTTTGTAGAATTATAAAATCGGACTTTAAATTAGACACCCATGGTTTGGTGATTTATTATGGTTCAAAATGTTAGGTTTTCTATTCAGATCCATTATTTAACCCCAAGAAGAGTAGGCCGTTCAGAGTTTCCATTTTGGGCCTCTTTTTTAGGTCTTTGAATGCTTCACCTTCAACTCTAAATCTCATATCACAATCTTATAAATATTGTTGTCGAAACGATTTTTTTCTAAAAAGTGAAAAAAGGTGAGATTTTAAAAAACCACATTAATTTTTAATTTACCTTTTGAATTGATTTTTAATTTAAAAAAAATGCGATTTAAAAACCTCTCGTTTCGAAAAATTTGAAATTTTCTTTTCGTTAAAAACATATTGTTCAAAGAGTCGCCACCAATCTTTGATTAGGGTGTGATTGGGCACCCAAAGATGTTTGTTATTTTAAATAAAAATTAATTTTAATTAAAACAACAAATTAAGGTCTGCGTTACCAAAATCCGAGTTCGGGAGTCGGTTACGTGTAGGGAAGG
This sequence comes from Hibiscus syriacus, assembly GCF_006381635.1. Classification (NCBI taxonomy): domain Eukaryota; kingdom Viridiplantae; phylum Streptophyta; class Magnoliopsida; order Malvales; family Malvaceae; genus Hibiscus; species Hibiscus syriacus. The sequence goes on along the minus strand of NW_024063519.1, from coordinate 2,010,272 downwards.
ATTAGCACCCCCACGACGCCCTAAATTGGTACTTAGTCGGTTAATTAACGTCCTTACATTGAACTTTACAAATTCAACTTAATTTGATTTTTGATCCCATAAAACAATGACGTAAATTTAAAAACATTCAAAAGCACTCAAACAAATTAAATTAAAATTACCAAGTCGTTTTAGAAAGATAAAGAATGTTCGATTATTTACAAATATCGAGACCAGATCTTAAAGATATAAAAACATTTTCTCGATATATTTAAATAAACGAACATTTCTTTTTCTCTCGTTCCCAAATTTTAGGTGACGAATCAATTTTTTTGTTTCACTTTCGGGATACACTTTTATTTTAAAATTATTAAAAGCGGACCTCAAATCAGTTATGACTGCCCACTTAAAACAATTTTAAATTAAAAGGGTATTACCCTTAATCCAGTTATGTAATATGTCGAGTTATGCAAATGAGGCTATCATGCAATTTGTGAAAAAAATGTCATACCAAAAATTAATTATACAAAATTAAAAAATAACATACAACGTGACATGCAAAAAAAAATTATATACATATGTTTTAATTAATAATCATAAACCATGCATATGTCTTAATATTTATGACTAAAATTAAATAAGCATGAAATACAAAGATCAAATTAAAAAAATAACATATTAGACTTAAAGACTAAAACGCCAATTAACCGAAATTACATGCTAAATGCAAAGACAAACAAAAAAGAAAAAGGAAAAAAATAACATAAACTGATGACTAAAAAAGAAACACTTACAAATATGAAAATCAAATTAAAAATATGGAAATTTCGATTTAGTGACTAAAATTAAATGAACGAAACAATGGATAACTAAATTAAAAAAAACAGAAAAGATTATATTCAATCACTAAGATATAACATGAAAAGAATTACGAGCCAAATGTATAAATAAATGAAAAATAAATTTACTAGCATCCATGACTAAATTCAAATGTTCATGAAATAAGAAGACAAAATTAAAACATAAATAACCCTAAAACTTTGATGGCTAAAAAACTATTTACCTTAAAGTTCTAATATAAAACCTAAACTAAGATTTAAATCTAATCCTAAGCACACGCATCAAGACTCATTCTTCAACTCTCTTCCTTCTTCACGCAGCGGCAGAGACTTCAAAAGTCTCAGAACCATTGCACGCCACCCCTTGTTCGCCGGTGGCTCCCGCTCCGATCACTACCTACCACGACTACACAAAACCCAAGCGACCAACCTAATCTATCTAAAAGCTTTCAAGTTTTTTAGTCCTCATTCCTCCCTCATTCGAGACCCAAACATTTACCCATGCCATAAATCGTCCACTCTCCAGCGGTTCCACTCTCGATGGTCACAAATAACCCACCCTATGACAGAACCAAAACCTAAATCCACCTAGACCACAACACAATCTCTACTAAGTATCGATGACCTAGATTCCAGCAACGATGGGATGAACAAAAGAAAAGGTAACAAAAATAAACTCTTGATTTTTCACGTTTTCTACTTACTTAGAAAGAAAAACATTCATAAAGAAAGCTGAAAATTGAAAGAAATATGGGTGATACCAGAAAAAGTTCTTTGCTTTCTATTGATTCCTCGGTTTTTGATACAATGGTGAGTGAAATTTCCGTTACAATGGCTATTCTTCTTGTTCGTTGAATCCACTGTTGCAAAATGATTCCTTTTGTTTGTTTTTATTTTCTGTTCGGACCCCCCTTGTTGATGAAATCCTCTCTGTTTTTTTTTGTTGATCCCCCCTTTAGTTCCCCCCTTATTTTCTGCTAAATGCTCTCTAATATCCCCCTCTCTTTAGTTTCCAGTGGTTACCCCATTTTTAGGTAACTTCTGATAACTTGTTAACCCCCCTTAACTGTTCTTGTTTTCCAGGGAGTATTCACGTGGGTTGGAGGCTTCTCTGCTGGATCATTGGGCTTTCATTGATTCGGGTCTGCTCCGACTTGGCCCCGGAAAAAACCGAACATCTACATCTGCCCCTCTTTGCTCATTGTCATGCAATGAGAATAGAGCAAAGATCAAAAGATGATCGAATTTGTCCGGTCATGAGAACTTCAAAAAATTAAACCACTCACTGTTACGTCGGGATAAATGAGACTTGAAAAATCTTCACCCCATTTTTAGGTACTTCTGATAACTTGTTAACCCCCTTAACTGTTCTTGTTTTCCAGGGAGTATTCACGTGGGTTGGAGGCTTCTCTGCTGGATCATTGGGCTTTCATTGATTCGGGTCTGCCGACTTGGCCCCGGAAAAAAACCGAACATCTACTTGCCCCTCTTTGCTCATTGTCATGCAATGAGAATAGAGCAAAGATCAAAAGATGATCGAATTTGTCCGGTCATGAGAACTTCAAAAAATTAAACCACTCACTGTTACGTCGGGATAAATGAGACTTGAAAAATCTTCAAATGACAAGCCTGCTCCCTATTCGTTCAGGAAGTATAAGACTCGAACAATCTTCAAAATGTGTCTCTCTATTCATTCAAGAGTATAAGACTTGAACAATCTTCAATAAACGGTCCGCTCTCTATTCCTTCAGAGATTATAGAACTCGAAAAATCTTCAATAAACATGCCCGCTCTCTATTCTTTCAGAGAGTATAGGACTCAATCTTTAACAAACGTGTCCGTTCCCTATTCCTTCAGAGAGTATAGAACTCGAGCAATCTTCATAAAACGGGTCCGCTCTCTATTCCTTCAGAGAGTATAGAACTCGAACAATCTTCAACAAACGTGTCCGCTTTCTTTTCCTTCAGAGAGTATAGAACTCGAACAATCTTCATGAAACGGTCCGCTCTATTCCTTCAGAGTATAGAACTCGAACAATCTTCAACGAACTGTCCATCCCTATTCCTTCAGAGTATAGACTCGATCTTCATAAAATGAGTTTGCTTCACAACTCTTCGTGAAGGCTAAATGATTTGCTTCATACTCTTCGTGAAGGCTTAAGATTGAATTGTTTCGAATGTCAAACCTGAAAATCAAACATTATCAATCATTAATATATGTTTGAAAAATATTATACTCAAAAATTTAGAATTTGAGAAAATTTCTTAAAATCCATCTTCATCGTGAAAACTTGTCTGGAAGCCATTGGATATTTGAATCTGCTTTGACTCAATTTTCGTATGAACATTATTCTTATCAAAATCTCAAGACCAGTTATCTTCATTTCGATGGTTCAATATCTTCAATCTTCAACTATCATTGGGAAATCTGCAAATGCTTAAGTATCATGAATGCCATGATCCTATTCATGCCTAAATGATGCAATATGCAATTTGATGCATTTTCTTCTTCGAAGGAAATCCACTCCTTTGATCTTGATGGAACTCGGTTTCATCTTGGGTACAAAACATTTGACCAGTTCACTCCAGTTGACAATCTCAATACCATATCTTTCGGTTTAACAGGACCTTGACTTCTTTCTTTCTTGAAACCCACTAATACCCATGACCAACTTCTTGATAAATGACAATATCCTTGGGTCGTATTTTAATGGCCGAGATTTCTTATGAATTCCAAGATTTTAGTTTCCCGTAGCCACACAAACTTACATGTTTAAACCATTGTCAGCTTCATAATACCTATATTTTCCCAAAACCTTTTGCTCAATAATACAAAATGATCTCATGTATTTCAAGTTAAGTTATATGTTTTAACCTTTCAAAATAAGATGCTTCCAAAAGGAAAATTAACAAGAAAATACATCTCTTTATTTATATAATTCAAAGAATTTTTAGGTAATTTCATGGCAAACTTTTAACTGGAAACAGTAAAAGAACAAAAGAGTAGGCGTCTTCAAATATCAATAATGCAAATGCTTTTGAACTGGCACGACGTTAGAATATCTCGAGTGTAGCTTCTGTCAAAAAGATCTCCAAAATTGTGATGCTTAAGAGTATGAAGCTACTTCTAAACTCCCAAATCTCTATCATTGGATGCCCTAAACCAGTATTGAATCTCATGTGCATTTAATTTCTCTCCTGATTATTTCCATCGAGACTCATTAATCTTTGGTCTCAACCCTGATCATCAACTGTCATTGTTACTAACCATATCAGGAGCTCTTTCCACATCCAAAATCAATTCAAAACCTTCACCATGCACGAATTCTGAATTTCAAACTCAACTCAAGTCGCCCTTTGCGGGTTTTCAACTTGAGACCTCATTTGGTTCCAAGACGCCCTTTTTTGGTTTTCATCTTGAACCCTCTATTTTTTTTTTTCATTTTCTTTTTTTTTTCTCTTTCATTTTTTTCCATTTTCCATTTTTCTTTTTTTCCTTTTCATTTTCCATCATTTTTCTTTTTTCTCATTTTTCTTTTCTTCTTTTTCTTCTTATCATTTTTATTATTATTTTTTTCATTTTTTTCATTTTTCATTTTTCTCTTTTATTTATTCTTCAAGCGAAATATCTCTTAACAGCGTCGGAATTCACTGGATATGGTAATTCTGATCCGTCCATTTCAGTTAGGACTAGAGCTCCCCCAGAAAAGGCCTTCTTGACAACATAAGGTCCTTCCCAATTGGGCATCCATTTTCCTCTGAAATCCTTCTGAATAGGCAAAATCCTTTTAAGCACCAAATCTCCCTCAAGGAATTCTCGAGGGCGAACTTTCTTACCATGTGCCCGTATCATACGTTTTTGATATATCTGACCATGATAAATAGCTTTCAATCTCTTTTCTTCAATTAAATTCAATTGGTCGTACCTAGCCTGTACCGATTCCGCCTCATTGAGCTTTACATCTGACAAAATCCGAAGTGAGGGAATTTCTACCTCAATAGGTAAGACAGCTTCCATCCCATAAACCAAAGAAAACGGAGTTGCCCCAGTTGAAGTCCGTACTGAAGTTCGATAAGCAAACAGAGCAAAGGGCAACTTCTCATGCCAATCCTTATAGGTCTCAGTCATTTTCTCTATAAGCCTTTTGATGTTTTTATTAGCAGCCTCTACTGCCCCATTCATCTTTGGGCGATAAGTGGTGGAATTATGATACTTTATTTTGAACTGTTTACAGACCGAGTCCATCATCTTGTTTAAATTCAACGCATTATCGGAGATAATTCTCTCGGGCAAACCATATCTACAAATGATCTATTTCTTTAAGAATTTGCATATTGTTGATTGGGTAACATTTGCATAAGAAGCCACTTCTACCCACTTGGTGAAATAATCTATGGCTACCAGAATGAAGCGATGACCATTTGAAGCTTTGGGCGAAATTTGTACAATAACATCCATGCCCCACATTGAGAATGGCCACGGCGCTATCATTACATGCAATGGATGAGGAGGAGTATGTATCTTATCTCCATAAATCTGACATTTGTGACATTTTCGGGCATAATTAATACAGTCTGTTTCCATAGTTGACCAATAATACCCAAATCTCATAATCTGCCTAGCCATAGCATGCCCATTAGCATGGGTACCACATATTCCCTCATGCACTTCTTCAAGAATCAATTTGGCTTCTTTCGCGTCCACACATCTTAACAAGACCTGATCCAGACTTTTCTTGTATAGAGTCTCACCATCAAGACATACCTGATGCCATTCTTCTAATGGTTCTTTATCATTCTCAGTGGCCTGTTCTGGATAACTCTGATACCTTATATTGCAAGATCATAATACCAGGGTTTCCATCTTCTTCCTCTTCAATATTAAAATAATGGGCTGGATACTCATAAGCCTTCATTTCAATGGGCATCATATTTGAATGCTCGCTCATCTTAAATGCCGCTGCCAGTGTGGCTAAGGCATCCGCCATTTGATTCTCTTCTCTGGGGAGGTAATTGAAAGTTACTTCTTCAAATTCTTCAACAAGTTCCATAACCAACTTACGATATTCTACAAGCTTGGGATATTTTGTCTCCCATTCTCCCTGAGCTGGTATTACCAAAGCTGAATCCATAACTTTAAGTATTTTTACTTTGCGTTCAACAGCAGCTCTAAGACCCAGAACACAAGCTTCATACTCGGCCATATTGTTTGTACAATCAAAATTAAGCCGACTGGTAAAAGGATAATGCTCTCCTTCTGGTGAGACCAAAATTGCCCCGATTCCATGTCCCATGGCATTTGAAGCACCATCGAAGTTCAACTTCCAATATTTGCTAGTGGATGCAACTGTTTCTTCTACCGAAATAGCCATTAAATCTTCATCTGGGAAATCAAAGCTCAACGACTCATATTCTTCCGAAGCCCTGCTTGCAATGAATTCCGCTATAGCACTTCCTTTAATTGTTGTCTGGTTTACATACTGGATGTCAAACTCGAACAATAAGATCTGCCAACGAGCTAATCTTCCAGATAATGCACGCACACCCATTAGATATTTCAAGGGATCAAGCTTGGATATAACCCAAGTAGTATGATACAACATATATTGTCTAAGCCTTCGGGTAGCCCATACTAAAGCGCATCAAAACTTTTCAATGAGCGAGTATCTTGTCTCACATTCAGTGAACTTCTTGCTGAGATAATAAATAGCCATTTCTTTCTTCTCAGTTTGGTCACGTTGCCCCAGCACACACCCCATTGAATTTTCATAAACTGACAAATAAAGAATCAAGGGTTTGCCTAAGATGAGTGGCGTTAAGATTGGAGTGCTCGACAAATATCTTTTCACTGCTTCAAAAGCTTTTTGACAATCCTCATTCTATTCCCCTGAGTTATTCTTGCGAAGAAGGTGAAATATGGGATCACACTTTTCAGTCAACTGCGAAATAAACCGAGCTATGTAATTCAATCTCCCAAAAAATCCTCTGACTTCTTTTTGTGTTCGTGGGGGTGGCAAGTATTAAATAGATTTTACTTTATCTTGGTCTATTTCAATTCCTTTTTGGCTTATTACAAATCCCAATAACTTCCCAGATGTCACCCCAAAAGTACACTTATTTGGGTTGAGTTTTAGCTGGCATCTTCTTAGTCTTTTAAAAAGCTTTCTCAAATTCCCAATATGTTCTCTGTCTTAGCTTTGACAATCATATCGATAAACTTCTATCTCTTTATGCATCATGTCGTGAAATAACGTCACATGGCCCTTTGATATGTTGCCCTGCGTTCTTCAATCCAAACGGCATTACTTTATAACAAAACGTTCCCCACATGGTAACAAACGTCGTTTTTTCCATATCTTCAGGGTTCATCTTAATTTGATTGTAGCCAGAGAAACCATCCATAAAAGAGAACAAAGAATTTCCAGCAGTATTATCCACTAGCGTGTCTATATGTGGCAAAGGAAAATTATCTTTTGGACTAGCTCGGTTGAGATCCCTGTAGTCGACACACATTCGAACTTTCCCATCCTTCTTCGGTACTGGGACAATATTCGCCACCCATTCAGGATATTTGGCCACTTTAAGAAACCCGGCATCAAATTGTTTCTTCATTTCCTCTTTAATCTTGAGCAGCATCTCGGGTCTCATTCTTCTCAGTTTTTGTTGTACCGGTTTACATTCAGACTTTATTGGCAATTTATGAATAACCAGTTCTGGATCTAAACCCGGCATATCTTCATATGACCATGCAAATACATCTTTGTATTTTTGAAGCAATTCTATCAGATCATGTCGACCTCCAACCGACAGAGTGGTACCAATCTTTACTTCTCTCTTATCCTCATCTGTCCCCAAATTCAAAATCTCAGTAGGTTCTTTATGAGGCATAATCTGCTTATCTTCATTCTCCACCATTTTCAGTAATTCAGAAGGTAGTTCACATCCTCCATCATCATCACAATCCTCAATTTCCCCTTGACATATAGGCTTCTCGAAATCAATCTCCGGGTCAGAGTCATTGGCATTCATAGTATTGATATCTGAGCTCCTGAAAAAATAATGAAAGAGAAGATATATACATATATACATATGGGAGGATCTTTTCCCATATAAATAAATAGAAAGAAATAAATACATACATATATACAACAAAGAATGAATGAATGAAATGCATGGGAGAATGTTTGCCATTTGGAACTAACAGAATGCATCTTTTATTGAAAGCAAGAAAAAACAAACAGCTTAACCCTTTACATAAAATCACCTATTGCCCCAGGGTATGAACAACAAGGAGAAAGTTCCAGTGCATTACTCTGTAAAAGATTTGTAAACTACAGGCAGTTCTTCCGCGGTCCAATTGTTCAACACGAAGCCCGGTGGTACAGGATAATTGCCTATTCACAGCCAATCTGGCATTTCTCATTCCTGACCCTTCTTAATTCCCCTCAGCTTATCCCTCGGAGTTGGCTGATACCCCAAACCAATCGATCTTTTAGTAACAGGGCATATTGGATTCACTGGTCCTTGTAAATGACTTCCTAACCCTTTCCCAACTTTTGCTCCTCTTCCAAGGGTCAGCTTGAGTCCCATTTTGGTACAATTTGACAGAATGTAGCATTGACAAACTCCAACGATCTGAAAGAACACTCGACCGCTTGCTCATCTACTTCAATGTACGGAGCAGTAGTAGAAACAGAAGCAATAATGTCCTCTTCAGCATGAATACATACCAACCTTCCATCAATCACAAATTTCAGTCTCTGGTGCAATGTGGACGGAACTGCACGGCCTGATGAATCAAGGCCTTCCCAACAAATAATTGTACGTAGGCATAATGTCCATTACGAGAAATTCCACTTCATAAGTTGCTGGACCAATATTCAAAGGAACATCAATCTTGCCCAACACTTCTCTTTTAGTCCCATCAAAAGCTCGAACCACACTTTGACAGGTTCTCATAAGTGTACTATCTAATGGAAGCTTCTTTAGAGTCACTAAGGGCATCACATTCAAAGCTAAACCATTATCAACCAAGACCCGGGATAACACATGCCCTTTACATTTAACTGTGATGTGCAAAGCCTTCTGACTACCAACCATCCCAGAAGGGATTTCATCATCAGAAAAAGATAAAAAATTATCAGCTTGTACATAAGAAACTAACCGATCCAACTTTTCAATGGGCAACTCTTTCGGAACAAAAGTCTGGTTCAAAACCTTTAACAGAGCATTCCTATGGGCCTCTGAACTCAAAAGTAATGATAAAACAGAAATACGGGCAGGCAACTTGTGTAACTATTCAACAACACTGTACTCACTGTGTTTCAGAAATTTCAAAAATTCTACCGCTTCACTCTCGGTTACCGGTTCATTGATAACAAGCTTATCTTCTTCTATCTGCACATCAACCTTTTCCCCTTATCAACTGCAACTTCTTCTCAGACTCTTTAGGTGGATAAGAGAATAACACCTACCGCTTCTAGTAAAGCGTCACATCTACTTCCTCATTCTCTTTTGTTACATCTCCCATCTGGCAATCATATCTCCAAGGCACTTGTTTATTATCCCGATATGGGAATGGAGATGGAGGTGTAATAACCACTTTCGGGGCTACCTTCTCAACAACTCGATTCTTGGAAGTAATAATTAGGGGACAACTGGCATTGTATACCCCTTTAGACAATCCTTCTAAAGCGTAAACTTCTGCTTCCTCTTCTTCAGCAATCTCTCTAAAGAACTCAATTTCTTTACTGTCCATCATGTCTTGTACCAAAGATAGGAAGTCAAGACATTACTGAATATTGTGTCTTTCACTGTTATGATACTGACATACCTCTCCACTGTTAAACTGTTCACCCATCAAACTGGGCTTCAACAATCCTACCTTGACATCTGGCACCACACCCAACTCATGGGTGATACTACCTCACTAACATTCCTTACAATTCTCTTTCATTTCTCTTCAGTAATCGCGTTAACTCCTACCCCTGCATGGCTTGGCAATGGATTCTGAGCTATATTCGGCTGCTCACTGTCACCAAAGTTGATGACATTCCTCGTTCTCAAAGCTTGGACAACCTTCTTAAAAGTAGTATAATTCTCAATGGAATGCCAGGGTTCCCTGCATGGTACTCACACTGAGCACTAGCATCATACCATTTGGGAAAATGAGGTTGCATTGGTGTCACGTGATACGGTGAAACCACATGCCGATCATACAAAATCTGAAACAATTCTTTATAAGTCATCGGAATTGGATCAAATTGAGGCATCTCTCTCCTCTGGTCCCTTACTCCTTGTCTATTATCATTTTGTATTGACGACCCTACTCCTTGAGGACGGGAAACAATGATGTTATTAGAATCGTACTGCCTCACATTACTGACTTTATTTTCCTTTTTCCTCGTTGGTGGCCTCTTACTAGACTCTCATCCCTCGAGCTTTCAACTCTTAACTGCCATTCAATCATTTCTCCTGCCGTAACTACATCAGCAAAACTCGATAAGGATTACGATAAGATGCGAGAAAAAAAGAGCCTTTAAGGTGTTGACAAAAAGCATATTTGTTTCCTCCTCTTCCAATGGCGGGTGGACTTGCACCGCTACATCTCTCCATCTTTGAGCATATTGTCTAAAACTCTCGTTAGACTTCTTTTCCATTCCTTGCAATATCATCCTGTTGGGTCTAACATCTTTTACATGTTTGTATTGCTCAATAAAGGACTTAGCCAAGTCTTTCCACGATTTAATATTAGCTCTACTCAGCTAGTTATACCACCGGATTGCCGAGCCAATTAAGCTTTCCTGAAAGCAGTGTATCAATAATTGATCGTCCCCTATGTATCCGGTCATCTTCCTACAAAACATTGTGATATGCGCAGAGAGGCACCTGGTACCATCAAACTTCTCAAAGTCATGAACCTTGAACTTTGGAGGCAAGACCAGATCAGGAACTAGACTTAATTCTTTTGCGTCGAATCCATAGACACTAGTATCTTCCTTCATGGCTTTGACCTCTCTTTCTAGCTGTTTCCATTTCTCTTCCAACGAATTCTTTTGGTCCTTCTTGGATTCTTCATCAAGGTCCGAAACTTGATGATATTGATGTTCTTCCTGATATGAACTAGATCCAGGCTGTACGTTAACAGAAGCACCGACTGGATTAATGTGCACCTTCCCGACATGTGCAGGGGTCACTTGAACGTTCTGAGATTGTTCTGGGGTTAACCCTGGATGATGAAGTGGGTCCTCTGTTACACCTTCTGGCATAGGGCTTTTCCCATGTTCTGGATTTCTTCCTTCCAATATACTCGCAAACTTGGCAAACATCTCCTTTTGGGCATTCATCATATCTTCTTGCATTTTCTTAATATTATCTTGTAACTCCAACTGAGCCTTCTCAATTTGGGCAAGTTTGTCCTCCATAACTTTCTTCCTGGTTCTGTAGGTATGCTTGGGATTTTCCAGTATTACTTTGTCACAGAGTCATTTTGTTATTGCTGATATTTATTAATGAATATGAAACATATGATTATGAATGAATAAAATGCGATGCAAAAATTTAAATATATTAAAAATGCATATGCAAAATGCAGGGTGTTGATCCTGGAACGACTCCTTAGAACAACTCTTTATATTAGAACGACGTTCAATTACAAAGTTGAAACATATCACAAATAAATCTACACTATCTCTCCTATTTGTTGTACATGTGCTAGCAACTCCACGATATTCTGGTTTTCTTCAGCCTCGGGATCTAGTTCTTCAGTCACATCAGCAGCTTCCTCGGATAAAATGACCAAATATTGAGCTATTCTCCGCGCGTGTCCTAAGTAACAAGCAATAAGGTCTTCTCTTTGCTTAACTCTCGCCTGAGCTCGCTCCCATCGAAAACGCCACTGTATATCCCCCTCATAAGGAACTATCGACAGCTCACTTGCTTGCCTCTGAAAATCTTGAACCATGGCTTCAAGCTCACTCACTTGTTTTTTCAAACTCTCAACTTCCCCACGGCTTGAGATATATTCCCTGTTTCGATATTGTCGTAATATAGTCTCTAAACTTGAAATCCTCTCCTTCAACTTCTCGTTATGGGTTTGACTCTCTTGTAACTACTGCTCTAAAGAATCCTTTTCTTTCGATAAAATCTTCACTTGGTGCCTGCTTTGTTTGAGCTCTTATTGACTCTCTCCGGCTACTCTCTTGATGCTCGCCACCTATTGCCTCAATTCGACATACTTACTCGAGCTAGAACCTACCTGAGCTTTTACCATTCGCTGATAAGTTGACCGAAGATCGTCAAAGTCTAGCCGAAGTTGTTTCTCTACTTTTTCAATTCAATCTGCTCTACTCTTCTGAATGTCAATCTCTAATCCCTTTTGATACACTTCATCTTCTATCTTCTGTAAAGTCATTCTCCATTGTCTCCGTTCTGCTTCGAAATCGCGCTTGGCTAACTCTAATGGAGATGGCACCACTCTTAACTGTTCCTCCACCGGCTGAATATTTTCAGGATTCACTATCGGGATGTTGTCATTTACTCAACCGCTTCTCCACTGCTCGTACTCTTGAGATAACTCGAGATCATAGATGAACAAATTCACGCGACGAGTTTGCTTCCAGGCCTCAGCAACCCCTTTAACTTTACCCTTATACTGATCTCATTTGAATGCAAAATCCGACCCTACCAAGTCCCATGTGGCTGGAATGAACTGCCTTGACCCATACTGTCTGGAAACTAGTAGCGGTGCATACCCAACAGAACCCCATATACCTGGAAAAGGAACCCAATCTCGCTCTCCACATCGATAAAGTATAGCCGAAGAGACATTCCACGAAGCTTGCCATAAAATATCACCATCTCTGATATCCTTGAAGATGACCATCCATTTTTCTTCAGTGAAGTCCCCAGGCCATTCTCTAGAAAGAAAATCCTTCAAAGGCGAAAACCCCTCTAGAAACACTCGTCCTGGTGCTCTTTCAACATGTTTGAAATAACTCAGAATCCACACTAGCAGCAAAGACGCACATCCTATAAAGCGTCATTCTCCCTCGCGCCTACAAGAACTCAAAGACCGGAACGTCTCAGTTAGAATAGCTGGAACTGGATCCACGCGCTTGTCTAATCTTTCAAACATATCAACGATTGATACATCTACATATCCTAGCACCTTTGGAAAAATAACGAGCCCAAAAATCCCTAAAGCAAACAAGTCAAGCTTCTTTCTCTTGTCAGGGTGATAATCAATTACTTGTTTCAGAGCAGCCCAAGAAATGCACTCATTGTCTCCCTTCTTCTTAATATTTCTGACTACCCAATCTTCACTAATTCCGGTCATCAATAATAATTTCTTCTTAAACGAAGGAGTGACTGGCAGCTTGGTATATATTCTATCTATTTGGGACCTCGGACAACGGACCAAAGCTTGATACTCCTCTATCGTTGGTGTTAGATCCACTCTACTAAATGTGAAACAGTTGTAAGCCGGATTCCAGAATTGCGCCAACGCTCTAAACAAATTTCGGTCAATAGGAACATCGAGAAGATAAGGAATATCGCCATATAACTGATAAAACATCTCCTTATCGGCTACTGTCCATCTTCCCCATATCTCCTTTAGCTCACTTAGATCATTCTGACGCACGTTGATGTGAGTATAACCAAATAACTCCGACACGTATCCAGGCATCACACTGTCCCCATTGGTCAGTTGGGACTGTTCCGACCACCTCAGAACATCAACATTGTCTTCAACCTCTTTCTGAACCGTTCGTTCCATATTATTGGCCTTCTATATGGACATCGATCCCAAATCAACACCATGTAATGGATAGTACAATGCAAAACAGAAAAGAAACAAGACAAAAGACAACAAGAGATCGGTTAGCAAACATAAAGCAATTAAGTCGGGATAATAATTTGTTCAAGAATCCTACCTACATGCTGGCTACCCAATCATGCTTTATCAGATCCTACCCAACATGATATCTACCCCCATGCTTTGTTATTCACAAAAATAAATCCTAACCGCATGATATCTAATTCGCATGCTTGTTCGAAAAATAAATCTAACCGCATGATATCTAGTTCGCATGCATTTATTCGAAAAAACGAAAATAAATGACTCAAAATAGCTTTTCCTTGTGTACCCTCCTCACGGGATTCTTAAGGTTCGGGTTAGGCTCCACCTAAGTTTAGGCTCTATGTCCACTATATGCTAGGTTAGGTTCTAAAGTAATATGTTCTCGAATTGTCCTTGTCGGTGCCCCCTTGGGCTTTCGAACCCTCAATCCTGGCCCATCACAGGCTTTAGGGGATCGAGTTCAATTTCGAGGGAACACACCTCCCTATGTCCATACGGAGGTGATTACCATCACGAGGACCATAAGGCGTGAGCTCCAGGAGCGATCCACTATCCCATGCGGAGGTGAAAACCACACGAGGGCATAGTCTCTCTCTCCTACTTAATTAGGACGGAGCGGGGTTTTAGCTCATGTCATGAAAATGCAACTGTGCAGTGTGTGAGGAAAAGCGAAAAAAACAAATACACTCAAAATCAAATCTTAAAACAAACAATTATTCTGAAATCATTAACAAACAGATTAATACAACTATTTAATTGTCAATCGAATTAAATTAAAGAAATCAAAATACAAACGAAACTTATTAAAAACCAAACAAGGGATCAAAAACCAAATTAAAACGAATTTGTAATTTTCAATTGCAAAGACACCTAATTAATTGACTATCGGCCTGACCCTCCAAAAAAAAGTCCCCAGCAGAGTTGTCAAGCTGTCGAAACGATTTTTTTCTAAAAGGGTGAAAAAAAGGTGAGATTTTGAAAAACCACATTAATTTTTAATTTACCCTTTTCAATTGATTTTTAATTTAAAAACAAATGAGATTTAAAAACCTCTTGTTTCGAAAAATTTGAAATTTTCTTTTCGTTAAAAACATATTGTTCAAAGAGTCGCCACCAATCTTTGATTAGGGTGTGATTGGGCACCTAAAGATATTTGTTATTTTAAATAAAAATTAATTTTAATTAAAACAACAAATTAAGGTCTGCGTTACCAAAATCCGAGTTTGGGAGTCGGTTACGTATAGGGAAGGATTAGCACCCCCACGACGCCCTAAATTGGTACCTAGTCGGTTAATTAACGTCCTTACATTGAACTTTATAAATTCGAACTTAATTTGATTTTTGATCCCATAAAACAATGACGTAAATTTAAAAACATTCAAAAGCACTCAAACAAATTAAATTAAAATTACCAAGTCGTTTTTAGAAAGATAAAGAATGTTCGATTATTTACAAATATCGAGACCAGATCTTAAAGATATAACAACCTTTTCTCGATATATTTAAATAAACAAACATTTCTTTTTCTCTCGTTCCCAAATTCTAGGTGACGAATCAATTTTTTGGTTTCACTTTCGGGATACACTTTTATTTTAAAATTATTAAAAACAGACCTCAAATCAGTTATGACGGCCCACTTAAAACAATTTTAAATTAAAAAGAGTATTACCCTTAATCCAATTATGTAATATGTCGAGTTATGCAAATGAGGCTATCATGCAATTTGTGAAAAAAGTATGTCATACCAAAAATTAATTATACAAAAATAAAAAATAACATACAACGTGACATGCAAAAAAAATTTATATACATATATTTTAATTAATAATCATAAACCATGCATATGTTTTAATATTTATGACTAAAATTAAATAAGCATGAAATACAAAGATCAAATTAAAAAACAACATATTAGACTTAAAGACTAAAACGCCAATAATTACATGCTAAATGCGAAGACAAACAAAAAAGAAAAAGAAAAAAAATAACATAAACTGATGACTAAAAAAGAAACACTTACAAATATGAAAATCAAATTAAAAATATGGAAATTTCGATTTAGTGACTAAAATTAAATGAACGAAACAATGGATAACTAAATTAAAAAAAAAGCAGAAAAGATTATATTCAATCACTAAGATATAACATGAAAAGAATTACGAGCCAAATGTATAAGTAAACGAAAAATAAATTTACTAGCATCCATGACTAAATTCAAATGTTCATGAAATAAGAAGACAAAATTAAAACATAAATAACCCTAAAACTTTAATGGCTAAAAAACTATTTACCTTAAAGTTCTAATATAAAACCTAAACTAAGATTTAAATCTAATCCTAAGCACACACATCAAGACTCATTCTTCAACTCTATTCCTTCTTCACGCAGCGGCAGAGACTTCAAAAGTCTCAGAACCATTGCACGCCACCCCTTGTTCGTCGGTGGCTCCCGCTCCGATCACTACCTACCACGACTACACAAAACCCAAGCGACCAACCTAATCTATCTAAAAGCTTTCAAGTTTTTTTAGTCCTCATTCCTCCCCTCATTCGAGACCCAATCGTTTATCCATGCCATAAATCGTCCATTCTCCAGTGGTTCCACTCTCGATGGTCACAAATAACCCACCCTATGACAGAACCAAAACCTAAATCCACCTAGACCACAACACAATCTCTACTAAGTATCGATGACCTAGATTCCAGCAGCGATGGGATGAACAAAAGAAAAGGTAACAAAAATAAACTCTTGATTTTTCACGTTTTCTACTTACTTAGAAAGAAAAACATTCATAAAGAAAGCTGAAAATTGAAAGAAATATGGGTGATACCAGAAAAAGTTCTTTGCTTTCTATTGATTCCTCGGTTTTTGATACAATGGTGAGTGAAATTTCCGTTACAATGGCTATTCTTCTTGTTCGTTGAATCCACTGTTGCAAAATGATTCCTTTTGTTTGTTTTTATTTTCTGTTCGGACCCCCCTTATTGATGAAATCCTCTCTGTTTTTTTTGTTGATCCCCCTTTCGTTCCCCCCTTGTTCCTTGTTTTCTGCTAAATGCTCTCTAATATCCCCCTCTCTTTAGTTTCCAGTGGTTACCCCATTTTTAGGTAACTTCTGATAACTTGTTAACCCCCATAACTGTTCTTGTTTTCCAGGGAGTATTCACGTGGGTTGGAGGCTTCTCTGCTGGATCATTGGGCTTTCATTGCTTCGGGTCTGCTCCGACTTGGTCCCGGACAAAACCGAACATCTACAATTGTAACACAACATTTACTAAAGAGTTAAAAGCAGCTGCTGAAACAGCTCCTATACGTCCAAAGATAGGTCACCTATAAGTCAAATATTTTTTAACCCTAACCTACCCTTCTGATTTTCTCATACGTAGCTTCCATGGATCTACTTCAGTTCTGTTGTAAGCAGTCTTAATATACGATTAAGAAAAAATTTTATAAGAAATATTAATATTTTTTAATATTTTCGGTAAAACATTATTTTTTTTACCGGAAATGTTAATTTCGCTACCTAATTTACTGTAGAAAAAACAACATTTTAGGTAGCACCCAATATTAATATTTTCGATAAAAAATAATATTTTAGGTAGCACTTTACTATAAATGTTAAACATTTTAGATAGTGCCTAATATTAATATTTTCGATAAAAAAATAATGTTTTAGATAACGTGTTACCGTTAAAATTTATTAACATTTTTTATAGCGTTTTTTCTTATTAATATATTAAGATTTTCGTATTTTAGACATCATGAACCTAGGAGGTTACTTTAAGACAACTGTACAAAGATTTGTTTTAAGACCGACTGCAATAAAAACATCTTGACGCTGATCTAATATATATATATATATATATATTGGGTATCAGATACTGAAACAGTGGTTCATCACAAGGTAAAAAAAAGGCAATTCTGAGTTCAATCCGATACAATTAGGGTTGTTTATTAAGCGAGTCAATTGCGATTTGGATATTGTTCGATTCTTTATTCGTCAAAATTTTTTGTTGCTCGACTCGTTAAATTCGTTTAAATTTTGCTCGAATCATGCTTGTTAAAAAATTTTGTCTCGACTCGTTAAATTCGTTTAAATTTTGCTCGAATCATGCTTGTTAAAAATTTTGTTGCTCGACTTGTTCTCATTAAACCCATTGCTCAGCTCGTTGCTCATTTAGCTCACTAAATTTTTTATCTTATTTTTTTTACTATAGGTAAAATTTTCTAATATTATAAATTAATAGATTAATCATTTACCACGTTTTTATTATTAATTAATAAATTAATAATCTTTTTAATAAAATAAGTTTTTAAAATAACTATTTAAAATTTTAAAAAATATTAACAAGTTATTAATAAACTTATTTAGTCAAATTAAAATTGATTCAACTTAACTCATTAAAATCTTAAATTGAGTCAATCTGAATCAAATTTTTATATAACTTTGATTAAATCAAATTTAAATTGCTCACATTTGATGTGATAGTGGTGAGGATAGAATATTGACTTTTGTATGAAGCAAGGACGTGGGTTTTGGAGTGATAGATGCAACATGAAATGGCCAATTGATTGGCATGGTTTGATGGGAAGGAAATCACGGAGCCAGAACCAGTGGAGTGGGTCTCAACTCAGCCATCAAATCACTACAATGAAAAGGAAAAGGAAAAGGAAATAATATAGAACAATAAAATGGAGAGAAGAAAGTAGATGAAGTCCAGCTCATTGTTCTCAAAGAGTGATACGACCCCCCACGTGGAGAAAATAGCCAGCCAGTTTACCGACTTTCACAGTTTTCATAAAAAAACAACTCAAGAGTTTCCTTATAGTTGTCTCATCGTCCCTAACGCTAGCACTGCCAACATCCTAACTTAGGCAAACTAACCCCTGTTTATTATTAATATTTTTATTTTTTATTTTAATTTTAACTATTTTTAAGGTAAATTACATCATTCATCACTCTACTTTACTTTCTCTTCTATTTTGCTTACAAACCTTTTAATTTTTTTAATTTGTTCACTAAACTTTACAAATTGAATACTCTCTCGTTTTCTCTTTAACATGGCATTTTTTTTATTATTATGGAATAGAAAATAATTTTAAAAACTGAAGTAAAAACATAAGGTGGTTGGATGCCATTATCGACCGTTTGGTCCTAAATTGGGATGGGTCGCTTTGCTTCGACTTCGTGAGTTCGAATCCGACCTTTATTTTATCAAAAGTTGCTCTGAAATCCAAAAATTTGAGATTAAAAAAAATTAGGAACTGAAACGTTTTAGTCCAAATTCACGGGTTTTGGGATATTTTTTGGTGAAACAAACATCAGATCCGAACTCACGGGGTCGAAACGAACCGATCCATCCCATTTTGGGACCGAACGACCATCATCTACAACGGTCGACGGTGGTTTGAATGAAAATGGTGTGGTGGCTGGCAGAGAGAAAATGGAGAAGAGAAGGAAAAAGTGTAAATTACACCATGAGTCATTAGGAAAAAGGGTAAATTACACCATGAATCATTAAACTTTACTCTATATCATATTTTACTCACCAAAACTACATCGTTTTAGAGTATATTTGAGTTTTTCAAAACGACATCGTTTTGATTCCTATGACACATCATAACGCCATTAAAAAATTAACGATAGAGTGAGCAAAATGATTCAATCTGTAAAGTTCAGTGAGCAAATTAGAAAAATTAAAAGTTCGGTGAGTAAAATAAGAGAGAGAGTAAAGTAGAGTGAAAAACCCTGTAATTTACCCTTATTTTTATTACCATGATAAAATCTCTGCTCATGAACCCCACATAAAGGCCTAGTTTTGTTTGGCAACAAATCATAAAAAACACGATGGAGTGTGTTTTAAACCATAGGTAGCTAGCTTTACAACAAAGGATATAATAAACATACATTTCCTTCAAGAGAAAATGGCGAGACTTCGTGTTTTGTGCTGGCACTTGTCTTGTGCGGAAGTTGGCTTTTTACTTATATCATGTTGTGATTATAGGAGGTTTGGAACATGGATTCATGTGGGAATATGCAAATATCTCTATTTTTTCGCATATTTGCATGTACTTGTCAAACCAAAAAACAAAAAAGCTCAAAATTGCAACTTTAGTTTAATATCAGTACCATATTACTTTCTGCAAGGTTGTCAGATATGCGGCAACCTTCAACTTATTTTGATGAATAAGGAAAGGGAAAATGACTGAGGAAGAGCAGAAGGGGAGGCATGTAAGGAGAAAAATAATCGAATATAATACAATTATTGCGTTGTTCGTGGAGTTGTGCTTTTTAGTATTGTAAATTTGTTTTTCCTTTTAAAAAACGAGCATTAATTGTGTTTAGTGCGGTTGATGCGTTTAGACTTTAGTCGGCATCAAGAAGACCATCCGGCCAAATTGGATATAGCATCTAATTCCACCAAAAACGAATTATGATTTTCCTTGACCTAAATTAAATCTTGTAAGGCTCTTCACAATCATACATAGATACATTGTGTACATAATACTCAATTGTAGAGAGTTCGACGAATCTTTTATATATATATATATATATATATTATATAGATATATATATATATATAGATATATATATATATATCAATTTAAGGTGATTATTAAACATTATATGATCTAAATACTCTCAGCTATTTAACAATGATTCCTTTAAAAACTGAGATAAGTTGGTTTGTCAACATTACTAAATTTGATGCAGCTATACAAGCCAACATAAATTAATTTAACTAAATATATTAACACATGTAGTGGCGAACCTAGAAAATTTTATAGAATGAATAATATAAAATAACAAAATTTTATCTAAAATAATTTATATGCTAGTTTTTTTAAAAATTTTAAATATAATAAATTATATAAATATATGGATTAAATCTAGAAAAATATTAAATGGATCAATTAATTTTTTAACATAATTCAAACATTTTTTTATTTAGGGTAAACTAACTATTTGGTCACCCATCTATTAATAAATTTATGTTTTGGTCACTCAACTATTATTTTTTCAAAAGCATAGCTAATCTAAATGTAACACCCTAAACTATTATGACACACAGTCGGCCGATCAGAATGCCACACGGAACCACCAGAGTGTCTGACCAATTTTTTTCTTTTAAAATTACCATTTGTAACCACTCATGCTAAAATAATCAACTATAATTTAAATAAAATAGTTTACATTAGGAGCTCACAAAATAATGTTTAAATCATACAAACCATAGTTTATAATGAGTTACGACTCATACAAAAATATACAAATCGGAGTTTACAAATATACATGCCCTATAAAGATGAAGTCGAAACATACTCTGCACTAGCTGGGTCTGGATCACTATTGACAAAAGGTCCTCAGACTGCTCTCCAACTAACTTGTGTAATGAAACAAATTCCAAATGTTGAGCTAACTAGCCCAGTGCTACACTAACAACTGAGTCATACTAAAAGTGTTCATGACACGCTCAAGCTATCGAGTCAACTACTATTTGTTCTGCTATCTACTAGCCCATTCCTTGAGTGTTGGACTTTGCTCCCAAGCTAGTCTGCTTTAAAATTGCTTTAGTGAGTATTATCGAATACTCACTCTCTACGATATGGTAGACATCATGGTGCGGCTGAGGGTTCTGCATCTTGGAGCTTACACACCCTTCTATTTTACCATGGATATGACCCTAAGAATTCTCTGCATCAAAAACCATACCCCGACTAACCCACCATTTCTTCTAAAGAGTGTTAAGGCATCGATAAACATAGTTAGCCAGAAGGGTCTCGGCCCTACCTAAGGATATATCCAAACTGAATCTATACTTTCGATAATGCTAGCATTTTCTAGAGGAACTCGGGTGTTCTGGTCATTTCCCAAGCATCATCCAAGGCTATTTTTATGTCATCCTAATAAATCTTGTTACTAAGTGTAATTAATATCAATAATATTCTCACTTGTAGCCTTATTTTATGATAAAAATAAGTGTTGGGAACCTCAAGTCTAATTCCCTTAAAAACTGACATTTTTCCCAAAACAGACTGAAAGTATCAGTACTAACCCAAGAGTCTTGTACTACTATAAAAGTTTCGATACTTTATATAGGTATCGATACTTTTAAACATTATGTTATGCCTAGTTTCGAAACTTTATGAGATTTTCAAAGCTATGACCTAAAGTTTCGACACCCTTAAAAGAGTATTGATATTTTTGCTAAGAAACTCATGAATTTCCCCAAAATGAAGAACTAGTATCAATACTATCCCAATAGTATCGATACTTTACTTGCAGAAATCATATAACACATACTAAAATGCTAATTCAATCCTAAAGACCTTAATGAGGTCCTTAAACATGCTTAAAGTTTTATTTGATCAACAATGGTCATAATAGAGGCTTTAAACACATTTATAACTCTAAAACAAGAATTTAACCATGAAAATTCTTATCATGTTTAACTCAACCATTTAAATTATTTTGAACTTCTAATGACTCACTAAGAGTATGGAAGAGTTGTAAAGGTGTTACCTTGCTTTTTGGATGGCTAGAAACTTTCTCAACTTACTCAAGATTCAACTTTTCGTTTCCTTTAGCTCTTGAGCTTTCTTCTATCTCCTTCACTAAACAAAATGAGAAAATATATTACCAATCCATCTAGGGGTTGAATAACATCTAAACAAATTCTATAACTCAAAACTTAGCTAGAATCCATAGATTCCCACAAATCTCTCAAGACCTATTTTTGGTTATATAGATAAAAACTAGTTAAAGAGATCTCAAAATGAAGCTAGATTAATGAGGTTTAATAATATTAC
Organism: Hibiscus syriacus; assembly: GCF_006381635.1. Taxonomy (NCBI): domain Eukaryota; kingdom Viridiplantae; phylum Streptophyta; class Magnoliopsida; order Malvales; family Malvaceae; genus Hibiscus; species Hibiscus syriacus. The sequence goes on along the minus strand of NW_024063519.1, from coordinate 1,987,782 downwards.
CTTGGATGGATCCAACTAGGCTTGAATTTCTTTGAGATTCCTACTTAAAAAAAAAGATAAAAGAAGAGAGAAAAATGAGAAGATGGGAAGAACATTCGGTGAGTTGTGTTAGGGGGTTGTTCATAGTGAAAACATAATATAATGAGGAATTTTCAACTTTCAAAATAACTATGGGTAATTATACTTTTAGTCCCTTTACTTCTATTATCATGAATTGTTCATCTCTCTTCATTAACTCTTGGGCCCTAACTGAAGTCCACTAACAACAACTTGGTCCAACTAATATAATAAGGTCTAATGGCTTAACTTTGGGCTTTGGGTTGACCCGAACTACTAACCCGAGATTCAAGGTGTTACAACTCTCCCCTCTTAATATGAAATTTTATCCTCAAAATTACCTAGATAAAAAATATTTGAATATTGAAGCTTCATATCTTCATCAATTTCTTAAGTAGTATCTTCGACCCTATGATTTCTCCAAAGTACTTTTACCAAATGGATCTTCTTGTTTCTCAGCTCTTTCACTTCCTTGGCTAGAATTATTATCGATTTCTCCTCATAAGACATGCCAGGACTCAACTCAACTTGTTCTAAAGATAAGACATGTGATGGGTCTGAACGGTATCTTCAGAGCATGAATACATGAAACACATTATGAATGCGCTCCAACTCTGGTGGTAAGGCTAAACGATAAGTTATCGATCTTATTCTCTCGAGCACCTTGTAGGGACCAATGAAACGTGAAGTCAACTTTCATTTACGTCCAAAACAGAGCACCTTCTTTGACAGGAACACAATAAAGAACTCTTTGTCTCCTACTTTGAACTCAATTTCCTTGCGTTTCAAATTCGTATACGATCTCTGTTTATATGAAGCCTCTTTAAGTCTTTTTTGAATCACCTTAACCTTTTTTCAGTTTCTCGGATCAAGTTTGACCCTATTATCTTCCCTTCACTAAGCCTGGTCTAACAAAGAGGAGTTCTACACTTGTGCCATACATGGCTTATGAAGCTATCTGGATGCTCGACTGGTAACTGTTATTATATGCAAACTCCACCAATGATATATGATATTCCCAACTACCCTCAAGATCCTATAACAACACACCTAAGCATGTCCTCAAGAATTTGAATTTCATGCTCTGACTGACTATCTGTCTAAGGGTGAAACGCGATGCTGAAATGAAGCTTGGGACCTAGGGAATTGTGAAGAGCTTTCCAAAATCGAGAAGTAAATCTAGGGTCTATGAGATGATCAGAGTTGGGACTCCATACAACATCATTATCTCGTGAATGTAGAGCAACGTTAGTTCTCTAAAGTAAAGTCCATTCGAACTAGTAAGAAGTTAGTAGAATGGTTAATCGATCTACTATCACCCACACAACATCATGTTTGAGCCTTGTCATCAATAACTCAGTCACAAAATCTATTGTTACTCTGTCTCATTTCTACCGTGGTATCTGAATTGGTTGGAGTAATTCCAATGGAATATGATGTTTCGTTTTAACCTGCTAACACATTAGACACTTTGCTACAAACTTGAAAACCTCTCTCTTCATGCATGGCCAGAAATACAAAGGTCAAAGCTCTTGATACATCTTATTGTTATCAGGATGAACAGAAAGTGGACTATAATGGGCTTCATGAAGGATCTTGCTACGTAACTGCTCAACATTAGGCACGTATAAATGACCCATGAAATAAAATACATCATCATCTTGCAATTCGAAACCTGAGGCCTCACCTTGATGAACTTGTTCATCCGAGCTCTTAGACGATTAACTAAACTTTGATGTTTTTTACTTCACTCACTAACTCGGGTTCTATTCGAAGCTCGACTAACACACCTCTATATCTGGATATATTCAAGTACACCAACAAAGCTCTCAGTTCTGACATTAACTTTCTGCTCAGCACATCTTCCATAACGTTCACTTTCTCGGGGTGATAGTCGATAACATAATTATAATCCTTAAGTAACTCCAACCATCTATGTTGCCTCAAGTTAAGCTCATTATGGGTAAACAAATACCTTAAACTTTTGTGATATGTGAAGATGTGGCATTTTTCACCAAACAAGTAATGTCTCCAAATCTTGAGTACGAAAACAACCGCAACCAACTCTAAATTATGGGTGGGGTAATTTCATTCGTGAGGCTTAAGCTGACGAGATTTATACATCTCTACCTTTCCATCTTGCATCAGTACACATCCTAGGTCGTTTAACAAAGCATCACTATATACGGTAAACTCCTTTCCCGACTCAGGCTGGGTTAATATTGGGGTTTGGGTTAAAAGGGTCTTCAATTTTTTCGAAACTACTATATTGTTTTTCACTCCATATAAACGATACACTTTTTTAAAATAACTTTATCATTAGGGCATCTATCATCGAAAAACCCTTTACGAAGGGACGATAATAACATGCGAGACCTAAGAAACTGCTTACTTCAGTTACGCTTTTGGGTGGCTCCCACTCAAGAACTTCTTGAACTTTCTTAGGGTCAACACTGATATCATCCGCTACTACTAAATGCTCAAAAAATAAAACCTCAGACAACAAAAACTCGTACTTTCCAAACTTAACGAACAACTAACGATCTTGAAGGGTCTAAAGAACTATAAAAAGGTGTTGATCATGCTCATCCTTTGATCGTGAATACACCAGAATATCGTCTATGAAAACCACCATGATCTGATTCAAATACGGGTGGAAAACTCGATTCATGAGATCCACGAATGTTGTCAGGGCGTTTGTGAATCCAAACGGCATTACCATGAACTCATAGTGACTGCATCTTGTTATGAACGTCGTCTTTGCTATATCTGCTTTCTTAACCTTTAACTGATGTTATTTAAGTCTCAAGTCGATCTTATAAAAGACACACGCGCCCTTGAGCTGGTCAAATAGGTCATCAATTCTGGGTAAGGGATAACAATTTTTTATGTTCAACTTATTCAACTATCGATATTCGATGCATAATGGCATCGACCCGTCTTTCTTTTTAACAAAGAGAATTGGTGCTCTCTATGGTGAGAACTTGGTCGGATGAAACTTTCTCCAGCAACTCCTGGATTTGAACTTTCAACTCTTTAGTTCTATCGGTACTATATAGGGAGCAATGGACACTGGAATGAATATTGGTATTACTTCAATGCCAAACTCTAATTCTCAATCCAGAAAAACGTCCGAAAAATTTCTGACTATTTGGATATCCTAAATCCATGATATTATTACTCTGGTATCGATCACATAAGCTAAGAAGGCTTCACAACCCCAATCTAATATTTTTTAAGCTTTAATAGTCGACACAATCCTTGCGTACTTAGTTTTTTATGCTAAATATCACAATTTGCGTCCCGTCATCTTTCCTGAGTTTATGTCGTCGAAGCTTGCACCTCAAGCTCGCATCATGCTCTGATAACCAGTTCATGCCTAAAATTAGATTAAACTCTCAAGCTTGCACCTTAAGCTTCCTTAAGCTTAGTTATTATCTAATGATCAAAACCCAACCTTTAATTCCACAAATAATCAAGAATTCATAAAACTCACATTTTCTCTTGAAGCTCACGGCTGGAGAAGAAGAAGAAAAAAAGAAAGCTCTGGAGAATTCTCTCCTTTCCCACGTGCTTATTACCCTTTATAAAGGGAAATAAAATATTTCCTGAGAAATGACCATAATACCCTTATTACTTCCAAACTTTTTTATAAAATCCAACACCAATATTTTTTATTAAAATCCCTAAACTTTTAATCTTTATGAGATTGGTCACTAAATTACCAAAAATTCCATTTTGGTCATTGACCCGACTTTTGGGATGTTACATATATACTTTTGGCAAAACTCCTCCAAGAACCGATCCCAGGTAGGTTGCTCTGGCTCCAAAGACATCTCAACTGTATCCCATAAGTCAATTGTGTCACCCTTCAGCAAGGATGTGACACACTCTAATATACCATTGGGAGTGAGGTATAGTTGATGAAGGGCCATCTGAGTCTCATTCAACCACTAATCAGTTACTACTAGGTCATCATCTACTGACCTAAAAAGGTATATGGTTTGATACCTCTGGAGCCTCTTAACATGGGACTCTTGTGAAGCTACATCAGGTGGGACTGGCGGGGCTGGCTAAGTAGGTAAGACTACTGGTGTCTTGGGAAAGATTCTAGCTATGTGTCTTAGGGTAGCAGTCATATCTCTTTATAATGATGCCTCCTCAACTCTCGCATCCCCAGGCTCCTCAAAATCTATCTCGGGTACAAATCATCACTGATATCGCTCGCGAGGGAAGCTCTACTCTTGTCTCTACCCTTGACTATGACCTGGGCTTTCATTCATATCTAACTCTAAAAATTAAAACAATAAGATGAGTTACTATCAATATTTCAAAAGCAAAAGTACTCTTTTCATCTCTAAAGCAGGGGCGGACCTATGTGGCCCAGGAGGTAGCAATGCATACCCATTTTCCTTAAAAAAATATCAACATTTAATATATTTTATTAAGAGTTAAAAATTATGCACGCCTATTTCTTGAGCTTTGTGCTCTTTGATGTGAGTAAGAAGCCAATGTCAACCTTTTTTATAACAATTCATCTCACCTTTTTTTAAATTTTTAAATTTTTACAACAATGTGAGTAAGAACCTTATTATAAATTTTTAAATTAAAAAAAAATATTGATAATATATAACATTTTATCTTTTACAACAATTCATCTCACCTTTTTTTACTTTCTCACTTCTAAAGTTTCTGTTTTGTTTTTTTAATTCAAACTCATCTATCAGTCCCTTGCTTCAGTCTAAACCAACCGTCATGACACCATTCACCAGCGATTTTCCGGTGAACTTCCCCAACCAAGCTCCCTGCAAGTAAGTTGTTGCTCATTTCTTTTCATTAGGTAGTTAGGTTCTTCACTCATTTTTACCCTCTTAATTTAGTTAAATTCATATTTATGTTTTTAAGTTTTTGAAATTTATTTCTTAAGTTTAGTGAGCTAAAATTAATAGATAAAATTAAATTTTAGATCAATTTAATAGATTTTAGTGATTTAATGAAGAATATTTGAATGCTAAATTGTGATATATAAAATTATGAATATATATTTCTAGGATGGAGAAAGAAATTACAATAAATTTGTGTAATTTAAGTTGAAGTAATTTGGATATTTTAACTTTTAAGTTGAATCCATTAAAATTACTTAATTAGTAATTAAGATCTTATTTATTTGATAATAAATATAGTTATTAATAGGGAATTATAATCAATAATTATTGTGGTTGTAAATTTTGTAATTGTAGCAGTGAGAAGATGAATGAAGAAGAAAATACTAACTTTCAACGAAAGAATAAGAATGAACCGTTGGATTGGTTTGTTCAAAAGTCCAAAAATAATTATGCAAGTTCTTCCCAAGTGAAGTGACAATTTGTGTCTCATAACCAACTCAACCTTCAGTAACTCAAGCCGAACAAGAATTTTCTTTCCCTTCAAATAAAATGCCCCAAACTCAAGAAACTGGAATGAGATCTACATGTATTACACAAGATGATATTACAACATTTGCATCTAGGGATATGGAGAGCCAAGTTAATACTAGCTCTATTCCATATGATCTGGTTAAAAGGAAAAAATTATTGACTATCATCCAATGGGTCGAGAAGTAGTGAGGAAAAAATACATACAAAGAGGTGTTTCCCAACGAAAAAAACACAAATTTCCTCAAACGGATTTCAGAGGAGGTATGTTACGTTGCTTTAATAAATATTGGTTTAATAAGTATTCTTGGCTTGAGTATAGTGTTTCAAAAGATGCATCATTTTGGTTTGTTTGTTACTTGTTTAAGAATAAAACTACCAATGCTACAGGAGGAGATGTATTTTTTGTTAATGGGTTTAGAGGTTGGAATATACCAAATTGGTTCAGAAAACATGGTGGAATTAATAGTGCTAATAATCAAGATTTTCAAAAGTTTGAGGATTTAAAGAACTTTAAGTCATCCTTGAAAGTTTCTTTAAACCAACAAACCGAGCAAGCTAAAAGTGATTACCGAATCTGTTTGACTACTTCTCTTCATTGTTTGGGATTTCTTTTACTTCAAGGATTGACATTTCGTGGTCATGATAAATGTGATGAATCAACTAACGATGAAAATTTTCTTGAACTTTTGAATTCGATTGCGTAAAAAAATAATGATGTGGGAAATATTGTTTTGAAAAATGCACCTAAAAATAATCAAATGATTGCACCTTCAATTCAAAAAGAGCTTGTCAATTGTTGTGTAAAAGAAACTACTAAGGAATTTGTGAAAGATCTTGGTAAGGATTATTTTGGAGTGCTAGTGTATGAGTCTAGTTATGTGTCTCAAAAAGAACAAATGACTTTGTGTGTTCGCTATGTTGATAAAAAGGGAATGATAAAGGAACTCTTTCTTGGAATTGTTTATGCTGGAGGTGCCAAATCTTTATCTCTTAAAGAAACTATATTTTCTTTGTCTAATGAGCATTCTTTGAGTTTTTCAAAAATTTGTGGGCAAGGGTATGATGGAGCTAGTAATATGAAGGGTGAACTTAATGGTCTCAAAACTCTAATCATGAGAGAAACACAATATGTATACTGCATACATTGTTTTGCTCATCAACTTTAATTAACTCTTGTTGTTGTTTCTAAGAAAAATAAAGATTGTAGTTAGCTTTTTGATACACTTAAAGATTTGTTGAATGTTGATGGATCATCATGTAAGCAAAAAGATTTGCTTAAAAGAAAACAAGCTGAAAAAATTGTAAAAGCCTTTGAAAATAGTGAAATTGTGACTGGAAAAGGTTTAAACCAAGAGCTTGGGTTAGGTAGGTCAGGCGATAGACATTGGGCGTCTCTGTAACACCCCAACCCGTATCCGACCCGGATACGAATCCGAGGTGTCACATTGACCTTTTAAAACATGTACTTGTATAAAATAGTGAGTAATTTAAAACTTTTATAACATATAAATGACTAATTTACATAAAAGATATTTTCATTATTACAAAACCAATCAGAGCATATATATTTCACTTATTATTTACATATAACTATTCGAAACATTTATAAAACTGTTCATAGCTTAAACAATAGATTCTTTTGAAAACATGCCAACTAGAACTTTATATACTAAAATACATATTATTCACATCTTTTCTGATCTGACCTTTAGTAAGGAGAACTGACCTGTCTTGCTCCACATTGCTCTTTACTCTTCTCGAAACCTACGTGTAAATCACTTACACGCTAAGTCAAAGACTTAGTGAGGCATATAAACATATAAGGTAAACGGTAACTAATAATCATACCTAAACAATTACTACTATCATTTCATACCACTCATACTTTTACATGTAACAAATATATGCATACATATATGTCATTATCATTCATATCTCTTATCTCATGTTCCTATGATCTCTTATGTCCATATCATATAACATATATCATAACCAATTGCACATATACATATCATGTCATGTAAACCATATATATATACTATCATAAACACATACACCCAAGCAACTATATCATCTTCATTTCTTTCTTATTTTATCACTATCATTGATTCCTTTCATCATATGGTCTTATTAGTTACCATTTGTACAATCAATATCACACATGAAATTCCACAAGGAAACAAACATATTATCATATCACTTTATTAATATTATCTATTTAATAGCCCATGATACTCATGTGAGAACTAAAGATATGCGAGTACATAGAGGTTGTGCACTAATGTTGTCACCACAACTCATATAATTGCACCGAAGTGCCACATATAATTGTACCGGAGTGCCGCGTAGAATTGCACCGTAGTGCCATATAATAATTGCACCAGAGTGCCGCGTAGAATTGCACCGTAGTGCCATATAATAATGTTCATAAGGACCACATATCATTCCTTAAGAATCATATACATATACTAGGGATCAAGTATGTGTCTCACCAGACTTCACACATGTTCCAAAGAATACATATATGTCCCGAAGGACCATATATCATTCCTTAAGAATCATATACATATGCCAAGGATCAAGTATGTGTCTCACCAGACTTCACACATGTTCCAAAGAATACATATATGTCCCGAAGGACCACATAGACCCTCGACTCTTGGTATGCCAACTATACCCCTAGCTCTCATGACACATAACATGGGCATTATCTTTTATATCCTTTACATATTCATGTAACCATATCATATATTCATATAAGCTCATGGTTTCATTCACATATACATGTAATCACGTAGTTCATGTCAATTCTCATATGAGTTCATATTCATATAAACATAGGATTCACTCTCATGTATCACATATACTTTCTCTTTCATATGGCTCATAACATTTCTCATGTGTTCATATGACATGTAAATCATTGTCATCTTATCATTGTCATCTTATCATGTTATCCCATAAACATATCATCTTACAATACATACAAAACACATCAATACCTATATTCACATATACATATCATTTCATTATCCTTATTATTATTCTTATCATCACTATTAATCTCTTTTACTTACCATATTCATATCAATAACACATATACTCATGCACACATATAAATCATAACAAATACATACTTCTATGAATTCATGTTTTTCACTATTGGAAATAGACTTATCACAAGTCTTATTTTCCCTTGAACCTCATATACTAGAGAATGTGCACTCACCTTAGCTTTTCTTTGATTCGATTATAATCCTTCAATTGATCCGGAACGGGATCACGTTATATATCTACATCATCATACATAGATCTATATTAGTAATATAACTAATATACTCTAATGGTTCACTCTTTAGACTAAGAGAAAATGCAATTTCATCTTTTAATGAAGGTATGCATCGATGCATTACAGATGCATCGGTGCATAAAATGTATTCGATGTTTGTTTATTACTGGGATGCATCGATGCATGCCTTATGCATCGATGCACTAATTGTATTCGATGTTTCCTTATTAATGGGATGCATCGATGCACTACTTATGCATCGATGCACAAATTGCATTCGATGTATTTATTTTAAAAGAGTGCATCGATGCACTACCAATGCATCGATACACCTTCAAACAATTTCTGGGTTTTAACATTGATGCATCGGTGCACTATGAATATACATCGATGCACTCTACCCAGAACCTCTTTTTAAACCCGAAATTTCCTTCTTTTTGGATTAAATCCTTCATATTTCAACCCCTTTCATATTCCTAACTTTCATATACATACTTAAACTCATTAATATTCATTTATCTCATCTTTAACCTCTAAATTTCATATTTCATATGGAAATTCAAGAATCATACTCAATTTCTAACATGTTCCAAATTCCATTCAATTGCTTCTAACTTCTTAATTAGACCATTGACAAGTCAAATCCAACTTTAGAACTTCAAAAACCTTTCTATAAGAAAAGTTCATTTATAAACCCTTAATAAAAATTCCTTTCTAATTCTCTCTCTTTGGTGTTTTAAACTTATATAAGCTTTCCTTAAGCTTATATAACCCTCAAAGACTCAAATCAAACTTAAAACTTTCAAGAAATCAAAAGCTAAATCAAACTTACCTTTGCTTTTGGCTTCCACGTAAAGAAGAAGAAGAAAGGAGAAGAGCACTCTGGAGAATTCTCTCCCTTTCCACGTGTATTTATCCTTACCAATCCCATTTAATTCATTTCTTGGTCAATTGACCTTTTTGCCCTTTATTTCCTTTAATAATTACTAAATAACATTCATCATATATATCCAATAATCATTGAACTATTTCATTCTTATACTTTAGTCATCAAATTCTGAAACTTTACAATTTGGTCACTAACCCATAATTTGGGATGTTACTGTCTCATTATAAGTTGATTTTGAATGTGATTGATTTGTATTCTACAATATGTGAGGTGCTTGAATTGATTGGTAATAATACTCGAAATGATGATGATGCTCGAAAAGCCGATAATGTGAGTTTTACAATAAAGTCATTTGATTTCATTTTCATGATTCACTTGATGAAGATAATATTTTGGATTATGAATGAATTAAACAAAGCTTTACAGAGAAAATATCAAGATATTGTCAATGTTATGTCACTTGTTACTTTAACTAAAGAAATATTGTAAAATATGAGGGAAAAAGAGTGAGAGCCTTTTTTTTGTTACAACCACTTCATTTTGTATCAAGAATGAAATTGATATTAATGATATGGATGATGGGTATATTCCCCTGAGAAGAAAGAAACTTTACCATTTGGATACTACTAATATTCATCATTTTCGAATTGAAGTGTTCTTGGGGAGTTATAGATATTCAACTTCAAGAGTTAAACAACCGATTGATGATGTTAGTATAGATTTATTGACTTGTATGGTTTCTTTGGGTCCACTTGATAAATTTTCTTCTTTTGACAAACAAAAGATACTTAGACTTGATGAATTATATCCTGATGAATTTATAGGTGTTGATAGACTAGTCCTTGATGATCAACTTGATAATTATATTGTTGATATGCAGAGGGATAATAGATTTTGGGTATTGAAAGATATGGGTGAACTTTCCATGAAGCTAGTCGAGACAAAGAAGCATCAAGTGTCCCAACAAGTTTATTTACTCATAAAGTTTGTATTGATTCTCCTCGTAGCAACCGCAAGTATGGAAAGATCATTTTCTAAAATGAACAACGTGAAGAGGAGGTTGTGAAATAGCATAGGTGATCAATTTCTAAATGATTATTTGGTCACTTATATAGAAAGAGATGTTTTTTGTCCAAATCGACGATGAAAAAATCTTGAAACGATTTCAAGGAATGAAAGTTGGTCGAGAACAATTGTAATTGTTTCTAATGTTTAGTAAATTTTTGTGCTTTTTGAATGAATTGTTATTTTGGATTTTGTAACTTTGTTTTATTAATGAATATTATAATATTTATTTTAGACCCCAATTTATTAATTTCTGGATCCACTACTACTCTAAAGGCATGTATACTCATAAACTCTTACTGACTCTGACCTACAGGTCCTAGGAATGTCTAAATCGGACGCTCTGATACTACTAAATATAACACCCTAAACCAGTACGACACACAGTCAACCGATCAGAATGCCACACGAAACCACCAGAGTGACTAAGCAATTTTTTCTTTTAGAATGACCATTTGTAACCACTCCTGCTGAAATAATCAACTATAATTTAAATAAAATAGTTTACATTAGGAGCTCCCAAAATAATGTTTAAATCATACATACCATAGTTTAAAATGAGTTATGACTCGTATAAAAATATACAAATCAGGGTTTACAAATATACATGCCCTCTAAAGATGAACTCGAGACGTACTCTGTACTAACTGGGTCTGGATCATTGTTGTCTAAAAGTCCTCGGACTACTCCTTGACTAACCTGTATAAGGAAATAAAATTCAAACATTGATCTAACTAGCCCAGTGCCATACTAACAACTGAGTCATACTAAAAGTGTTCATGACATGCTCAAACTATCAAGTCTACTGCTATTTATTCTACTATCTGTTTTGTTCTACTAGCCCACTCCTTGAGTATTGGACTTGTGCCAAAGCTAGTTTGTTTTAAAATTGTTTTAGGGAGTATTATTGAATACTCACTCTCTACGCTATGGTAGACATCATGGTGTGACTGAGGGTTCTGCATCTCAGAGCTCACACACCTTTCTATTCTACCCTGGATATGACCCTCTGAATTCTCTGCATCGAAAACCGTACCTCTGACTAACCCACCCTTTTTTCTAAAGAGTGTTAAGGCCTCGAAAAACATAGTTAGTCAGAAGGGCTTTGACCCTACCTAAGGATATATCCAGATTGAATTTATACTTTCGATAATGCTAGCATTTCTAAAGAAACTCAGGTGTCCTGTTCGTTTTCTCGAGCATCATCCAAGGTTATATTTATGTCATCCTAATAAATCTTATTTCTAAGTGTAATTAATATCATTAATATTCTCACATGCAGTCTTATTTGATGATAAAAAGAAGTGTTGGGGTAATTTGAGTCTAATTCCCTTAAAAACTGACATTTCTTTCCCAAAACAAACTGAAAGTATCAATGCTAACCAAAGAGTATCGATACTACTGCAAAAGTTTCGATACTTTATATAAGTATCTATACTTTGAAACATTATGTTTTGCCTAGTTTCGAAACTTTATGGGAGTTTCAAAAGTATGACCCAAAGTTTTGATACTCTAGAAAGAGTATCAATATTTTTGACCAGAAACTCATGAATTTCCCCAAAACGAAGAACTAGTATCGATACTATCCCAATAGTATCTATACTTTACCTGTAAAAATCATATAACACATACTATAATGCTATAATCCAATCCCAAAGACCTTAGTGAGGTCCCAAAACATGCTTAAAGTTTTATTTGATCAACAAGGTCATAATAGAGACTTTAAACACATTTATAACTCTAAAACAAGAATTTCACCATGAAAATGCTTATCATGCTCAACTCAACCATTTAGACTATTTTGAACTTCTAATGACTTACTAAGAGCGTGGAAGAGTTATAAAGGTGTTACCTTGCTTCTTGGATGACTAGAAATTTTCTCAACTCACTCAAGATTCAACTTTTCTTTTCCTTTAGCTCTTGAGCTTTCTTTTATCTCATTCACTAAAAAATTGAGAAAATGGATTACCAATCCATCTAGGGGTTGAATAACATCAAATCAAACTCCATATAACTCAAAATTTAGCTAGAATCCATAGATTCCCACAAATCTCTCAAGACCCATTTTTGGTCCTATGGATAAAAACTAGTGAAAGAGAGCTCAAAATAAAGCTAAAAGGATGAGGTTTACTAATCTTACCTTGGATGGATACAACTATGCTTGAATTTCTTTGAGATTTCTTACTTAAGGAAAGATAGAAGAAGAGAGAAAGATGAGAAGATAGGAAGAGTGTTTGGTGAATTGTGTAAGGGGTTGTTCATGGTGAAAACATAATATAAAGAGGGATTTTTCAGCTTCCAAAATAGCTATGGGTAAACTACACTTTTATTCCCTTTACTTTTATTATCATGAATTACTTATCTCCCTTCATAATTCTCTTGGGCCCTAACTCAAGCCCATTAACAACAACTTGATCCAACTAATATTATAAGGTTCAATGGCTTAACTTTGGGCTTCGGGTTGATCCAAACTACTAACCCAAGATTCGGGCATTACAATTACATTTTGGTTCTATTTTGATCACTCACCATTAAAAAATTTAACGATGTTAAAATGATATTTTTCATTATTTTTTAATCATGATATGACATTATCTTATAATGATACGTCAACATCACTTCTAAATTTTTAAAGATAAGTAACCAAAACATAATCAAAACATAAATTTAATGTAATTTAAAATAAATAATAATTATATGACACAAATAAAAAAGTAAATAATTAATGAGTTGTTCAATAAGTAATTTACCCATAAGGGGGGCATGGCCTAGGTAGGCCTTGGCTTGGATCCGCCGGTGAACACATGGATGAAAATCAAGATTTGAATTTTATCAATAATCTTATTAACTTACAAAGAATACTCAAATAAATTTCTGTCATATCATGTAATAATATTTAAAAAAATATTGAATGGTAATATTTTTAAAATTTGAAGAAAAAAATCAAATTTTACAATTAAATGATCTGAATATAAAAAGTAACTATTAAATTAACAGATTTTAATTTTCATCATTTTTAGAAAAACAAAAAATCGTTGATGCTTAGACATAGATTTGAAATCTTAAGAAAAAAAAGTTAAGAAAGAAGCAGGATCAATCAGTTGGACTATAAACATCATGAGAGAGTCAATGGTCCTTTCAATAGATTAATTGATTTCTAAATGTTCTTCCAGCTTATACAAGCCCGGTTCGTTAATATAATAATGGAAATAGGCCTGCAAATATTGTTTTTATTATAATAATTATAAGTATTTTTATAATATTATACCCCTCCAAAATCAATCACTAATATAATGATGTACAAAGACGATACACACCAATCACATCAAATAATTTCGTATGTAAACCATAAGTTTTTAAATATTATTGGTATTAGAAAAATTATCTGTATATGCATAAATAAACAATAAATTTCAAGTTTTTGAGGCAAAGGCTTAAAAGACGACACATGGAAAAAGTAACCCTGAAAAAAGAAGAAAAACACTACTACTGGCTAAGGGGTTGAAGAGAGTATATTAAACCCCCTACCCTCTCTCTCTCTCTCTCTCTCTCTCTCTCTCAATATACAGCAAATTAACGTTTGCAGCTGTCTGGTCTCTCTGTCTTTAAACTACTGGTTTCTTTCTTTCCCATTCTGGCTTTCTCTTTTACTAACCAACTCAGCAAATAATAGCAACCGGCAACAACTTCTGTAACATCATAAACAAGGCTTCATCTCATTCTCTGACCCTCTTCAATGATTCCTTTGTGGTGAAATGAGAGCTTAAAAGAAGGGGAAATGGATATAGAGACAAGCACAGTAGAGCAACAAGAAGTAAAGGAAATGAGGTGGAATTGCACAAGATTCGGCTGTCTGATCCTTTCTTGTCGACTGTAATATGTGATCCATCCGAAACGAGTGTTTTCATGCAAAAGGAAAGTTACCCACTAGTTGTTTTGTTTGTGTAGACGCGATGGCTTATGCACAATATCGACCAAATTTTGGTGACACAACGTTTACCAAAGTGTTTGTTGGGGGACTAGCTTGGGAGACCCCGACCGACGAAATGCATAGGTATTTTGAGTGGTTTGGAGAGATTCTTGAAGCTGTTATCATCACTGACAAAAACACTGGCAAATCTAAAGGATATGGCTTTGTAAGTTCTTTTATATATATATATATAGACACACTACTTTGTTAATGGCTAAGTTTCTTGTGCAATAATGTCAATATCACAACATTCTCATTCGCGTAGGTTACTTTCCGTGATCCTGAGTCAGCTCGGAGGGCATGTGTTGAACCAAACCCTGTGATTGGTGGAAGAAGAGCAAACTGTAACATTGCTTCACTTGGAAGGTCTAGACCTTCGCCGCCACGAGGTCCCCATACTCATTAATTCAATTTATGGGAAGTGAAAGGAAAAAAAAAAACAGATGGTGACAATAATGATATGGATATGATGGATTTCAATGCAGGAAGAAATCAAGGTAGCAGTCCTTTTCAGGGAGTTGCACAGCAAGGTGCACCGTCCTTTAGTGAAGTTACAGCAGCAGTGCCTCCACCGCTGCCGCCGCTCCCACCTGTCATGTATCCACCTTATGGGTGAGCACTCCCTATTGTTTTCAATCAAATCAACCTGTTATTTATTCCGTCCTCTAGCTAGAGGAAGTGGTACATGCATACCTTTTTTAACCAGGAATTTTTTGTGTTAGTATAATTACATTATGCTTAATTATGTGTGTTTCTCGATGCAGCAGGCATATCAGACTGTACATTAAAAATGATCATGCATGCATTTGACTAGAAAATTTGTCGTCACTAGGATGAAAAATAAGGTAAAAGAATGCGAACCGTACAATACCAATGCAGTAAAAAAAAGGCTAAAGGCGTTAGTTTCGCTATACAAAAGAAACATAGGGTTGATGTATCCAATAATTTTCAACACAATAATAGTCATTTGCTCATATTTCTACTAAAAGTTGTTGATGAATTCCATCTTTCCAGGTACCCAACTTACAGTCCTGAATACGGGTATCACCAAGTAAGCAATGAAACCACTTTCTCTGTCGATTTCAAAAATTAATATCAATATATAAGTTGTTCAATATAAAGCAAGTAGTTCAGCCAACAATGTTATATAAGGAATGTTATTGAAATGGCAATGCAGAGTCTCTACAATCCACAAATTCAGCAGGCACAATACTATCATCAACTGTATGGATCATCATCTTCCACAATGGGATCACCATATTATTTTGGCTACTCTATGCAAGCTCCCAGGGGAACATTTTCTGTGCCCCAGGCTCAACGAATCCCCGGACCGTCCTATCTTTACTATCCTACACAAATGGAGGGGTCCTTCTCCAACTATCCTCCCCCACCCTTCCATCTCACTAGGCATCCCTTTCACCCTTCTGCAGGTAAATAATTCTTGTAATTTTTTTTACTACCAACATTATTTAGGCTCCATATACATGATGATACACATTTCTTTGAGTAAAAGAACTCACCTGAGTCAAGTACTGATATGCCTTTTAGTATTTATTCTTGGTAAGTGGGAGTAATTTTTCTATCATCTGATTCAAACATACTAATTCTGACACAGATAATATATAGTATTAGGGATTTAGTGTAGCATGCGCCAAAGAGGAAGAGTGGGCCACATGGGCAACCTCAAACATGTGAATCAGCTGTGTGGTTATTGGCATGACCCGAATGATGGGTCAAATAGAAAGTCATGACAGAGGAGCATAGTGTAAACAAATAGTGATTGCATGTGGTTTCAGTATCAGGGATGATGCTTTTGATTGATTCTCAACATGCAGTCAAAGTGGAGAGCCCCACTTACCATGTTATTTACTGCCCACTGTTTTAACCATTTCTTATGTTCCTCCATGAACTTACATCAATTAGATTAACCAAATTTACAATGCTCCCAGTTCGATGTAATGTACAAAGACATAACATGGAAGCCAGGCAGGCTGAGGGGCCCTGTTTCTCAGTGAAACATCAGATGCTAGGGCATTATTTTCTCTAACTATGGAAATATACATACTAGACTCTCACATCTTTATCATTAGTTTGCTATTTTCACTTGTTTACATGCCCTTCATAAATTTTGTTACTGATTTTGGTCTCAGATCCTCAGACTCCTCAGCCTCCCTCCACAGAAACAGATGCTGGGGCCATCACTTCTGAAAGTCCAAAAACCTGAAAGGGGAGGAGAACTCATCATCCCTGCTAAAATGATCAAACTGTACAATCTTAATAAGTTTTTATTGTTCTTCTCATCACCTTATTTCACTCCCGTATTCTCAACGATTTGGCCATAGGTGAGTACTACTGCATCAACTTACTTCTGTGGCCTATGGCTGGAATAAGGAGGACTAATCAACCGCCTTATGCTGATCTTTTTCGCCTTATTCTATTTTCCTGTCAAGTGATTCATTCATCAAGAGTTTTAACATCCTTTACATAACTAAACTGTATGAACTTTGAACCAGAAAAAGGGAAGCACATTCCCTTAATAAAAAGGGGAAATTTGCTTAACAATTTAGCCTCAACAACTTGTGATTTTCTTCTGTGCATGGGGTTAATTAAAAAATCAGTAATTGACAAAATTTATACATTACATAAGAATGATATTTTCGTTTTTCTTTTATTTTGTTTTTATATAACCATAATAATCAACACAAACGTTTACCAGCTATTTGATCTGCTAATCTAATTTGTATGGTTAGGACAGTAACATAAGAAGTTAATGATGGAATTCAATTTTTATGAATGTATTGCAAATATATTGATTACTATAATTAATAATAGTTATGAACATTGGGCCTTTTTATTTTAAACTAGATGAACCTGAAAACCTTATTCATATTTATTGCCCAACAAAAATCCCTATCAATCATTTTTTTTATTCAATATGAGGAATGTTTGATCTTTACAACATTGTTTGCTGCATATAACATGTTCCAAATTATTCATGCTCTGATTCTGTGATCTCAAATTTTTTATTTATTTCTTGGTTAGAGGGTTAGGAATTATAAATTTTGTATATATCTGTACAAAGATCAAATGAATTAAGAAAATGTTAGAACAATGATTTGTCAACACACAAAATAAAAATTTAAAGAGAATTCAGTTATAACCAGTCTTTTCAAGTTTGATGACAATGTTCAGAAAATGCATGTAAAGAAGTGGTGGTGTGTCTTTAACCTAATGGAGAGATCAAAACTTGGTTTATGATTTGGCTTAGACTTTTATAAGGCGAATCATTGGGGAAGCTGGTGGCCTCTTCCGCCATCTTCTTCGTCGCTTTGCCTTTTTCCCGTTCCGTTAACTCATCCAGCAACTTAATCTCTCTTGACATTGCGGTTAGTTTCCAGCAGATCATTGGAACACCAAACGATATACTTTCTATTGTGGAATTCAAGAACCTTCCAACAGAAGGGTCGCTCAAAACTTGTACCTGTGGGCAGCAACTTGCCTGCAAGCTCCTGTCATCGATCAAAGTAAAAAATCAGATGGTGAAGTGTAGAGTTCCCAGTCCCCGCATACTAAATCAGGCCTAATAACCCCCACAAAAAAAATGCTTGGTTGCTATTAACCAACCCCCAAGCAAATTCAGTCAGCTGATCAGGTGTCAATTGTCATCACAATGATGATGCCAAAGTTCACGTAAACCACAGAGTTGGGCTCTTTTGATTGGAGCCATTGAAGACAGTTGGGGTCCTCTTTCCATAGATTTGACCCAAGTTGTTTCAAATCGTCTTCGTGGGCCTGATGACTCGAAAGATTCAGTGGTCCAAGGGAGAAAACAGGAGCTAGCATTGAGGACAGTACACCTAAAACTTCACGCATCAGGTCGTCGAATGTATTCAAAATATTATGTATTTTTTGAAGTTAAACACTGCCACTTACAGCCCGTTTGGATCAACGATTTTTACATTCCCAACAGGCATATTTTTTTTTTAACTAAAGATACTCATGTTTAATTGGATAATATTCCCAATACCAATAATAAATTTTGATGTTTTATTCCTGGAAATGTTATTCCAAATGTGTGTGAGGTATTATTTTATTCCAAAATACTCTTCTTTTCCCTGTGAGTTTGACTCTGCGCGATATCTTCTTCTCCCCCTGAGTTGTCTCTGCCAAAAATTCTTCTCCAGTTTAGATTTCTTCTCCACTCTAGTTTTGCTTGGGGAGGTGGTGGTTGTAACTGTTGCAAGTGATGCTAATGGCGGCCTTCTCAGCCACGATATCCGGCTCCTCATGCTTCCTCTCATCTACCTCATTGCCTAAGCGGAAGATCCTGTTTCTTCTCCTTCTCCTCAATGCCGCTCCTTTCCTCTTCCCAAGCCTTTTCCTCTTTACAGGTTTTCAGTTTTTCCGCTCCAGTTCTATAAACTCTGTTTGGTTCTCAGGAAATGATGCTTATTGTTGGCCAAATGATAGCTATAACGCGTTATTTATCCATTTATCTCTTGTTTTTCTGCTCTTTAAGCATGTTTGAAGTGTTTCTTCCCTTTTTAATGTTTTTAATTTCATGGAGGTAAAATCGATATGGTCTTACTTTGATTATGATTATAAGTACATAACTTAGATGCAAGGAGATAAAAAATTGGACAGCGGTTGTATATAGATTGATCTTGCTCCCAAATTTTGACTTGATATGCTTGTTGCTTATAAAAAATCTAAGAAAGAAAGAAAAGAAAAAGAGAGGAAGAAGTGTGAATATATTTATATTGTTTATACTTTTATGAATAACAAATGAACTTTTTAGTTCAATATGGATCGATTGTGTCTTTTAATTTATTTTTTATGGTTGAACTTTTTGCTACTTTAATTCCTGTATTTATGATTACGGTCGTGTTTCTAAGCAAACCTTGAAAACCTACCGACTTACTTCACTGTGATGAGTGCTTTTGATGCTTTGTGCCTATGGTGTTGTAAGGACCTTAATGCCTAGAGCCTCTCTTTTGCTATGTAAAACTACGGTTGGAGTCCTTGTAATATAGGCATAGGCTATTGATGTGTTGAATGCTCAAATATGTATCCACAATTGAGATTCAGCCAATTCAAACTCCAATGCTAGGCTAATTGCTTAATGAAAATGTGGACCCTTGTTTTCTTTCCCACCACAATATAAATTTAAACACTTAAGTAGCTAATATGGAGGATCTGGGTAATTTTTTTGGACTTGTCATCAAATAACCTGTCCTTTTATTTAATGAAATGTAAGGCACTCTTTTCTTCATTCCAATATTCGTTAACATACTTGTTAGTATGTGGACGAATACGAATGGAGTTTTTAATGAGACCTCCAATTTTTATCAAAAAAATATTTTACTAAGACGCTAATGAGTTTCTCTTATTATCTATGTATTCCATATTAAATATTGGTTCTCTGTTAGAAAGAGGGAAGTCATTAACTATCTGTGCCCAGACTTCAGTATCAGGTTTGTTTTACATGTAGTTCTCTTTCATGTTTTTAATAGCAAGTTTTGGATTCATTTCATATCTTTACTCTTGAAGCCTGTTTCAATTTTCTCTCTGGTATCTATCATTGACGTATCTGCAATTGCTATCTGATATAGTCATTATCTAAGACGAACTTCTATGGAATTTATTTGTTGTGTAACTTATGTATTTTATCCGTGTGTATGCGTCAATGGGTATTGGATCTCTTTGTTCGTTGATTTAGGTGCTAGGCTTTACTAAAATCATCTAAATGTTAATCAGTACCAGAGGCAATTTTCTACAGCTTTGACTTTGGACTTCTGTTTCTTTTACCTTGATCCACTTTTGTACCGCACTTAGATTTTCCATGTATAATTTCCTTAAGAGAGAGAGACCTGGAGCTACTCTTGTCTTCAAAACATAAAGAGTAAAAATAAGATAACAGAAAAAAAGAAGGAAATGATGATGGCTTTTTACTTTTTAATTTAATTTTTGTAATATTGTTGCTATATTAGCTCAGTTTTTGTCTCATCACTACCTTAATAATGCATAAGCTGAACCTATGGTTTAAATTTGACACTCTATGCAATTTGTTCGATTCCACTCCAGTAAATGTTGAGACTAAATTTCAGAGATTAAACTATATGGATTGACTTTTATATGTCCTTTGATCTAGCGAATTGACTAGTCCGTCTTTTCAACCAATAGAAAATAGCTGCTGGGATAAACATTGTAATTAATGTTGGCCTGATTTACATGGTTACATATATCACATATTTGCTTAATCAAATAGTCTGTAGGTTATTTACTACTGGTTATTGATATTTAAAAGTTACATCTTTACTCTCTCTCTCTTTTACAGATATTTCTGTAGAGAAATCGATGGATGAAGTAAATCTTCCCAAGGGAGACATGTGGGCTGTCCATAAGTTTGGGGGAACTTGTGTTGGGACCTCCCAGAGGATCAAGAATGTCGCAAATATAATTATTAGCGATGATTCAGAAAGAAAGTTGATAGTGGTATCGGCCATGTCTAAGGTGACAGATATGATGTATGACCTTATCAACAAGGCACAATCAAGGGATGATTCCTACATCTCTGCATTGGATGCTGTCTTAGAAAAACATAATTCTACAGCACTTGATTTGCTTGATGAAGATGATCTTGCTACTTTCTTATCTCAACTACATCATGATGTTAGTAACCTCAAAGCAATGCTTCGTGCAATATATATAGGTTAGAACACTCTCTCTGACCTTTGTTCACATCTTTTTTAGTCCAAAATGAGTTGGCTCGAAACATCGCCTGCAACTTAACATCATCTTTTAAATGGTAGCTATGGATTCTTTTTCTTTTTCTTTTTCATGTATGATCATTCTTTTTGCAAGGTTAGCTCTATATGTCTTCGAAATAGAATCGATTCTTATGTTCACTATCTTGGAACAGAACAACTCTATTTTTCAAGGACATGTTAAGCTTCACTTCACTTCATTTCATTTCATTATTCTCTTTTCCATAACTTCCTAGCTCAATGTCTACGAAAATAACAACCCAACTGTTCATTTGCTTACGATTTTTAACAAAGGGTATTCTTTGTTCTCCGTGATTCATAAACACATATTTAACAGTATTAATGAAAATAAAGTGGTTTTGTTGGCCGTGATTCACCTATTTAGAATGTAAACCTTGTCTATTGAAAAATACAAGAAACCTCCCAGTGAATGTGTCACGTATGAACCGAAGTTAATTTCCACAATGTAAACATTTAGTTAAATGTTGATGTAAAATTTTAATATATTTTTACATAAATTATGTAAAATTTAATATTAATTAAAATTAAAATAATTCATGGTATATTTAAATACTTAAGTAATATATTATCAACAGATAGAATTTTTATATAAATAATTTTTATTTAAATATTTAGAATTTCACTTGTTTAAAAATATAGAACAAATACAATTTGGTAAAATATACATTCTAGTAATCTTTTATTCATTCAACCAAACACTGTTATCTTACATTCCTACCAAATCAACCAAACACAGTAATGTAACATTCTCGGTAATCATATTCCCTGATAATCTTTTATTCCGACTGGTAATCTTACATTCCGTGAACCAAACGCACCCTTAGATCTTTTAATTCAGTCCTCTTATTACGGACAACTAAAAGAATAGACAAATAAAACAACACTAAAAATGATAGAATTCCGCAGATGCTCAACGAGTTGGGATTTTCTTCAAATGCAGAGATTCAGATCTTCTATGGAGTCCCAACCATTAACCCTTTGTTTCGTTTCCAAGATATTGCATAATCGTGTAATGCACTGCCGTGGACTGGAGGCCGTGTTTTAACGCGGCAAGGCAATCATGCAGTACAAATTCATTTCGACCCAAATTCTTCATTGTGGTAGGAGTATCCTTTATCTAGTTGCCTGAAAATTTGTTAGATAATGAATAAGAAATAATCAAATAAACGACACGAGTTGTTATATTATGAAATGAGTATGCATCATTCTGGACACCATTAACCAACAATGAAATAGTCACAGTAGAGATGCATAGTCAGATCCTCTTGCACCACCGGTCCTCAAAATAATTTAGTCTTTTAAGCAACGGAGAAACACGACAATTTTTGTTTTTGGGGCCATTTAAAAAAATATGCGTATTATTCAAAATATCGTACTAGTAAAAGAAAAAAAATTATAAATGCTTAAAATTCACCCGTTCACATAAAAGTTAAAATATATATATATAGATAATCCCACATTGGCTTACGGTAACCCATGATCGCGTTCTATAAACGAAAGATTAACGTCTTCAACTTCAACAACCGGAGACTTAGGAGGAGATTGACTACAACTCTGATGCTCAAGCCTTGGAGTTTTTGATGGCATACTTGTAATACCTAAAATTTCGAGTTAGTAGTTCGGGTTGACTCGAGATACATAAATAGAGCCCCAAAGGATTTATTAGAATAGTATGGATCTATTTAAGTTGGAATTGGGTTTGGTTTAGGCCCAAGTGATAAGTTTTGGGATGAGTTTATTAAGAAATAAAAGGAAGAAGACCTAAAGTGTAAATTTTCCATTTTTCAAATCAAGAGCTAAAGCCCCTTATTTTCTATGATATTAACGTGAACCACTCCCCTATTTTTTCCTCACCAAACACTCTTCCTCTTCTCTTCATTTTGCTCTCTTTCAAGTGAAACAAAGTTTGAAGCTTTAAGGAATTCCACACCTAGTTGTGTTCATCTAAGGTAAGGAAGTTATTCTCCATATCAAGAGCTTCATTTCAAGCCTCATATGTCAAGTTTTGAGCTTTCAACTAAAATGGGTTTAGTGGGATTTAAGAAATTTAAGGATTCTAGCTTATTTTTTGGGGTAAGATGAATTTTAAGAAATGTTCTTAGACTCCTAATGGTCTCATAAATAAGTTAGTAATATCTTTTCCTTGTTGCATTAGTGAAAGAGGTTTGAGAAGGTTCCAAAGCAAGGGTAAGGAAAGTTAACTCTTGGGTGGATGAGACGTTTTCCAATTATCGAGACCCTTAGGTAACACCCTTCTAACCTTCCTAAACCATTCATAAGCCTTTTTATACATTGGTATAGCTTGCATTAGTTTTTGGGAGGTTATAAGCATGTTTATAGTAAGTCATGGATTTATGTGTTTCTAAGTGTTATAATGACTCCTTATGACTGGAATGAACTCAACTAAGATACTAATAACATTTGGGGACCTTCTTAGGGCCTCTAGGATGGTTTAGAAAGGATTTAATATGCCCAAACAGGGCATTTTCGAGCATCAGTATCGATACTAGAAGAAACAGTATCGATATTGTTCTTATGCAAGGCAAAAACTTAAGGAATTTTAGGCAGCAATATCGATACTCATGCATAGAGGTATCGATACTATGGGTTTGATCTTGATACCTAAAGGAGGGGTTTCGAAACTAATTTTCCAGAGGCCAATTCTGGTACCGATACTTATGGGAGTATCGGTACCAAGGGCTAAGAATCGATACTCCCCATAGAGCTATCGGTACTACCCTTTCTCCTATAGTTAAATTAAGCTGTCTAGTATCGATACTCAGATATACCACTGAGTCAGTATCGATACTGATGGGTTCAGAATCAATAACACATTTCTTTCTCAAATAAGAAATTTGGGAAATTTAGAGACAACATTGAGAGACCCAAAAAACATCCTTAAACTCTCCAACAAGACACCAAGTGAGAACCATATAAATAATGTGAAATTTTCACTTAGAAATCCTATAACTTAGGGAATAATAAGACTTGCCTTGTGTGATGTTCAAGAAATAAGACAGACACCCGAATCACTCTAAAACAAGGGAACGAATGTATGTTAAGTTATGGCCAACCCTAAGAAATTATGCTAGGCACTTCTTTGCTAACTGGATGTAGATGCCCCAAGGCTCGACGAAGCAAGTTAGCTCGGTGTGCATTTCCAATGTAGAATTATGGATTTCCATCCTAGGTAGGATAAAGGGGTGCGTGAGCTCTGAGATATAGCTCCTCAGCCGCACCATGATGCCTACCTCTGTATGTATGATTTAGTTAGCATATTCGTATGTTAACATTTTATGTTATAAGTATGTGAAATAGAGGATGCATATAATATAGTCTGGTTATTAGTGTAACATTGAGCTTGTGAGCTCAGCGTTCGGAATTTGTTTTCGTGTGCAGATTAGTAGCAGGAGCTTTTGGAGGAGCCATCACCTAGACCATTTTAGCAGCCAACTGCTAGCTTCTGAGTACGACTCAGCTTATTATTTAGTGGGCATATATTGTAAATGAACCCTTGTACATCGAGTCAAAACGATATGTGAAATATTTTGTAAACTTAAATTCAAGTTGTTTTGCGGGTTCCGTATTTGTAAAACAAGTATGGTGTATTTATTTTTATAATAGTATGATGGATAAATTTCTAAGTGCGTAAATATGTCTTTTTAAAAGAATTTTTTTTGGGTTAGCTACTCCGGTGGTCCGCGTGACGTCATAGTCTGTAAATCTTCGGGTTGTACTGGATTAGGGCGTTACAATACTAATTTATATATTATCAACATATTTTTAAAAAAAAGAATTTTTTTTGTTTGCTTATAATTTAACACAACGTGTAACATATAACCATAAAAATATTAATTTAATTTTATAATAAATTAACATAATATAAAAATTAATCAATAAATTTTAAATTTTCTATTTATATTCAAAGTAAAACCATAAATATAAATTAATCAATAAACACCGTAAAACGTTTTCCATAAATATAAATTTTCTGAAAAATATTTTTCATAAAATGAATTATATATTATGGAAAACGTTTTACGGTGTTTAGAAGAGACCGTGTAAATCATTTTCATTAATTTTCTAGAAATTATTTGTGACATATTAAATACAGATAATATAATTTATTATAAAAATTTAATATTATTATTTTTGAAATATCAAAATAATTTATTCATTATCATTATTAAAATGTTTTTTCTGATAATTTTGTAAATAAAAATATTATGACTAATACATTCTATTGAAATAAAAATATTATAAATTATATTTGTACCAAAAAAATATTATAAATTATATTAATTATTTATTAAAGTAAGAATATATATTATATTTTAAAATTTATTAATAAATATATTTTAAGTATTTTGTTTAAAATATTAAATATTATAATATTGATATTAAATAAATAAAAATGTTATTCATTATTAATAATTTAATAAAAAATAAAAAATTCCAAAATATATTCTAAAATAAATAGACCTAAAATGTAGTTGATAATACATGTATAAAATAAAATTGCTCTCAGTATCTCTTTCGCTAAACTAGGAAATGCAATCGAGGAGCTTTTTCACTCCCTCGAGAAAGCAAATAAGCTGCCGCTAACTGCCGTGATAACGATAGATCTAAGCTTCAATATCCATATGAATGGAGCTGCGCAATTGGGTCATCTTGCTAATAAATACCTCCGACAAAGAAATTAATGAGAGCCCTTTAAGTAGTCGGTGGTGACAACACGAGCAATTCTGAACGTGCAAAATTGCACGACTTATAGCGTTGATCGACTCACCTACTACATTTTATTCTTTCGTTTACTTCATTCAGATAATATGATTAATTAAAATATAGCAAAAATATAAATTTAAATAAATGTAACTGTATTACTATTTTATTTAAAATATAAAAATATTTTGAATAATTTAAATATTATACAAAAATAAAATGGAAGTAACTGAAATTAACCACTTTATATAGTTATCTCAATGATTAGTTTGATCCCTTTATTTGTTACATTTTCAATATTTGCTGCAATTGTTATCCAAATAATTATGCTTCCAGAGACCAAAAAAGTCCATTGTCGATTTTAATCAACGATTGAAGATATTAATGTAAATAAACGTTGCTATTTTTAACTTGTCTTACGCCCTTTTTTTTTTATTTCAACAGAGTTATGTCTAGTGACTGAATCATGAATAGATATTGATAGGATCAAATTATTAAATTTTTAAAAAATATAATAATTTATTAGCTACTTAAATTTAAAATTCAGAAGACAATGTATAATTTATTTAATATTTTAATTTATAATGATCTAAATTATTATTAGACCAAAAAATCGATAATACATTCTTTAATTTGATCCTTATTTAATTAAATATTTAATATTTTTAATTAAAATATTTATTTTTAAATAATTTAAAATACTATTAAACT
This sequence comes from Hibiscus syriacus, assembly GCF_006381635.1. Lineage (NCBI taxonomy): Eukaryota > Viridiplantae > Streptophyta > Magnoliopsida > Malvales > Malvaceae > Hibiscus > Hibiscus syriacus. Next base: position 1,960,874 of record NW_024063519.1, on the reverse strand, counting down.
AAAATCTAGTGAACATAATTTTTCCACAAGGGCTAATGTCCTTTTTACACCCAAAAAAGCTCCGCACCTGTTACGTCACCGTTTTAGTTAGACACGAAGTTATTAAACATGGCTAGGCGGCGGGACGGGGTGCCCTGATTCCACGGCCATACCCCAAACCTTTGTTAATTAATATTAGCCAACCAACCTCACGAATGAGCTTCACTTCTTGTGTCTTTTTTGAACGTAGTATATATTTTTAATGAATAATAATGTCACATTTGTATTATTAAACTGAAACATATAAAAACTGAACACAAACTTATCAAAGATTTGCAACGGAGTTTTATAAAAATAAAAATAAAAGAAAGTAAAATCTGGTCTTGGCTCTTAAACTCTGGATGACAGTAGAACTTAGATCATTTTGTCCAGATTCCTGTAAGATGACCCATCCGGATTGGCTATGGACTCCTCTGCTTTTCTCTTTCTGTTAGGAAGTGTGAATAACAAAAAAAAATATGCTCAGTAAAGAATTGTATTGATTCATATCAGCTGGTACACTGTTTTTATAACAGAGGTTTAGCTAGTCATTAACCGCTTAACAAACTAACTAACTTGGCTAACCAATCTAACAATTTAACCACCCTTACATACACGTGTTGTATCTACAACATTCTAACATTCCCCCTGCTCTTCCTTTTCTCATTTCCACAGCTTAACATTCCCTCTACTTTTCTTATCTCGATCAACTTCGAACAACAGACACTACACACACTCTTTCAAAATTCTTCAAAAGCATATTTTGACAATGCCTTGGTGAAGCCATCTGCAATCTGGTGCTCAGCTGGTACGTAGTTCACTAACAATTGTCCAGCCGCGACTTTCTCCCGGACAAAATGCACATCCATATCAATGTGCGTAAACTGAGAGTGATAGACGTGATTTGCACTCATCGCAACAGCCCCTGTATTGTCACCCGATATCATTAAGCAAGGCCCCAACCCTAGTCATCTCATCAGCAGTGTCTGCTACACACCTATACTCGGCTTCCATTGTCGATCTTAACACTGTTTTTTGCTTTTTCGAGCTCCAGGAAACAAGACATTTTCCAGCAAAAATGCCATAGCCTGAGATCGACCGTCGATCATCGACATTTACTCCCCAGTCTGCATCAGTGAATGTAGTAACAGACAGACAGTCATCTCTTGGTTGGAACATCAACCCATAATGAACCGATCCATCCATATATCTTAATATTCTTTTGACATCAACCATATGTGCTTCTCTATGAGCATGCATGAATTGGGCGACCTTACCAACACTATACGCTAGATCTGGACGAGTGTGGAACACATACAATAACGAGCCATCTATACTACGGTATTCAGTGGTGTTAGAAAGCAACTCACCTTTATTTGTTGAAAGTTTGGAAGACAGAACCATCGGTGTACAACAGCTGGCTGCTCCTGTCATACCAGACTTTTCCAGTAGCTCAAGGATTTGGCTCAGTACAATGGAGTCCCGTGACCGATGCACCTCAATTCCTAAGAAGTAACTGAGCAGACCTAAGTCCTTGAGCGAGAATTGTTGTCTAAGCGCCTATACCACCTCTTGTATTCTATTAGTAGACTGCCCGGTGATGACAATGTCATCAACATAAACCAGCACATAGGTATCATTCCCACGCTTCCTACTGACGAACAAGGAAGAGTCTGCACGAGCTTAACTAAATCCCATTTCCACCATACTGTCTTTAAGCTTGGTGTGCCAATTTCGAGGCGCTTGTCGAAGGCCATAGAGGGCCTTTTGTAACTTATAGACGATCTGAGTTCCATTTGCAGTCAACATCTCAAAGCCTGGTGGTTGCTCCATAAAGACATCTTCACCTAGGTCCCCTTTGAGGAATGTGTTGTTGATGTCCACATGTCTGAGCTCCATCCGTTTGTCACAGCCAGAGTCAACATAACGTAGAAGGTGGAGAACTTGACCACGGGGCTGAAGGTGGCAGTGAAGTCGTGTCCTGGTACCTGAGAATAGCCTTTTGCAACCAATCTGGCTTTATACCGATGAATGGTACCATCTGGATTCTGTTTGAGTTTGAACAACCATTTGCAGCCTATGGGAGTGCGTCCTGCTGGTAGTTTTACTAACGACCACGTGTTGTTTCTGCGAAGCGCATCTATCTCGGCTCGGACTGCCTCACTCCAGTTGTCAGACTGCAACGCCTCATGTATAGAAGCATGTATATTATGCTCAAAGTAGGCATTGTATGACTTGGGTTTGAATACCCTGCACTTGTTGCGCGTCAGCATTGGATGACAACTTTGTCTCACTGAGTTTATAACACCAGGTTCATTTGAAATATTACCATATGTATTCGTGTTTGCATTAGCATGCTCGTCCGTGTCAACTACATTAGGGCCTGTATCAGTATTGGAGTTTGAGGTTGCGTCTAAGACAGGAGGGACCTCATTAGCGAACTCTAGCAGGGTTGCAGTTTCAGTCACAGTCTGCATTTGTTGTGCTTGACCTGGAAGAACGTCTTCAGCCAAACCATTCTCAACACATGTAGAACCAAGTACATCGTGCCACCTTTGTGTATCAGCAATAATTGGAATATTTTGTGATCGAAAGACACTGGCTTTGTGTCGCGTATTGTCTGCCTCTTTACCTGCAAATGGAAACACCATTTCGTTAAACACCACGTGACGCGAAATATAAACCCTTCCATCATTTGCAAGGCACTAGTACCTCTTACGTCGAGGGCTAAACCCTAAATACGTGCAAGGTTGCGAGCGAAGGGACAACTTATGAGTTTGGAAAGGTCTTAGGTGGGGGAAGCACTGGCACCCGAAGACCTTTTGTTAGCATAAGAAGGTTTCTTGCTATACAAATTCTCAAACGGTGATTTCCCTTCAAGCACCTTGGTTGGTAACCGATTGATGGGGTGAACAGCTGCTATCATCGCATAGGACCAGTACTGAATAGGTAAGGACGGCTGAGCCAGCAAAACCAAGCCAAGCTCGACTATGTGACGGTGTTTGCGTTCGACAACACCATTCTGCTCCAATGTATGGGGGCAGGACAGACGATGTACAATGCCCGCTTGAGCTAGTAGCATAGAGAAAGGGCAATATTCTCCTCCCCAGTCGGTTTGAACTGCCTTAACCGACACACCAAACTGAGTTAATATAAGCTTATGAATTAGTTGGAAAGCAGATAAAGCTTGAGCCTTGTCCTTTAAGAAATAGACCCATGTAAACCTGGTATACGTATCTACAAACAATACGTAGTATCGAGAGCCGTTAGATGGCACGTGTGGGGGTCCCCATAAATCTGAAAAAATAAGCTCAAATAGATCCTTATACACAGTTTTAGACGATTCAAAATGAAGCTTGTGACTCTTGCCCATAAGGCAGGCCACACAAGTTTTATTAATCTCAGGATCAATCTTTACATTGACTTGATTAGCTATTCTATCTAGAGCATATCGAGCTGGATGTCCTAAGCGACGGTGCCATAGTTCAGACTGATCTCGAGTTACATCTGTAGCCGCTACATATACAGCAACATCAGGTTCTACTCCAAGGTAAAGGTGTACAGACCATCCTTTTCATCACCTTGCAACAGGATATTTTTGGTTGATTCATCTCGAACATAACATTTGCCAGCATAAAACTACATAAACTGCATTATCCCTAGCAAGCTTGGAGACATAAATCAAATTTTTGTTATACGGGGTACATGCAATAGATCATTAAAAATAGAGCTCTTGAAGACTCAACAACCGTATTACCAATGTTGTGAATGTCAAGTGACACTCCATTTCCCACAGTTAGTTTACCTGGGCCTCTAAAGTCAGCAGAATTTGGGATGTTATTAACGTCGGGGGTAACGAGGTGAGTTGCACCCGAATCCACTACCCAGAGGTCAGCTGGTTTAGAAGCCACATTGGCCTGCGGTGATCGCACAACCGTTTAAGGCCAACCATTACAGTAATCAAACCCCGAGTTAGGTGTTTCAACAGTCGAGTGATGAGCACTAGCAGATTGACCTTTGTGAGATCGAGGCTCAGTAGTAACACACATGAAATCCTCATTGAATCGATGCCAACAACGATCAACGAGATGACCGAGCTTGCCACATAATTGGCATTGAATTCTGGCTCTTTCTCGACCACGACCAGCAGAACGATTGCCTGAGGAGGGACGAGAGGACCTGGAACCACGGTTGTCATCGGAGTATTTCGCCTCAAGTTGAGCAATATTCGCACTCACAGGCAATGAGTCCAAGGATTCATCAAATCCGGCTAATTGTGCTTCAGCATCTAGAAGCATTGTATGTAATTCTTCGAGTGAGAGTGTTTCTTTCATCGTAGTGATAACCGCCATGAACTGCTGGTATTCCCTGGGTAATCCCTTAAGTATATTGGCTATATGGCCAACGTGTGGTACTGCACTTCCACAGGAGGCGAGTGCATCGCATACCTCCTTGACTCGGGAAATATAAGTCCTCATAGTGTCGTTCCCTTTTCTTAGCGATTACAGCTTGCAGTGCAATCCCATAGCAGCAGTGGTTGATCTGCTGGAAAATAACTATTGCACTGTGCTCCATACTGTGGTAGCCGAATCTGCTCCAACAAATTACGGCATGAGGTGCAGGCTGATGGTGGAAAGGAGCCAAGACGCTAGTGCACTCTCCTGTACCACGAACTCTTCAAAAGCATCATTGACAGTTATCTCGCCATTGCTATCAAGTACCGTCTCCGGTGGTGGCTTCAAGACACCGGTTAATAACCGTTCGAGACGATGGCTTCAGACTTTGAGTAATATATGTTACTTCCACAACAGGAAGTTCATCTCATCAAGGAGAACACTCACTTTCTTGTGTGCAAAATTCTTGGATGACTCCATGATCGTTACCAAGAGAGAGCAGCAGCGAAGGCTTACAAGAAATCCCCAGAGTGTTCGGCGAAAGATACCATGTTAGGAAGTGTGAATAACAGAAAAAATATGCTCAGTAAAGAATTGCATTGATTCATATCACCTGGTACATTGCTTTTATAACAGAGGTTTAGCTAGTCATTAACCGCTTAACAAACTAACTAACTTGGCTAACCAACCTAACAATTTAACCACCCTTACATACACGTGTTGTATCTACAGCATTCTAACACTTCTAATACAAAACATTCTTCTTCATCTCTTCGCCCTTTTCTCCTTTGACCAACTCTCTAACAAGGCTCTCAACTTCATCCCTTTTAATATCATTGTCGATTTCCATGCCCACTCCCCATTTAGTCCATGAATACCAACAATTCGTTTGTTGCTCTGCGAAAAGCGGCTAACATTTCATGGGAACGCCGGCGGATATACTTCAATCGTGGAATTCCATCCGCTATGTGTTAAGAATCCTCCAATAGAAGGGTGGGTCAGAACTTGTTCTTGAGGGCACCATGTTGCCAATAGCCCTCTATCTTTGGTCTCCTCTACGAACTCTGCCGGCACAATTGCCGACTCACCACCCACAAGATCGGGCCTGATGACCCACAAAAACGGTTGCTTGCTGTTGGCTAGCCCCCAAGCAAATTCAATCAACTGGTCGGCTGTCATCACAGTGATGCTCCCGAAATTTACGTAGACAACAGAGTTTGGCTCTTTCTTGTCTAGCCATTGGAGACACTGGGGCTCTTCCCTCCAAAGGTACGATCCTATTTGTTTCAATTCATTGTCATGGACGTGATGACTTAAAGCAAGATGCAGAGGGCCCACGGAGTAAACGGAAGGTAGCTCTGAGTTGAGAGCGTCCAAGACTTGATGCTCCAAATCATCGAATGTATTAAGTATTATTGTTGAGGCCTTGCGAGATCTTTCGGTCTCGCGGAAAATAAAATCAAGCATAATGAAATTCGGGTCAGTTGTTCTTAGGAAAGTAGGTAGATCCTTCAACCGGATACCTTCCATTGCCGGTATCCAGTCTATGACGGTATCCAAGTACCGTTCTTTAAATAGCTCTCATCTGCAAATTCAAGATAACAATATACGATTAACCAACCAACATCAGTGGCGGCGACCATGAAAGATTTTTCAAGCCAAAAAGAACCTTGAACAAGTAATTACCTTTGAGAGGCGTATAACCCTTTTCCTTGAGTTGACGATAGTAAACATAACTGAGGAAGCCACAATCGCTTGAGGTCCAAAACAGGACTTCAGGGATGCCAAGTTCTTCGGCCGCATCAAGAGTGAAGCTCATACAACCATCCAAAACAATGCAAGAAACAGGAGGAACATCGGATGTGGAGGAGTGGTTTAGCTTATGGAGAAGTTGTTTAAAGTAGGGTAAGCAAGTTTTACTGGTAGAATCGCAGAGGGAAGGAATGTCTTGGGTGGCATCGACATCCGTCGGCGGGAGGCCGTCGGGAATGGTTTCGAAACGAAAACAAGGGAGACCATCAAGAGCATGAGGTCCTTGGGATTAAGTAAGCGCTTGTGGTTAAACTCGGTGTTGGCGAAGGTGATATAGAAGCCCCTGCTGTGAAGAACCTTAGCTAGCATTAGCATGGGATTGATGTGGCCTTGAGCAGGGTAAGGAACACAGACTGCATGAGGCTTATCTGTGAAACCCAAAGAACCCATCTCCGATCTTCCAAACTTAAACACTACAGACGAATCAAAGAAGGATATTGTTTATGTAGAAAGAGATTCAGGACCTTGTTTTAGCCTTTCCAAGTGGGAAAATATGCTTTGAAGTGATGGGGAAGGGCAGAAGACACATTTTTATAGGGTTTTGAAGTCGAATAAAATAAGCCTAGCCTACCATGCCCTGCCGGCAAAACTTTCGAGATAATGTTTTAGAAAAAATTAATTCACGAGATAAAACACTCTCAAGATTAATTGCTCAAATAATGTGAAATCACAGTGTTGGCCGTAGGTCGCCATGTCTTCCCAGCGAGCTACAAGAGATTGCATGTGTCATGCACGTCCCAACACGCTAGGCATCCGATGCCATCCGACCGAGGTCATCCGAACGAGCTATGCGAGGGCATCCGAGGGCAACCAAGCGAGCTATGCGAGGGAATCCAAGGGAAGCCGAGCGAGGGTAGGGTAGGTCGCCCGGAGGGCATGGCGACCTATGTGTTGGGACGTACATGTGCCATGCAACACGTTCATTCTCTCTGTTTGAGCAAGAGTAGGTCGCCCGGAGTGCATGGCGACCTACGCCAACACTGTGATTTCACCCTATTTGAGCAATTAATTTGGGAATGCATTAGTTCGTGAATTAATTTCTTTCATAACATTATCTCGAAAGTTTTACCCTGCCCTTCCTGTAAATATTATTAAAATGGGTGCTCACGAAAACACCGGATGCAGACGAATTGGGTATGCAAATGCAGCTGAAAGAGAGTAAAAAGACGACGGAGCGGCGTAGATTTGAGGGCTAACATTATTTTGCGGTGGTCAATTTTGAGGTGTCGGCAACACTTGCTGGGCTCAATGGCTAAGTCGGTTCCGGCAATTTTGATAAAAGTATCAAACACGGCATTCTCTATTCCAATAGTGAATTTTATTATATTTTAATGTTAAATGATCAAAGAGCTTTTTGTTTGTGCAGGATTGTGTTTTGTCGACCTATACATTGAAGATTTGATGAATTTATTCTTCATATTTTTAATTATGCATTATATCGAATTATAATTATGTATTTATTATATAAACTATTATTAAGTGTATTGTTGTATATTTTAATTAAAATGGGAATTAAATTGCTGATATTTTTTTATTTTTGAATTTACAATTCTTGTGTCGAGTGCCCGGCGATGAAAGAAGTAAATAGTACACCTAAGTGTAGTTTGTCTCGAAAAAGTATTTTTCTTCTTTGAATCAGATAAAACACTAATTTATAGAGTCGTCACCAATCATTTATTTAGGTGTGATTGGTCACAAAATATTATGTTATTTTAATAAAATTCCTAAGAATAATATTAAAATAACACAACAGGAGTCTGCTTACCAGATAATGAGTTTGGGGGTCGGTTACGTATGGGGAAGGATTAACACCCCACAATGCCCAAAATTAGTACATGTGTTTATTAATTAATGTCTTTGCAATAAATTAACAAATTTGTATTTAATTTTATTTAATGATCCATAAAAAAAACATTTGAAATATTATTTTATACCAATAATCATTTAAAAATATATTCCTAATAAGTTAAGGAAACATTTTAATGACTTATTGTATAAAATAAAATTACCATATTACATATAATAATTTAACAATTAAACTATAAAAATATCAAAATTCTAGGTCACTATTGCGGATATTACATATTTTAAGTACTAAAAGTGTAAATAAACTAATAGTAATATTAAAAATTAAAAATATAAAGCTTAGGGATTAAAATGCATAATAATAAAACTATAGGCCCTAATTTGAAATATTATAAAATATAAGTACTAATAATATAATTTAACCATATATAATAATGCGGGATTAAAATATAAATTATTAAAAATTATAGTGACTAAATACGTAATTTTATCCTAAATATATATACATGTAGGTATGGACTAAAATAAAATAAAATGTGAAAACAAAATTAAAATGCGTGGAAAATATGATTAAGTGACCAAATTACAAAGCTTACAACATTGCAAGGACCACAGACATGATTTACCCATGTTAAAATTACACAGAAGCTCCCTCCCCAAAATGACATAGTTTTGGGAGGGTATAAATAGGCCCTAACTCGGCCATTAAGGTCATTTCTCTTTATTTCCTCTCTTTTGCTTGAGAGAGGAGCTCTAGTTTCTCTTTAGGAACCACTCATTGGAGGAAGTGCCGATCATCGATCGGTCAACGCCGGCCGCTGTGCTCCGGCGACGATAGCCACTTCACAGTGGTTGAAATTTACAAAATTACCCCCAAATCGTAGATCAAAACATCCTCTACCCGAAACCACCATCATTTCTTCCTAAAACCCCACTAAACGCAATAGATCTAGGCTTTTACCTTCGGTGAAATTGTGTTTCCGATGAAGTTCGAGCTTCTTCCACAAGAAAGGTAAGTCCTTTTGTTTTCCTCTTTTCTGTTTTTCCTTTAGTTTGTTGTTCGTTGGTTGTTACCTCTTTCTCTCTTTTGTCTCCGTCCGTTGCTTGCTTTGTTTCGTTGCTTTTGTTGTATAGATGCTTGTTGTGTTGTTTTTTCTTTGCATGTAATAGGGCTTTTTATAGCCCTCAGAAGTTAGCCACAATGATGATCCTACCCGGTGAGTCATCGGATCTATGGTGGTGACTCACCATAGGGTAGTGAGGTGTGTGATTCTCCATCACCTTATGGATTCTTCTGGTGAGATCTGATGGTGACAGCGGCGGTGGTGAGGTGTCACTGGAGGCGGCGGCTGCTAGGGTGAAAACCCTATATGATGGAATATTTGGGCCTTCCATCTCCATCTTGATCGGACGGCTGAGGAGGCTGGCGGCGCTGAAAAAAATGAGTAAAAAACCCTAAACGAGTTTGGGCTTTTCAGACCTGTTTTGATTATGGGCCTGGCACGGGTCTTGGGCCTTCGGGTCTTCATTTGTAACTGGGCTCCGGTTTTGTAATATTATCCATGGATTTGTAATAATAATAATAATAATAATAATAATAATAATATAAATAATAATAATAATATATAGTCTCGGATGAAAATAATTGTCGACAACTTGTTTTCACCATAAAATTTACCAATGACAAAACATTAAATAATTGTCTTAAATTAAATTCAAAATTTCAAATTTCAAATGAAGCATAAATAAAAACGTTCAAGAGTATATAAAAAATAAAATTATTCTGTATAATGCTGAGAAAACTAGTTTACAAATAAAATAAGATATTCTATTATATTGAATTTTCACTTGAATAATTGGCCAAAAATTAGGAGGATACATGACGAATATTTTGTTAGATCCTGTTAAAAGTCATTTTCATCAATAATTAATCGCATATTCTTACAGGTAATGTTTGAAGTTATTAGAAAATGGATGCGGCTTATAACTAATACATGTACATGATGGACTCGACGTATGACGTTTCCAACTTTAAGACTACAATTTTCACACGGCTTCGCCGCGAAATTTAACAATTAATATAAATAAACTTTAATTATAGTTATATTAAATATTGAACCATTATTACTTAAATAATTATATCTTCTAATATTCTGAGTTAAATAAGGGTAAATTATAACCATTAACATCTAATTATAGGTGGATTTTAATCTAACCTTAGATCTTTAATTTTATCAATTAGACTATTTAATTATTTAAATAATGCCAATTAAATCACATGACATATACATTTAGTCCTCATTATTTATATATTTTATCAATTTGTTCATAATTTTAAATTAATTCAATAAATTTAATCCTCCATACGATAATTCATGTCACTGTTTGGTTGAAGAATATTTTCTTAACTTTAACTCATTTAATTCAATTTGGCCCTCGAATTCAATAAAAATATAAGTTATCTCATCCATTGACATCGTCAACCATTATAGACCATCACGTGAACAATATTAATTACCACATTATCATCGTAATGATCAATGAATAAAATTATTGGTCAAATGATCATATTGAGTATAAAATGGTTTGGGGGCCATATTAATTTTTTTGGAAAAAATTTGAGGGTTTCGAATACCATTAACCATATTTTTTTAAATGTTTGTAAGTTTATAAGCTTACCTTTGTTGGTAAAATGTACTACAAAATCGAACTATTAGCACTGACTAATAATAAAATAAATAATAAAATGTGTCGTGGTGTGAAATTACTGCCTCAGAAAAAATTTCGTTTCGATGTGTGTAATCGTTGTGTTAGGATTCCCCGTGGTTAACACGGTAACTCCGAATAATTGTACATCCAAAAGGTCAGAGTGGACTGGTCGTTGTATTGCTCTTCTCTTAACACTGAAGAATAAAATGATATACTTTGAAAAAGTATTTAGAGAGTAGAAATCTTTACGAAATAAAAAACTGAATGATTTTCGAGTGAATTGAAATGCTGGCTAAATCTGACCACAAAACAGTTCAGGTTCGAACATAAAATTAGTTGTTAAAACAACTATTATATCAACTATAATTATGACTCATTGATTAGTTGATAATATCAACAATTAATCTACTTTCTGCAATAATTATGGTTCAAACTTGGCCTCAAAACAGTTGTTACAGTTGTTATTTCATAACAGATTTGATTATGAATTGAACAATCAACTAATAACAGATAATTGCAGCAAATTAATTTACCATTTTGAAAATTTTCATTCTACCTATAAATATGATTTAAAGAATCTCATTGCAGTTTTAAAAAAAATCAAAGGAATTCTTCGTATGTTCGGTTAAAAATTAGAACGCACATGAACGTGATAATACGTGTCTTCGACAAGGGAGACGTGTTATCCACATTTGAGAAAGAAGAGAATAAGAAACTCTTTAAATACCCTTCACAAGAGATATTTCCTCCCAATGTGAGATACTATAACCATACCCACGTAAGCATTTACCAACAACCTTAACCTCTATCTTATTGAGGAACTCAAGAGATAAGTGATTGTAAAAAGTATTTGAGTCTTGAATAGGAATCATAAATTGTAAAATTGTTAATACATAAAATGAGCAAAATCAGCGCAATAATGATGGCGCCAAAATATTTTGAAATATATTGCAAGTGTAAATTTATTTTGGGATCTAAGATGTTTATAACAATAGTGATCAGTCAAACATAATCTTTTTTTTCTTTATCACCATAAAGAATGAATTTGAAAAGAAATTTTCAAATCTTTTTTCTATATAAAACCTATATGTTGTTTCTAAGGTTTGTCTCAACTAGACTTTATAGTAAATGGAAAAGTTAAAGATCATTTGTTGAAAAGACTTGACCTTTGATGAAGAAATTTATTGAAAAGCTAATAGATATGGTTGAATATATATGTTTAGTTAATCGATCGATGGAATTGGCCAAGAGGGGGTGAATTGGAAATTAAAATTTTGGTGGAAGCTTTCGCAAAAAATTGAAAAGATTTGCACAGCGATTTAGAGTGGTTTGACTTTCTCAACCAAAGTCTACGTCCAGTACCTTAGCTATCCATACTAAGGATTTTCCAACAAATTCACTAATTTGTTCTTTCTTTTGAGGCCAAAGAGATAACCTTACAACTCCCTCAAGAATATACCCCAATTCTTGAGAACACTCTTTCTCAAAGAGAATATTACAAATTTGCAAACTTACAAGGAAATCCTCACAAGGTAGATTGTTTGCACAATTCTAGAACAAAGAAAAGAACACTAAAAAATGAATACAATTGAGCACAAGTAGGGTTCTTGAAAGAAAAATGAATATTGAATGAAAAATAGGCTTGAAATGCTCAAACTTGAGGTTTGATGCATTCTCTTTGATTCTCTCTTAATTCTTGTTTCCTGTGTTTTCTTGTTGTTGATCAATGGCTTCTAAGCTTGTTTAAATACACCTTCAAATGATTCTGAACGTTGGGGATGATTAGTGGAGTCAATAGAGTCGTTTTAGTGTGAAATCAATTAATAAAATAGTTTGGAGCGTGGGGGAATCGATACCCCCTCATAGGGAATCGGTTCCCTAAGTGTAAAATTCAAATATTTTGACCGTTGATCAGGGGGAATCGGTATCCCCTTGGGGGGAATCGGTTCCCTCCGAGAATTTTGTTTTTCTCGGAGCCAAACCATTCAGGGGGAATCAGTTCCCTCTGGACAATCTTGAATTTTTGGCTTGAAACGGTTCGAAATACTTTGTAAAATTGTTTTGAAATTATTTTAAGATTAAAACTTAATTTTACACTTAAGTAAGGATTAAAAATGACATTTGAAAGATTTGGAGTAATATTTTGATATTCAAATAATTATATCGAATATACTCGAAAAAACTTTTGGAAAATCTTAAAATTCATTTAACTTAATTTGTTATATCGAAATATCAAAATGTTTTCAACAATCTCCCCCTTTTTGATATAACAAAACATTTCAATAATTTTAAGATTTTGAAATCAAATTTTGAAATTACTCCCTCTTACTCTAACACTTCTCCCCTTTAAAAACACTTTAACATTTTCTCCCCCTTTTTGTTAAATCAAAAAGACCTTTAAAAGATTTTAAACAAGGTTTTGAAATCATTTAGCCAATTGATTATAAATATATATAGCTTAATATGCTAAGATCACAATCAAGAGAAACGTTAGCCATTAGTTTCATAATCAATATTCATAAACAATGTGATATGGCAAAATTGGGCATATCTCTAACATGATATAAATGATGCAAGAATGAATAAATTTAACCAAACCAAATATATATAGAAATATAAGTTCAAACATCCATAATCCATCAAACAAATTCAAACATCCAACAATCAAAGTTAAAAACAATCCAAAGTCATTCTAAATGTTGAAACAATAAACTCCATGTTCTATTTCAAAGTACTAAAGCAAGACAAAGAATCAAGCATCCGCAGGAGGATCTGGAGGAGGAAAATGAGCTCGCATAGCGGCCATCTCAAGTGAAAGTGCATCAATGCGTTCATTCATAGAAGCGTTGTTCGCGTGCATCTCCCGGAGAATCTCCAATTGTTGAGCTCCCATTGTGGATAAATGATACTCTATGGAAGTGAAGTGAGAATCCATGGGTGCATACCGGAAATCAAATGTCTCCATAAAGGATTGAAAGTATGGGGGCATTTGATCTTCTGGTCGTGCTTGTTCCTCTGATGGAACTTGTTCCTCGTGCTATTCTTGCTCATCGTCGGAGTCGTCGGCTCCGGAGGTTGTTCATGAGAACGAACCCAAAGACCAGTCTCTTCATTGAACTTTCATCCCGATTTAGTTAAAGAAAATAGGTTGATTTGATTTTTGAGGGGAAAGGAAGCATCAAGACCAACTCTAAGCCCAACCTTTTTAAACAGATTACTAAGAATACAACCGTAAACTAAAGAAGAACATAATTTCTTATTGGGAATAAGATTTACGGTTTCGAAAAGTTTAGAAAAGATAATATGTGGAAGGTTGATTTTAAGATTATTTTGGACACAATGTAGCCAAAATAAATCCATGGCTCGGAGAGTAGAGTAACGGCCTCCGGATGGTTGAAACCACCAAGAGATCATGAGATGAAGAAAATGGTCGTGAAGATCTAACACACTCGCACTATCCCTTCGTTTATACTGATATCCTACCATCAGTTTTTCATTGTCCAACCCATCATTATCTAATCCTAATGCTTTGGCTATGTATTCCGGGTCAAGATGAAAGAATCATCCTAGAAGATAGGATCAAATTCCCGTGGTAAAGGTTTTCTCCCGGTTTTGAATGCAAACGAAATTATAGTAGAAGATACGAACGAGTTGATGGTAGACAATTGGTTCAAGCTCAAAAAGTTTGTCAAATTTCCACTCTTGAAGAGTATGAAGATGTCAAAAATTGATGTCTAACATGGCTTGAAGAGATGGGATGCGTTCTTCCTGGATTTTGTAGGACTCAAAGTATTGACAAAACCTAAAATAGAGATTTTGTCTACGACCGGGTTCATTGAAGCAAGAATTTCGAATGGTCATGTTTGGATCATCGAGATTAGGAATAGGAATTTGTTAGATAGGTGGAGGATTTGGAGGTTGGCTAGAACGACTAGAAGAAGGTCTAGAACATTTGTGAGACATGATTTAAGATAATCAAAATGGAAAGAATTACCTGCAATTTTAAAACACATGTATACAATATAATCAATCCTAATGGGTAAAGTTTTTGAAAACTATTGAAAAATAAAGTTTTGAAAATCAATATACGTATAGTTTTCATACTAACAACATAATTAAATCAAAACACAACAGTTTGAAATTAATTAAAAAATTTAATTTCGAAAATTCAAGAATTAATTGAAAATTTATGAGATTTTGATGAAATTAATTGTAAAATCTAGTTTCTAAACACTAAACAATCAATGCTTGATCACTATTTCAATCTAGAACTAATTAAAACTAGTTCTATGTTCAAAAATTGATAAAATAGAAGTTTTAGAAAAATACCTTGAAGGATTTCGGATTTGAGTGATATTGAATGAAGTTTGCACAATTTTGATGATTCCAAGATGTTTAGGAGTTGATATTTGAAGTAATTTCGATTAAAACGGTGTTTTTGATGAAATTTGGAGATAGGGTGAGAGCAGAGAGGAGAACGGCGGCAAAGAGAAAGAAGAGAGGTTTTGAGAGAGAGGGGGTTTTCTGGGCGTGATATAACCAGAACCTTCAGGGGGTATCGGTTCCCCTACAGGGGGAATCGGTTCCCCTTTAAAGGGGGAATTGGTTCCCCTTCAAGGGGGTATCGATTCCCTCTGTACTAAAATTGTTAAAATTTGATTTTAAACACTCAAAATGCTAAATTAATTTGCTCTAGTGGTATTGACAACTCATATTATGAAAAATTAACTATGTTCAATCAATCAAATCTATCATTTAAAAATTATCTGAACATATAATCAATTTTTCACAAAGAATCATAAACTCTCCCCCTAACTTATAGCAAAAAAATGCAATCTAAATTAATTATAAGCATTTTTCATTTATTCTTAAAAGTGCTAAAATTATTTTAAACACTAAGTGAAGATAGGTCAGTTAAACCTAATTCTCTCCTAAGTGTCCAAAATTTTTCCTTGTCTAAAGGCTTTGTAAAGATATCCACTAATTGATGCAAAGTATCAACAAATTCTAGAATTATATCTTCCATAGCGACATGGTCTCTAATGAAGTGATGTCTTGTTTCAATGTGCTTAGTTCTAGAGTGTTGGATGGGATTTTTAGTGAGACAAAGAGCACTAGTATTGTCACACTTGATAGGAATGGTACCTACTTCAATTCCATAATCAAAAAGTTGTTTTTTTATCTATAAAACTTGTGCACAACAACTACCAGTTGAAATGTATTCTGCTTCAGTGGTAGATAATGCAACACAATTTTGTTTCTTTGAAAACCAAGAAATAAGCATATTTCCAAGGAATTGGCAAGTACCGGAGGTGGTTTTCCTATCTAATTTGCATCCTCCATAATCCACATCAGAGAAGGCATGCAAGCTAAAGCTAGAGTCTCTAGGATACTAAAGCCCTAATCTAGGAGTGTCCTTAAGGTATCTAAAGATTCTCTTAACAACTAGTAAATGTGATTCCTTAGGGCATGATTGAAATCTAGCACATAAGCAAACATTAAACATAATGTCCGGTCTACTTGCAGTTAGATAGAGCAAAGAGCTAATCATTGGCCTATATAATTTAACATCCACACATTTACCTCCTTCATCCAAGTCAAGCTTTGTAGAAGAGCTCATTGGAGTGTCATGAGGTTTCCCATTTTCCAGTCCAAACTTCTTGAGCATATCTTTGACATATTTAGCTTGATTGATGAAGACTCCATCTTTTCTTTGCTTGATTTGGAGTCCCAAGAAAAATGAGAGCTCCCCCATCATGCTCATCTCGAATTCACTTTGCATTAGCTTAGAAAATTCTTGGCAAAGAACATCATTAGAAGAACCAAATATTATATCATCAACATAAATTTGAACTACTAATAAATCTTTACCTTTATGATTTAAAAACAATGTAGTGTCAACCTTCCCTTTTGAAAATCATTTTTCAATTAAAAAGTTTGACAATCTTTCATACCAAGCTCTAGGAGCTTGTTTTAAACAATAAAGTGCTTTTGTCAATTTAAGAACATGATTTGGAAATTTTAAATCTTCAAAACCAGGAGGTTGTTCCACATACACTTTTTCTTTTATAAAACCATTTAAAAATGCACTTTTAACATCCATTTGATATAATTTAAATTCATAAAAACATGCAAATGCTAATAACATTCTAATTGCTTCCATCCTAGCTACAGGAGCGTATGTTTCATCATAGTCTATCCATTCTTCTTGAGTATAGCCTTGAGCAACAAGTCTAGCCTTGTTTCTCACTATATTACCACTTTCATCAAGCTTATTCCTAAATACCCATCTAGTACCTATAGTAGATTTATTACTAGGCCTTTCAACTAATGTCCATACTTTACTTCTCTCAAATTGATTTAACTCTTCTTGCATAGCCATAATCCAATGTTCATCATTTAATGCTTCTTTAATATTCTTAGGCTCTATGCATGAGATAAATGCAACATAATTACAAATATTTCTAAGAGAAGATCGAGTTGTTACCCCTTTGGATGTATCACCTATAATCTCACCATCCTTGACATAGTTGTACTCTCTTGGATAAGATACTTTCCTTTCTTCAATAGTTGGATTCTCGAGAAGATCATGAGTTTCCTCATCTTTTGTTTCTTCCTTTGATGATGGTTCTCCAACGTCATGTCTCACATCATTTGTATTTATATCATCGAAATGAGATTATCATTCACACAAGAATCCTTCCTCGGAAGGAGATTATCATCGAAAACAACATGTATAGACTTTTCTACAACTAAAGTTCTTTTATTAAATACTCGATAAGCTTTAGAATTTAAGGAATAACCTAGAAAAATTCCTTCATCACTTTTAGCATCAAATTTGCCAAGATTGTCTTTACCGTTGTTTAAAACAAAACATTTACATCCAAAAGGATGAAAATAGCTAATGTTAGGCTTTTTATTTTTAAAAAGTTCATATGGAGTTTTCTTCAAAATAGGCTTAATCATTACTCGATTAATAACATAACAAGCGGTATTTGTGGCTTCCGCCCAAAAATACTTTGGCAAATTGTTTTCACAAAGCATGGTTCTAGCCATTTCTTCTAAAGTTCGATTTTTCTTCTCAACGACTCCATTTTGTTGAGGGGTTCTAGGTGCTGAAAATTATAGCTAATACCATTAGAATTACAAAATTCAGTAAATCCAAGATTTTCAAATTCAGTTCCATGATCACTCCTAACACTAGTTATAGAGTAACCTTTTTCGTTTTGGATAAATTTTGAAAACGTGATGAATTTTTCTAGTGCTTCATCTTTAGTACTTAAGAATAGAACCCAAGTAAATCTAGAATAGTCATCTACCAATACAAATGCATATTATTTTCCACCCAAGCTAGTAGTTCTAGATGGCCCAAAAAGATTTAAATTAATCAATTGTAATACTCTACTAGTAGATACGTCATTAATGGATTTAAAAGAAATTCGCTTTTGTTTTCCTTTAGCACAAGCATCACAAATTTTATCATTATCAAATTTTAGTTTAGGCAGCCCTCGAACCAAATCTCCTTGAACTAACCATTGCAAAACACTCATACTAGCATGTCCTAGTCTCCTATGCCATAACCAACTATCATGCTCATCCTTAGCAACTAGGCATAAATTAGTCATATCTATAGAGTCTAAATGCACCATGTATATGTTTCCTATTCTATGACCAACAAGCATAATTTGATTAGATGTAATGTCAATAACTTTACAACCATTAGTTTCAAACATGACATTGAATCCTTTATCACAAAATTGACTAATGCTCAAAAGATTATGCTTTAATCCATTCATATAAAACATTTTTAATTTCTATGGAAGAGGTATTACTTATTGTACCTATACCTTCGATGTAACCTTTTGAATTATCACCAAAAGTCACTTCTCCTCCATTTTTGGCGTTACGCTCTATGAATCACTTTTGTCTCCGGTCATGTGTCGACTTTTGTCTCCGGTCATGTGTCTTGAGCATCCACTATCAAGGTACCATGAGTTTGAATTTGTTTCCCGTGCCTTGTAGCAATGCTCCTTTTCCTACAAACATAGATTAATTTCTAATTTTTTGGTACCCAAATTCTTTTGGGTCCATATATATTAGTTTCCAAAATCCTAGTCCCCTTAGGTATATATTTTTGTAGGATATCCTTATCTTTAGTAGTAACGAGTCCTTTAGGAACCCATATACTTTTAACGATTTTTCCATTAGAGGTTCTTCGGGACCTCTATGATTGTAGTTTTTAAAACTTTTTCTAACAAAGTTAGATTTTGAATTTTCTCCATTTTCAAAACGTTTTGTTCTAACTTTATCAAAAGAAGCTTTAAGATCATCAATTTTCTTTTGATGATCATCATTGAACTTTGAAAGTAAATTTTGCAAATCCGAATTTTTCTTTTCAAACTCCTCTAGTTTGATTTGCAAATCACAAATTTTACTTTCAAAATTATTGTTGGTTTTGGATATGAGTTTATTTTCATTTTTCAATTTTGAAACATCATTTTTATATTTTAAAAACAATTTCTCATAATCCGAAGCCAACCCATTATATTCCTCTAATAACTCATCATAAGATAAATCATCTAATTCAAATGAGTTAGAGGTTACCATAGAATCTTCCCCGAATTCCATCAAGCACAAGTTTGCTACTTCTTGTTCCTTTTCATCGGAACCTTCTTCATCGCTCTATGTAGCCACATGAGCCTTGTGATTATTCTTTGATTGACCATTTCTCTTCAATTGTGGACAATCATATTTGACATGCCCCGGCTTTTTCCATTCATAGCAAATGATATGATCCTTCTCTTTTGGTTCATTTTTGAGGCCTTCATTTCGTTTGAATTTTCTTCCTCAGTAAGATCATTTTTCTGAACCGTTTGGCAAACAATGTCATTTTCTCGTCATCGTCATCTTCATCTGAATCACTCTCATCTTTTTGTGGATTTAAGAGCAACTCCAATGTTTTTCTTCTTCTCCTTCTCCTTTGGTGTCTCGTCAATCTTATCGAGGTCCACCTCATCTTCAAGCATCATTTCATGAGTGAGGAGGGAACCGATTAGCTCTTCAAGAGTTAAGGTCTCATCATTTTTCTGAACCGTTTGGAAAACAATGCCATTTTCTCGTCATCGTCATCTTCATCTGAATCACTCTCATCTTTTGTGGATTTGAGAGCAACTCCAATGTTTTTCTTCTTCTCCTTCTCCTTTGGTGTCTCGTCAATCTTATCGAGGCCCACCTCATCTTTAATCATCATTTCATGAGAGAGGAGGAAATCGATTAGCTCTTCAAGAGTTAAGGTCTCATCATTTTTCTGAACCGTTTGGCAAACAATGCCATTTTCTCGTCATCGTCATCTTCATCTGAATCACTCTCATCTTTTATGGATTTGAGAGCAACTACAATGTTTTTCTTCTTCTCATTCTCCTTTGGTGTCTCGTCAATCTTATCGATGTCCACCTCATCTTCAAGCATCATTTCATGAGTGAGGAGGGAACCGATTAGCTCTTCAAGAGTTAAGACTTTAGGTTCTTAGCCTCGATGATTGTCATCTTCTTGGATTGCCACGATTTTGAAAGTGAGTAAACTGACTTCCTCACAAGCTTTTTGTTTGGAATGATCTCTCATATGATTTGAGACCATTTACAATCGTTGAGAATTTATCTGTCATAGTTTTGATATCTTCATTTGGTTGCATCCTGAAATTTTCATAGCTATGTATTAGAAGACTAATTTTAGATTCTTTTACCTCGTCGGTGCCTTCATGAGTGACTTGTAGTTTATCCCATATTTCTTTGGCCGTTGTACAAGATGAAACTCTTCCATATTCATCTGGTCCAAGAGCACAAAATATGATATGGATGGCTTTGGAGTTGAGCTAAAACATTCTTGTCTCTCCTTCACTCCACAATCTTGGATGAGTGAGAGGCTAGATATATCCGTCTTCTACAACATTCTATGCTCCCATGTAACTTGCTTGAATGAAATACATTATCTATTCTTCCAATAGGAATAGTTAGCTCCATTGAATAAAGAGGCTTGTTGACGGGCATCGAATCGAGACCAGAATCGACATTTGAAGTAGAGGCCATTGATGACTTGATAATCGATGTAACTCTTCCTGAATCGAATGAGTGAGGCTCTGATACCAATTGTTGAGTTAATCGATCGATGGAATTGTCCAAGAGGGGTGAATTGGCAATTAAAATTTTGGTGGAAGCTTTTGCAGAAAATTGAAAAGATTTGCACAACGATTTAGAGTGGTTCGACTTTCTCAACCAAAGTCTACGTCCACTACCTTAGCTATCCACACTAAAGATTTTCCAACAAATTCACTAATTTGTTCTTTCTTTTGATGCCAAAGAGATAACCTTACAACTCCCTCAAGAATATACCCCAATTCTTGAGAACACTCTTTCTCAAAGAGAAGATTACAAATTTGCAAACTTACAAGGAAATCCTCACAAAGTAGATTGTTTGCACAATTCTAGAACAAAGAAAAGAACACTAAAAAATGAATACAATTGAGCACAAGTAGTGTTCTTGAAAGAAAAATGAATATTGAATGAAAAATAGGGTTGAAATGCTCAAACTTGAGGTTTGATGCTTTCTCTTTGATTCTCTCTTGATTCTTGTTTCTTGTGTTTTCTTGTTGTTGATCAATGGCTTCTAAGCTTGTTTAAATACACCTTCAAATGATTCTGAACGTTGGGGATGATTAGTGGAGTCAATAAAGCCATTTTAGTGTGAAATCAATTAATAAAACAGCTTGGAGCGTGGGGGGAATCGATACCCCCTCATAGGGAATCAGTTCCCTAAGTGTAAAATTCAAATATTTCGACCGTTGATCAGGGGGAATCGGTTCCCTCCGAGCATTCTGTTTTTCTCGGAGCCAAACCATTCAGGGGGGAATCGATACCCCCTTGGGGGGAGAATCGGTTCCCTATAGACAATCTGGAATTTTTGGCTTGAAACGGTTCGAAATACTTTGTAAAATTGTTTTGAAATTATTTTAAGATTAAAACTTAATTTTACACTTGAGTAAGGATTAAAAATGACATTTGAAAGATTTGGAGTAATATTTTGATATTCGAATAATTATATCGAATATACTCGGAAAATCTTTTGGAAAATCTTAAAATTCATTTAACTTAATTTGTTATATCGAAATATCAAAATGTTTTCAACAATATACAATTTTAAACTAAAAATTGAGTTTATTCACCAAGTGACAAGACTTATTATTAATAAATTTATTCATCAAGTGACATAATTTATGATTTATTATAAATAGCATAATATCATTCATTTAATCCATTATGTTTTTCAAAAAAAAGAGCTCAACTTGCCTAAGAATTCGGGGGAAATTGCATGAAACAAGTGAGAGAAATAATATGAAACCCTATGTGTATCACTAAATCTTAAAACTAAATTCCAACTATGAGTCTAATTATTCTTTAACATAAAAAATAGCTCAGTCCAAAACCATTTTTTAAAATTAAGTCCAATCAATTTAAAATTTATTAAAATTAAACAATTTTATCATCTCTACTTTTAATGAAATAACTTAATTTAAAAATTTAGAGGTTACATAATTAAAAGAGATAGCACATATTTAATATCTACCATTTCACTCTAGACTATAATTACAAATTAAAAAAATAAATATAAAAAACTATATTAAAATGTAATAATTAAATCTATAATTTAAACAAAATGCATAAATTAATAAAAATATTATATGTATATATACCAAAAATATTTTAGCCAATTCGGATATGCCAAAAATATATATACATTGAGAATAGCACAAACGAAAAGATAAAATAATTAAAATATATAATATTATGAAAATATTACGAACATGAGTACATGACACAAATATAAAAATAATTAAAATAAAATTTCAACATGATGCTGTTTATTTTGCCATACTCGTACCATGCTGCTGTCGAGATATTTTTATAAGAAAGGCTTTGATGCATTAATATGAGTATTCAATTCCTATGTGATATGAAGTAGAGAAAAGTCAGAAAGAGCACTGGTACAAAGTGGAAAAAACTAAAAACGTGTTGAAAAGGAAAACTCACTTTCATCATATTGATAAAAGAAAATAAGGGACTATAAATAGGCTTTACATCATAACACACTAACCACCCTCGACTCCTATAAAGTAGCATCACAACTAAGTCACTAACTCTACTACGAATTAAATAACTAATTTCTAAAGACTCGGTCAAACCCACTAACAATTACAACTTTCAATCCTTTAGAGCAGCACATGAACAAACTCCAAGTAGCTCATTGAGCTTTTGAAATGCTGGAAATTTAAGAGGTTTTGTTAGAATATCAGCAATCTGATCTTCACTTCTGCAGTAAACCAAATTAATAACTCCATCATTCATGAGATCCCTTAAGAAATGATACTTCACATCTATATGCTTGCTTCGATCATGTAGAACAGGATTCTTTGAGAGTTTTATTGCTGAACTGTTGTCACAGTAAATAAGAGTAGGCCCATCTTCTTTGAACTGAAGTTCTTCAAGAATCTTCTTCAGCCAAATAGCTTGACAAGCACAAGCTATTGTTGCAACAAATTCAACTTCAGTGGTTGACAATGTGACGATTGACTGCTTCTTTGATGACCATGAAACAGCTCCTGTTCCCAACATGAAAACATACCCAGATGTACTTTTTCGATCATCAGAATCTCCTGCATAATCACTATCTGTAAAGCCAAACAAATTTGACTTTTTTCTCTTTTTAAAGAATAGCCCAAACTCCTTAGTACCTTGCAAGTACCTAAGAATTCTTTTTGCAGCCAAAAGATGAATCTCTGTTGGACACTCCATGTATTTACTAATGGCACTTACGGCATACATTATATCAAGCCTTGTTGTAGTCAAATACATTAAGCTCCCTATAATCTGCTTGTAAAGTGTACTGTTAACCTTGTTTCCTCCCTCATCCTTGTTTAGCTTCAAACCAAACTCAGATGGTGCATTCATATGATTACAATCCTTCATCTTAAACTTATCCAAGATTTCTCCCACATACTTCTTTTGAGAAATAAAAATGCCAGCAGAGGATTGCAACACTTCTATGCCAAGAAAGTAATGCATCATGCCAAGATCAGACATTTCAAATTCAATCATCATGGATTTCTTAAAGCTTTCAAACATGGCTATATTACTTTTAGTATAGATTAGATCATCCATATATAAGCAAACAATGAGCATCTTTCCTCCATCTTCAATTTTTATAAAAAGTGTATATTTATGAGGACATTTTTGAAATCCTTCCTTCAAAAAATAAGTTTCTATACGATTATACCAATCCTGTGGAGCTTGTTTTAATCCATATAGAGCTTTCTTTAACTTATACACTTTATGCTCATTGCCAAGTTTTTCATAACTAGGAGGTTGATCGATAAATACCTCTTCTTTCAAATCTCCATGGAGGAATGCTGATTTCACGTCCAACTTGAAGATAGGCCATGAGTTTTGAGCTGCCATAGCAACCACCAACCTGATTGTATCATGCCTTGCAACTGGAGCATAAACTTCTTTATAATCAACACCAAACTCCTACTTGTAACCGTTAGCTACCAAGCGTGCCTTGTGCTTGTCAATCTCAACATTCTCCTTCAGCTTTGTCTTTTATACCCACTTTACGCCAATAGTCTTCTGCCCATTTTGAAGATCACATAGCTCACATGTATCATTTTTTTCAATGGTTATAATTTCAGCATCCATAGCCTTTCTCCATTTTGGTTCTGTGACAGCCACTTCAAAACTAGTAGGATCACAATCTGAAAACAGAGCAAAGTGGTTGAGTGGGTCTTCAGATTGATCAATTCTAGCTACCTCATAATCATGCATCCATGTTGGTCTTCTTTGAACACGTTGAGACCTTTGTGATTCAGCTGCAAGTGGGCTTTGTTCAGCTATTGGAACATTTTGAGTGACTTCCTCTTTTTGCTCATCCTCCATAGGTTGCTGCCCTTTTTCTTCATCATCAAAATCTACTAGAATACTTTCTTTATTTTGATTCCATGACCAAGTGAATTCTTCATCAAATACCACATCACAGCTAATGATAATTTTCATGGTGCTAGGACTGTATAGTTTATAAGCTTTTGACTTATCACTAACACCAAGAAAAATGCATTTTTCTCCCTTGTTATCTAGTTTATTCCTCTTCTCATATGTAATATGGGCATAGGCAATACACCCAAAAATCTGGAAATGATTCACAGAAGGTTTCCTTCCGCTCCATGCTTTCTCTGGTGTCATATTTTGAACAACAAATGTAGGACTTCTGTTCAATATATGAATGCTCCAATTCACTACTTCAGGCCAGAAACTTTTTGGAATGCCACTTGTTGTCAAAAGGTTTCGCACCATATTCATAATAGTGTGGTTCTTCCTCTTGCATACACCATTTTGTTGGGGTGTATGAACTGCTGTAAGTTGTCTCTTGATTCCATGATTCTCACAAAAATTTGCAAATTCATGTGAGTTATATTCTCCACCACGATCTGTGCGAAGAACATTTATTGGGCAACCAACTTCTTTCTCAACAAGTGCTTTATAGCTTTTAAAATCTACAAAGGCTTCAGATTTTTCTTGCAAAAAATAAACCCATATCTTATGACTATAATCATCAATGAAAGTAATTATATATCTTTTACCTCCATTAGAATGTGGTGTTATTGGCCCACAAATGTCAGAATGAACAAGCTCCAATGCTTTCTTCGCTCTCCAAGATTTTTCTTGTGGGAATTGATTATAGTGTTGTTTGCTAACAATACATTCTTCACAAACTTGAGAGGATATTGTAATTTGAGGAAGCCCCGTCACCATGTTCTTTTGTTGTAGTGTTTTCAATCCGCCAAAATTCAGATGCCCATAGCGAAAGTGTCATAGCCATGCCTCATCTTTTAATTTTGCTAAGAAGCACGTATGAGCTTTATTGTGGAGATATAGCGGGAACAAACGATTCGCCGTCATGTTAACTTCAGCAATTAAGCCCAACTTTGCGTCTTGAATCTGACATACTCCATCTTTGATAACAATCTCGTATCATTTTTCTTGTAACTGGCCCACACTAAGCAAGTTGGTCTTTAGATCTGGCACAAAATAAACATTAGCGATAGTGTGAGTGGAATTTCCTTTGGTTTAGATTGTTACTTTTCCTTTTGCCATAACAGAAATTCTGAAGTTGTCACCAAACTTAACAGAGCTGCGAAAAGATTCATCCAAGTCAAAAAATGTCTCATTCTTTCCACACATGTGATTGCTGCAGCCAGTGTTTAAAAACCACATTTGTTGTTGAGTTTCTTCTTTCACGTGACACACAATCAAAAGAGACACCTCTTCTTCCTTTTCTACAAAGTTAGTTTGATCTCCACTTTGTTTATTCAAATCAGTTTGGCATTCTGATTTATAATGGCCATACATATGACATCTGAAACATTAAACATTGGACTTGTCTGCTGACTTTGATCGATAAGTTGTTGAGTGGTGGCCTCCACGTCCTCTACCTCTTCTTTGAAATTTACTCTCCTGATGATGACTTTGTTGTTGGTTCCCACATTCATTGTTGTTTCTGCCTCCTCTACCTCGACCTCTACCTGTACCCCTTCCTCTTGAGTTTGAGAAATGAGTAAAGGTGGAAGCCTTTAAAGCTTGCTCCTCTGAAGTTGAACTTCGGTTCATCTTCTGTTCATGGACCAGCAAGGAGCTCCGCAATTCATCAAGAGAAAATGTATCTATGTCTTTCGATTCTTCAATGGAACATACGACATAATCAAACTTTGGTGTCAGGGAACGCAATATCTTTTCAAGTATGGTGACATCTTCCATCTTCTCACCATGAAAGCGCATTTTGTTGCTAATCTCCATAGTCTTGGCACAGTAGCTGGTGACAGATTCTCCATCCTTCATTTGTAGAGTCTCAAAATCTCTTCTCAAAGCTTGAAGTTGTGCACGGTTCACTCTAGCAGAGCCTTCATATTTTTTCTTCATGGAATCCCAAATATATTTGGAAGTTTTTTTGCTAAGAATTGTTTCCAAGATGGGACGATTAATTGCCTGGAAAAGGTAGTCTTTTTCCTTCAAATCTTTGAGCTTTCTCCCTTCCAACTCTGTTTTCTGGGCATCTGTCAAGACTGCATTAGGTGTTGGTGCTTGAATTCCAGATTCAACAATCGGCCAATACTCTTTGGACCGTAGAAAATTCTCCATTAGCATACTCCAATGGTCATAGTGACCATCAAAACGTAGAATGGCTGGCTGTACAAAATTGTCGGAAGCCATCAAGTTCACCTTTATTTTGTTTCCCCGAAACCTTGCTCTGACACCACTGATATGAAGTAGAGAAAAGTCAGAAAGAGCACTGGTACAAAGTGGAAAAAACTAAAAACATGTTGAAAAGGAAAACTCACTTTCATCATATTGATAAAAGAAAATAAAGGCTTATAAATAGGCTTTACATCATAACACACAAACCACCCACGACTCCTATAAAGTAGCATCACAACTAAGCCACTAACTCTACTACAAATTAAATAACTAATTTCTAAAGACTCGGTCAAACCCACTAACAATTACAACTTTCAATAATAAAATATTTAAATCTTAACAGTATGGAAGACCACCACAAGTTGACACCAATAAGGACAATGATATCATTTTCTATTTATTCATAACTACAGTGATGTTGATTATTTTAGAACATTTTGGAATTTTGACGTCAACCATTTTTATATTTTAATTAATAAAATTAAATAAATTGATTACTCTAAAAGTAGAAGTAATTTGACATTTATCAATTAAAAGTGGATAGTTAATCACAATCGTTGAGGGTAAATGGACAATACTAGTAAAAGGTGATTCACCTTAATTGAACTAGATGGAAACCGTTACATGCAGTGAATGAAATATTCCGAATTTCATAAGTTCTTTTAAAGATATATTTCAAAGCATTTAGGTGGATAACATAACGACGTTAATATTTTTCATCAATTTTATGTAATATTTTATTGATAATATAATAAATATAGTACTATAGTCTATATATATATATATATATATTATGTTCAATTTGTCAAAGTCATTAAAAATACAATAAAATTAGCTCTTAACATTTATGGATTGCATAACTCATATGTTGAACTTTTAAAACTGAATCATATAATATGTAAATATAAAAAAAAATTATTACCATATTAATAAAAATATATAAAGTTGATAAAAATTGAAGTCGTAATTGTTCATAACTATTATTTTTGAAATTGATGTAAACCAAATTATTTCTTTTTTAAAAATATCGATTTATGTAATTTTAAAATCAAAAGTTTTTTTCACCATTTTAAAACTATTTTTTTCAAAGTTTTCTAAAACATGTTTTTCGGTTTTTTCAATAATGACTTCCAAATAATAAAGAATTGACGTTGAAAGGTTTTGAAAATTAAAAATTATTGGAACAAATAAAATATTATTTATAAATTATAATGTAACGTGTTGTTAAACTTTTTGTACAATTTTTATATTAAGAATATCCTTTCTCACTCATAAAATAAATATTATTGCATATTTAAATAAACTATAAACTACATTAATAGTCTTTAATTTATTACGTGTTTTTCATTTTGATGATTAGATTATTATTTTTTT
Source organism: Hibiscus syriacus (assembly GCF_006381635.1). NCBI lineage: Eukaryota > Viridiplantae > Streptophyta > Magnoliopsida > Malvales > Malvaceae > Hibiscus > Hibiscus syriacus. Next base: position 1,932,463 of record NW_024063519.1, on the reverse strand, counting down.
TAGATTGATCAATAAAATTAACATAAATTGTAAAGAAGAAGAAAAAAAGGAGAGACAAGAGGAAGAAAAAAGCGGCTAAGATTTTTTTATTATCTTAATTTAAATTAACCTCTTTTCTTATATGTTAATTAAAATATCTGATATAAAGTTAATATACCCCTCTATGATAACAATAAACGTATGATTTTCTTTGAAAAAAGAAACGTATGATTTTATGTTAAAGGATGAACTTATAAAACTTTAAAAAAGAGATGAACTTATAAACTTTTAAAAGAAAATAATAAATTTTTAATAAAAATTTAAAATATATAAAAATTTAAAACTTTTAAAAGAACAACCGTCTCCGTCTACCCTTTGAATTCATCCATATTCAATGGTGGTATCATGGATGTTACAATCAGCACCGGAATCCCTAGCTTCTTAGGCGGCATAACTCTAACCTTTTCTTCATTTTTTATTGTTACTTTATTAGCCTAACTTGGTGACCTTGTTTCTTGGACGACAAGCAGAGTTTGCTCTTCATATATTCAATTCACAGTATATCTAATATATATACCTTTAACGTCATGAATGACTTTAAACGATTATGATACATGTTCTTAGTGTTTGGTAAACGATTATGAAGCCCTTTGTTAGCAAATTCAAATACGATGTTTGCATTATACATGGTAGATTTATTTAATTAATTTTGAATAACTGCTTTAGAATTTTGTTGAACGTCAGGACGCAAGATTACTATACAAAAGACTCCAATTTATTTCTTACAGAATGTGTATTATACTTTATGACATTCTAACAGTTCGAAGTGTGGCTTTCAAGAGATTCAAAATTTGGGGAAGTACCTAGGGGCCCGTCTTCTACACTCTCGGGTTACGAAAGCTTCTTATAATTATATTGTTTCAAGAATACGTTCGAGACAAACTTACTGGTTGAAAGGCAATATCTTTATATTTGACAAGTAGAATTACACTTGCAAAAGCGGTATTATCAACTATCCTTTCTATTCTATGGAATGCAGGCTACTTCCAAAGAGGCTTGTGAGAAGGTCGATAAGATAATTATTTACTTTGTTTGGGGCCATACGGACTCGAGAGGCGGAGTCCGTCTTATAAATAGGAATGGCATTTGTAAATTCTCTGCATGCAAGTCTCGAAATTAAAACACTGAAGCTTCAAAATGCCGCTTCTAACCTTGTACATAAAAAGAATCCTCATTGGGCAAAAAAATATAAGTGGAATGTTGGTATACCCAATTCTATTGATCGTAAGACTTGTTCTCGCCTTTGGAATGATGTGCTCCAAAACCTTGTATGGAACATCGACAATGGACGAAGTGTTGACATTTGGGGAGATGCGTGGCTGGGTGATTTGGAACCGTTAAACGATCACGTTATGGATCAATCGGCGAGGACTTTACTTTTGAACTGGAATGTAGCATCCATGGTTGATAGACATGGTGCGTGGCGATGGACGCTGCTAAATAATCTGCTGCCGAATTCAGTTTTGCTTCGTTTGGTAGCTATGATGCCACCATTATCGAGTGATAGAAAGGACATGTCAGGCTGGAAATGGAGAGTTGATCATACTTTCTCAGTGAAATCAACTTACGAGATTGAAGTACCAAGCGACAGTCCACAAAAAGTATGGGAGGTTTTATCATAGTATCGTAGTTTACAACGGATAAAAACATTTTTATAGCTGCTACCTTGTGAACGTATTCTCACTAACATTGAGCATGTACGACGTCACATGAGCACCGGTTACTTTTGTGGTGTTTGTGGCATGGCTAGTGAGTCAATTGATCATCTTTTCGTGAAGTGCCCTTCGACCATTACAGTTTGGTATGGTTTAGTTAAAAGGGATAAGCTTTCGAATTTTCTAACGAGAGATATCAAAGATTGAATCTGGATTAATCAAGCATCCCTGGGGTTTTATGCGCGTGAGGAGGCAGATTGGGATCTTGTTTTCGGAGCTATCGTCTGGTCTTTATGGCATTACCGCAATATGAGGATCTTTGATCTCGATAACATTGAAGTAGAGATTGTCTTGGGAAAGAGTAGATACCTCTAACTTGAAGCAAACCGAGCTCGAGTCGGCCATGGCTTTTGTAAGTAATCCCACTCAGATTAAAATCGCAGATATTCTGTGGCCTCCCTTCCTCAAAATTGATGTAAGGTTAACATTGCTGGTCCTTGTGGTAATGCGGACGGATTCACCTCTTGTAGTGAGGGGTTAACACTGATTGGTGTAAGGTTATTCGTTCTTAGCACGACGAATGGTGACTTGATTTTTCAAAAGTAATTGGTATTTGCTCTGTTGTTGAAGCGCAGCTTTGGGGTGAGAATGAGGGACTACTCCATGCTTGGAGAGACAAGTTATAGTGGAAGTGGATAGCCTTGAGGATATTCGGATCGTTCAGATGAAAATGCAAACTAGCATATCTTTTACCCTTTTAGACTGTATTTGAGATTTATTGAGAGGAGACTGGAATGTGCAAATTTGTAATGGTTACCGAGATGCTAATAAAGTCGTCGATATGTTAGCTAAGATGTCTGGAATAGGACGAATGGCATATCAAGTGCGTTGGTATGTGAGCTGGCACAAGGTGATGTGCTGGCAGATTATTGTTTTGGTTGTTATAACAATATTGCATGGAAGAGTATAGAACCTTTGTAATCCATATATACGTGTATTTGGTGATGGAATAAACAAGGCCTTTTATACATTTTCTACATGTTAAAACTCAACATGGTGTCAAGAGCCTCTAGATCTTTTTCTTCTTCGCTGTGCTAATCAAGTTTGGATCTCGTCTTGTGGTTTTCTCAATGGGAGATGTGGACAGCTCGTTGGTAGCAGTCTTGCAAAAACGTTCACTAACAAAAGACCGAGCATTGTTTTGGATGAAAGAAACTATATGCTGTGGAAACAGCAAGTACTTCTTGTCGTTCTCAGTCAACGGCTTGAGAAGCTGCTCAACAGTGAAGTCACTCCGCCTCCTACAATGGTAGTTTTGGAGGACGGTTCGATTGCAGAAAATGAGGCGTACGAGCTCTATGTGGCCCAAGACAGTGCGTTCGCCTCATGGCTTGTATCCACGATAAGGTCATCAATTCTTCCTCATTTGGTCGGAGCTGATACTGCGGCGCAGGTTTGGTCCACGGTTACAAAATTTTTCGCGAGCAGGTCGACTGCAACGATGATGAACCTGCACTATCGACTGAAATCCATTTTCAAAGGGGAGTTGAGCATGATGACCTTTGCTTCTCAGGTTAAAGAGTTATGTAATGCCCTCACCGCTTGCGGCAGTCCTGTCTCTAAATTTGAGCAAGTGGCCACCGTTTTAAATGGTCTCCCGGATAGTGTTATTTCAATTTTGGTTAATGCGGAAATGCAACAATGAAAGTATGAGGAGGCTAATAATCTCTCCATTAGTGCCAACATGGCTCAGATGACCATAACTGATGGTTCTGTGACGACTCTTGTGCATTCGTCGTCAGTGCCCAGGGCTGCTGCTTCTCCACCAAACTAAGGGGGTCGTGGTCGTGGCAAGCCGAGAATTCAATGCCAATTGTGTGGCAACGTTGGCCACTTGGTCGACTGCTGTTGGCACCGCTTTGACCAGAACTTTCGTCGATCTACAGTAGGGGGTCGGCCTCCATCAGGTTCTGTTAATAGTCCTTCTGCCCATCTATGTTCTCTATCTTCTTTTTTGTGTGGCTGTGGACACTCTGGGTCATGGTCTAGAAATGCTTCTGCTTTGATCGGTTATTGTGGGTCATCGCCTACTGCTGGGAATCAAGGAATGTCCAAAACTACCGGGAAATGGTTTGTAGACTCTGGGGATCCTCATCGTGTGACCTCCGATGCTTGGAATGTGATCGATGGTGAGACTTATACTGGAACTGATAAGCTTGTCGTTGGCGATGGTAATGAGTTGAATATCTCTAAAATCGGACACTCCGGATTTCTTACTTCTTCTTGTACTTTGCAATTAAATAATCTTCTTCTTGTTCTTTGTATTTGACGAAATTTGGTGTCTATATATACTCTTGCTAGAGATAATCACGTATTTATTGAATTTCATGCTTAGAGATGCATGATTCGGGATAAGGAGACGAAGGCAGTGTTACTTGAAGGTCATGAGAAGAATGGTCTTTATGAGTTTGGTTCATCGTTCTTGCCAAATAATGTTTGGGCTGAATGTAATATTGCTCGTAGCGTTGTTGATTTTGAAATTTTGCATTTGAAGATTAGGTCATTCTAATCGTGATATCGTTCTTATCGTGTGTCGTGCTTGTAATGTTGATATCAAATTTGAAAATAATAATGCTTGAGTTGCTTGTCAGTATGGGAAAAATCACTCATTGCCATTTTCTACTTCTCACACGATCTATGTTGAACCGTTTCAATTGGTTTTCACGGATTTATGGGGATCACCTCACGTTTCGTCCAATGGGTATCGATATTATATCATTTGTTGATGCTTGCACAATATATTCTTGGCTTTATTTGTTGAAGGAAAAATCACAAGCCTTACATGCCTTTCATCTATTTCAAGTATGGTTCGGGTTAAATTTAAAAAACACATCAAAGAGGTTCAAAGTGATAGGGGAGGTGAGCTTTATCTGTCACAAAAGCTCTTCAAGAGAAAGGAATTCGACATCGTCTTACGATATGTGTCCTCACAGGTCTCAACAAAATGGTGTTGTTGAACGTAAACACCGACATATAGTTGAGACGACACTTACTCTTCTTGCTCAGACCTCTTTACCATTGTTGAAGTACACTGAGGATGTTGCGTGCATATTCAGCAACGATATTTAGGGTTGTTGTGTGCATGTTGAGCAAGTTGGTTAGGCAGTCGGTTATGAGGCTGTTAGGAGGCTGTTAGAGTGGTTATGCAATTGTTAGTCTTGCTACTTGTATATATACTGTCATAGCTCTTTAATGGATAAGCAAGTTTGATGTGATTTCTATATCATTTTATGAGTGTTTACTTGAATCTTTAACAACCATTAAAGTATTGGTCATACGTCGTGGTTACGGGTGTACTTAATCAATCGGCTACCAACGCGTGTTCTTCATAATTCGTCTCCGTTCATTAGATTATTTGGCAAGAACCCTCGTTATGATCGCTTACGTGTATTTGGATGCCAATGCTTTCCGTGTCTTCGTCCATTTGAATCACACAAGCTTACTTTTCGATCGCAAGCTTGTACTTTTCTTGGTTATGGTAAACAACAATGAGGGCTACTTTGAACATCATGATACACCAGGGGATTCTTCTACAAGCTGCTCAAATCAAAACATTGAAATAGTTCCTGGAGCCACTTCTATTTTTCGCCGATGTGCACCTCAACTAATGGAACAAACTCCATGTGTTGCGGTTGATTCCATTTCGAGCAGCAGTGCAAGGCTCTCTCGTGATACTTCGTCTCATCTCACTGTCCAAGTTGGTTCGATACAGTGTGTTGCTTCTCCTGGTCAAGATTCCGGGCAGCAGCAGTCTCTTGAGTTGCACACGTTAATTGATAAAATGCATGATCCTGCCACAGTTTCTAACACGTCTGCACCATCACTTCTGGATGAATAGCAGTCTGTTGATGCAAATGGGTCGAATATTCCTTAACCTGGCAGCGTTTCGTCTCTCCCATTTAATGTTCACTCGATGATCACTCGAAGCAAGGTCGGTATCTTCAAGCCCAAGGCCTTCTCTGTGCAAGCTTTGGTTCATGATGAAGAACCTGTTACTGTGTATCAAGCGTTTCATTCCCCTGCATGGAGGGACGCAGTTCTCGATGAATATAACGCGTTGATTCATAACCATACGTGGCGATTAGTACCGTTACCTCCGGATAGGAGCACTATAGGTTATAAATGGTTATTTCGTGTCAAGAAGAATGCGGATGGATAGGTAGCTAAGTATAAAGCTCACTTAGTGGCGAAGGGATTTGCTCAAGTACCTAGTCAAGATTTTCGTGATACATTCAGCCCTATTATTAAACCAACTACGGTAAAAGTCCTTTTGTCGTTGGCGGTTATGCATGGATGGAAGTTGCAACAAGTTGATGTCAATAATGTATTTCTTAATGGCGATCTGCATGAGGAAGTATTCATGGAGCAACCTCCGGGATTTGAACAAATTGCAACCGATGGTTTGAAGTTAGTATGTAAACTTGAAAAAGCTCTATACGGTCTTAAGCAAGCTCCTCGCAGATGGTATGCCAAGCTTCCAAATTTCCTGCTTCAACTTGGTTTTCGAGGAACACAAACTGATACTTCTCTGTTTATTCGGAAGAATGATGATCGGTTTGTTTATGTCCTTTTGTACGTTGATGACATTATCATTATGAATCACAATGAGAATGATGTGGAACAAGTTGTTACTCAATTAAGTCAATAATTCTCTCTCAAAGATTTGAGAGAATTAAACTACTTTTTGGGGTTAGAAGTTCAGCGTGACTCTCAAACTCTTATTTTACGTCAAAAGAAGTATATTTTTGAGTTACTTGAACGAACAGACACGAGAGGTGGTCACCCTGTTCCCACGCCAATGGTTGTTACCCTGAAACTTTGTAAAGAAAGAGGGAGTTTGTTACGTGATGTTCAGCTATATAAAAGTGTGGTTGGCGCTCTTTTATATTTGAATCACACTCACCCGATATTGCATTTAGTGTCAACAAAGTTGCTCAATATATGCATATCCTCGTGAGCAACATTGGTAGCTGTGAAACGTATCTTATTTGGCAGTCACTCTTGATTTTGGCTTGATTTTTCATAAGGTAGGTTTAAGATTGGAGTTGGAGGCATTTTCCGGTGCTGATTGGGCGAGCAATATTGATGATCATCGATCAATTTTTGGTTTTTGTGTTTTTCTTGGAGGCAATTTAATCTCCTGGATCTCGAAACGTCAACGGTCGGTATCTCGCTCAACCACTGAATCTGAATACTATGGAATTACTGATGTTATTGCTGACATTATTTGGATTCATGCGTTGATGACCGAAATGGGGATGTCATGCACTACCACACCCGTCGTATGAAGTGATAACACAAGTGCAGTTGCGATGAGTGAAAATCCAATTCTACATTCTCGCTCAAAACATGTTAAACTGGACCATCATTTTGTCCGAGAAAAGGTGTCGCTGGATCAGTTTGTATTAATTATGTCCCTGCAAAATATCAAATGGCGGATGGGCTCACCAAACCTCTCACTCGAGCCTACTTCTCTGAGTTTAGACACAAGCTTCATGTCTCGGCTGGTGCTTCTGAAGATGGAGAAAGTAGGAAGAATGTTGGTGTGTGAGCTGGCACAAGGTGATGTGCTGGCAGATTATTGTTTTGGTTGTTATAATAATATTGCATGTAAGAGTCTGGAACCTTTGTAATCCATATGTACGTGTATTTGGTGATGGAATAAACAAGGCATTTTATACATTTTCTTCATGTTAAAACTCAACAAAGTGTACTTCAATTAACTTTTGGAGATTGCTTCGCTTCTGCAGTTGGATTGTAATGGTCTAGGAATGGCGGGTTTGGCTTGACGCTTCTTGTTTTCTCTTTATCACCCAAAAAATGATAAATAACATATAAAAATATTAATTGGGCCAGGATCATACCTTTTTAGGAGCAGGTTAGTAATAAGAATGAGGTTGTTGGACTTAGATAGATTAAGTTTATTGGGCTTAATTTGATAGCCTAAAATAGGGTCCAAAAAACCACGATGGTCAATAACCTTTATTCACTTTATCAGATACAAACCCATTTTATAATGAAAAACAAAAATAATAATAAGATTTATTTACGGTCAAACGAATATTAAGGCCGTTTGGCGTGGTTTTCTAAAAGTAATTTTATGTTAAAAGTTCGTTTTGACCATAAAATCCATATTAAACATATAAAAAAAATTGTGGTGGAAATGTGATTTCGAACCAATCACAAAAGAATTTTTAATTTTTTTAGTTTCAACTTTACGTTTGGAAGTAAATTATAATTTTATATTTATAATGCATGGACTCCACTCAATTATGTATTTATATTTTATTTTAATAATTTAATACTAACGTTCTTTAAAAATAACTTATTACTTAATAGTTTATTTTAATTACTAATGTTTTTTTAATATTCTTTTTGTCAAAACAAATATTTAAATTATTACTATGAACCAAGTGGTATCCGTGGTAAAGGAATTGTTATTATTCCTTGAGAATCCGAGTTCGAGCACCATAGATGTCAGGTATGTGACTGTTCAATGTCGAAAAGTTGAGAGTTTTCTTTAAACATATATTACCTTGTACTTACCACAGATTAATCAAAAAATATTATTTCATAATAACTTTATGTCCACATGTTAAAAAGTATTGATAATATATTTTTCTTAATAAAATATTTTTTATATAAAAATATTATTAATAATTTATCTTAAATATTTTTTTATATTTTTATTGTAGTTTAAGTTGATATTTTTTATATATGATATTAATAAGTGTAAATATGATTTAAATGTTATATTTTAAATTTATAACATAATATCTATAATGAATATTTTATCTTTTCAAACTCATTTTTTAATAATAATATCAAATAATTATATTTTAATCTATACTTTATAATCCCTTTCAAAAGTCATTTTTTTAAAAACTGCGACTAACAGATCCTAACACGTTACAAACGGAAAATCCATGAGTGTCTCGTACAAGCGTTGAACGTTGAGAAGTAACAAGGTGAAAAAAAGGCTGGTAGCAAGTGAAAACTTAAAAATTGGAAAACAATATTGAAAGATCCTGAAATTGAAAGAGAAAAGGGGGCATTGAATTTGGGGAAGTCTGACGTGTGGCAGCCTAATATACTGTTAAAGAAAGATGTTACTAAAAATATTATTATTTGTTTAATATTTTTGGTAAAAATTATCTAAAATATTATTTTTTTTCTACCGAAAATGTTATTATTGGTCGTTTTACCGAGTTTGTTAACATATCCGGTAAAACGCTACATAAAACATTATTTTTTTCTACCGAAAATGTTAACATTGGGTACTTTATCAGAAATATTAAAAAATATTAATATTTTATGTAAAAATAATTTTTTTAAATAATTTTATACTAAAAATATTAAAAAATAATAATAATTTCGATAATATATTTTTTTAAACGTATATTAAGGCATACGTCAGAACTTCCGATTGAACTTGGATATTGGGACATGGGTAAGAGTTTATTTATAGCTGAGTTGGTACATGCACTCAGAAAGTGGCAGGATGTTGAAGGGAAGGTTTCATTGGCAGCTACGCAGTTAAAAAAAAATGCAGGGATAATGAAAACTGGGCAAAAAAGATAAAGATCAGATATGGCAGCATGTGTTTTTGAAAAGCTTACCTTAGGCAGTTCCGCATTTTGATTCACTAAAATTTTAGAGTTTTTATTGGATCGATGCTCTTATCTTAGTGTTGTTCGCCATGTTTTTCATCTTTAAGTTGAGTTATCGTTCCAAAACAATATCATCATTCAAATTCAAGCAACCGTTTTAGTACAAGAGATCAAAATTTGAAGTGAAATCTTCAAAATGCTTCACTTGGTCTCACTAGGTCACGGATACCTTAATTAAAAATCAGATAGTTTAGGTTTCACAAACTCTGCAAAATCTACCATCGTGGCTAAATGATCAATTGTACGGGTTTTAAGTACTAGATGCAATGTTCTGCAAGAAAACAAGTATCTATGGAGACATTGGTGAGGTAGTTTCATCATTTAATTCCATTTATCCACAGACAAAGCTGCAGTACATTGTCACATCATCATCATGGGATTATCATTCCAGGATATTTTGGTTGCTCCAACTGAACTATACTGCTGTAGGAAATAGACCAGAGCCTTCCCCATCCCATGCTTTATAGGGATGGATGCCAATGCCAATATGTCATGCCCTCATATTGCTACTGGTTCACTTCACCAGACATTTCATCAACCCATAGATGTAACTTGAAAGCCCTCACCCTCCAAATACATTCACAGTTATTTATTAATTTATGGTCATGGCTTCGATGTTACTTTTTTGCCTGTCTCCGTAATGGATGAGTACTACACGATTGAATGTTTAATTAACCTATTAGTTTCAAACCATCACTCGTGCAGGTTTTGAAGAATTCAAAGCATTGGGGGTGACCATGTTTGAAAGTATGGGAACAAAAAAGCAAGGTCAGGCAGGATGCTATTCTTCTGGCGGCATTCGAGGTGTCTAACCGAATATAATATTATACTAGTCGCACGCTTAAGCAGATTTTTCCAGCACCAAAACCATGGGCTGCAAATGAATATGCAATGTCGACCCAGGTGGAAAAATGGGAGAGTTGATCTTACCTTATCACTTTATCATTACATATTTGACATTCAGTCGAGCCACAACTGCGGCACCTTCTGAGAAAGTGCTCAAGCTGGTAAATCCTTGTTCACCTTACTGCTCAAGCTGGTTTCAAAATGTTGTGATCTGTCTTATTTGAGAGGGGAATTAGCTAGAAATGTGGATGAAATATTCATTTTGGTGAAAGAAAATGTACAATTTAGACTATATGGTAAAGAAATTCACATGATATTGATAGGTCTCGTAACTTTGTATGAAATGAAGTCTTCGTGTCTGAATATTGAATTTTTTATGCACTCTTATTGGTTGTAGAATCTTATTGTTTTCTTTGAATATATAAAAATACAAATTATCTAAGAAAATTATTACTCCCATTAAATATTTTTGTAATTAATATATTGCAAGTGTGTCAAATAATATTTACATTGTCAAAAGATGAGTTTATCCATAATAGAACAAGGATCAAATGAGGAAGGAACATCCATCGCCATCAACAGTACACGCTTTTCTATGTAACTACAACCCAGAGGCAATAAAATAACATTAAACAAAGTTCACAGGTTGGGTTTACTAGTGAAATAGAACCCACAAATATTTATGGATGATACCTACACATAAGCAATGGAAATAAAAGGTCCACAAGCTGGACCTTGAAGCTGATAACCATGGATGAAGCTATCAGAGAGTCAATATGGTAGGGGGCATGAAATTCTGCCAAGGATCATAATAATAAAAAAAGGTGAACTATCTATTTAGTATATGAATTGTCAATTTTACTATGTTTTAATATCTAAACTTGTAATTTCTTTAAAATCATATCTAACGTTTAGTTTTAATTTCATTTTAGTATCGACCGTTAAAAACTCAACGCGTTTAGTACATAAACTATCAGTTTTGGTTCGTTTTAATACCTAACATTTTAATTTTTTAAAACTTAATGTTAAATTTTGAACGGGATATTAAAATGAAATAAAAATTAAATTTTCAAATTGTGGGTATTAAAATGAAATAGAAACTAAACTTTAGGTATAATTTAAAAAAATTAAATACTAAAACGAACCAAAATTGATAATTTAAATAATAAATGCATAATTTACCCAAGAAAATATTACTTCCAGAATAGTTTTGTGAACAAGATAATGGTTAATGTGATTTTTGAAAGTAATGCATAAGAGGCTTAGATTCGCAACAAACAGAAGAAACCTTGCAAGTTGCTGTTAGAAAACCGGATATATAAGTGAAAATGTCTGTAAGTATTCGACAAGGCAGGGAGTAATTTCCATCAGACACGGCGCAGTAGTAGTTTTATATTTTGAGTATTTCGGGACTTTAGGGCATTGTAAGTGGACTCATAGGCAACCAATTCGACATAATATAATATTACTTTAAGAGAATATTTTATTTTCTAATTGAATATTAATTAAGATACAAGAATCATGTGATCTAAGTTATTACTTAAATAACAAATTAGGTTGCCTCGTGATTTCTGAGTGTTAGTTTAAAATTAAGCTCGTGAATTTAGGGTTAGGTTATTTGAACTGTTACACTTTTGATTTGGTATAGTAGACTAGCTTGTAAGCCGCGAATGAAATGAAAATGCTGGTAAAATCGGTGCTTTTTCTGAAAATCACCGGTGATCGGTATATTTACTGATTTAACACCGGTCAGATTATATTTTCTGATCTAACACCCGTAGCAATAAAGCGCATCTCCTGCCCCGTGTTATATGTTGATTTGGCACTACGTGGGGTATAGCGCGCCCCCTGTACCGCGCTATACGTTGACATGGGTTATACATGTGTATAGCGCGCCCCCTGATCCGCGCTATACGCCACGTAGGGGTATAGCGCAGATCAGGGGCAGCGCTATACGCCCGTGCTATACCGGAATTATATTTAACGCGGTCTCTGGTCCGCGCTATATCTTTTATGAATAATTAAATATAGCGCGGTGCAGGTACCGCGCCTTATATGGTTATAAATACTCTCCTCCGCTGGTTAAGTTTCTCACATCTCATCGCATCTCTCCTCTCAACTTATAAATTAATACAATAATTCCGTCAACGAGTAATAATTCAGGCAATCTTCTCATATTTAATTTAGAAGTTCGTGCGATTTTTCATTATAAGGTAATTTTGTTATAATTTTTTGATTATACTTATTGTTTATTATCATTATTTGAAAAAATATTATACTAATTATTTTCAATTAATTTTTATGTTTGTAAAATTGAAAAGCGGGAGCATACGTCAAAATAGTTTTGCGATGCAGGTAATAATATAATATTATATTATTTAAATTATTTACGTTGATGTGTAAAAAATTTATTGTGTTATATTTTCGTTCATATATAATTTATTTAATCAGGTTTGTTTCAGTTTTTTTTGTAGATATAATATTGTCGCACTTTTAAACTCAAAGAATGGCGCGAGTTTCAGCTATTGTTTATTATGATGGGTGAAATTAAAGAAGATGAAACCGACGTTGTTTTCGTATCAAATGAGCGTGTTAAAATATCATTCAAGAGAAACATAAATCTTAAGGAGCTGATAACGAAGATTTCGAGGAATATTCATGTTGGAAGTAGTAGAAGAATGTCGTCGTTGCAGTACAGATTTCTAACATCATTGTTGCCATTAACTTATACAACGTTCGAACTTTCAAACAATGATGATGTTCAAATGATGGTTGAAGCTCAAAGTAATTATTCAGACGCCGCTATTGAGATGTATGCACATTTTGTTCAAGTGCGTGTTGTTCGGGGTCAATCATTAAGCTCCCACTATGGGCTGGCTGAACAAGTTGATCAAGTTGACAGCCCGACTACAGTAATGTGTAATGATTTTAATGTCATAATAGGGAGACATTCATCCGTAACTCCTTACGATATGTACCGAGGTGAGTCCATGAACAATCCGTATGGTAACACCGTGTCCAGTTCAAGGGGAAGACATTCATCTGCAAATTTCTTTGACCTTAATATGGAGATGTCATCGACGCAACAATCTATGCAGTTTTCATTTGACACGATGGCTTCAAGCTCCAGGGGGAGGTATTCGACTGCGAGCTTTTTCTATCTCAATGTCGATATGCCTTCTAGTTCAAGGGGAAGACATGCAAGTAGTAGGTTTTTCGACCTAAATGTGGAGCGCATGGAGGAACAATCATCTCCACCAGAAGAACCGCTTCGTGAGCCTGGTGCGGATTGTGCTGAGACTGGACTATTCATTCACCCAGAATCACCGCAATTCAACTCCGATGATGATGATGTAGATGAAGTTACAGGAAATGTGACACAAACTAACCCTCCTGCACACATGTATGAAGCTGATTATGGTGCAATGTACGAGCCAGAATTTACGGATATGCCACATCTCGGTGACTATGGATATTACTCATCAATAAATAATGGTGAGTTATCTTTAGGCATGGAGTTTTCAAGCAAAGAAGAAGCGATGATGGCTATAAAAAATTACAATATACGTAATTCTATTCAGTCCAGAGTCAACCGATCGACGACCGAAAAATATGTATATTATTGTACCCGATACAAAAACGGATGTAATTGGATGGTTCGCGTATCGAAAATGAAGAGGAAAAACAACATATGGGAACTAACAATATACAACGATACTCACATATGTTGTGCTAGAGGGGTTAACCAAGATCATCCCAACTTAGACTCTGAAATGATATGCCAAGTCATCATGCCCATGGTAAAAGCAAGCTCTCATATAGCTGTTGCAATGTTGATTTCAGCTATACAATCGCAGTATGAGTACACTGTCTCCTATAAAAAAGTTTGGTTGGCAAAACAAAATGCCATTGTCAAACTTCATGGCGAATGTGATGCATCTTACAACGAACTTCCAGGTTGGTTTAGGCTGGTGCGGACGTTGAATCCTAGGACAATTGTGGACTTCAAAACCTTCTATGCATACCATAATGATCGAGTTCTTCGCGATCGAAGCCAATTTTATCGGGTTTTTTGGAGTTACCCACAGTGCGTTAATGTTGCCAAATACTGCAAGCATGTGATCCAGATCGACGTGACTTTCTTGTATGGAAAATACAAGCAAGTTTTATTATTGGCAGTTGTCCAAGATGGCAATCGCAACATTCTTCCAGTTGCTTTTGCTCTTGTCGAAGGAGAAGATACACATTCTTGGGGTTTTTTCCTCCGAAATTTATGTGCACATGTTATCATGAGGGAAACCATATGTGTCATTTCAGATCACGAAGTTGGGATCAAAGCAGCAATGGAGTCTTTGGGTCCAATGTGGCAACCACCCTTTGTCCAATATAGGTATTGTCTCTGACACATTGCTGTGAACTATCATGGAAGGTACAAGAAGAATGATGAGCGTCAATTAATTGTGCGCATGGGTAAGTGAAAGCAAGTTAGTAAGTTATACATTTTTTGATCATTTTAATTTTGTAAAGAAAGCAAGTTAGTAAGTTATACATTTTTTTATCAGGTTACGAACTACTTCCTCGAACGTTTGAATCAATGCTTCAAGATTTACGGGCGAAGAACGAGGAAGAATACGATTACATCAGCCTCATCGATAAAGAAATGTGGACGAACGCATATGATGGTGGATATCGATATGAACACATGACGACCAACTTGGCTAAGGCAATCAATTCAACCTTAAAGGGTGCACGTCACTTACCTGTAGCGGCTTTGGTAAAAACTACATATTTTCGTTTGGGGGCATTTTTTGCGAAGCTCGGTGGACAAGCTCAAACCTGGATGCAAGGCGGTCATGTCTATCACCCTAGATTAGTTGCAGATCTACAGAAAAAAATTGATGCATCAAATGGAATGTCTGTAACAAGCTTATCTAGAAGGCATGAAATGTTTCGTGTCACAGAGTTGTCACGACCTCTTCAAGAGATTGAAGTTGTGTCATTAAGAGTAAATCTAAGGGACAGAACGTGCGACTGCGGGTTTTTTCAAGCTATGAAGTATCCATGCTCTCATGTGATAGCAGCTTGCTCGCACACACGTCAATACTATAACCATTTTGTGGATCTCGTATACCTACTATATGAAGTTTTTAAGGTATATAAATTTGAGTTCCCCCCCATAGGTAATGACAAAGACCCTGATGAGGTTCAAAATGTTTCCGATTGTACCAAATTCGAGTTTATTGAGGGAGCGTGGTCGTCCAAAATCCAATCGAATTCATTGCGATATGGATATTCGAGAAAGATCTAGACAAGACAGAAGATGTGGCCATTGTAGAAACCTAGGACACACGAGAAAAATATGTCCACTTCTGTTGTCATCAAGTAACAATTGATGCGGAAATGATGTATTTATTTATCAAATAATAATTATTGTACTTTAATTTGCATTCACTTCAAGTTAATGATAACCAAATTGGTATTTGAATATAATTTTAAATACAACAAACTCACAATAAGTATTAAATGATAACCAAATGACAATAACTGATATTAAATGGTAATAAACAAAATTAACTGAAATACATTAAAAAAAGTCCAACAAATTTAACAATATAAAGTAAGTATTAAATGAGAAATAATAAAAAATTACAATTTAACAAAATAAAGTAAATACAAATATAATAAAAAAAAATCTATCGATGCCTGCGACGCGAATGTGTTCCGCAGGGCGGTGGCTGTCGGTCTCGAGGAGGATTTCTTTATATCACTGGTTCTGACTCCTCGTTGTCATCATCATCACCGTCGTCGTCGTCATCGTCGTCATCCTGAGCAGATACATTAGGTTGATGAGGAGTTGATAACGATGAAGCACCTCCATAGAATAAGGACCCTGGAGGTGTATGACTGACTATCCCATCGGCCTGCGAAAACTGGGAAAACCTAGACATCGCTGAGTGTGAAAACTGTACAGGAGGTGTCTGTGTTGCGGCCATGGGTGATGAGGCTGAACCCGCCAAATATCCAGCATATGAACCCCAAGTCGAATCTACAAACATAGACCCATAATAGCTTCCAGGAGGGGTCATCTGTGACGGTGGCGGTGACGGGGGTCTTAAAACCAGGTGAAGGCGGCGACATCTGGTAATGGAAAGGCGATGGCGGCATTATGTATGGCTGCGGCAGATGCTGTGAAGGTCCTGCTGGTGCAGCTGAGGATGAACCGGAAATACCTGTTCTCCGTCCACGAGTCGGGGGACGATGGTGCTGTATCGGATCACGTCTCTGTCGACGTCAAGGAAAGGTCTGCCCTCGTGCATCATCGGGAACCAGAAATGGTTTCTCGTTACTGTTGAACCACTCATAATAACTATCAACATACATCAAGAGGTCATAAAAAATGGGCTCTCTGCAGGGAAGGCGCCGATGTCAATCCTCCCACAACACGACCCACTCATGATGCCTCACCATCCAATCTGTATCTGTCTTGCCGCGTCTATCTAATCTATGTAACTCGTCCATATTGCGAGGTGCTTCCGGAATTGGTTGAAAACAACCAAACTGCCAGAGCACGCGATCAGTAGAGTGTTACTAGACGGTCGCATAACAGATCAGAGGGACCATCGCCATCCAAATATCTGATGGGCCCCTCAACTCAGGTGGGATCACCGCCCTCACATCATCAGTACAATATGACACTCATTCAAACTAAAACAAATATTATATAATTTTTTATCAAAATAATAATCTAATTATATAACTATAATCTAAAATCGATTTTTAAACATTAAAATTCATACATGTGTGTCAGTCTACTGATCGATGAGCACCCTAATTTTTTTCTAAATCATCAGGTAGCTCCTGATGATTTTTCCTATCAGTAGACCACCTATTCAAGGAAAAAAATTATTATACGCTGTATAAAATTATTAATATACAAAATCAGTTTTATAATTACCTCAGAAGTAGTGGAAATACGAATGGGTTCTTCACAACGGGACATAAAAAGGGCAATCGATACCATGCCCAAGACTGCAGCAGCAGGAGACATCCGCCGATAGCATTATGCCTGTAGTCAGTGGCTCCACACATCTCCCTATACAGTAAAGTCAAAACTGCCGAGCCCCAACTGAATGATCCGGCGAGACGAAAGTCGCTAAGATGTCGCAACCACATGCAGTGAACTAGGTTACGCGATTTGTCCGGCATCAACAACCCTCCTATCAACTGCAATATGCGTGCCTGTGCATACATCTTAACCTCATCCTCAGAGGCGTCTGCGCTCAACTCCCGAAAATTGGCATCTAACAAATTTAACGGTATCCTACCTCCGATAAAACTTTCCGGGACACATCCTAGATTTTCCTGGCACAAAGTAGTCCAAGAACCGGAAGCTATCACTGATATCACATCTCCATCCACCTGAAGCCACAGGTACATAGAAACATCCTCAAGCGTGATCGTGCACTCTCAGCACGGAAGATGGAATATGTGGGTCTCCAGCCTCCACCGCTCTACTATGGCAGAAATAAGGTCTGGTTCTATCTTACAGTGACCCTGATATCTACCTATATAACCAAATTCAGCCTCTACTAAATACGGCAAGACACAGCTAGGTATCACTAACGTAAGATTCATAATAAAATGATCTAATACACGGTCATTCTCCTAAAAATAAATAATTACAAAAAATAATTCTTAATCTAATAATCATGCATTAAATAAATCAACTAATTATTACTAATAATTTAAATTAAATTAAAACGTTAAAATGTTACCGTATCAGCAAAGTGTCGAGATATATGATTTCCATCCAAGCGAAGTAGAGTGTTTTCCATTATATATTTGTAAAAAAAATTATATTAGTAAAATATTAAATAAAGTAAAATACTTAAATAAATTAAATACATAATATTAAAAATATTATAAAATATACATTAAATAGAGAGAGTATTTAAGAGAAATTGAGAAAATTTGAGAGAATTTAGTGTGATGAAAGTGATTGAGGATGGGGGCATTTATAGGGAGGATTGAGGTGTGAACGGGTGGATAATTAAAGGTATAGCGCGCCCCTGTACCGCTCTATACCCCACGTGTCAGATAACCAGGTATAACGCGACCCCTGATTCGCGTTATACCGCTACGTGACGTATAGTGCAGATCAAGGGGCACGCTATTCCCCACGTGAGCCAAATCAACATATAGCGCGGGACAGGGGGCGCACTTTACTGCTACGGGTGTTAGATCGAGAAATATAATCTGACCGATGTTAGATCGATAAATATACCAATCACCAATGATTTTTCAAAAAAAAAAAAAAAACCGGTAAAACCCACATATTTGTTAATTGATACATTGAATCTTATTTTATTTAAATATATATATCACCTTCCTCGATTTTCTCAAAAAAAATAACTTTAGGTTAAAATAATATTAAGTCATTAATTATTACATCCCACCGATTTTGGGAATTATTCAAAGTTTAAACTTTGAAACCGCAGCACCAACCTTAACCTGCAATAAGTACACTAAGCAGGAGCACTGTGTTTTTTGAAAAGGGGGAAAGAGGCCTGGGGCTAGCTGGCTGGCTGAACGTCTTGTGTTGGGTTGATCCAGCTCAGCGCCAAACCCTATCAAAATGAGCCACAGGCGCGTGTTCTCACATGCCTGTTCACCTTGGATTCCCAGGGTTCACCACTTTTGTCCACCCAGCCAGCCAGCTACTTCAATAAAATTAACTCCAGCCTGTCATCTCGTAACTTTTATTATATATCTGCTTCCATTTTACCGCACTTTCTCAGTTCAAGAAAAATGTTTTCACGTGCTTTACAGACATTGTTCATCACGGCCATTTTTTATTGGTGAGTGAAATAAAATGGCACGTAGAGCGAATGATGGGAGACTGTTTTCTTTTCTCTTTTTTTTTTTAATTTAAAACAGGCTTGGGTAAACCGTTGCGCCTCGTTTTCAAAGCATACTGGCAATGACGAAGCTCCAACCCCAAATACCCACTTTTTTTAATTCTAAAGAAATTGAGGTTCATTAAATAAACTCATTTCCCAGGCCTATATATACCCCTTTTCCCCCACTTCTCTAAATCCATAACTTAATCCAAATCATATAGCACCAAATTTTTCTCCTTCTTCTTTCTTGTGAAAATCAAGATGGGTTCTTGCCTTACTCAAAGTGTCTTGAAAATTTTCCTTGTGATCGCTCTGTTTCAAATATGTTGGGCCGGAAGGAAGCTGAGTGAAGTAGTGCAAGAGCAGCCGCAGCTCTTGACATTCCACAATGGTCCCCTTCTTTCTGGAAAAATTACTGTCAACTTGATTTGGTATGGCAAATTCAAGCCTTCCGAGAGGGCTATTGTCTCCGATTTCGTTGCCTCCCTTTCCTCCCCCCCTCCGCTTCAAAATAAGCAGCCCTCGGTTTCCCAGTGGTGGAAAACAACCGAGAAGTATTACCACCTCTCGTCCAAGAAATCGTCGCTTTCCCTGTCTTTGGGAAAACAGATTCTCGACGAAAACTATTCACTCGGGAAGTCTCTCAAAAACAAACAAATCGTTGAATTGGCATCCAAGGGTGACCAAAAGAATGCTATCAACGTTGTTCTAACAGCATCCGATGTTGCTGTTGAAGGGTTTTGCATGAGCCGATGTGGGACTCATGGGTCTGCCTTGGGCTCAACCAGTGGTCACATCAAGGCCAAGAAGTTCACCAAATTCGCTTACATTTGGGTTGGTAACTCCCAGACCCAGTGCCCCGGTCAATGTGCCTGGCCCTTCCATCAACCGATCTACGGACCACAAAGCGCACCTTTGATTGCACCAAACAACAATGTGGGTTTGGATGGCATGGTGATCAACTTGGCTAGCCTCCTTGCCGGGACGGTCACCAACCCTTTCGGAAATGGTTACTTCCAGGGCCCAGCCGAGGCACCATTGGAGGCTTCGTCAGCTTGTCCCGGGATTTATGGTAAAGGAGCTTATCCAGGATATGCAGGAAACCTACTTGTAGACGCGACAACTAGTGCAAGCTACAATGCTCATGGTCACAATGGAAGGAAATACTTGCTTCCTGCTTTGTATGATCCTTCAACGTCATCTTGCTCAACTTTGAGCTAACCATCTGAAGCATCGATTAGCTGAATGTATACGGTTCAGGATTTAATTCTTTATTTGTTAATTTATTATGATTATGCGGATAGTAAAATACCAGCAAACTTCTTGGGTTTGCTTTTATCATATTGACAATTCTCACTCTGGAGTTTTCGTTAGTGATTCAAATCAATCAGCCGTTCCTACTTTACTGGGGGAAACTTCCAATTTTTCTCTTTCGTTTACCTAGCTTGTTGGAAATTGGAATAACGATAACCACTGACAACAAAAATTGGGGCCTATTAGGAATATTAGTCATGTCCAGACTTGTAAACTGATTATGATTGTGGACAATCATTCATTCCACTTGCATGTGGCTTCCTCGCCCATACAGTGCGTTGGGGAAAAAATCATCATAGACGGCTCTCACCAAATTATTTTCTGAATTATGATGTTTTCTACAATCTCAAAAGAAATAAACATGGATTATTATTATGGGATTTTTTTATATTACCATACGTCTTTAATTTTATAGAACAAAAAAAATGGTTAATGAGGTGAAGGCGTGTAGCAATCTTGTGGTATTCTCCAAGTTACTGTTCCAAACACCCTAAGAAATAATTGTTTGAGTAGACTATTTGGAGAATTCTTTTTTTTTTTCAAACACAATATTACAACAATTTCCCCCTTGCAATGTTTTATTGTAATTTTAATATAGTTGACCATTTTTTTTGTAATTGATTTTATTTAATAACCTAAATATTTATTCTAGGTAATAATTCTTATGAAATGAGAATTTTTTATGACCAATTATTTAAGTTTTGTAAATAGAAATTATGTCATAACTTTTAGAGTAATGTGAGATAGAATTATTTTGAATAGATTTAATTCCTTTTTGGGGCCTCTACAACTTTTGAGCTTTATGTTATAGAGATAGTTTTGTGTGAACATTGAAAAATTATTTTGAATAAATCGAGTTTTGGGAATACAATGTATTTATATTTTTCGTATTTTCTACATTTATAGTTGATTATTGTTTATCTCGCTCGTGAATGTAGGCAAGTTCGAACCACGTTAAATCTTCTCTCTTGTACATGTTTTATTTTACGTTAATATCGTTTTAGTTATTTTTTTGCTTTTAAATTTCTAGCAAATGGTATCAAAGCTATAAATCGGGTTGTAAAGGTCTAAAGGAATTTGTTGCTACAATTGTTTTAGTGATTTTAGAGACATATAAGATAAATTTACTACAATGAGTTACAAATGAGTAATTATTGATTGATCCAATGCTACTTCAATGAATATTGCGTAAGAAATGAAGTTGTTGAATATTTGACAACGGTGTTTCAAAGGATATGTGAATTACGTAAAAATTGAAGCTGTTGAAGACTTGAAGACTCATTTTCGATTGAATTTGAGTAAAGTGGAAGATTTGTTATATTTTGACCCAAATTATAATTGGTAATTAATTTAGATTTTATTATAATTCTAGTGGTTAAAGATTTCTTGGTAGTTAACTTTATTTAATAAAATAAATATTTGTTTTAAACAAAAATTCTTATAGAGAATTCTTGGTGGCTAAGTATTTGACTCTATAAATAGAGATTATGTCGTAATTTTTAGGGTAACGTGAGAGATAATTATATAGCTTAAGGGTCGTTCTTGCCCCTGTAATAAACTCAATTTATTATTTTCGCCTTTATCTTTTTTGTTGCATCAATTTAGCCCTCGAAGTTGTCTATGATATTCATCATAGTCCTCGAAGTTCGTTGACTGTTTTTTACTAACATAATTGTGAGTCTTCTGTGTCTGTGGATTAAGGGATTATGTTAAAATATTTATTAAACACGTTGGTTAGAACAAATTCACAAAATTTTATTATTTATTTAAGTGAGATTAATGTATTATGTCAATTTTTTGGGTAATTTTTCTAACCATTGTATGTAGTAAATATTTTATTATTTATTTTTATAATAAATGTAACGTCATCATCAAATTACGTTAAAAAATGTTTGTTGGTGTTGAAAAATGTAGAAGACTAATAGTTCTATTAGTCAAAACGGACTTAAAGGGCTAGGATGAATATCATAGACAACTTCGATAACTAAATTGATGGGGAAAAAGGTAGGAGCGAACATTATAAATTGAGTTTACTATATGGGAATAGTGACCTTTGCAACTTTTTGAATTTATGATACAAGATAGTTCTGAAAAAAAAATTGGAGGGAGTATTTTGGATATACAGGAGCAACAGTCACCTTTTTACCTAGTTATTATATTTTATATTCGGCAACACATAACTTAGTACATGTACATGTTACACACACAAAAAAAGTTTCATCTATGAACACCTTTTCCTCTTTAATTATAAAAGCAGCAACTTGATATTCCACCTCCCCCAAATTGGCTTTGGCTGCACAGTTCCCAAACTACTATTACGCGTTTTCCCTCTGCACCCTCCCCTGAATAACCACTCAATTTTGTCATTTTCTTCACGTATCTTTGCCTTTATTCGCCCTTTGCTGGCTTTAAACTGTATTCTTTTAACGAATTGGTTGCCTTGAGTGCGATTAAAATACAACGCGTCAGTTGGCTGGCATGCCACCCCACCCACTCCTTTACCTTTCCCTTTCCTGCCACTTTCCACCCTTCACAAATCCGCACTATAAATTCATTCCGTTCCTCGTTAATTCTCATCCAAAATACATTCAATCACACTTAATCTGAGCTTTGCTTCTATCATGACTTCTTTGGACACTTGCAATGTTGCTCTGTTTCTTCTTGTTTTGGTTTCTTGGTTACATTTTACCGTCGACGCAAGGAAGCTCGTGGAATCAGGCGAAACCGAGCAGCCTTTGCTTTTCAAATACCACAATGGCCCTCTTCTATCAGGGAAAATCTCTGTTAATCTCATTTGGTACGGCAACTTCAAGCATCCTCAACGCGCGATTGTCTCCGATTTCATCGCTTCCGTTGCATCATCCAAGCCCACAGTAGCTCAACCCTCCGTTGCTACATGGTGGAAAGCCACGGAGAAATATTATCAGCTCACCAAGAAACCTTCTTCTCTTTCCCTCTCCTTGGGTTCACAAATCCTTGACGAGAACTACTCTTTAGGAAAATCACTCACGAATCAACAAATCGTGGAACTGGCATCAAAGGGTGGTCAGAAGAACGCCATTAACGTTGTCTTGACCTCAGCCGATGTGGCTGTTGATGGCTTCTGTTCTAGCAGGTGTGGAACCCATGGTTCAGCTTTAGGAAGGTCAAGCAATGGTCACAGTAAGTTCGCATACATCTGGGTGGGTAACTCAGAGACACAGTGCCCAGGTCAATGCGCCTGGCCATTCCACCAGCCCATATACGGACCACAGAACCCACCCTTGGTAGCACCCAACAATGATGTGGGTCTTGACGGGATGGTGATCAATATAGCTAACCTCTTGGCTGGGACTGTGACCAACCCGTTTGGAAATGGGTACTACCAGGGTCCGAAAGAGGCACCGCTGGAGGCTGCATCTGCTTGTCCCGGGATTTACGGTAAAGGGGCTTATCCTGGCTATGCCGGAGACCTTCCGGTGGACGCCACAACTGGTGCTAGCTACAATGCACATGGTGTCAACGGGAGGAAGTATCTGCTTCCTGCTTTGTTTGACCCTTCCACCTCAAATTGCGCTACTCTGGCTTAAGAGTTTAAACATTGATTATTGGACGTGGGAGATGTTAGCGTATACAATATATTTTAGGGCAGTATAATTTTGTGAGAGATTCTTTTATTGCATTTGTTATTAAATTATTCTTTTTTTCATAATGGTTGGACAACAACTTTCTACTCGGAAATATTTCCTGCATTCATCTTATATTATTTGTTTCCAATTGAATATCCTGACTTTTATATAATAAAAGAAAAAATTAAAAGGGAAATTATTGTATTCGCTAATGATGAAATATATATATTTCACAACTAAAATTTTAATAGCATTATGTCTTGTTTTAAGGATTTAGGGTTATAAATTTTAAGATTTAATGTTTAAATTTAAAATTTAGAGCTTAATTTATAATTTAATCTTAAAATTTAGAGTTTAGAAAAAATTCAAGGGTTATGAAGTAAATTTATCGAAGCCTTTTCTTTTTAACAAAAATTTATCGAAGCTTTGGGCCAGTCTCCGCCCAAGAAAAGTACCTAACGCTTAGCCGCGGCCGCTTGACGACCATCTCACATTCTCACTCCATGACTTTTAACCTCCGACAACCCATCCTCGCCCACCCGTGGGATTTCCCTTTAACCCTCTAATCAAACAATAATTTACATCGCCTCAAAGAAAACATAAACACATATATAAATACTTATTAACCACTGACGATCCCCTTGCCTTTTCGAACCTTTCTTTGGTGTCTCTCCCTTAGCTTTGCCACATACCAAATCTTCCAATGGACGCTCTCAATTTCAACTTTGACTTCATTTTTAGTTTTGTGTTGGGCAATGACTTACATAATCTAAATTTGGTATCACGTTCACACTTCAACATCATGATCATGTATATATATATATATATATATATATATATATATTGTCACGTACTAAACCTTTGGGTCCATGGACATTGGTGCAAATGTTCACAAGAGGGGTTCTATGTGCGCAGATTTGGGCTTGTTGGGCATGATAAGTTGGCCCAGTTCTTGGAGAATGTTTATGAGTTCGTGAAGGATCAAGTTCGAGGTGTTCGAGAGAAGCGACGAGGGTGTTACATGTTCGACGGGGGTAATTTTGTCAAGGCTCGTGGATTCGGACCGAGACATGTGTGTGCAGATTTATGTAGGATAATCTTATGGAGTGTTGGGCTTGCCCAGAACCATTAGACCTAACCCGTTCCTTGGAAGGTTCCAGAAAGGATACTATTATCCAATAATTAAGGAGATAAATACTTAATTAGGGATAGTGTTGTATTTGAATTCAAATGCCTTAGAGATAGAGTTCTAGATAAGGTAGGATTCAATCTAAGTCGTCTATATACTTTGATCTAGAACGTTGGATCTTGAGGGCCTCAACTATAAATAGAGAGCTCCTCCCCTCATTTGTAATCATTACTAGGGATGACAAAAAAACTCGAATCCAATGGGAAAAACCGAAAATCGAATTAAACGGGGACGGGAGAAAACTGTTTATGCTAAACGGGGGACGGGAAAAACTGTTTATGTTAAACGGGGACGAGTTTAGTAATCCCTGCCCCGATTACCCGACCCGATAAATATTAAAAATAATTATTATATATATATATATTATAATATTAATAAATTTAATTTAAATTCAAAAATATATATAATATTTATATATTTAATTTAAATATATATACCGACCCGATACCCGGCCTGATACACGTTTAAATAATCGTTTATGCTAAACGGGGATACCCGTTTTCACGCGGTTTTCCCCGATTACCCGATGGGGATACCCGTTTAAATCCCCGCGGTTTTTTAAGCGGGGACGGGTACGGGTTTTTTAAACGGGGACGAGGACGGGGGACCAATACCCAGCCCGAACCCAGCCCGTTGCCATCCCTAATCATTACATCAATTCCATAGGATTAGGCAACAATGCGGAAGTAAAACACAACTGACTAATCCATGCCACTTAGGTTGAAACGGATCTGAAAAAATTTGGAAAAATTTTAACATTCGGTACCTATAGCAGGGGTATCACTACGTACAATATTGTTCATAAAATATGTTTTTGCTTTAAAATTTTATAACAGACATAATTCAATAATATATTATCATATTTTCTTAATTTAAGTTCAAATGGTTTGCTATCTTACAAGAATATGGTTTCAAAAAGTCAATGTGACATCTCAGACTCGTATTCGGGTCGGATACGGGTTGGGGTGTACACTTTACCCTCGGTTTCTTTGCTTTACCACTTGCATTGGCACCAAGCTTTTCTTTATTTGGGCAACTCTTGGCCCTATGTGGTCCCTAACATAGGAAACACTTCAGTGGATCTCGCTTATTTACCCTCGGTTTTCCTGCGCCACTCGTATTCGTGCCGAGCCTCGCTCCTAACTTGAATGCTTTGACACCCGTAGTCACAGCATATTTGGCTACTACCCCTTCTACTTGTCTTCTCCTTTGACAATGGCAGCTAGACGATTCTTCACGAGACATCCTCTTATCAAGTGAGGACCATCACATAAATAGCATTTAAGTATTTAAGCAAATCAATTAATGGACCAACTTGAACTCATTCAAACATGTCAAGGTCAAGACAACATTTCTCAATACTTCAGACCACTAAAAAATACAATTTCGCCCTTTCCATTGAGTAAAACAGCGAAGGGATCGATCCTTTCTTTCTAGGGAACGATCCTTTTCCCCGAGGGATCGATCCTTTTTATGGGAATGACTTGCTTAAGCTCGGGAAACACCCAAAAACCACCTCAACAATTCCCCTAAGACTAGTAAACATGCTTAATGTCTTATTTAGTGTCTTAGAGGCCATAAGGTACTATCTTTCATATTTGCAACACACAAATATGAATTTTACCATGAAAATTACTCTAGCATGCTTCATGAACTAAACAAACCCCCACATGCTTTTTTTACCCCATACATGCAACCATATTCATTTAGATGACATTACAAGTGGTAAGGAAGAGTTATAGTGTGTTACCTCAGCTCCTAGCAACTCAAAAACGTCTATAGCTTACCCAAAGATTAACATTTCCTTGACTTAGCTCAAGGGGGTTATTGCACCATTTTTCTATCACTCATAAGCCACTAGTCGATTCCAACATGAAAATGAAGGACACCAGGTGTTAAACAACAACTAAACTACATGAAAATCAAATAGAAATCATGTGAGGAAGCTCTTGAAGCTTAAACCCTCCCAAAACCTACAATGAGTTCATGGCCACCATTGAAGAAGATGATGAACAATTCAGAAAGCTTAAGAACCCTAGATTAAGAATCTTACCTCTAAATTTCATATTGACGAAGGAGATAAAGAAAGGTGCAAGCTTTCCCATTAATCTAGCTTGAAAGAACAAGAAAGAATGAGTAGAAAAGAGAGAATGAAGAAGAAGAAGAAGTTTTGGGGAAGAGAAATAGAAAAATGGTCTGCCCAAAGCTCCCTCACCCATGTGAAATCAGCAAAATCCTTCCAAATCAGCTATGTTTTCTTCAATGGTATAATTACTCTTGATCTTTCCATCTTCTTCCTAAGCTTAAAATCCCCCCTTTAACTTCTACATGGCTAAATTCTTATTCGATTAAACTCAAATTCGAATCAAAAGAACCTCATGATACAAATAATCTATTAAATAAATTATTAGGTCGACACGAAACTACTAGGTCGATATTCAGGGCGTTACAGTACCCACTAGCTTTCCTATCATTGCAAGAATCTCTTCGTCAAAATACTCAATTGGTAATCCAAGAATGTGAATCCAAACGGCTTTGGAGTGCACATTTGTATTGCTAGAGAGGAAGTTCACCTTCCCCTTATGAACCGTAAGATAGTGATCCATTATTTTCCTAGGACCCTCTCTCAGAACTTTTATTCTATCATTCGGGCTTTGGAATTTTATGGCATAGAATCCATTTCCCATATCGATACAATCGAATTCGCTCTTTGAATTCCACATTGTCATGATTCTTACTATTAATATTTTGTATGAAATTGTTTTTCCTCAACACCTTTATGATTAATGCTTGCCACCATAGTTGTCGAAATCTTTCCTTGATTTTCGTTCTAATCTTGATTGTCGGAATTTCATCATCATCAACCTCTTCTTCTTCGTCTGATTCCATCTCTTCTTCCTCGATTCTTGACGAATTTCTAAACATTTCAGTAAATAATGGTGATTCCATCACTGTATCCTTCCATGATCTAATCCACGTGTTTTCTTTTTGCGTTTTTTCTCCCGTTGATGCCCTAATGTCTTTCTTGCTTCTACCAGGTTGTTCTCTTTAGATGTCGTCCTCGTCACCTGGGTGACGGGCAACTCCTCAACTTGCATGAGCTCCTGGAGTCAAGACTCTACAACTTCAATCTTGAAGAGAAAGATAATGTTTGTAACAAATTGAGTTTTTAATGATATATAAACATGCGTTTGATCTTTAATTATACATTTTAAATTATTTTACTTTTAGTTTAAAGATTATATAACATATTTAAAGATAAAATAATACTAATTTGTATATAAAGAATATTTTAGTCATTTCTTAGCCGAGTTGATGATGAATTAAACAAAATTTTAAATATATATTTTAAAAAGTTGTTTAACGGTGATCAAAGATGAAGTGATAAATAATCTATATAAATCTTTCTAAATACGAATTTAAATCTTTAAGCACTAAATGTAATCCCCAATTCTCTCCCTCACATCGTTGCTAGTTCTTTTTCTTTTTCATTTTTTTATCAACGGCGATATCAATCTCAATATTAGACATTGATCGTCCTCATTTATTTAATTATTTTATTATATCATATATATTTTTAATTTTTAATAATTATGTTATTATGACATTTTTTCTCCGTCTTTATGTCACGTTTTTCCTTTACCTTTTGACATGTTTTCGGTTGTTTTACTGTTATTTTCATTTGTCTTTTTTCTTAGGATTGGATTTGACAGCGTCAAGATTGATCAATATGACATTTATATGTCATCATGCTTATATTCCTTACTTTGGACTCTTGAATTGGATTTGAATAAGTGATTTGTGATTTGCGTTTGTGGGTAGTTTTATCATGTAGCTTGATTTTGATTTGTGATTTATTGATTGTCTTTCAATAGATTGATCCTCATTTATGATTCGTTTGATGATATAGTATATCTATCTTTATCTATATTTTATTTGATTTTATTTGATTAAATTGTTTAATATTTTCCTTTTATAGTTATTGTGTGATCTTGAGTTGTTAGCTTATTGCATTAATGGTTATAAAAAAATATTTTATTATACATTTAGTTTACGGTTGTGATTTTAAATTTTTATTGTAATTTGAATTTTTTTTATCTTTAACAAAAATAACTGCTTATGTTTTGTGAAAAAATAAGTATAAACTTTTATTCATTCTATTTAAAGATTACGTGAAAATATAAAAAATAAAAAAATTCTTATAATAACAATATTTATCATTTAAAATAATAATATTTTAATTATTAATTAATTGAGTTAAATCTTGATCAATTTGTGACGTCAAATTAAGAGATTTTATTAATAATATAAAAATATTGATAAAAATTATTAGAAAATTATTATTATTTATTAATTAGAAAATTATTCGTAATCAATATGCGAGTATATATATGTTATGCCAAAATCATATGCTGACGTGTGTTTGGGCTAGAAGGGTTGAAATTGCATGAAGTGGAGGGGTAGGGGAGGCTTACTTTGGTAGTTATTGTTTTTATTGTGTAAGGTTTGTAAAGTTTTTATGTCTGCATCACGTAGACTACGCGTAAACATTGAGCTTCGTAAATCGTTTGTTTTTTAGAAGACAGAAGTTCTTCTAACGTCTACGTGTGATCTGCGCGGTGCAGACGTGACGTTATGTCTGCAGACGTCTTCTAACATGGGGTTTTATATTTAATTTTATATTATATTTGATTTTAATTTTAATATTAATTTTTTATATAATTAAATTTATTAATATTATATTATAGATATTAATTTTAATATTAATTTTTAAATAAATTAAATAATTTTTAATATTATATTATAGATATTAATTTTATCATATAATTATTTTATATATTATTAAAATTTTATATTTTTTAATTATTTTGATTTAAGTTAAATATAATTTTTTTTGGATTTGTTATTTTTTAATTATATTTAAACTTTTTATACAAAATATAAGTATTTAAACCACATTGCTTAATAAAAAATGATTTTTAATTTTTTATATTTTAAAATATTAATTATCTTTAAATTAATCACAATATAATCACAATTAAATAAAAAATAATAACAATTATATTTTAAAATTTTAAATATAATCACAATTAAATAAAAAATCATAAAATAATTTTTTAAATTAAATTTTTTTCTAAAAATATATAATATAAAATAATTATGAATATATATTTACAAAAATTAAAAGTATTACATAATTGTATATTTAAAAAAATCATATAATTTAATGATCATTTATAAATTTTATTCTATAAAACTTATAAAACTAATAATACATGTGATTATGTGAGACTTATAATAGAATTAATAAGGTGGTGTTTGTTTTTATAAAAAAATTATTATTGTAGTTGTATGAATTATTTAAATTTCAGTATTGTAAAACTAAAATTATTTAAATCTCAGTATTGCAAAACTCTTTTAAGTTTAAAAAATCAGTTTATTTATATTTCAGTTTATTTTAGCAGTTTGCAAACGTTAAAAAATAAACAGTCTTCTTCTTGCAGACTGCAGACTTTTGGTCCACCTCTTCTACTGCAGATGTCTACAGATGTAGTCCATAGACTTCAAACCTTTTACCTCTGCAAAAACAAACACCACCTTTATCTTCCCGACCTTTCAAACAACCCAAGGGCTTCATAAAATTTCCAACCCACTAACACACTCAAGTGATAGGCAACGCACACTTTTTGTGAGATTGGTGAGGGGTCTTTTTATAATTATACCATTTTTGACTTTTCAACACTTACCACCAAATATTATATAGTATATAAGTGAATCATCATTGTGAAGCTATTAACTATAGTTAATAAATATATAATATCAAAATAATAAGTAAGAATTAATTATGTTATCTATAAAAATTATGAATATTTTAAAAATATTATAATTTACCTTTAATTATGGGATTTTGTTTTAGTGGTTTAGTGGTTAAGGTGGTCTCATCCTTACTTAAAATCTCAGATTTATGTTTGACTATTAACATTTTCAATTTATTATCAAATAAGGGGTTTGGCTGAGTGGGTAAAGCTTGAGGACCAAATGAGGAACTTAGTCAAATATTGTGATTTAATTAAAATTATTAATTAAATTGATAGAATGTTTAAGTATTGAATATCAAATGTGTAATAACACTATTTTTAATAGTCATGTAACCTCTTCCGTTAAATTTTAACGGTTTTGTGGCTTGATTGATACACTTAAATAATTAAATGATATGATTGATAAACCAAAAAATTGAAGGTGAAAATGAAAAGAGACAATTGTTAAGTGATCACATGCGTAAGTTACTATATTAACTCAACTTTCATTGGGCATGCATGTATGCTACGTTAGTCGTCGTTAATAGTTTAACAATATAATGATTAAATTGAAAATTTTACTTAATTGCATTTATTTGAATAAATTGTTTTTGAATTTCAATAATAATAATAATAGTACAAACATCTTAAAAGTTAAGTGACCATAAATATAGTTTAACCTTAATAGAAAATGTTTGGTTTACCGGTTGGTTCTGCTCCACTATACGCCGCATGCAGTTGTCATTGTAGTTTTGATGCAAGTTTATTGAATATGGTACAAGTTTTAGATGTGGTTACATTATCTTTATATTTGAAAAAATATTAAAAATATTTTTTTATATATTCTTAGTGGTTTTAGCTTAATGATAAGGTTAAGTCGCTAAAAATTTGACATCACATGCTCAAAACCTATTGTTAATAGAATAATACCATATATGATTTCAAGTCTACCGATATGCTAGTTTATGTCTTATCATATATCATATATGGTTTATCTATAAAGTAGAATTTGTCAATTTTATTATAAATTATAATTTAATATAATTTAAATTAATTGTTATTGTATTATATTAGTACAATTAAAACTAATTTATACGTTTACATGAATCAAATTATTACTATTTCTAATCACTTTATATTAATAAAAAAATATTTTTTACATTTTAAATATATATGCAATTGGAGTAAATACATTTTATCAATTAATTAAGTTATTTATTTTTATTTCTTTATATTTTTATTAATAATAAATTTTAATATTGTCATTTCGTCCCTTAGAAGTTAGAACCCCTCTTTCTCTAAAAAAATACATATTAGGGTGCGTTTGGTTAACAAAATATAAGATTATCAATGGGAATATGATTACCAGCGGGAATAAGATTACTGAGAATGTTGTATTTTATGTTTGGTTCGTTTAGTAAAAATGTAAGATTACAGTGTTTGGTTAAATGAATAAAAGATTATTAGAATGTATATTTTACCAAATTGTCTTATTATATATTTATTTTTTAACAAGTTGAATTCTACTATAATTTTTCTATAATTAATTTTTATATATATATTTTAAAATTTTAAATTCATAAAATTTATATAATTTTTTTTACAAAATTAAAAAGATAAATAGGTTTAAGGAAAGGGTAAAATTTTATTTTAACCCCTGAATTTCATATTAAATTCTAATTATGATCTTTTTTTGTAAATCTAAAATAGTTTAAGGATAAATTTATAATTTAACATTCGTAGAATATTTTTATTCAACGACACAAGAAGAATATTTTTGAAAAAAATTAAGGGCATTTTAGTCCAAAATGCATGTAATCCAACAATACCTAAAGAAAGTGAGATAATCACATTACCGATAATATACTTTAAAATATCACTATTGAGAATAAAAGATTATCGAGGACTAAGAATATTTACCAACCAAACGGGATCCATTCTCCAATAATCCCGGATGACTTGAACCAAACATGTTTTTCAATTAGCTCAAGTGACTATC
This sequence comes from Hibiscus syriacus, assembly GCF_006381635.1. Lineage (NCBI taxonomy): Eukaryota > Viridiplantae > Streptophyta > Magnoliopsida > Malvales > Malvaceae > Hibiscus > Hibiscus syriacus. The sequence goes on along the minus strand of NW_024063519.1, from coordinate 1,899,385 downwards.
AGTAGTAGGTACGATTGGGTTAGGCCACCTATGGGAACATTCCCAAAATGCCCTGTAATGAAATTACGAAAACACCCCTATTTCCCAACTACCACCATAGCCACGGCTCTACCAGACACAGCCTCACGCCAGCATTTGTTGATTACAATATTGTTGGTAACGCGAAACAGAGAGCAAAAACCTTCAAAGCCAATTGCTTATTTTGTCGCCCGCCCCCCTCGCTTATAAAAACCATCCTTTTAACTTCATTGCCATACCTCCAGCCCAGGTGGCCTGCCTCTCTCACCAACAAGCCAAAGGAAAACCATTGTTAAACAAAAGCAATGGCTCTCACCAACTCATCCATTCTTCCCACCAACTCCATCCTTCAATCTCCGTCGTCAAAGCCTTTCTCCAAGGCTAAGCCATTATCTCTCGTTCGGATCTCCGCCGTCCTGTCTTCCGACTCCCCTAAAAACCCCGTTGTCTCCGACAAATCCGTCAAGCAGCCTGCTACTGCTCCACTCGCCGCCGCCAAATCTGCTTCCTCTCCCGCCACTGCTCCACCGCAGAATGCGGTGCCCGGAAAATGGACCGTGGATAGCTGGAAGTCTAAGAAGGCTTTGCAGCTTCCGGAATATCCGGATCAGGCGGAGCTTGAGTCGGTTCTGAAGACTATCGATGCTTTCCCTCCGATTGTATTTGCTGGAGAGGCTCGGAGTCTCGAGGAAAAGCTCGGGGAAGCCGCCATGGGAAGCTCTTTTCTGTTACAGGGCGGAGATTGTGCTGAGAGTTTCAAAGAGTTCAACGCCAATAACATTCGTGACACTTTCCGGATCCTTCTTCAGATGGGTGCCGTTTTGATGTTCGGCGGTCAAATGCCCATTATCAAGGTCAAAACTAAAAAAAAAATCACCTCACAATTTAACATTTCTCCCCATTGTTTTGGCTTCAGGGTTGGCTTATATTTCTGTTTTTTGTTGGATAGGTAGGGAGAATGGCAGGGCAATTTGCAAAGCCGAGATCGGAGCCATTCGAGGAGAGGGATGGAGTGAAGCTGCCGAGTTATAGAGGAGACAATGTAAACGGGGACGCATTTGATGAAAAGTCAAGAATTCCTGATCCGCAGAGAATGATTCGAGCTTATTGTCAATCAGCAGCTACTTTGAATCTTTTGAGAGCTTTTGCCACGGGAGGTTATGCTGCCATGCAAAGGGTTACTCAATGGAATTTGGACTTCACGGAACACAGTGAGCAAGGAGATAGGTAAAATACTTCGATCCCGGTTTAATTGACTTTACCTTTTTTCTATCTGGGGTGTATTTTTTTTTGGATCCAGTATTCAATTTCCACTTGTTTTGTTTTCGTCTGTAACTTTAACCACAGTTTGAATATTAATATCTGCTTTGTCGAGTAAATTCAATTTTTTAATTTATATGGAAGAGGCGTCTAGAATTATTCTTGTTAGATTTCCCAGGCATACTTATGTTTTTTTTATTGTTCAATTCAGAATCCACTAGATTTTTGCTTAGATTTTTCTCGTTTGCTTTCTGCATCTGTTTATGGCATTTGCATAAACGATAGATTCCAAACGTTGTTACTCTGATACGGAAATCACATGTAAATTTTCTTCTTAAAATTAGTTTTTTACTCTTTAATCAGATTATTCTCTGTTTTGGGCTGTTTTCTTTATATTATTGTTGCTCTATACTTTTTTTGAGAAGGTTTAAGTTTTCAAATTTATTTGCCCTTTTCTGGGACGACGTAGGTACCGAGAACTAGCAAGTCGTGTGGATGAGGCCCTTGGATTTATGGCTGCAGCTGGACTTACAGTTGACCATCCTCTCATGACAACAACTGATTTCTGGACTTCGCATGAGTGCTTGCTCTTGCCATACGAACAGTCGCTTACTCGTCTTGATTCTACATCTGGCCGTTACTATGACTGTTCTGCTCATTTCCTATGGGTTGGGGAACGTACAAGACAGTTGGATGGTGCTCATGTTGAGTTCTTGAGAGGAGTTGCTAATCCCCTTGGAATTAAGGTAATTATGTCTAAGTCTAATGTTTTCAAATACTCGACTTGTGTAACTTCTCTAAGAACCAAACATGCATTGAATTGTGTATCTTACAAGACTCGAGTGGTAATTAATTGAAATACATGTAATGCAAGTCCTATTTTGGCAAGTGTGCAGTTTTTATGCTCAGTCCTTTTTTCTAATAAATATTTTTTATTTTAATTCGGTGATAGTGAGATGACTAACAAGTTGGGTATTTTGCGGCAGGTGAGCAATAAGATGGATCCAAATGAGCTAGTGAAGCTGATCGGGATTTTGAACCCTCAGAACAAACCTGGAAGGATTACAGTTATCACAAGAATGGGTGCTGAAAACATGAGAGTGAAGCTTCCTCATCTAATTAGGGCAGTGCGCCGTGCTGGGCAAATTGTCACCTGGGTCAGTGATCCAATGCACGGAAACACCATCAAGGCTCCTTGCGGTCTCAAAACTCGCCCCTTCGATTCCATAAGGGTATGTTAATCATTACTTAACCTCTTGAATGAATAATTACTGTTAATTCATTGGTGGCATAAATTGACATTTTGTGTGTGATTCACTTACCCATTTGAATTAGGGTCCCCGAAATTAGTGAGTCCAATTAATCCTTTCTCATTATAATATGAAATGACAGACATCTTTTATGGCACAGTTATTAATTTATTCACAAAAAAGGAAGGTTCGTTGTTAATTGGGGACCATAATTTGTATAAGCATTGTTGGCTACTATGACAGACTAACTTCTGATGCTAGAAAAAGATGGACCATAATATGTTTGCAACTTGTCAGAGTAAATGAGGAATGGTTATTAGTAAGTGCTTTATGTTAAATGCAATTAGCGACAGTATGGAGATAAACTTGATTTTAACATTGAAGTCAAACATATTGGCATGGAGGGGTTAATGGAATTTGCTCAACTAGGGCATTAAACTTTATTTTAACATTGATGGATCACTCATTATAGCATTCATGATGTAAAGAAATCAAATCAGTCATTTTGGGTGGTTGCATTTCGTATCTTCAAATAAAAAATCATTGCATTTTTCCTGGAGAGTTTCGAAGTCAAATATACTATGGTGGGGACGTGGTGTAGGTGAGAAAGAGACTATTTCTTAAAATTGTTTGGAACAAAGTATAAAACGAGATTACTTGAGCATGATTATAATAATTTTAGGTAAGACGTTGTTTTCAGATTGGTAGGTGGTCATATTTCCCTTTCTCATGAGTTGATTTAAAACACATTTTGCAATATAAAATCTCTTTAAACCTCTCTTGATGATCCTCAACTGAGTGTTGATAGCACTTTGAATGATGTTTCATTCCTACTTTTATATGGCTGCCAATTATTTGTTGATTCTTAAATAACATAATTAGTTCACACCCATTCTTGACAGGCTGAAGTGAGAGCTTTCTTCGATGTGCACGAGCAAGAGGGAAGCCATCCCGGAGGTGTTCATCTTGAGATGACAGGCCAAAATGTGACGGAATGCATCGGGGGATCCCGGACCGTTACATTTGATGACTTGAGTTCATGCTACCAAACCCACTGTGACCCTCGGCTGAATGCCTCTCAATCTCTTGAGCTTGCCTTCATCATTGCAGAGCGCCTTAGAAAGAGGAGGATCAACTCACAGCAACAACTGATCACAGGGCTGTAAAGTTGCGCTCAGGATATATCCACCAGGCTTACCTAGATGTTTTCAGTTTGTGATTCTTTAGTTTCGTCCTGTATTTTCATGCGTATAGTGGAGAAAGAAGGTTGGGATTTGAGAGGGAATAAAAAAGCTTAAGCTATGACTGAATTCTAAATATTAAGGATGTTGTCTTAATACAGGTACAGAGAAGGCGAGAGCTGATGTTTTCAAATGAAAGAATAATGGAAAAATGTTAGCGGTTCATCTATTGATGTTTTTACTAATCTATTGTCATCGATATTTATGGGTTTTGTTTTTTGAGGAAATAATAATAAGTGGCGCTCTACGTCGGGCTTCATTTTAATGAGTTTTATATATATATATATATATATATACATGTCATGCTAAACAAAGCTTATTTTTCATTAATATTTTGTTTTAGCGAAATTTATTAAATTAAAATAAAGAAAAAATGTTAGAAAAATAAATTAAATAAAAGAAATAAGGGGAAAAAAGGGGAAAGGTAAAGGCGCGTGAGCATATCTCGCGGAGCAAACGGTAAAAGCGCGCGTGAATTCCCTAATTACATGAATATTTTATTTAATTTCTGATTTGAATTCTGTTATGGTAACTGACCTAGATTCTGATATGATATTGACATGGATTCTGATTTGATACATGACCTGATTCTGATATGATACTTGACTTGAATTATGTTTTGATTTTTGATATATTCGTTTACGGACGGAACATGTTTTATTGGGGGTATCGTTGGAGGAAGAATACTTGGAGGCTCCTCGGCTTTGTGCTTAGGGCCTTACTTGCAGGCTCCTCGGCTTTGTGTTCAGGGTCTTACTGTTCGTGACGGGGTTGTATGGTTCTGGGGAAACTATACATTTTGTTCGTGACGGATGGGGTTATATATATATATATGTTTTAAAAAGATCTGAAAAGTTACATGTTTTTTGGGAACACACTAGAAAAACTATTCTGATCTCTTGAACCTAGACATCCGAAATATTTCTATATGAACTGAATACTATCTGTTACTACCTGCGATATCAATGGACCTCAGCTCAGCCTAAAAATCTATAGATATCTGAACCAATAAGGAAATATATGTTTATTTGTATCTGCACGTTCTTCAGCATCATCTGGTAGTTCTGTATTACTGAGCTTTCCGAAGCTCACTTTGTTACTCACCTTTTCAGGTTAAAGGAATTGTACCAGTGCAATTATCAACTTCAGTAAAGGAATCCCTCCGGCGTTGGTTGCAGAGTATGATACTTGAAATTAGGGGGCATATAATTGTATTTTGGTTTATATATGAGTCTAAAAAATTTGTTTTATTTCTGCATACTGATAAATGATTTTATAAGTTTACATGTTCTGATTAAAAGTTTTAAATTTTCTGTTATTTTTACAGTAGGTCGCTCCGGTGACCCTAATGTGATAATCCAGATCGGATCAGGTTATCCGCATCGGTATGAGGTTAATTTTTGCTATTTATTAATTAAAAACGTTCACTTTATGAATACTTTTATTTAGTGTGATAAAACTGAATTTGTCTAATACGGAAGAAGAGAAAGGTTATTATTTTAATATTAGCGCAGGCCCTATAAGATTGCATTTCCCCCTGTTTCATCATGGAAAACAAAATTCATGATTTGCTGCTTGCTACTAATTAAAACAATCCCCTTTATTTTATTTGTGCGCATTTTCACCTTGTTTGTGGACTGCTGCCCCTGTTCGTGGAAAGGGTTTTTTTTCTCTTGTTTTTTGAGTCCTGGTGGTGCCCAGATGGAAGTGGGTTGCTACCATGTTCTCTAAGTATTTATCAATGAATACTTCCCTTTGATAAAAAAAAATAAGTGCTAGGGTTTGGATTGTAGGCCTATTGAATATCTTATCTGTAACCTTTTTTATAGACAAACAGATTTACAGCGTTCCAAGATGGCAGTGTTGTTATGCCTTGGATTTTGGTTTTAAACTATTTTTTTTATAACAAAGGAGAGAGGCAGTACTAAACAATACGCAACGCTAGAGCCAGCTGAATCCTCCAGCAGCAGTGCAGCCACCATCGCAGGGGGGTCAATGAGCACCCGAGTATCAACATCTCCAACCACAGCAGTTTTTGCTAACATATCTGCAACTTTATTGACTTCACGGGGAGAACGACAAAATTGTACTTCCCAATCCCGATTCAACAAGTCCGAGATAGATCGACCAAAGTGATGGACACTCTACCATGCTTTCTCCGTTGCAAGATTTGAAGAGCCTCGGAGCTATCCATTTCCAAGATGACTTTACGTTCACCTAATCTCCAAGCTTGCCGCAATCCTTTATAGGCACCCCACAATTCAGCTTCAAGCACGGAGTAAATCCCAATAGATTTTGAGAAACCACACAACCAATCTCATGTCCATGATCGTATAACCCCTCCACAAGAGGCAAAGCCGACATCCTTGTCCCGGGCACCATCAGTATTTAGCTTACACCAATATCTGAGTGGAGGAGACCACCTTGTGATAGCAGTGCGAGGATGACAAAGTATCGAAGGGGCAATGTTCGAAAGGATAGCAGAAGTGGCTTCCTTCTGAAGGAGTCTGCTCCTCACTAAGATGCTCTCCTCATCCATATTATCCGGGTCAAAGACTCTTCTATTCCAGTGAGACCAAAGAGACCAGACGATGGCCCCAAACAGAAGGTCCCTCTCTGGAGCCTCACGAGCATAATATGCCGGATTGCCAAGATTGATTCGAATCCAATCTTTTAAATCCCTTGACAAAATGTCAGCGAGTTGATCATGTTTAACCAAACCCGTCCATATACTGAGGGCCACGGGGCATTGACAGAAAAGATGATTAACGGATTCCTCCGATAAACCACAGCACCCACACTGATTATCAGTGCTCATGTGTCGTCAAACCCGTTCTACATTAGTTAATAGCCGCTCACGGGCCATTAACCATAGAAAGCTCTTAATCCGCTGTAAACCCCGGTACTTCGCAATCATCTTCCAGACTCCATGTGGATGCTCCTCCGAACGCTCTATACGAGACTCATAAGCTGATTTAATAGTGAATCGTCTATCAGCCCGCCATTTCCATCCAGGTGCATCCGCCTTCACCGACTCTGCTGGTGGCATCGTAGCATGGAGTCTACGCAGAACCGTGCTGGGGAACACATGATTTAGCGCAGCACAATCCCACTGCCCATCCTCATTGACCATCGACGCTACACTTCTTTGAATGAATGGTGGATCCATCGATGAGGCAGCCATATAATTCCGTAACGGTCCTAAATCGTCAAGTCACTCATCGTTCCAAAAATCTATCCGAAGGTCATCCCCAACGTTCCAAACCAAGCTTTGTCGCACCTCCTCCCACACCATCGAAACACCCTTCCAAAGACGAGAACAATTGTTTCGAGTAAGGGAGTTGGGAATATCACCATTCCACTTATATTTTGCTCGCAGAATCAATGCCCAAAGCTGATCTTTGTTATGAATGAGGTTATAAGCAATTTTCATCAAGACAGCGGCATTTTGGTGTTCAAGTTTCTTGAAGCCAAGGCCCCCCTCCTCAACCGATTTACAAGCATCATTCCAATTCACTAGATTAATTCCTCTCCTTGTATCCGTGTGACCCCAAAGAAAGGAGCAAATTAGCTTCTCAACCTCGTCACAAGTTCCCTTAGGAAGTAGCGTGGACTGCATCGTACAAACGGAATCGTAGATAACACAGCTTTTTTAGAGACTATTTATATACTTTATACTTTACCCTTAAAATTAAATAGATTTTAAAATATCAATAGGTTTAAGGTTAAAATATATTATATCTTAATATTTTAAGTAGATGTAAAGATTAGGCTGAATATAAATAAACAAACACAAACGAACGGATTTTCAAATATTTACGAACGTAAATGAATAAATGAGTATTTTATTCGTGTTTATTGATTTAATTAAACGAAAATGAATTTTATATTCATTGTTTAATAAAAAAATTTTAATTTTATTTACTTTTTAATCGATAAAAATTGTAAATTGATTAAGTTGAAATATTTTATCCGAGTTAAGATTTTTTTTTTTTATATTTAAAAATCAAAAATATGAAAAAGAAATACATTTAGAAAACTAACATGAAAGCTATATTAATTATTAAAATCATCTTCATATATTAATAATTTTGATAAAATCATCCTCTTCTAATTTGAAAATTTACAAAATCGTCATGTGATTTTTTTAAATGTTAAAACCGTGACCATATACCCCAAGACTTTACCTCCTTTAACCTCAATACACACTTTCACATTCAACAAGAACAGAGTCTTCGTTTTTTTATTTTATTTTAAACAGCTAAATTTAGACAGAGAAAGCGTCACTGGTTAATTCGTAATCGTAATTGAATCTAACTGGCCGAAAGGGATTCAGTGCAGTCCGAAACTTAATTCCGGAAAAGCCCACTAATCATTTTCAAAATTACCCCCCCCCCCCCAAAAAAAAAAAAACAAACAAAGTGAGTACCTGTCCAGCTAGGCTTTTTTTAAAACACCCTCTACTTTTGCCTCCTAAATCTAACGGTCCATATTTGATCCTCTTCCCTCAACGCAATCATCGCATTTGCCATCAAAAACTTCCCCCAAATCTCAAATCTTATCATTTTCAAAACCTACCCCCTTCTCTTTACTCTTCCCGGCTTTGCCTTTTGCCTCCCTCTCTATCGACAATGGCCGCCGCCATCATTTCTTCTCCCCGCGAGGAAAATGTCTATATGGCAAAACTCGCTGAGCAAGCCGAACGCTACGAAGAAATGGTCGAGTTCATGGAGAAAGTCTCTGCTTCCGCCGACAACGAGGAGCTTACCGTCGAGGAACGAAATCTCCTCTCTATTGCTTACAAGAACGTCATCGGCGCTCGCCGTGCTTCCTGGCGCATCATCTCCTCCATCGAGCAGAAAGAGGATAGTCGTGGTAACGATGATCACGTTACTACGATCCGTGATTATCGGGCCAAGATCGAGTCTGAGCTTACTTCCATCTGTAACGGGATCTTGAAGCTCCTTGATACCAGACTTATCCCCTCGGATTCTTCTGGAGATTCCAAGGTCTTTTATCTTAAGATGAAGGGAGACTATCATAGGTATTTGGCTGAGTTCAAGACTGGAGCCGAACGCAAGGAAGCTGCTGAGAGTACCCTCACTGCCTACAAATCTGCTCAGGTTTTCAAAACAATGCCTCGTTTTCTTCAAAGATCTAAGAGAGTTTTTTCTTTCTTTCTGTTAACATGTTCTCTGTTCATTAGGAGATTGCCAACGCCGAGTTGGCTCCTACTCACCCGATTCGACTCGGGCTGGCACTCAATTTTTCTGTTTTCTACTATGAGATTCTCAATTCTCCCGACCGGGCTTGCAATCTAGCAAAACAGGTTGATTACCAATTTCTTCGTATTATTATCGGAATTTTCCATAAACCTAGACTTGCGACATTAAAAATTCACTTTATGGCCAGGCATTTGATGAAGCTATCGCTGAGTTGGATACTCTAGGAGAGGAGTCGTATAAAGACAGCACCCTCATCATGCAACTCCTCCGTGACAATCTCACTCTGTGGACCTCCGATATGCAGGTACATTAATATCACCTTCTAAAATTAAAAACCTTTTGCCCCTCTAAACAATGCATACTAATTTAATCATAAATTAATTAGGATGACGAAGCCGATGATACCAAAGAAACACCGAAGCGTGAGGAAGGGCAACAAGAGAAGCCTCAGCAGTAGTGAGACTTTGCTGGGCTCTTTCTCTCTGTTATAATTTACCGATATAGGTTTCAATTCTGAATGAAACTTCTACCCATTTTATGTGTTTTTGATGGAAGAGATTTGCCGCTTCCGTCCATTAATTTAGGCAACTATTGTCTATGTTTAAGCGTACTCGGTATATTTTTTCTCTCTTTTTCCTTTTAAATTTTATCACCTTCTAAAATCGTTCATGTACCCTTTGTTGTTTAGGCAATGCTATCTACTATCTCTGCTCTGGTTTCAGATTTTACTTGTGGAATTGAACTGAATGCGATTTGGAAAATCACAAATTGGAATTTGCTAGTGTTCCTGCTCATTTACTACAGCTCTTGCGTAGTGTTTTTCAAACTTGTAAGGTCGGTCAAATACTGAAAAAAGGAGTCGTCGTTTTACTTTTGGTCAATATTAACCGCGATGTTTGCTTTGCTTCCAATAGTGTAGGGGCTGATTCAATCGATTGGGTGCTTCGTTTCATGAAAGCTGTTTACAATTTTTTTGCAATAATAAAAGAATATAAAGAAAAAGTGAATTCTTTTTCTAATTGAATTAAGAGTAAATTATAATTTTAGTATTTGAATTATTAGTTTATGTCTATTTTTTTTTTAAATTTTAAAATTTTTTAAAATATATTTAGTGTTTAATTTTTATTTTATTTTAATGTATATATTTATGTTAAACCAAACAATTATTTAAATTTTAAGCGTGAGTAATATTTATGGTTATTGAAAGCACCAAATCTTACACTACAGCAGGCGGTCCTGTGAACTGTAACTTTGTTCACCGGACAGCTCATTAAAACTTTATATTTAAAAAAAATCACGTTAAAACATTATTATTATTATTATTAATTTGGGAAAAGCATGATACAATATATATTTAAAGATAATTTAATCATTTGATATTGAACGCTCAAGATAATTTAATCATTTGACATTAAACGTTCACACCTCTGATATTTCTGAGGCTCGAATCTGAAATTTTAAGAAATAACAATAATTATTTTACCGCAAAAAATATTTGATTTATGCCACGTTAAAACATTAATTGTTTTTAACTAATTAAGAATAAGGGAAGCTGTGTGGTACGATTGGGCACGTTTAGGAGAGACCCACTTGACCCTATGTGATATCATTTGGACTCTTATTAATTTTTTTATTGGAAACATATACAACCTTTCAATTTTTTAAATATGATAATAATTATTAAACTTTCCAAATTTTGAGTCATATTTATTTGTACTTGATTTTTAGCATTAAATGAATTTATTCATAAACATTATATTAATAGTTCATAAATATATATAATTGAATGAATTTATAAATAATTAAAAATATAGTTATGCAAAGTAATCAAACCCATTAATAATACATTTCTTATTTTCTAGGTATAACATAGATATTAATTGTTATATTATCAATTAAATAAACACTCACACAAAATAATAATATTAATTATATAATAAAACAATAAACTAGTTTTAAGCTATCGTCCGGTATATTACATGTCAAAAAAACTTTAATGATGTTAAATGAACTTAAACAGTTGTTCAAAAAAAAAAAAAGACTTAAACAGACTTTATTTATGAATATAAATATCTAATGTTTTAGTACCTAAATTATCATCTATGGTATGTTTTAGTACCTATACTTTTAATTTTTTTCAAAATCATTCATAATGTTTAGTTTTCATTTCATTTTAGTATCCTACCGTTAACATAACATGTTTAGTACCTAAACTATCAGTTTTGGTCTGTTTTAGTACATAAACTTTTAACATTTTCAAAACTTAACGTTAAATTTTGAGCGGGTACTAAAATGAAACAAAAATTAAAGTTTTTAACTACGGGGTACTAAAATGAAATAAAAATTCAACTTTAGGTATAATTTTGGAAAATTATAAATTTAGATACTAAAACAAACTAAAATTAATAATTAGGTATTAAACACGTAATTTACTCTATAAATAAATTGTACATTCATTATTCATATTTGTATAGATTAATATATGAATTAAAAAAAACTATTATATTTATTTATTTAACTTAATAACAACGTAAATAAACATTTTATGAATAATCAAAAGCATAAGATGCTATGGAGTGGTTTATTTATTTTAAGTTTCTTTTCACAAAGTCTACTTTTCGCCATATATAAATAAATTGCATATCAGTTGTCTGAGGCAGTTGTAAGTGATAGTTATTAGCCGAATATTTTGTTTCCAGCTAACTGATTCTCTCTTGAAAATGAGAATGGATAGCAGTCTTGGTTCTCAAGTTGCTGTCCTGCTTTGCTTTCTTCTTCTTGGCTCACCTGATGGCAATGCAGGTATTCTTAGGACTTGCAAGTTCGATGCCATATATCAGCTGGGGGATTCAACATCCGACACTGGGAATCTGATCCGAGAGGACCCTTTTTCTCCTTGTGCTAAATGGCTTACTTATCATCGATTTTCTTGGTAATCTGTTTTCTTCATTTCTTTCTTCATCAAAACCCATGCTTTGCTAGTAGATAGTCTATAGCTTTTATTTGATTATTTGCAAAAGTTGGTTTCCAGCTCAATCTGATTGAACCTTTAAAAAAGAGAGTTTAACTTTGAAAAAAGTGACTGAAAAGTCATGATAAATCCTTGTAATTTTGACAGCTTTATCTGCTGGAATCCCATTCCTACAGCCCTACTTGAACAGCGAAGCACTATTTAGTCGCGGGCGTGGAGTGAATTTCGCGGTTGCCGGCTCCACCGCTTTGCCTGTGGAAATTCTAGCTGAAAACGGAATTGTTGCCCCTGTTACCAACACTTCCCTTAGCAGGCAGCTTGACTGGATGTTCACCCATTTTAATGGCATATGCCGCGATGATGAAGGTCCCCTTTCACAAGTACTTCAATGATAAATATACATAACGTGAAGTAACAATATATGGTGTTTGATGCTTTTGTCTGACAGATTGTTACCAGAAACTTAAAACGGCTCTGTTCATTGTTGGGGAGATTGGAGGCAATGACTATAGCTACGCCTTGTTTCAAGGCAAATCCTTTGACCAAGTCAAATCCATGGCCCCTTCCGTTGTTCAAGCCATAAAGGATGCTGTAGCCGTACGTTCTTTTGGTTTGTATAATTTAATCCTTCAACACTGCACCAGTTAACCAATAACCTTGTTCTTGATTGTCACAGAGAGTCGTCGGCTACGGTGCTACTCGGGTGATTATTCCCGGAAACTTCCCGATCGGCTGTTTGCCAATACATCTCAGGGGGTTTCGATCCAATGCTTCGGATGCTTACGACGATTTTCATTGTCTCAAGGACTTGAACGGCTTGTCAAACCATCACAATGACCTTCTGAAACAAACTATAAAAGAATTGAGAAAGAACTTCCTAATGCGATCATAGTATATGCCGACTATTACAATGCATACATGAAGCTCTTGAACAAAGCGGCGTTTCTTGGTAAGTTCATTAACATTCATAGATAGTCTGTTAGAAATTGGTTTGGATTTATTAATATACGCGTATTTGTTGTAAATATGAATAGGTTTTGACCCTCACACGACGGACAAGGCTTGTTGTGGTTACAATTTGGGGTCCAACAAAATGTGTGGCGCACCAGACGTTGCACTGTGCCCAAATCCCGACCGCTACATAAGTTGGGATGGAATCCATTTCACACAAAAAGCTTACAAGTTTATTACAGGCTGGTTCCTTCATCACATCTATCCACACCTTCGCTGTGCCGTTTGAGTTGCATTTATTATTTCTGTATAGACCTACTACTTTTCAACTAAATTTTAAAATTTCTATAACGGAATTTGAAGTCTTAGATGAATCGATCAAGAGAACATATTACGGATTAAACATGTAGAATTTAATTATATATATTTTATTGAATGAATTAAGTTGCAAAAGAAAATGTTGATTAACAGTTTAAAAAAATTCTTAATAAATACAACTTTTTAATCAATTTATATTATTCACGCGCACACAAAAGTTATATAATATGTAACAATTAGACAATTAATCATATATAGACAGGGATGGATCACGAGGATCAGGGACGGAGTCAGGACTTAATTTTAATAGAGGCTGAATTTTTTAATAACTTTAAGTTTTATACATAGTTTTTATTATTTTAAAAATATAAATTATAACATTAAATATGTGTATTAGTTATATCATTTCAATGGAATAACAAGTAAAAAAATAGAAATAAAAATAAACTCAATAATAAAATACGATTTTAAAAGGTGTCAAAAATATAATTATCACGTCATCATAATAATAGATGTTGCTCCTTCAAATCTCAAAATACATCCATGAGTGGTACTGAGTTAAATATAATAAAATTCAATATAAGATCCAACAACTCCAATTAATAAATATACTAATAATTAATTACTTGCTTTTAAAAATTGATACTCAATTAAATCTGGACCACTTTAATAATTCTCTTACAATCTTAGTAGAATGAGCTTACTTTTGTTGTGAAGTTAATGGTTCTATCGTAAAATTTTATGTTAGAAGAACGAAGACAATACAACTTAATACTCTGTAATTTTTTAGGGTAAACTACACGTTTTGTATTTAAACTATTATTTTTATTTTGTTTTTTTACCAAAGCTTTATATATTTTTTTCAAATCATACCTAATGTTTAGTTTATGTTTCAAAAGATAATGTTACATCATGATTGAAAAATAAAATAAAAAATATGATGTCAACAATTCTGTTAATTTTTTAATTACGGGTACATGGGTGGATGCACTTGGCTCATAGGTGGCCAAGTGCATACCTATTATTTTAGATAAATTATTAAATATAGTTCAATATATTAAGGGAGTAAGAAAAAAATAAAAAAAATTACATACCCATTTTATTGAAAAAAATAATATTAAACTTTTGAACCCTCGTTTTTAAATTTCTGGATCCGTCACTGGACATGTATCAAATTGAAACTTAAACTAAATATAAGATATGATTTTTAAATAAATAAAGTCTAGATATCAAAACTGGAACAAAAATAATAATTTAGCTATTAAATTTATAGTTTACTTTTTTTTATAATACTAAAAACTAAATTTGTAATTTGGGCTCCAATGGCTCTTTCCTGGTGCAAATGGGTGGGTGTAGTTGTTTCGCTTAAAATTTCAAAATTACCATATATTTTATATTTGTTATATGTGTTTTTTATTTAAAATATGTTTTTATCCTTTGAGGTTTATAAATTCATTCTCTCTTAAAATTTTATAGATTCATCTCCTTTAAAATAAAATCATGTGTTCGTTCTTGTATAGTTGTATATAGGAGTAATTTCAAATTTTGTTCGAATACCAAGAAACGAATCGAAGACAATTGAAGATCAAATAAGAGTGTTTCAGACATTTCAATGTCTATTGGTAGTGTCCTCGTTTCTAGAGCGAGAATTTGCTCTCCATTCTCTCTAGATTTCTCTTTGGAGTTGGGTCCTCGGTTGGTCTTAGCGATTTCTTCCATGTCTTTCCATGGATTCCTGGTTGTCGAGATTCATTTATAGAGCTCAAAATGGTTATGTTTACACAAAGTCCTGTTGTTTTCTTATCAAGTTCCTAGATTATTAGGATTGGATCGTTGTTCAGTTGTCAAAAGTCTTTCTCGGTGTTCTTTTTTAGTGGAGGAATTTGAAGGTAAGAGTTGTCTTTATATAGTTGTCTTGGAATGAATTAGAGAGAGGAATTGTAGCTTATGGGAACACTCGAGATTGGTTTGTTGGGAATGGGTTCTTTAAGGGTAGAGTGGAGGACTGGAAGAAGGAATGGGGAGGATTTCAGAGTAGAAGTGATCGGGGAAACTTGGCAACAGGTCAAGGAGTTCGGTGGAGTTTTGTGTCGGAAAAATCAGTAGGTTCCGGTAAGGGAAAAAAAGAAGATGATCGGAGTTGGTTTACCAAAAGTAGAAGGGGAGAGATTGAAAAGATTAGAGGCTGTGACACGTTTGTAACTGCTAATGTACGGACTGACAAGTGGTTATGGGTTTGGTTTGTTAAAGTAAAGTTGTCCATTAAGGGAGAAAGCGTGTGGTGTTGTGATTTTGGGGTGAATTATTTTAGAGGGAATTATCAAACAAGGAAAGTTGAGGGATTTTTTATTCAAGAGACAAGTCAAGAGCCCATTATTGAAATGATATTAGGTTGTTTTCGGGGATTTTATTGGAAGTATTTTAAATGGAAGTATCTAAGGATGTTTAAGTATGATTTGTGGTCTTGGCAAGTGGGAGAACAACTTATTTATTTGTTTCGATGGCAGCATATTGTACAACAGAAAGTATATTTTCAATGCAGTATGGGGCTTGTCTACTCGATGTACTGCCTTGTGCAGTCAGCAGGTGAAATCGGCTGGGATCAGGCGTGGGGCGAGAGATTAAAGTCCCGTCAGGCAGAGTAGGTAGGCAGTTTCTGCGGTCACTTTACGGACAGGTTTATAGGCTGAAAAATCTATGAGATATTGCTTCTTTTTGGGGAAATGGAATATTCAAATAATTTTATTTTGGTTGGTATTATGAAGAGATATTTTATTGTAAAGAATTTATTAAGGGTTGGTAGAGGTTGTAAGTGGGAAAAGTCACATCGAAAATTTCCTAGTCAATTCGATGGGATTGCTAGTCGGGATTGGGTAAGGAAGCTAAGGGGTGTGAGGTCGATCTTACCTATCACACTCTCAAAAGAAAGTTATCTACCTTTGTCTTTGTTTTTCGGTGTAACTCCTTTGAAGTGTTGGCTAACAAAAAAGGGTGTAAGAGTGGTATTTTGCTTTCTCCTTCATTTGACCATTCTACTAGTACAATGTCAGAAAAGGTTGCGGTTCTTATGAAGCACCTGAGATTCACTGAGGAAGAGTCGGAGGATATCTCTCCACCAAGGGTCATTATTGAAGATGGTGTGGTGGAAATGGATAAGTGGATCGTTGCAAAGATAATTAGCTACAAGAGAGTAGATAGCGAGATGGTGTTGCGATTCTTCCGCTTATTTCGGGTTTTCTGCTCTATATGGGTTCAAGCATTTTGAAAGACAATATGTTCCTGTTTAAGTTCAAAACGCTCTCGGATAAGCAAACGATTTTGGAACGCACCCCATGAAGTTTCGAATGAACTATTTTGGCAATATCACACTTTGACCCTACATTAAGTATTGAAGAATTTGACTTCAGGCCTCTAGCTGTGTGGGTGAGAATTTATGAGCTCCCTTTGGGGCTTATGCGGATTGAGATAGTAGAAAAGATTGGCAATAGAATAGGGAAGACCATTGCTACTGATACAAGGTTCGGAGAAAGAAGAATGGGTGATATCTTCGGGTTAGAGTGGAGATTGATTGCACCAAGCCGTTACGCAGATGTGCCAAGATGGGGCAGCTTGCGAATGGGCAACCGAGGAAGTGATTACTCAAATATGAACGTCTGCATTCATTTTGTCATAGGGGTTGTATTATTGGCCATGTGCTTATTGAATGTTCGGGTTTCTTGGAATAATTGCAGTAGTCTCTAGTTTGGGGAATGGCTTAGAGTGCCGCCTATTAAGCAACAGAAGAGAGTAGCAATAGAAGAAGAGAATGGATTATTTATGTTGAATGTGAGAACAATGGACGGTCAATGACAAGTTCGGCGAACAGTCCGTTTTCGGAACGGATTGCAAGGATTCCCCAAGGTGGACCGTGGATCCCGAGAAGAGATCTTCTGCACTCATCAAACTCTAATCAAGAGGATGATTCAGATTTGTCAGATCCCACTGGGCCGGATAGCTCTCTGCCTCAAACTTTTCCGGAGATCTTCCTCGTTCGTGATCGTGCAATGGTGGAGGAGCAATAGCCCGATCGAGACCCAAGTGTGAGGGTCGAGGTTGGTTCTTCTAGTTCGGGGAAGAGAAAGAATGGGGAGTTGAGTAAGGAAAGAGGAAGGTTAAACGAGTGAATCGCCAGGTAGTGCATATCTCTGACTCTACCCTGAATTTTAAGGTGGGTACGAGCGAGGAGGAGGACCCAAGCGAGATACCGGAGAAACACACCAGGGATGTTATGTTAACGGTGGTGGCTGAGGTTCAGCCTCGCCAGTCGCCGTGACGATTTTGTGTTGGAACTGTCGAGGGCTTAGGAACCATGCGACAGTTTGAGAGCTTAGGAGGATGATCTCCTAAAATGACCCAGTATTGGTTTTTGTTTCTGAAACTAAGTTACGAAAAAATAAGGCTGAGGCTATAAGATTGGCTACAAAGATGTTCGGATGTTTCTCAGTTGAAAGAGTGGACGATTGCGTGGGCCTAATGATGCTTTGGAAGAGGGTATTGATGTCTCCCTTCAGACCTTTTCGAATCTTCATATAGATGTGGAAGTCCATTGGAAAGAGCATAGATTCAGATTTACTGGATTTTACGGTCGAAGTGCATGGTCGGATAAGAAGCATAATTAGAAGTTGATTACTCATTTGTATTATATCTCCTCTCCCGTGGTGTATGGGATGAGATTTTAATAAAATTATCCATCCGGATAAGAAGAGAGGAGGTCAAAAATCGGTGAGGGTGCATATGGAGGAGTTCCAACGATGTCTACGTGGGGCGGATTTGTAGGACATTCGGCCTAGGATAGGATGATTTTCTTGGGCTAGTGGAACTTGGGCAAGGTCATTTGTGTACGAAAGAATTGATAGGTTTGTGGCGAAAAATGACTGGAGGCTTTTGTTCCCGGAGTGCCGTGGTTACGATCCCGACGGCTAATTCTGACCATTCTGCGATTTCCTTGAGCTTGGGGAGTGCCAACACGTCTTGCTCTTGTAGGAGAGACTTTTAAATTTGATGCGTGTTGGGCTAATGAAGATCAATGCTGACAAATTGTTCAAAATACTTGGAAGAATAATGAAGATCCTTTCTCGGTTAAAGTGGGGAAGTTAGGGGAAAGGCTTGGTACTTGGCAACGGGTGAGAAGAGGTAAAGCCAAGTGGGATGAGAGGCACATTAAAAGTCGTATTCTTCAGCTTGATTCGGGTCCGGTTTCGGATGAGTTGTGAGTAGTGTCAGAAAGCATTAGTGGAGCTGAAGGACATTATGGATAAGGATAGAGGTATTGGCTTCAGAGATCCTGAGTTGTTTGGCTTAAGGATGGGGATCAAAATTCAACTTTCTTTCATGCTAGAGCAAATGGGCGCCGGAAAAAGAATTGGGTTGAGAGGTTGGAGAGTGAAGGGGGAGTTTGGTGTGACAAACTGGAGGACATTTTTTATGTTGCCACTAGCTACTTCTCCTCTCTCTTGCGATCTTCTGAACCGGCACCTAACGAGGAGATCCTTCAAGCCATTGCTCGATGTATCTCGCCTAGTGATAATAAGATGCATTACCGTAACTTTACCGCCGAGGAAGTCACCATTGCCTTCTCACAAGTAAATCCTTCAAAAGCTCCAGGTTTTGATGGCCTTTCTGGTAATTTGTTTTCGCTCTTTTTGGGATATTATTGGAAGTGATTTTGTAGATCTTTATTTAAGTCTCTTGAATGGCTTGTCTGACTTTCATTTTGTGAATCGTACTGTTATTGTGTTAGTTCCCAAGGTTACCAGTCCAAAATTAATGAAAAACTTTAGACCGATTAGCCTTTGTTCGGTCATGTATAAGGTTGTGTCCAAAGCTATCGTTAATCGCTTAAAGCCTTTAATGCATGTGTGTATTGCCGAAAACCAATGTACTTTTGTCCCAGGGAGACGAATCTCGAAAAAAAATTTAGTGGCTCATGAACTTATTCACTATCTTAAGGGGTCTAAAAATGGCCCTAACAATGGAGCAACTATTAAATTATATATGGAGAAAGCATATGATAGAGTTGAATGAGATTTTCTTTTGGATGTTATGCTTAGAATGTGGTTTAATGATTCCTTTGTTAATCTTATTCGAAAGTGTATTTTCACGGTTTTTTTCCATGTGCGTATTAATGAGGTATTATCTGATTTTTCATTCCTCAGAGGGGACTCCGTCAAGGAGATCCTCTATCTCTATATTTGTTTCTATTTTGCGCTCAGGGGCTCTCTGCGTTACTTCTGAAGGCTCAAAGGAAGAATGAGATCAAGGGCATTAGAGCCAGTTTGAGAGGGCCGAGAATTTCTCATTTGTTGTATGCAGATGATAGTATTTTGTTTGTTAAAAATTATATTACGGAGCTGCGCAGGGTTAAAGCATTTTGAATCAATATGAAGAGGCTTCTGGACAGAAGGTGAATTTTGAAAAGTCAAGCATATATTTCAGCCCTAATACTCCCGTTACGGATAGGTCGACCTTTTTAAGTGAATTAGGGTTCGTGGAGGCTTTGGATCCGGGGAGTTACCTCGGTTTACCTCTTGCTGTTGGAAAAGGTAAACGTGCGACTTTCAATTTCATCAAAGACAAGACGGAGAAAAGAATCCAGGGATCTTAGCCTGTTTAATATTGCGTTGCTTGGTAATCAGATTTGGAGGCTTATCCAAGATGAGAATTCTTTGGCGTTTAAGGTCCTTAAAGCTAAATACTTTTCCAAACTCTTTTTTTAGGCATAACTTGGGGATCGTCATTCTTATGCTTGGGTGAGTCTTATGAAGGCTAAAGAGACCCTTAAGGATGGTTTTTTCTTGAGGGTGGGAGTGGATAGTAAGGCTCGTATGTTTGAGGATATATGGGGGGATTATAGCCCTATTTGTTGTAAGGAAAGATATATGTATCGAAGTGAGCAGCCGGTTAGAGTGGCGAAATTTATGATTTCAGGGAGCGCAAGGTGGGATGAGCAAAAAGTTAATAGGGTGTTTTCAAGGGAGGATGCTTCTTAGGTCCTTAATACTTTGATTGCACCGGTTCAAGGTGATATGACGTTATGGAGCCATCATAGTTTGGGCTATTACTCTGCTAAATCGGGGTACAAGTGGCTTTTATTTCAGAACAGTCCGACGTTGCGTGTGGAAGGTATTTGGAATGTTGTGGCTAAGGCGAATGTCCTCCTGAAAATCAGGATCTTCGGATGGCGTCTTTGTCATGAAGCTCTTCCTTTGGGGTCAAAAATTAAGCAAGCTAATCTTGGTGATGATATATGTCCACTTTGCAATAGTGAGTTGGAATCAGTGTTGCATGCGATTAAAGACTGCCCCAACTCGAAGTCGGTCCTTGTGATGCTGGTCTTCCCCAAGAGCTTGTCGATTGGGATTTAAATTCTTGTCTCTTGTGGCTTTCGTGTGTTCAGTCTAAGTTGAGTAGTGAAGGTTTTGATTTGTTTCTTGCTTTACTATGGAATATTTGGAACCGACGTAACAATCTTGTTTATAATGGGGACTTACAATCGGATAGAGACATCATTTTGAATTCTTCGAATTTGATTGGGGAGTTTAAGTTGGCCTCGAACACCATTTGTTGTTCATCTGATGTGCAGCATCAAGTAGGCCCCGTAAATGGTGCAAACCAAATCAGGATAAGGTTAAGATTAATGTAGATGGGGCGTATTGTAAGCACTCTCGGGTTGCGGTTGTGGGCATTGTGGCTCGGGATAAGCATGGTATGGTCCTTGGATGAGTGGCAAAGAAAATTAATCCCCCGTTTACGACTGAATCCACTGAAGCAACAACTTTCTCTCAAGGTATTCGCTTCGCGTAAGAGAATGGGTGGCACAATGTTATCATTGAAGGTGATGCCATCTCGATTGTGTACAGGTTGTCGAACAAGAATTCTAACAAGACCCAGGATATTTCTACAATTGGATTGTTGCTCAATGAGGCAAGATTGAGCTTAGCTTACCATCATCTCTTTAAAGTGCATTATGTATGTAGGGAAGCTAACAGAGTTGCCCACTCCTTAGCTCAATGGGCCTTATCGAACCACAATCCAGTTTGGTTTTTCCTGGATGAACCTGATTATATCAAACAACTTGTAATTGATGATGCTATTGGAATTAAGTTGTTATTCCTTCAAAAAAAAGAAGATCAAATTAAATTTTACCTAATTAATGAAAAACTTTACCTAATTGTGTATAACTTGTAATTAATTATTTCGTATACGTTATTTACCTAATTTTACCAACATTTTGAGATGATACTTTTTTTTGGATAAGTAAAGTTTTATTCATTCAAAAAGGAAGCAGACTAGCTGCTACAAGAAGCAGAATAAACCCTAGACAATTAAATCAAACTCTAATCTATACACAATTGTCTATTTACAGCATCAAACCTATTCATGCAGCACCTATACAATTTAATCTTCACAACCTCTTTGATTCTACTAACAATAGTATCAACCAAACGAACCGACCCCCTAAAATACTTATGATTCCGTTTCTCCCAAATGTAATACACAAATCCAGTCCAAGCTAACTTAAGGATACGCACTAAAGGAATTTACCTTTTAAATTCACAACCATCCAATGAAACCTTCATTCCGGCAGTATAGCTCATTTTGAAGTCCACAAGAGCGTAAAACAACACTCCACACTTCCCTCGCATAGACACAATCAGAGAAGAGATGATTATGAGATTCCATCTCAGATTTACACACCCCACACACATTATCTGCAACCATTCTAAACCGTACAAGTCTGTCTTTTGTAGGTAATCTGTCAAGAATGGTCATCCATGAAATCAATGAAAATTTTGAGATGATACTTCTGTTTCATAATGTATTATTATTTTTATTATGTAAATAAACTAAGGTGATTACAAAGTAGTATATGTTCTAAATATTTTCGAATCATTTGACAATGTAGTATCAATCATCCTGTTGTAGTTGCTAGTGTTTCAACCCATGATTTCTAAGAACATCAACTATTTCTTTTAAACACTGAAGTAAGTTGGTTAGTGCCATAATGGATTATTGTCGTATGAAGAAAGAACAATTAAAGTATCAAATCAAATACCGTGATAATAATAATAATAACTCAAATTAAATATATTAAAGTCCATTTACAAGTCCAAAATTACTTAAAATTCATTATATTTAACCTAAATGCAATCCCATGTCCCAACAGGCAACTATCCATCAGATCTGGCCCGGTTGAAGACCATCCCAACATCGGCCCGTTAATTGATTAAAACTTAAACCCGTCAATCAAAGCCCAAATACAATTCAAATTCATTTTTTAAAATCCTTGACTAGCCCTAATTTTAAGGTCAGTCACCGCCGGCCCAAATCCTAAGGAAACAGGGTTTTCTTCGATCCAGCCGGCGTAAAAGTATGAGACCCTAAATTTAGGGAGTTTTGCCCGTTAAGGTATCCAGGTTTTTTATTTAGTCTATTAGGGTACTTGGGTTTTTTATTTTGGGATTTTAATATTTTTTTTAGTGTTCATTGAACTTGTCACTTCGAGATAACAAGTTATAATAAAATATATCTTTTATTACAATTTAGCATATCAAAGTAAAAAATTTGAATAAAAATATTTTTTATTCAAACTAGTCACCCGTGACAAATTTCATGCACTATTGAAAATATCGTAGATCCCAAAATAATATTATTTATGCCCTATTTTTTAAATTATTTTTGGGACTGCCCTGTTGGGCTAAAAAAGCTCTAAATTTACACCAGCCATCGTTATAGTTTGAGAGTCGATCCATATAGTAGACGCTGTCTCCAATGGTCGGCCTATCAACAGTCCAGATCTTGCGCATGGAAATTTTGCTTAATCATATTCATAATTTTTATTTGAACCCACAAAATTATAATCTATTTTTTAATCTGAAATAAGTATAAAATAATATATATTCAATTATAACTCTTATTCTTTTGATATTGAAGGCTTATAGCCCTAGTATTCATGGTGCTCGAACTTAAATCCTTAAGAAATAACAACAATTCTTTTATCACGAAGGTTACTTGATTTGCGTCTCGTAATTATATTCATAGAATTGTAAAAAAAGAGATCTTTTTTAAATATTCTCCATTTTAAATTATTAAAATATATTTTATCATTTTTTAAAAACTAAATTTAATAAATATTGTGTCACATGAATGTTTCATTGGCTAAACAATTGACGTATTTTTTTTTTGGCAAAATAGTACTTAAAGCCCTCGCACTTTAAAAAAACAATGTGGCCCTTCAAGTAAATTTTTTTTAATGTAGTCATTTGACCAATGTTTCCTGTCGTTGACCAACAACTCTGTTACTTTGTGTTGATGTGGCACATTAAGCATGTCAACATCTGGCCCTCCAACTCAAGAAAATAACTAAATCCACCCTCGACCATCTATCTATCGATGTTATAAATGATAAAATTATACAATTCATCACTCAACTATCTTCTCTCTTCTATAGTCACTAAACTTTAAAAAGTTTTCAATTTAATCACTCAACTTTTGAATTACTCTTGTTTTGATCATCATGATTTATTTTATTAATATTTATGTATGATGTGTCATTTACTATTCTTATTTTATTAATATTTGATTACAATAATATTAATTAAATTAAAATTTTAAAATCATATTGAAACAAAAAAATATTCCCAAAATTATAATTAAATAAAAAAATATTCCTTCTGCTTTATATATTTCCAAATCTCCACTCTCCTCATTTATCCTCTCATTTCATTTTTCTTCATTTTCAACAAGAGATTTCTTTTTTTTCTTTCTTTCATTACCCGGTTAAGTAGTTCATTCCCAGTTTTTCAATTTTTTTTACAAGTTCAATTTGGGTTTACTGAATATGGTAATGAAAGAAGAAGAAAAAATAAATCTTTGGTTGAAAAGAAAATGAAACACCCAAATTTCGGGCTAGTAGTTTTGGGTTTACCCGAGAAGTAAGTGGACCTTGTGAAATTCATAAGTAAAGTCGTTAGGATTAATTGGGTTTGGATTTGGGCTCAATTAGCCATAAAAAGGGGATTTCAAATTGTATAAAAAAGAAAGGACTAACTGTACAATTTAACCATTTTACAAAGATGAGGGTTTTATATCTCATATTATTTCTATTCTCTTCATTTTCTTCTTCTTCATTTCTTTGTCCTTCATATTTTCTAAGTAGCCATAATTCTAAGGTAAGGTCATAAACTTTTTTCTTGTTTCATTTTCGTTCTTAATCCCCTTTGAAACATAGTTTTAAAGAATCGAAGTCTTTGATTTTTTCTAGCTAAAGAAAAGTGGGGGGTTTCATCCAAATCACCAAGGAGAAGAGTGTGGCTAAGCAAGGAGGTTCATTTCGGGATCCAAACATCAAAGTAGTGTGTTTCTAATTCTTTGGAGTATTAAGTTTTCATAAATTTAGAGATTCTGCTAAGATTTAGTGATTTGAACATTTTAGGGTTTATCTTTTATTTCTCAAGCAAATCACACTTTAAATGTTAATAACACGTTTTTATGATACTTTAAGACCCTAAACAACTTACAAAAGCTTCAGAATAAGTTTAGAAACCAAACCAAGTCATTTGGGATGATTTTTTAGTGGTTCTTAAGCCTAAATAAACCATTTCAAGGTTCGAGTATCAATACTTGGATGAATAGTATCGATATTGGATAAATTGGGGAAAAATTAGGAATTTTGGCTAGGAGTATCGATACTGCCATGGGGAGTATTAATATTGCAGTGACAATATGGATATTAAAGCCCTTTTTTGTAACATACTGCATTTTTTGTATTGATACTCATAGGGGTATTGATACTTAACCTTAGGGTATCGATATTACAAGTAGAGTATCGATACTACTCACTTCGGATGGTTAGATTTGACCCGTTTAAGGCTCGTAAGAGCTAAGGACGATATGTAATAGTACAACATAGTTCATTAGGGATATAAATGACCTATCATACCTAGAAACACTCGTAGGAATGTATTACCACCGATGTGATTGTATTAAGCGTAATATATTGAAATAACTTTGGTGATATATAGGGATTGTTGAAGATAAGGATCGTTATGGTACAGTGAATAAGTCAGATTTTATAATAGCGAAAAACGTGAGCTTCGAGAACATCATTGAACCCGAAAAGTGTAAGTCGTCCCTTTAGTTCAAGGGGGCATTGAAGGGAAGTATGATAAGAGTGACTAGAGCGTCGCTACTCAAAGTTGAACCTGAATCATGTAATAGACTAGCGAATAGTACAACCAGTGATCAACAACTCAGTGATCGTCGTTGAATTGGGAACACATTGAGACTTCTCTTGAGCCAAAGTGATTAAAGCGTCCTTAAGTAAATAACGAGCGAGATAGTTGCTAGTGAGAGGATAATTTCACTTTAGCGAATTCAACTATGCTACGGTATAGTCAAACTAACTTAGTTGCCCGAACACTAGCGAGGAGTAGGTTAGCGATGTCACTATTGTGTGGCCTTTGGGCCTTAAATATGCATGGGTAGTAATGATTATGAATCACCTTAAGGGCATAAGACACTAAAATAATGTTAAGCTTTGGCATAATGATCTAGGAGAGGAAACAACCGAAATACTAGTAAGTGAGGGAACGTTCTCACCTACTTGTGTTGTAAATAAAAACAATGACAAGATAACAATGAGATAATAATATTATATGTGTGATAACCGTAAAAACCTTATGGGATAAGATTCAATAAGACTTATGCCTATGTTTACTGCTTGGGAAACGATAAGGACACTCGAGATACTTGTATGCATGACGATCGTCTAAAGTATATATATGTTAAATATCCTGATATATGCCAATAGTGCTAAGGCACTTTAGTTGCAGTGTGAATGCACTTTCGTATCAGTACTGAGGCACTTTAGTACCAGTGCTAACGCACTTCCATGTATTGATGACAATGGCAATAAATATATGTATATTTGATGTTTGGTTATATATCATGCTTATTGCATTCTGTCATTTTGGTATTGTAGTTAGAGACTCAATATTTGTATATTCATGGTGAGGCTCTTAGTAGAAGACTAAGGGAAACATAAGACTCAGACTATAACGATAGAATTGTCGAGCCCTAAGTAGGTAGCACTTGATCTAGATCTTGCATGTACCTACTGCTTAGTATCATGTCTTTAACATGCTTATGTTTATGAATTTCTTATGTTGCTCTAGATTAGTGATTATACTGTTGAACTTTGTAAGCCCATCCTTCAGACATTTTCTATTAGCAGGTCGGTAGCTTGTGCAGTTTGTGGAACACCACCATGGCAGGATTTCCAGCGTCTCCTTTAGAATATTTTATTGTAGTTTAATGGGCAAATGCATTCGTAGAACCTTACTCATGTATTCGGTTGCTAAACTTAAGGTTTGTATTATCTAATTTTAAATTATGTGTCACAGAGCTTCTATTTTGTAAAATGTTTTATAACAATTATTTATATTTTAATTATGACATTATTCAGTATGTTTAAAAAGAAAATAAATAGATTTAGAAAATCAGGAGTCGCCTCGGTGGCCCAGTGTGACAAAAAATATCACATCATATATAAATATTAATAAAATAAATCATGATGATTAAAATAGGAGCAATTCAAAAGTTGAGTGATTAAAGTTTTAAAGTTTAGTGACCAAAACATAAGAGAGAAAAATAGGAGGGCCAGATTGAGTTATTTTCTTGAATTAGAGGGCCAGATTGAGAGAGAAAATAGGATGTTGGCTTGCTTAACGTGCCACGCCAGCACAAAGTAATGGAGTCGTTGGTTAACGACGGAAAACGTTGGTCAAATGACCACATTGAGTTTTTTTTTTACTTGGAGAGTCACATTGGGTGCAAAAAAATGGAGGGCTACAATGTTTTTTTAAAAAAAATACGAGGGCCTTAGATACCCTTTTGCCTATTTTTTTAAATAATGGTGTTTGAGAATTATTTCGGAATTTAGACCATCTAATATGGTACGCATGAAATTCGTTACCAGGGTGACGAGTTATATAAAATATATTAAAAAATTTAAACTTGTCACGAGTTCTATACAATTTTGTTCTAATTCATATGATGAATTCTATTTTTTAATATGTTTTATAAAACTCGTATGTCGTCACTCTCACGATGAGTTCCACATTCATTGTAACAAATTATTTAAATTCTAAAATAGTTCTCGAACATCCTTATTTTTTAATTTTTTTCTCACCCATAATGTTTTCAAAAATTAAACATCAAATAACACTCTATGTAAGTCATCCTTATAATTTTATGTGAATTTTTTTAACAAAAGAACGGAGATAACATAATTACTGAATGAAAATTTATAACTAAATTAAATTACAAATATTTTAAATACTAAATTAATAATAAACAATAATTTTATTATTAAAGTACTATTTAACTTTTTTAAAGTACTCTTGATACTTTAATTATATCGGAATAAAGGTTAATCTTTTCTTTTACAATAATTGAGGTTAATCTTTCGATCTGTATTATTTCAAATAAAAATGATTTATGTAGACAACTTCTCCCGGAATTAATTTAATTTTAAAAGATTTTTTATTCATTTAATATAAATAGTAAGTAATATCTATTTAAAAATAACTCTCAATCACTTAACATTGAACATTCATATTCTGGTATTTTTCGTGTTCAACTCGATATCTCAAGAAATAACAATAATTCATTTAATACGAGATTGTTTGGTTAATACATTTTAAAAGGTTTATTTGGATGCAAATGAAAGATTGTACCTAATTATTTTAATATTTTTTGTTTATCCTTTATAAAACATTTTCGGTCGTTTTATCATTATTTTATTTTATCTTTTTCTTTAAAGTTGGTTTTGACATTATCACAACTGATTAAGACGACACTTATTGTTATCATGATCGGATTTAGATACTTGTTTTGCATTAGTGAATTCAATTCTGATTTGTGTTTTGTCAGTAATATTTCAGTAGTTTTGTCATTGTTTTTGGTTCGTTTGTCGATGTAATCAGATCTGTTCGTATCTATTTTTCGTTCGAGTTTTTCCGGTTAAGTTTTTAATATTTTCCTTGTATAATCATTGTGAGATATTAAATGGTTAATTTTCGTGTTAATGATTATAGGAAAATATTCTATTTATATGATTAATTTACGTTTATGGTTGTAAAGATTTATTGTAATTTTAGATATTTTTTCTTTGTAATAAAACTAACTATTTCTAAAAAATAATGAATAAAATAATAATAAATCGAATCTTAACTCGATTGAGATATTTTTTAATTAAAATTTAAATGTAAATCAATCCAAAAATATATTTTTAATAAGAAATAAATATTTAATGAATGTAAATTAAATATAAGATATATTGAGAAAGAATTAAGAAGTCGATAAGCCGAGGTAAGAGATGGAATAAGGGGGGTTTTTGATAAATAGATTTTCGAAAAGATTTTAGTTTATTTGAACATAAATAACTTATTAATAGTTAAACCTTTTATTTTTAGTGTTTGGTAAACATTTTTTTGAAAGAGTTTATTGTGCAAAATAAGTTAAAAAATGAAAAAAAAGCTGAAAAATCCAACGGTTTGGAAGAGTTTATTGAAAAATAAGATGTTAAATAACATATTTGACCTTATTATTTTTATAATTTCATCATTGCCATAAAACTTAATCTAATGAAACATCCTTCATCCTAATATATTTTAGTGAAATTTTATTTTATTGTTCTATTTTTTAGTTGTAGATTTTCAAATATATTTTAGTTAATAAAATATAACAAAACATGAAAGTATAAAAAATATAGTGTATATTTTATACAAAGTTAATAGTATGTATCAATCTCACAAGGTTAATATTTGTAAATATTAAATTTAAAAAATATATTCAAAATTTTCAAAAACATTTGCTAATTTTCTTAAGGAATTTTTAATTCTTGTAAAAAATATTTTATCTGAATAATTTTATCCCATTAAAGACTAAAATATTATAAAACATACATCCGAATAATTTCTTATTTATCATTTTACCCATATCAATTATCAACTAAATTTTAATAAACACTTTTATATAAACAATTAATTAAATCAAATTTTTAAATAAATTAATCAAACCAACCATAAATTAGTTGCAAACATTCAAAAGTCATTTGTGGTTGCCAGTGTACGTGGCACATCAGTTCTTTTTCAGATTACAAAATCCAAATAACAAAATTAATAAACAATCCAAGGAGAGAGAGTAGACAAGGAGTGTTGAAACTGGAAGAGGAATGGGAGAACAAGTTAAAGAAGCGGTCAAAGATCCAAAGGCAAAGTTAGCAGCACATGACATGTGAATCTTTTTAAATATGTTTCCTTTATTATCAAAATGTTTTAATCTCCCGTACAAACCGACAAAACACTTACTCTCCCGTTGATAAGCCAGGCCTTTTCATTTTCATTTCTATTTCGTTTTAATCCCAATATATTATTCATTCTTCTTCTTTTGTTTATAAAGCTGCTTGCATACTATAATAATTACAACAAAGGTAACAAGCAAAATCTCACCCATTTATAGGGAAATTTTATACCACCTGCATTCGTTTTCTATGATGGTAACCTTTTAGTTTATATTGATAGTAAATGGTTTATACAATTTAAGTTGGATAGAGAATCATAATCAATAATTTATGGGATGATGCATACTATTCAAATGGAGACTTCAAACCCTTTAAATCTAAAAAAAATGTGATTCAGAGTAAAGATTCGAAGGAAAAAAAAAAGGGACAGCTTAGTGCTTGGTTAGTAGTATACTCCGGGACTTGAACAGCAACTGCATCCTTTATATATATATATATAAGAAACGAAAAAAACGAGAGAAAGGTAAGGTAGGAGTATGGAGTGATGGGGTGGTCTTAGCATCTCTCTCAAAAAGTGTCCCTGCATCATCATTTGTTCACATATTCTTGTCTCCTTTTCCCTTCAACTTGCAAATTATAAGTTGTGCTAACGGGCATTGAGTTTGAACTTCTAGTTTTGTGTTTTTCTTTTGACTTAAATAGTTTGATTACTCAGAATTTACACCATTAATTCATTTGATTCATTCGTAACGTCCCAATTATACAGGTCATTTCCCTTTCCCCCGTACTTGATAAGCTGAGCACATTGTCTCATCTCTTTCAATCACATATTTATTGAGCCCACGGAAAACAAGGCTTATTATGTATTTGTATCATCAAGGACAGTGGAAGTAGAAGGAAAACCTTTTTGCAGCCTTGTTTTGGCTGGGTTGCTGTCCGTTTCACGTTCGATCTCATTAGTGGAGCTTGCCTTTGACCAGATTCCTTCCGTAACTCCAGAAATTAAAATCAAAGGGAAAGTCTCCACATTAATCACACAATTCAGGGAGGGATACACCTTTCCATCCAAAAACAAACCCAATAAAACTCATTATCTGTTTCCCTTTTTGGCCTCCAATTTAAGTAATTATAACCCCCAAATAAAATCCTCAGGTAGAAACCTAGTGAGTGGAATATGGAAATGAGACTGCAATTTTGACAGCTTGGTTGGTGAGTCACTACTAGGTTTAAAACTCGGTCACCGGGAACACGACGAGAAACAAACATTGTCGACGCCCGCAATCACAATCTACTCTCCCAGGCCCCAGCATCAGATAAGAATACAAGAGAGAGGTATTCGTGGCTTCTTTTACGGGTGGTCATGTTTCTTCAAATTTTGCCTCGAAAAAAAAAAAAAGGAAATTAAAGAGAGATTAGACAGCGGCACAAAGGCAAACAAAGACCAGTGTTCGTTCTTTTCCTACTTTTCTCTCTCTTTCCCTGTTCAAATGCTTGACAATAAAAGTTTTTTTAATATTTTAGTCCAATAAATGAAAATGAAAATGAAAACCACCTTCACTCTATCTCGACCCCTTTTGTTTAGTCTGCCATGAGGAGGAAGATTTGGCCACCCAGAAACTAAACTAGATCATTACAGATCTGTAAACTGAAACAGAAAGCGAGTTTTAGAGGGGGAGAAAGCTTGGTTCTTTCTTGTTTTGTTTTAAAATGGATAAAAGCTGCCACTCTTCTGGTGTCTCTACCACCAGCACCACCGCCGGTAGCAGCGGGAGCTCCAACGTTAACAATATTGACAATCGAGATCATTACCTCAAACATCTCAACAAGCTTTCTCACAAGATCTCCAAACCCTCCACCAATGCTCCTCCTATCATCAAAAAGGCTTCCTTTGACCACACCCTAGCTGTGCCTCCACAGCAGCAACCTCAACTATCCGAGCCTCAGCCCCAGAATCCGAATCAAGGCGGTGTCCAGGCTCAACAACACCAGCCACCGGTTTACAACATCAACAAGAACGACTTCAGGGATGTCGTACAGAAGCTCACCGGTTCACCGGCTCACGAGCGGTTCTCTTCTCCTCCACCAATCCACCAACCGAAGCCACAAAGCTCTCGACTACAGAGGATCCGACCTCCTCCATTGGCGCACGTTAGCAATCGCCCTGCGCCTACCATGATTAATTGCGCTGTCCCCAACATGAACCCTCTCTGTTGCTCTCAGCCTATCCTTCCTATCAGTGGTCCCATTGGTAATAGCTTTGTTCAAAGGCCGCCGGCTGGGGCGCCTCTTTCGCCGCTCCCTCCATTTCCGACTGTGCACGCGGCTGCTGAATCGCCGGTCTCCGCCTATTTGCGATACTTCCAAAGCTCCGTGTCCTCCACTGTTGATTCCATTCCAAAGCAATTCTCGGGATTCCCACCATTGGCCCCACCCCGTTGGAACAACTTCACCGCTCCACAACAGCAACAGCAGCAGCAACCGGCGCCGCTGCCACAACAGCCACATCAACAACAACCGCCACAAGTATCATCAACAGGGATAAGCCAGTCACAGCTACCGTCATCACCACTACCATTCGGGTTCCTGAATTCTCCTCGGTCACCATATCCGTTACTTTCCCCAAGTTTGCTATTTTCTCCAAATTCGGGTCAATTAGGATTCCCGCTGTCACCAACGGTGCCAGTGCCGAGTCCAAAAGGGGGAGGCCTTTGATAAATTTTAAGTTCAGGTAAGCCTTCAAAGATGGGAAAATTGAGGCTTTAGGATTTTTTGTACATGGTTAGGTTGGTGGGGAATTTTATTCAATTACCGGTGGTTGGATGAAGAGAGAAAATTTTCTCGCCCTGGTCAGAATATAATAGCGTTTTCTTTTTCATTTACAAAGTTCAAATTATGTTCTTTTGCTTTTGTTAAAATATTGGGTTAAGAAGAAAAGTTAAATGTTAGGTATTTATTAAACATGTTAGTAATATGAATCACTTTTATCTGTAAAATTTGTTCTTGCTATATCTGTGCTGTTTATGATTTTACCTGTTAATCTTTAGCCATTTATGGATCTAAGAGTATCCTTCTTTTTGGCCAATATAACACAAGAGGTAAGCCGTTGTTTCTGTGTTTAATTGTCAGGCATGGGTTTATCATAGATTTTAAGTTGGTTTGATTATTTTTAAAAAAAAATGAATTTCAAGGATTTGTACAATTGCTCATGATCCATCATATGAAATCCTGCATGTTATGTTAAGTGGTTTATTTGATCACCTATAGGTTTTTATTTTATAACATGACATCTATCCAGTCTGGTTTTCTTAGGACGTATAGTAAAACTTAGAAACATTGTCATAAAACAACTAACAAGATCTGTAGTTGGACTTTGGTGTTGTAGCA
Organism: Hibiscus syriacus; assembly: GCF_006381635.1. NCBI lineage: Eukaryota > Viridiplantae > Streptophyta > Magnoliopsida > Malvales > Malvaceae > Hibiscus > Hibiscus syriacus. The sequence goes on along the minus strand of NW_024063519.1, from coordinate 1,866,422 downwards.
AAGATTTCTGCAGTGCCTAACATGCCCTCCTAAGAACACAGCTGGGTAGATCACAGACGGCTGCTGAAAATTACATTTTGTATAATCTAAATTCTAAAATCTGTTTTATTTTCATTTGACCAGATTGTCCAGTTACTAGTCCTGGAGCAGTGATTGCCCTGTTCCAAACTGACAGTATTTAATCTGAAAGTAATTCAGTTGGCTTATATGGTCACATTTCAAAGATGGCGCATCCGTTTTTGTAAAGAAAAAGGAGAAAACATTAACAATATGATAAAAAAAAGGTCATAGTGATGAGTCCATTAGAGCTAGGTTTTTTGGGAAATGAATATTTCCATTGTTGAGGAAGTTGTAGGAGAGGAACTAATACTGGTTTTATTGGCGTCGAGTCATAAGAATCTTCAACACGAGTTTGGACTCTTTTGGCTTGTATTCAAAGATGCATGTGACTTTTAGGGTTGATATGTAGTAAGTAGTCATGATTCCGTGAATTAATAATGGATGGCTGTACTGTTTGTAATTTTCTCTGACCCAAAGTTTGACTCAAATCACAACACTGCTTCACATGTATTTTAGAGGATAGCGATTGGCCTGTGTATGTACTATACCTTCTTCCCCCACGACCTTCTGCATCACTCGTTTAGTCTTTGGGTTTAACAAAAGAGCCTCCTCTGTATCATCTTTGACCGTATATGAGGGGGTACAAAAGTTGAGATTTGTATAGGAATATGGGATGATGATTTGGAGCAATTGGCATGGTTTCCCATGAGGCTGAAGACTTCTCTTGCTAGTGTGGGTTACATTGCTCACCTTTCAGAACCATGGGGTCGGCTATGGTTTTAACAAAGCAACCGCCTTGGTTTGATGGTATGCAGTTTCAACCGCTGTGGGAAGTTCGGGCACAGATTAACAAAACAACAATGTCGTGGATTCGGTTAGACAGCGAATAGTTTAATAAAAGCAATAATAAACACAAAAATGAAAAATGATTGGTTGTGTGGGAGTATTGGTGCGTGGTGGGTCAAGCAAATCCTCCCGATGGGATCCATCTAAATACTGTGGTATATTTGTTTTAAAATTTTGATCATCTTCATGTGTATAATTGAAAGCAAAGCAAATACATGCAAGGTAAATCCTATCCTATCCTATCCTATCCCATCCCATCCATCTGCTTTATTATATATTTTTTATATTCTAATGTTTTTAATTTTATTAAAGTTTGATGCTTCGATTTTAAAAAAATTCAATGCCTTTTAAATAAGTTTCAATTTTGAGTCTTGCTGATGAAAAAATAAAATTGAAAGAAACCCTTGTTCTCATTTAAGAATTCAGTTTGGTTGAAGTAATATATCCATGTCATTTTTAAAAATTAAAATATTATTTATATCTAATTATTTATAAAAATAATTAAAATATCAAAAAGACACATTTGATCAGACACATTTATAAATATTATTTATATCTAATTATTTATAAAAAATAATTTTTTTTATTAAAATCTCAAAAAGACACATTTGAGCGGACATATTTTATAAACATGACATTCAAATTCTGTAAAGAAATAATTGATTCGATTCATTTACAAGAAAAGGTACAATTGATGTAGTACGTCTTTATTAGATACACAACTAATCTAACACTATCGAAGATAAAAAAAATCAATAAGAAATAAATTAAATATATTTTGTCTAAAAAAATAACACCTGTAAATATTTTCTTTAATCATCTGTTAAGTATTTTTTTATTAATTTAGAGTTCTTACAAGTAGTATATCTGTTCTAATTATAATTAACTATTTAACAAATAGTATTTAAATATCTTATAATTATTGGTGATTAAACCTAAGATCTAAGGACAATAGTCATTCCTTTAACTACTGAATTTACCTAGTCTGTACATCTAATAAGTATAACTAATCAATGTAAAACTTGATAATGTAAATTTCATATTCATTAAACTTAAATATAGTCTTTTATTGTACATTTATTATGCGATTGAAGACAATGTTTACACACTTACTCTCCCATAAATACGTGTCTTTAACGCACATTCTGCACATTTATTCATTTTAAATAAATAAAATTTTCTTTTTCTAATTTAGCATTTCAATATTTTTTCCTCACCCATAAGTGAAGATATATCCTATTAAACACATTTTCTGTAAAACACGTGTTAGTAATCTGTAGCAAGTATTATTTTTGAAATAATTTATAATAATAATTTTACTGTTGCACTAAAATGCTGAAATTAGAGGTGTGTAAAAATATCAGACCTGGCTGACATGTTGACCCGTCAACCCATCAACCCAAACTTTAAAAAATCAGATAATTTTCTTAAAAATTTATCCGGCTGGGTCGGGTACCTGACCCGACATTTTTCAGATCGGGCTCGAATCACAAAATTGATTTTTTTTCGGGTACGGGATTTTTTAGAGTAAACTTCATATTTGATCACTTATATATTATCTAATTTATGTTTTGGTCACTCGATTATTATTTAGGGTAAACTACCTATTTGGTTACTTATATATTATCTAATTTATGTTTTGGTCACTCGATTATTATTTAGGGAAAACTACCTCTTTGGTCACTTATATATTATTTAATTTATGTTTTGATCACTCGATTATTATTTAGGATAAACTACCTATTTGGTTACTTATATATTATCTAATATAATTCATATATATTTTTATTTAGGGTAAACTACATTTTTGGTCACTTATATATTACCTAATTTATGTTTTGGTCACTCGATTATTTTTTTAAATTATACCTAACGTTACGTTTTAATTATGTTTTGGTTACCCATATTTAAAAAATGAACAATGATGCTAACATGACATTTTTTTAATTATGTCTGGAAGTTAGAATAACATTTTTTTAATTATGTTTGGATGTTGGACTATATAATTCGAAGTTTCGAACATTTAAATTTTTATGTGTGTTTTTAATTAATAATTTGAATAAAAAACCGGGTATCTGGGTTCCCGAAATATTAGTACCCACAAAATCAAAGTACCTGATTATCGAGTACTCGCATTATCCGGATCGAGACACGGACCGAGAAATCAATTACACGAAGATCTGCGTACCCAGATTTGCACACCTAGCTGAAATCCTAACTTGCCTGCCAATCTCTCTTTGTATTGCCTTATTATCTTGTATTGGCTCCCCCAAAACTAGAACTCCCATCTGAAAGAACAGCCGATCTCTTCCTCTTCCGGCAATGGCGGATGTTCCAACCGGAAAACCCCCTTCCCTTTCTGAGGTACCCTTTGCTCTCCCTCTGATTTCATTTTTGTGGAAAATAAATAATTTTAGTAGTTTATTTTTAATCCTTGTGGCTATTGACAATTTCAACCTATATTGCTTTTATTTTTCCTCCAATTTTGCGACTTTTGTTGGATCTTCAATTTTGGTTTCTATATTTCAGTTTAATTGGATTGAAATGAATGGATCTGACTGAAGACTGCTGATGTTTTAGAATCATTTCATTGATAAAGTTATAAAGCATTTCAGTTTTTTTGAAGTTTTTGAGATGGTGTTTTTGATATTAAACTTTGGTTCTCTATGCTCCGTATCGAATGTAATTGACGTCCGATTTTGTTGAACATCGTCATGAATGTGATCAACTTCACTTTTCTTTGGCAAGTTTTTGACTAAATAAACCCGATGAAGTTTACTCTGTTTTTCCTCTTTAAGATTCTACCAATTTTTGCTTCTCAAATGTGTTGGTTTGTTGAGGAGCTTCATACATGGTGTTCATTGAAATTTAACATTTTGAGCCAAAGCTTATTGGGTCTTTTACGTTATGTTGCGTGACCAAGCAATAACACTTGGATCAAACGAAATTTCTGACCAGAAGTTTTGGCGGCTTAAGCATCCGAAGAGGATGTTATAGTATAAAAATGGTTTGCGGTTCTATCAATTCTCATGGTACCACAGCATCGTCAATGTTGCCATTTAGGTACTACATGCAAATTGATTTATGAGCATGTTGTGTGAACAATAAGGTTTTTAATTGTTTTAGAATAATTGATTAGTGTTTCTATTATGATATCTTTTTCAAGATTGTCGGGCTTACATTTAAGTTTAGCTAGGATGTAACATTGTTTCCAATTTCTTGTATTGATAACTTCAACGAAATTCTCATGCTTGTAAAACCTTTTGTGTAGTTGAGCTGATACTAATTTCTCAAATTCTGTATTTGTGCATGTATGGTGGGTAGTTATTTGTCCTAATTATGTGTGAAACTTATTTATCTGGAATGTTTGGACATGTAGCAATATGCACTGGAGGAGAAAGAAGATAAATCATCGGATGTGGCACCAAAACTGGCCAAATTTGACTCTGGCATTGGATCAACTCGACTATTCTCAATTACAAAGTAGATCCATAGGATCTCTGACTGTCCATTAACAATTGGTCCAGAGATTTTTGTTAGGACCTAACAAGAAGACTAAAAATAGAACAACACTGGAGATTGTGACTGTGCAAGATTCAGTAACGAGATATTCGCTTTGCTCCTGCCAATTTATTTTGTGGAAAATGTATTTTCTAGCATGGGGAAAAGAGATTATGATCTGATTAATCCATTATTCTAGGCTTCTAGTCCCTGTTTAAACTATTTGAATGAGTATAATATGCTCCAGATTCTGAGGTTTGTATAAGTATATTCCGTCTTCATATGTTCAATGTTGCATTATTGGTTTATTTACCATTTGTGGACTCCTTCAGCTAACAACTACACTCCCCCCCCCCCTCAGATAGACTGATGGAACGAGCAAAGGGAGAATGGTACATTTCCAGGTCCTCTGTAGATGGTACCCAATGGCTATCAGAAAAACCTTGTTGTGGCTTTTCTTCTGTAGTATCAACTGCTCAGCACAGATGGATTTCTTGGTTGAAGACATAATTTTTTTCTAGGAATGTCCCATCTAAAAAGGATGAGTTAAAAGAAAATTTGGTGTGTATCCTAGCTAGCCTAGATCAACGGATGATACAATTGTGTTGCTCATAAAAGGAATTTACCGCAGACGTTTCCCCATGCTGGAATCCTGTTCTATTTCATTTATTTTACTGGTGCGGCTATCCTCAGTTTCAGGTTATTGGGTTTAAACCATACTAATATAAAGAATTTAAACTGGGATTTTGATGGCTTAGATTTGATCTATCCTCCAATGGTTATGAACTCTTCACTGCTTTCGCTCTGGTTCAAAACCTGTTCCCTGTGTCCTTGGTGCGATCACACCAACCTTTCAGCCTTAGACCTTGGCCAAAACTTCTTTAAGGATGCAATCTGACTATACACAAGGATTGTATTAGCTACAATATCTGGAAATCATAAGCAGCATAAAGAGTTGGGTATTCATTTGAACAACTATTGCTTTCTTTAAATTTATTTTTCCCAAAGAAAAGAAAAGAAAAAGAAGATATTAAAATTATCTCCCTAGAGTCGGTCTTCCACGTACCGGTTATTCGAGAGGTGGAACTGTTGTCTATATAATAGTAGCTTAACAGCAGGGCGGCATCGATTAACTAGTCGATGAGCAACTTTTCTGGAGTCTCGAACAGTGCCCGTGATGCAGATCTAACCAAGGGAGAGTTGAAGATAAAACAAGATACAAAGATGTAGCTGAAGGAAATCAAGAGTAATACAGAAGATTTAGAGGAGGACAAAGAACAGCACAAGTTTCATGTATTCCGTCGTTCCATTTTCAATTTGTCACGATACCCAGACCCTAGTTACAATTGGGGGGGGGGGGGTCTTTCAACAGTAAAACGGAGTAGTTTCATTAAGTGCTAGAAACGGTACGTATCAAGCCCGCAGGTTCAGTTCATTGTTAACCAAACAAATATGGAACAAGCAAAGACCTGGGAACAATGCTCTTCTCCAAGCATCGTGGTTTTCAGAACTGGACCGGTTATCGAACCGGCCATGCTACTGGTTCAACCGATCGAAAGAATCGGACGACGTCATAATTATTTAAAAAATTAAATAAAAATATCAAAAATATTTAATAAAAAATAATTTTTTATATCACAAGTCATATTCAAAGCAAGTCATAATATATATAAATTAAAAACCATAAAATCAAATGAAACAAAATGATTAAAATTAACTACAACATAATATTTAAGGTAAAACATATTAAATAATAAATATAATTATATAACTATAATTAAAAAATAAATTTGGGGCTAAAAAATCATAACAAAATGATATTGTTTGGTTTAATTTTTTTTTTAAAAAACAATCCCACATAGCTAAGAAACATAGAAGAGCATCCCAAAAGTCTAAAGAATAAAAATATGAGAACAAAACAATCCCACATTGCTAAGAAACATAGAAGAGCATCACAACTAACTTCTATAAATAATATAGGTAATTTGACATTCAAAATCATGGAGCCTTTTGATGAGCATTGAGTGAACTATTCTTTCAGTTCAATCAAGCTCGAATTTTAGGTTTCAATTGAGCTTCTAATTTTTTTTAGTTAAAGCCTTTTTGAGTTCAAGTTTCAATATTATATTTCGAGTTCAAGTTGAACTTGATAATTTTTAACTTATGAGTTTGAGTGGAGTTGAGCTTTCTTTTAAAAAACGACGTTTGGTTTAATTTAAAAAAAAACAAAATTTTGATTTTTTTTCGATTTTTAGCCGGTCCGATTCGAACGGTTCAGCGATTCTAGCCGGTTCAATAATAACAGTTCAACCGATTTAGATTGAACCGAACTAAACAACGATTTCTGATTAAACTGGTTAAACTGACCGATCCAATCCGATTTTCAAAACAGAGCCAAGCATTGATTCGAAACACGGGGGCGACTAACAATGACCAGAGACTTGAATCCCATGTCCTTGGCGAGAAAAACTATTATTTTCACTATTTTCTCCTCTGACAATGTCATAAAGAAAGGAACCGCATTTCTTATAAACGTGTAGTTTTCTACCCATACGGATTTACTCAAAAAATTCAACAGAAAAGACAAAAGCGTGCATCCTCACGGGATTGAACCCTAATTCCTTCACTTCCTCCTCGGTTTCCTTAACATCGTCCAAGGATGTTGTAGACAGTGAATGTACAATGTTGGATTCAGGCACTCCATAATTGGCACAACTACTGGAATCTGAATTTTTTTTGTATTAATTGATATTTTAATGAAGTTACTCAGTTTAAAATTTTATTGTATCTACACCTGAAATTTGAATTTATTTATATTAGTTGTTTATTTTATTAAAAATATCCACTTTAAAATGTTATTTGTGTTTGTCTCATATGATTTTTTTTATTAATATATATACTCATCCTAAAAATTATTTTTGAATCTTCCACTAAACACAACTGTATATCAATATTGGATATGTGATCTTCATAAGTTATAACCCGTGAGAAGTGTGTTTCTCAAACGGCAGTATATCTAAGGGTGTCTCCTGGATCAACGAGGAGATACACTCGTTTCCTTTTCGTCCAACCTGTCGGCTTTTTTTACTTTCTCTTGGTCGCGCTGATGACACGATGCCGTTTTGCGCCGCTAACTGAAAAGTAGAATTGTGCAATTGATCACTGTTTACAAGGATGCATTCTCGCGAGACAGCTGAACACGTGTTTAGATTTGACTGGTTGAGTTTTCTTTCTTTTAGCACAAATAATGAAGATAACTTTTACCGAGAAAAAAAATTAATACAAAAATAAATATCTAAATTATATTCTTTAAATAAATGTTTAAATTATTTTTTATTCATATCAATGTTTAATATTTTTTTTGTTATCATTTTAAGTATTCAGATGTTAATCATTATTAAAAAATCTCATTAAATGATACGTTTTATATTTTAATATTTTTAAAAATTTTATTTTTTAAAATATTTTTTAAATTTAAAAAAAAACCTTATGCAATTCTAACCTCCCTACCCCGCTCGCACCCCCTCCTCTTGGTCGGTGCTCTCCCCATCATTCCCTTCTCATGTGCTGTCCCATTATCCCCCTGCTTCAATTAATTATATATTGGGTTGAATTTAATAATAAATTTGAAATTATGATTAGAGATTTGAGTATTAAGTTTAAAGATTTATGTTTAAAAATTTATAAATATAAGAGATTTGGTGTTCAATTGATTGCGAAAGTAAAGGGGTTTTGTTTGTGGTGGTTGGTCAATCACATATCTTTAAATGTTTGGCCGATTTAAAATGTTGATGGTGGCTAGTAGAGGCGAATTAAAATTATGATTTTAAATTTTTTGCCTTTTTTTTAAAATTTGAAAAGTTTTAAATTTTTTCCCTAATTTTTTTTACATTTTATCAAAATTATCAAAATATGCTATGTTCTACTTAACAAGATTTTTTAAAGACGATTAATATCCAAATACTTAAAATGATAAAAAAAAAAAATCTCATTCACTGGAACGAATAAAAAAATTAATGTAAAAATTCAAAAAAAAAATATAAAGAAACTCGTTTTCGTATTAAGCTAAGAAAAAAAAATCGGCCGTCTCATTTTATAGAAGCTTGAGGACCGAGACTAAAGGAATGGCGTTACAATGTCGTTTAAGCGGGGCGACAATCCAATCCCTAAAAATGGCGACGACTCCAATCTCATCTTCGTCCTCACGCTTTATCTTCCGATCACCTCCACAAACCCTAAACCTCGCTTTGTTTTCCCGCCACACCCCTCCTAAAGCACCTCCCTTTTCTATTCTTATTAGAGCCCTTTCAGCACAGGCCGTGGCTGCTGCTCCGGTGGCAGAAATCTCTGATAATAAATGTATTTACATTACAATTATGATTTTTAAATGTTACTACTGTTGATATTTTCTTATTTTTCTTTGTAGTTGTAAAGCCGCAATGAAAGGCGGCGATAGATTTCAAGTGGATAAGGGATAATAAGGAAACGGTTGCTAATAATATTAAGAATAGGAATTCAAATGCAAATGCAAATTTGGAGCTTGTGCTTGAACTTTATGATAAGATGTTGAATATCCAAAAGGTTATTTCCTTTTTCGTTTTCTGATTCACGAATATTCAAAATTAGTCCTATAAATTGAAAGGGATGATACTTATTTTAAATTCAAATCAGTTAGTTAATTGGCAGTGACAGATTGCACGAAGTTGAGCGGCTTCGAGGGGAAAGGAATACTGTTGAGAACAAGATGAAAGGCAAATTGGAACCTTCTGAACGTCAAAAGCTCGTTGAAGAAGGTATTTGCTCAAATGTTTTGCTGTTATTTGCTGTCATTTTTGCGGTCTCATTGCCTTTTTCTTCTATGTTGGTTTTCTTTTTCTTTTGTGGTTTTGAGAGTCAGGAAAGAAGCTGAAGGAAGCACTTACGACTTTGGAAGAAGACCTTATCAATTTAAGAGATGTGCTTCAGCTTGAAGCGCAATGTATACCAAATATGACTCACCCGGATGTTCCAATTGGAGGGGAAGATAGTTCAAAGTTGACGAATATGGTATATATTGATTTGATCGTTTTCTTGTGTTTTTAGTCATTATATGTTATTTTTCTAGTGTTTGCATAAAACTTTGATGTTCAGCTAGTGTTATTCTAGGTTGGAAGCCCCCTTAGCTTCGACTTCCCTGTCAAGGATCACCTTCAAATTGGAAAGGAACTGGATCTCTTTGATTTTGCTGCTGCTGCTGAGGTATTCCTGTTTGGTCCAGGAAATTAAAGCATCTCTAATTTGTTTGTGTTTTATCAAGGATTTTAGTGGGTGATTTAAGTTACATTTGGTTGTTTAACTGTGTTCTTTAGTTGATTCATTACCTTCCAGTAATTCAGCCCATGTGATACTTGTGCAGTTTGTGACTGCACTATTAGCAAGTAAATAATCTTGATACTTAACTGAGTTGCCTCTTGAAATTTGTGTCTCGCATTGAAATAATAAATATAATGTGTTTTTGTTATATTAAACTGTGCAACTCATATGGAACCTTGTTATGTTAAAAAGTTTTTGTTACTTTTTATCAAATGGAATCATATATTGAGTTGCATGCTTGAAGCATCTTTGATTTTCAAATGACGAAGGTACTAAGTTTTACTTATACTTCTTGTTGCATAAGGTAGGTGGTTCAAAATTTTATTACCTCAAGAATGAAGCAGCGATGCTGGAAATGGCCCTTGTCAACTGGACACTGACAGAAGTCATGAAAAATGGCTTTACACCACTAACAACACCTGAAATTGTCAGGTCATCTGTTGTTGAAAAATGTGGCTTCCAGCATGTGGAGAAAATACGCAGGTTTGCATTATTTTGGATGTAGTCCCTTTTCCAGAAAAACAAGTGGTGCTTGCTGTATCAAACATCAAGTGCCTACCATTTTTGCACAAATCACCATCAAAGTTGATGACAGACATAATGAACCACTTTGATCATGAACTGGACAAATTGCTATGATTCAGCTTGAATTGGGGGCTACTAAATTTTTTATTGAACTTTTTGAATCTTCCCATTCATATGTTCTGATAGTAGAATACTTGATTTCTCCAAAGTAACTTTTTCAAAATTGTGAATTTCACGTTAATTTAGTTAGTATTTCACAGCAGTTTCTTGATACTTATTTCAAATGCTAAACAGGTTTATTCCATTGAGGATAGTGACCAGTGCCTAATTGGCACTGCAGAGATTCCTTTAGGGGGGATTCATATGGACTCTATTGTTTCGGAGTCCTCTTTACCATTAAAATATGTGGCATTTTCTCATTGTTTTCGTACTGAGGCTGGTGCTGCTGGTACAGCAACGAAGTGATTAGCTATCTTGTGTTCCATTTTTATTTTACCATCTCTGACTATAGTCCCTGTATTTGACAAATGGTGAAGAAATGTTTTCCAGGGGTCTTTATGGGGTACGCCAATTCAGCAAGGTGGAAATGTTTATTTTGTGCAAACAAGATGACCTCTTTTCATCTCTAGGATTGCATTATAAGTATGGATTCTCATGAGCCTTTTACCAACTCTACTGGTTTTGTTCTGCCATTTGTGACACTATTTTGCTTTCTGGCAGAACTTTGGTTATGGCCACGGGGGACCTGGGTGCTCCTGCTTATCGTAAATTTGATGTAGAGGCGTGGATGCCAGGTTTAGGACGCTATGGCGAGGTATTAAATTTAAAATAACCTTTTGCTTCCCTATGACAAGTTAAATTTCCATGTTGATTTCTTTCGCTGATGCTATCCCTTGAAATATGAAACAATTCTGTTTGCCGAGTATTTTGAAATATCTTTGAATCTTTTGGGATAGGAAATACCTTTTTAATCTTAGGTATAAATGTAACGCATTTCTACAAACAGATATCAAGTGCTTCGAATTGCACCGACTATCAAAGCCGCAGACTTGGCATTAGTTATCGTCCATCGGAATCACCCACAACAACTTCCAAAAAGGGTAAAACAAACTAGGCTGCACCCAAATTTGTTCATACATTAAATGCAACAGCATGTGCAGTTCCGAGGATGCTTGTATGTTTGCTGGAGAATTTTCAGCAAGAAGATGGGTCGGTTATTATTCCAGATCCATTAAGGCCATTCATGGGTGGAATTGAAGCTATATATCCTAAATCTAGATAAGGAAGAAGACAAGGAGGAAGACATAGAAAAAGCAAGTTTCCTTCTTTCTTAAGAATTGGGGAGCGATTGATATTTTTGAGATATTTTTCTTTTTAGAAATTATTGCCTTTTGATGTATACAGAGTGCAATAACATTAGTTACTGACAGTTCTGGTTTGAACGTTAGTACACCTAATTGCTTAATGAGTTTGTTGAGACTGCGGATTTAACAAACCGGCTTTACTACATGCCACATGGGTGCTTTAGCCATTGAAGCATTCGTTTTCAAAATCAGGAACAACATAGTTTGGCAACTTCTCCTGCATCACAACATATTTTCCAGTTAAAGCCCAAACAAAAACACAGATAAATTAACAACTCAAGCAGGTAAATCTCAATGTTTCATGAGACACTGGATCTGGAAAGTTCGTGCGGAACTTGTATTTGGCAGTTTCCATCACATGGTTGTTGAGACGGTATTTTCAAGGGCGAAAACAAGTGTCGTTATTTTTTAAATCCCGTCTCGAAAAAATAAGTTTTTCTTATGATATAAGATAAAACACAAATTTGAAGAGTCACCACCAATCATTTATCGAGGTATGATTGATCACCAAAAATACTATGTTATTTTAATAAAATTTTTAAAAATATTATTAAAATAACACAAAAAGGGTCTGCTTACTAGAAAATGTGTTCGGGAGTCGATTACGTGTGGGGAATGATTAACACTCTCACAACGCCTAAAATTGATACATTTATTTATTAATTAATGTCTTTGCAGTAAAATTTATAAATTTGAATTTAATTTAATTTTTTATCCCATAAAAAACAATAAGGATATTATTTTATATCAATAAATTATTTAAAAATATATTCCTAATCAATTAAAAAAATATTTTAGAATTTATTGTATAAAATAATATAACCTGATTACGTATAATAATTTTAATGAATTAATCAAGAAAATATAAAAATTAAAGTTACTATTATAAGTACTTTATATTTTAAATAATCCTACAATCTTATCTAAAAAATTAAAATTATTAGACTAAATTATAAAATATAAAAATTAGAGGTTCATTTGAAATACGATAATAGTCAAAATATTACTAAAATTAAAATATTAAAGATTAGGGATTAAAATAAAAATTATCAAAATTTAGGAATTAAATTTAATATTTACCCTAAATATATATGTGCATGATTAAGTGACTAAAAATAAATAAAATAAAATTATAGATTCGAATTAAAATGCATAAAATATGATTTCAATGACTAATATAGAAATTTATAAAATCTCAAGGATTGCAGACATAGTTTACCCGTGACTTAAATTACATAAATACCCCTTCCTCAAAACGACGTTGTTTGGAGAGGGGTATTTTTATACCCAAATTCTCTCTAAAAATCTCTCATCGGAGAGAGTCCGGTCACCGACTGGCAGCCTCCTGCCGCCGTCAACAACCACTGTCGGCCATCACCCACGATGGCCGAAATTTACAAACTTACCCCAAAATGCCCCTCTTTTCCACCTAAACTCAAATCTAACCTTTTTAGTCCTAAAAACCCCTCAAAATTAGTAGATCTAAGCAATAACCGAAAGTTTTACCTCGGTTTACACAAAGGTTTCCGGAGGCATTTGGTCTCTTTGAGGGTAAGCTGCTTATTCTCCTCTTCTTTCTCGTTGTTTCTCAGTTGGTGTGTTGGTTGTATATTTCTTCCTTGTTGGTTCGATCTCCATGTTGGTGTCCTCCTCCTTGCTCTCCCTATCTTTGCAGGATTTCAAGGCTTTTTATAGTCCTCGATGAGCTATTATTATACTGAACCCTTCAGTGAGTCACCGGATCTACGATGGTGACTCACCGTAGCTTCGATGAGTTGTGCAGTCCTCTTTGCGTCTTTGGAGCCTTCGGTGGCGTGACAGAACTTAGTTGGGGAACATAACGGCGGAGGAGTTGGATGTAGGCGGCAGAGCAGTTGGATATAGGTAGCGTAGCAGTTGGAGGCAGCACCAAAGTCTCTCTAGGGTTGGTGAACCCTAGGATTTCTGCTGGATTCATTCTGGGCCGTTGGATCTCTCCAGATCCAATGGCTGAGCTTGTTGGTTGCTGAAGAATTGGGTTCTTTGGGTCGGATCTGGTCTTGTTGGGCCTTCGATTTATTTGGGCATGCTGGGTTATTTGGGCTTGGATCATTTTTGGGCCTGACTAGGGTTGAACTTGTAAACGGGCCTCCGGGTCCTGATTTGTAAATATCTACTATAATAAAATTTATTATCTATTAATAATATTTATAATAATAATACAATAATAATATATAAATAATAATATAAATAATAACATGATGAAAATGACTTTCAACAGTTGTCCATCTTTGTTCATTTTTGTTTTAACAAGAATAGAATAAAGACAAAAGACAAAGAATTTTCGTCCAGTTGATTTTATGCTTTGATGAGAGATCCGCTTTATTCAAGGGAAATCAAACTAGTGTATGACATTGTTCCTTCGTGATGAGGATGTCTAGCCATCTTTAAAGATATTTGAGATAACTCGGTTCCTTCGTGATGAGGACATCTGTCTATCTAAGGATGATGCTGCTCCTTTATGATGAGGAATTTTGATCAATGGATGATATTGTTCCTTCGTGATGAGAACGTCTAGCCATCTTTAAAGATATTTGAGATAATACAGTTCATTCGTGATGAGGACATCTGGTTATCTAAGGATGATGATGCTTCTTCGTGATGAGGATTTCTGATCGGTGGATGACATTGTTCATTCATGATGAGGACGCCTGACCATCTTAAAAGATATTTGAGATAACACGGATCCTTCGTGATGAGGACATCTGGTTATCTAAGGATGATGCTACTTCTTCGTGATGAGGAGTTCTGATCGGTGGATGACATTGTTCCTTCGTAATGAGGAAATCTGACCATCTTTAAAGATATTTGAGATAACACGGTTCCTTCGTGATGAGGACGTCTGGTTATCTAAGGATGATGTTGCTCCTTCGTGATGAGGAGTTATGATCAATGGATGACATTGTTCCTTCGTGATGCGAATGTCTGGCCATCTTTAAAGATATTTGAGATAACTCGGTTCCTTCGTGATGAGGACGTCTGGTTATCTAAGGATGATGTTTCCTAAAATATCAACAAATGATGCATTTATGAATATCATGATCCTATTTATGCCTAAAATGTTTACAATGATGCAATTTTAGTTCATTTTCTTTTTCGAATAAGGACCCTTTCTCATTGGCCATCTTCTGACTCATTTCATTTTGGGTACATCAAACAAGGACGATTTACTTCAACTGAATATCTTGATCTCATCTTTAATCAGATATAGTCTTTTCTTTCTTCTTGAACCTCGCTAGTACCAATGATCAACTATTCCATATGTGACAAATATTTTGGATCATCTTCATACGATTGAAACTTTCTAGGTACTTCAAATTTTATTTTCCATGTATCAATGTCATTATACAATCTTGAAAGTTGAAATCATTATCAATTTCAGAAAACCTGCATTTAAAAAAACTTTTTGTACAATAATACACCATAATTTTATGTACTTCAAGTTAAACTACATATTTTAAATTTTCAAAGTAAAATGCTTGCAAAAATGAGAGTTAACAAGAAAAGTCTCTTTTTATTTATACAAATTTAAAGAGTTTTTAAATAATTACATGGCAAACTTTTATTGAAAAATGTACAAGAAAAAGTAGTAGGCATCTTCACATATCAATAGCATAAATACTTCTGAACTGGCACGCCGCAAAGTGATTCAAGTGTAGCTTCTGTCAAAAGGATTTCGAGAATAGTGATAATACCTAAGGATGTAAAATATCTTCTTGACTATCAAATCTCCAGATGTTATGCATCCTTAACAAAGAATAAACAATTTCAAACATGAATCTTGAATTATAACACTCAAGTCGCCCTTTACTGGTTTTCAACTTAAGAACTCATTTGGTTTCAAGATATCATTTTCGGATTTTCATCTTGAACCCTCTTTTTTTCAATTAAGCAAAATACTTTTTAACCACATCGGAATTCACTGGGTAGGGTAATTCTAGCCCGTCCATCTCAGTGAGAACTAGAACTCCTCCAGAAAAGGTTTTCTTTACAATATAAGGTCTTTCCCAATTTGGCATCCATTTTCCTCAGGAATCCTTTTGAATATGTAAGATCTTTCTAAGTACGAGATCTCCTTCCTAAAATTCTCGGAGGCGAACTTTCTTATCATTTACTCGTATCATCCGCTTTTGGTACATCTGACCATGAAAAATAACTTTCAGTCTCTTTTCTTCAATCAAATTTAACTGGTCGTATCTGGCTTGTACCCATTCTGCTTCATTTAGTTTTACCTCTGATAAAACTCGAAGTGAAGGAATTTCTACCTTAATAAGTAGTACAACTTTCATTCCATAGGCTAACAAAAATGGAGTTGTCCCAGTCGATGTTCGTACTAACGTTCTATAAGCCAACAAAGCAAATGATAGTTTCTCATGCCCATCTTTATAAGTTTCAGTCATCTTCTCTATAAGCCTCTTGATATTCTTATTAGCTGCCTCAACTCCTCCATTCATCTTTGGGCGATAGGTAGTGGAATTATGATGCTTTTTTTAATTGCTCACAAACTGATTTCATCATCTTGTTGTTTAAATTCAAAGCATTGTTAGAAATAATCCTTTCTGGTAGACCATATCGACAAATGATTTCCTTTTTCAAGAATTTACAGACTGTAGTATAAGTGATGTTTGTATAAGAATTTGCTTTTACCCATTTGGTAAAATAGTATATTGTTACCAAAATGAAGCGATGACAATTTGAAGCTTTTGGGAAAATTTGTCCAATAACATCTATGCCCCACATAGAAAATGGCCACGGAGCTGTCATCACATGCAATGGATGAGGAGGGGTATGCATTTTGTCTCCATAAATTTGACATTTATGACATTTTCGGGCATAATTGATACAATCAGTTTCCATAGTTGACCAATAGTACCCAAATCTCATAATTTGTCTAGCCATTGTATGCCCATTAGCATGGGTACCACATACTCCTTCTTGCACCTCTTCGAGAATTATTTTGGCCTCTTTGGTGTCCACGCATCTCAATAGGACTTGATCCAAGCTTTTTCTGTATAGTATTTCACCATCGAGTACATACCCTGATGTCATTCTTCTGATAGTTGTTTTATCATTCTCGGTTGCCTGTTCAGGATAATTATGATATCTGATGTATTGCAAAATATCATAGTACCAGGGGTTCTCATATTCTTTTTCTTCAATGTTAAAACAATGGCATGGGTACTCATAAGCCTGCATTTCAATAGGCATCATGCTCGAATGCTCATCTACCTTGAATGCGGCTGCCAAAGTGGCCAAGGCATCTGCCATCTGGTTATCTTCTCTAGGGAGGTAATTGAATGTTACTTCTTTAAATTCTTCGATAAGTTCCACAAATCAATTTACGATATTCTACAAGCTTGGGATCTTTTGTCTCTCATTCCCCCCTGTTTTGGTAAATTACCAGGGTTGAATCCCCATATACCTTAAGCATTTTTATCTTACATTCAATGGCAGCTTTAAGACCCATAGCACATGCCTCATATTCAGCCATATTGTTTATGCAATCAAAATTAAGTCGGCTAATAAAAGGATAATGTCCTCTATTTGGTGAAACCAAGATTGCCCCAATTCCATGCCCTAAAGCATTCGAAGCACCATCAAAATTCAACTTCCAATATTCATTAGTGGATGTAGTTGATTCTTCCACTGAGATTGCCATTAAATCTTCATCTGGGAAATAAAAACTAATTG
The DNA here is from genome assembly GCF_006381635.1 of Hibiscus syriacus. Lineage (NCBI taxonomy): Eukaryota > Viridiplantae > Streptophyta > Magnoliopsida > Malvales > Malvaceae > Hibiscus > Hibiscus syriacus. The sequence goes on along the minus strand of NW_024063519.1, from coordinate 1,849,044 downwards.
ACTCATATTCTTAAGTAGCTCTACTTGCAATAAATTCAGCTATGACACTTCCTTTTACTGCTTTTTGACTTACATACTGGATATCAAATTCTGACAACAAGATCTACCAATGAGCTAACCTTCCAGATAATGCAGGTATATTCATCATATACTTCAAAGGATCAAATCTGGATATGAGCCATGTGGTGTGATATAACATATACCGCCTAAACATTCGAGTGGCCCATACCAAAACACAACACAATTTTTCAGTTGGTGAGTATCTGGTTTCATAATCAGTGAACTTCTTACTGAGATAATAAATTACTCTCTTTTTTTTCTCAGTTTGATCATGTTGTCCTAATACACACACCATTGAATTTTCCCAAATTGATAAATAGAGAATTAAGGGTTTGCCTAGAATAGGTGGTACTAAGATTGGGGTATTTGACAAATATCTCTTAACTGCTTCAAAAGCTTCATGACAATCTTCACTTCATGCCCCAGAATTATTCTTGCGAAAGAGACGAAAAATGGGATCACATTTCTTAGTTAACTGTGAGATGAATCGAGCTATATAATTCAATCTTCCCAAGAATCCTCGAACCTCTTTTTATATTTGTGGGGGTGACAAATCTTGAATAGCTTTGACTTTATCTGGATCTATTTCAATTCTTTTCTTGCTCACGACAAACCCCAAAAGCTTTCCAGATGTCACCCCAAATGTACACTTATTTGGGTTAAGCTTCAACTGGTATTTCCTTAATCTTTGGAAAAACTTTCTCAAATTCTTGATATGTTCATCCTCTGACTTGGATTTGACAATCATATCATCGACATAAACTTCTATTTCTTTATGCATCATGTCATGAAATAATGTTACCATAGCCCTTTGATATGTTGCTCCTGCATTCTTCAGCCCAAATGGCATTACTTTATAGCAAAATGTTCCCCATATGGTGACAAATGTTTTTTTCCCATATCATCAGGGTACATTTTAATTTGATTGTAACCGGAGAAACCATCTATGAATGAGAACAAAGAATTTTTAGCAGTGTTATCCATCAATATGTCTATGTGTGGAAAAAGAAAATTATCCTTCAGACTAGCTCTATTGAGATCTCGGTAGTCAATACATATACGAACTTTACCATCTTTCTTTGGTACAGGGACAATATTTGCCACCCACTCAGGGTACTTGGCCACTTTAAGAAACCCAACATCAAATTGCTTTTTTACTTATTCCTTAATTTTTAGCATCATTTCGGGTTTCATTCTTCTCAGCTTTTATTGAACAGGCTTATATTCTGGTTTTATTGGTAACTTGTGTACTACCATCTCTGTATCCAAACCTGACATGTCTTCATATGACCAAGCAAATAAATCATTGTATTCCCGAAGCAAATTAATCAAACTCTGTCATGCTTTATCAGATAAAGTAGTACCAATTTTCACGTTTTTATTATCCTCATCTGATCCCAAATTCAAGATTTCAGTATGTTCTTCATGAGGCAGAATTTGCTTATCCTTTTTTTCCACTATTTTTAACAGCTCGGAAGGTAAGTCACATATCTCATCATTATCACAACCCTCAACTTCCCCTTGACACATGGGCTGCTCAAAATCAAATTCTGTGTCAGTGTCATCAATATCCATGTTATTGATATGTGAGTTCCTGAAAGGAAAATGAACAAGAGTATATATACATATAATCATAAGAATGTATAGAAAATATTTGCCATGTGAAATTAACTGGAATGCATCTTTTATTGAAAAAGAAAAACACATAGTTTAACCCTTTACAAAAAAATCAACTATTGCCCCAGGGTATAAGCAATAGAGGAAGTTCTAGTGTATTACTCTGAAAAAGACTTAAAAACTATAGGTAATTCCTCCATAGTCCAATTATTCAATTTAAAGTCTGGTGGTGAGGGGTAAATGCCCATAGTTATCTTTTCTTCAGATTCATCATTTGATATGACATTGATGCTTAACTCTTTCAAAGCATCCCCAACTATTAGCCCTTCGTTTTGCTGATATTCTCGGAACATATGTCCTCTAGACACAAAAGTATTACTCAACAGAGGAAAAGTCATTGGTTTCCAGCTAAGATATTCTCCAGCTAACTTTGCCTTCCTCATTTCCTGATTCTTCCTAATGCTTCTCTGTTTTCCCTTACAGTCGGCTGATATCCCAAACCGAATCGATCTTTCTTAGTGATGGGAATAACTGGATTAATTGGTCCCTGCAAGTGACTTCCTAACCCTTTTTCGGCTTTTGCTCCTTTCCCCAGGGTTAATTTAAGCTCCATCTTAGTGCAATTTGAAAGTCTAGACTTGGGCATCCTTTGGCCTTCAGCCACAAATGTGGCTTTAACAAACTTCAACGATCTAAAAGAGTATTCAATAGTTTTTTCATCCAATTCAATATATGGAGCAATGATAGAGACATAAGCAATGATATCTTCTTCAACATTAAGACATATCAACCTTCCATCTATCACAAATTTTAATTTTTGGTGAAGTGTAGATGGAACTACCCCTGCCTGGTGAATCTAAGTCCTCCCCAATAAGCAATTGTAAGTGGGTATAATATCCATCACAAGGAATTCCACTTCATATGTATATGGGCCAATAGTTAAATGAATGTCAATCTTTCATAATATTTCCCTTTTGGTTCCATCAAAAGCTCGAACAATGCTCTTACTATTTCTCATGAGTGTGTTATCGACTGGTAGTTTCTTCAAAGTCACTAATGGTATTACATTTAAAGCTGAGCCATTATTAACTAACACTCGAGATAGAATATGTCCTTTTTACTTAATCGTGATATGCAAGGCTTTAGGAATACCATTCATCCTAGAGGACATTTCATCTTCAGAAAAAGAAATGAAATTGTCAGCCTGTATGTTTGCGACCAACCTATCCAGCTTATTTACCAATAATTCTTTTGGTACAAAAGTCTAATTTAACACTTTCAATAAGGCATTCTGATGTGCCTCAGAGCTTAATAAAAGTACCAAGACTGATATACGAGCAGGCAACTTATGCAACTGTTCAATAATACTGTATTCACTATGTTTGAGAAATTTCAGAAATTCTACAACTTCATTCTCAGTTACTGACTCGTTGATGACATGTTCATCTTCTCTCAACTGCAGGTCAACCTTTTTCCCTTTGTTAACGGTAGCTTGATTCTCAAGATCTTTGGAATAAAATCTTCCGCTTCGAGTAAAATGTCAAACCTCATCTACTTCATCCTTTTCTTTTACTCTATCATCCATCTTACAACCATATTTCCATGGCACTTGTTTGTCATCTTTATATAGGAACAGAGATGGAGGTATTATACCACTTTGGAGTTATTTTCTTTGATGCGCGAATCATTGGTGTAATAATTAGAGGAAAATCAGAATTGTAGATCCCTCTAGGCGATCCCTCAAAGGTGCAAATATCCATTTCCTCTTCTTCTGGTACTTCCTTGAAGAACTCCATTTCTTTTTCATCCATCAACTTTTGTACCAAATCTTAGAAATCTGGACAATGTTGTATAACGTGTCCTTCACATTGGTGGTAATGACATGTATTTTCACTATTGAATTTTTCAACTGGAAAACTAGGCATCAACAGACCAACATTGATCATTTGACTCCACACCCAACACATGGGTGATTCCACCTCACTGACTTCCATTATAGTTTTCTTTCTTTTTTCTTCACTGACAACATTGATTCCCATACCTGCGTGGTTTGACAATGGATTTTGGGCCACATTAGGCTGCTTATTGTCACCAAAATTGATGACATTCCTGTTTTTAAGACTTTGAACAAGTTTCTTAAATGACATGTAGTTTTCAATAGAGTGTTCATGAGCTCCTGCATGATATTCACATTGTAAGCTAGCATCGTACCATTTAGGGTATAGAGGTTGTACAGGTGATATATGATAAGGTGACACCATATGTTTATCATACAAGATATGAAACAATTCCTTGTAGGTCATAGGAATTGGATCAAACTGGGGCTTCTCTCTTTCTTGCCTCTCTCTTATCCCTTGTCTGGCAGGGCTTTGTATAGATGATCTTGTATCCTGAGGTCGAGACACCGTGATGTTATTGGATTCGTATTTTCTCACGTTATTTAAGTCACTCTCTTTCTTTTTCATTAGTAGTTTCTTGCTAGATTCACCACTAACAAGTTTCCCACTCTTAACTGCCATTTCAATCATCTCACCAGCTGTGACTATGTCATCAAAGCTCTTGAAGGAATTCCCTATGAGGCAAGTAAAGAAATGAGCTCTTAAAGTATTCACAAAGAGCACAATTGTCTCATCTTCTTCAATGGGTGGATGTACTTGTACAACTATGTCCCTCCATCTCTAGGCATACTGTCTGAAGTTCTCATTGGATTTCTTTTCCATACTCTGCATCACCAATCGATTGGGCCTTATATCTTTTACATGCTTATATTATTCAAGAAAAGATTTTGCCAAATCTTTCCAATATTTAATATAAGCTTTACTTAATTGGTTGTACCATCGAATAGCCGAACCTGTTAAGTTTTCTTGAAAACAATGAATCAACAGTTTGTCATCCCCTATATAACTATCATTTTTCTATAAAACATTGTGATATGAGCAGAGGGGCATTTCGTACCATCAATTTTTTCAAAATCAGAAATCTTGAACTTAGGCGGTAACACCAAATCAGACGCCAAACTTAATTCTTTAGCCTCAATTCCATACATGCTAGGGTCCTCATTCATAGTCCTAATTTCCTCTGCTAACTGTTTCCATTTTTCATCATCTTGTTTGGTTTGTTCTTTTTACTCTCTTCATCAAGATCAGGAACATCTTCAGTTTGTTGTTGGTTTATAGAGACTCTAGGTAAGTTTATGTTTACTCTTCCTGACTAAGTAGTCATTCCTTGCTGGGTCTTAACATGAGGTGGTGTAAAGCTTGGAGGATACAAAGGTTCCTCAATAACTTTAGCTTTTTGACGATCTGCTCGTGGTGTAAAACCCAGAGGGTACAAAGGTTCTTCAGTAGTAGCAACAGTTGGAGTATTTTCTTGATCCATAGTTCTTCCTTGTAACGTACTTTCAAATTTCTTTATCATATCATTTTGGGCTTTCATCATTTGTTCATGCATTTCTTCTTGAACTTTCTTGCATTTCCAGCTGAATCCTTTCGAGTTAATCTATCTTATCATCATTACTTTTTTCCAAGTATGATATAGATGCTTGTAGGTGTCCAGTATTCTTCGAAAGAAAAAAAAACTTTTTTTGTTAATTTTAAGTTTTGAAAATGAATGCAAAAAAATGCTAAATAAATAAATATAATAATGTAAATATAACACAAATAAAATGCAAATGCATGTATACAAAAAGGTGTTAATCAAGAGTGATTATCTTAAAACAGATTCATTGAACACAAAAGTTTCGGTACATCAAACAAAACATTATATACAGGGGATATATTTCACTTCTAACTTCTTAACAGTCAAATTACCATTTTTTTAGAGCTTCTTCAAGATGTCATTCCTTAGCTGCGTCATATTTTGTTTGATCATAAAACTTTTTGTCCATATATGAAAATTTTTCAATTTGATGTCCACTCTTGAATCAATACCTTCTAATCATGTCATGATCATGCAATGCAAACAAAAGCAATTAATAAAAACAAGTTAGAGCACAATAAAATGTATCTACAAAATATATAAGAAAAAATAATAAAATGATTAGAACAAATTAATGGAAATAAAAATTATATTTATCACGATATTTATATATAAATTCTAACCTCATACTTTCTAGTTCCATGTTTTGTTTGAAAAAATTAACCTAACTGCATGATTTCTAGTTCGCATGCATTTATTCAAAAAAAAAATTAAAAGACAAAAGTTAGAGCTTATTTCTCCTTTGTGTACACCTAGGGACAGAGTTTCAGTATTGTCTTAGATTGGGTGAATTTCTATGGTTTATTATATGCAAGGTTTCGACTCTAAGAGTAAAGGTACTCGAATTGTCATTGTTGGTGCCCCCTTGGGCTACTAAACCCTCAATCCTAATCCATTATAGACTTAAGTGGATCGAGTTCAATTCGAGGGACACATTTCTCTATGCATGACACGGAGAATAAATTCTCACGAGGACATAGAGCATATGAGCCCCGAAAGCTACTTGCTAGGTCTGACACGGATAATAAATTCTCACGGAGACGTCACTTTCACTCCCACTTAAAAGGGAAAAGAGCTCGATTATAAAGCTTATGTTTATGCAATGCACAATGTGTGAAGAAAAGCATAAAAATGTATAACACATTTATTCTTTAAATTTAAAGGCAAATAATTAAATATGAAAACATTAATAAACAAGTTAGTTCAACTAGGGTGTAAAGAAAATTGAATTATCCGAAAACCCAAATTTTTCCCCGATAATTCAAAGGCTCTGTAATCCAAACAACCTGGAACATCCTTATTAAATATAGGATTTTATGGTCAGCCAACACTAATTTATAAAAAACTAGCTTAGGTAAAGTTTCAACTAATATTAACAACTCTTATTTTCCATAATTGAAAGTCACAATTTACATTAATACATGATCTCCTATTTATTTACATGAACCCCACACAAATAACGAACTAGCTTCCCATAGAACACTTAAAATTAATTATTTTTTCATTGCATGAACTACACGCAATTCACTATGGAATATTTAAAAATAATTGTTTTTTCAAAGTTTCAACTAATAGAGCTCATTTTCTCAAACCCCATGCAATACCCACGAAAAATTTAAAATTCACGGAAAGAATCCCACGCAAATCTCCATGGAACTTTTAAAATTAATTGATTAATCAAAGTTTCAACTAATCAGGCTAATTTTTCAAACCCCATGCAATACCCATAAAAATTAAAATTCATGCAAAGAATCCCCTGCAAATCTCCAAGGAAATTTTAAAATTAATTGATTAGTCAAAGTTTCAACTAATCTCCACTTCTTAAAGCTCAATTTCTCATTTACACTATGTTATTTAAAATAATTATTAAAATAATCGAGGGTAAAAAAAATAAATTAAGATAAATTTATAATTTTATTGCAAAGATAATTAATTAATAAATTGGTGGCTTGACTCTCTAAAAAATAATTTCCCCAGTGGAGTCGCCAAGTTGTCGAGACAGTATTTTCCCGGCGAAAACAAGTGTCGTTATTTTCTAAATCTCACCTCGAAAAAGTAAGTGTTTTTCTTATGATATAAGATAAAACACAAATTTGAGGAGTCACCACCAATCATTTATCGAGGTGTGATTGGTCACCAAAATACTATGTTATTTAATAAAATTTATAAAAATATTATTAAAATAACACAAAAAAGGTCTACTTACCAGAAAATGAGTTCGGGAGTCGATTACGTGTGGGGAATGATTAACACTCCCACAAAAATAGTTGTCCATTGTTCCCGTATGTAATGGGGTAAGGGGGTAAGTTAGTAGGCTGCCCCCAACACCAGGTTGAGAGCAGCTTCCATAGAAGACCTCCGAATTATGATTAACACTCCACAACGCCAAAATTGGTACCTTTATTTATTAATTAATTAATGTCTTTGCAGTAAAATTTATAAATTTGAATTTAATTTAATTTTTTATCCCATAAAAAACAATAAGGATATTATTTTATATCAATAAATTATTTAAAAATATATTCCTGATCAATTAAGAAAATATTTTATAATTTATTGTATAAAATAATGTAACCTGATTACATATAATAATTTTAATGATTTAATCAAGAAAATATAAAAATTAAAGTTACTATTACAAGTACTTTATATTTTAAATAATCCTAGAATCTTATTTAAAAAATTAAAATATTAAAATTATGAGACTAAATTAAAAAATATAAAAATTAGAGGTTCATTTGAAATACTATAATAGTCAAAATATTACTAAAATTAAAATATTAAAGATTAGGGATTAAAATATCAAAATTTAGGAATTAAATTTAATATTTACCCTAAATATATATGTGCATGATTAAGTGACTAAAATAAATAAAATAAAATTATATATTCGAATTAAAATGCATAAAATATGAATTCAGTGACTAATATAGAAATTTATAAAATCTCAATGATTGCGGACATAGTTTACCCGTGAAACAAAATTTCTCTCTCGCCTCTCTTTAAAAATCTCTCATCGGAGAGAGGCCCACGGTGGCCGAAATTTACAAACTTACCCCAAAATGACCATCTTTTCCACCTAAACTCAAATATAACCTTTTTAGTCCTAAAAAATCCCTCAAAATTAGTAGATCTAAGCAATAACTGAAAGTTTTACCTCGGTTTACACAAAAGTTTCCGACGGCGTTTGGTCTCTCCGAGGGTAAACTGCTCATTCTCCTCTTCTTTCTCATTGTTTCTCAGTTAGTTGTATATTTCTTCCTTGTTGGTTCGATCTCCCCGTTGGTGTCCTCCTCCTTGCTCTCCCTATCTTTGCAGGAATTCAAGGCTTTTTATAGGCCTCGATGAGCCACTATTATATTGAACCCTTCGGTGAGTCACCGGATCTATGATGGTGACTCACCGTAGCTTCGATGAGTTGTGCGGTCTTCTTTGCGTTTTCTGGAGCCTTCGGTGGCGTGGCAAAATTTAGCGGCGGAGCAATTGGATGTAGGCGGCGGAGCAGTTGGATGTAGGCGGCGGAGCAGTTGGATATAGGCGGCGGAGCAGTTAGATATAGGCGGCGGAGCAGTTGTAGGCATCACCAAAGTCTCCCTAAGGTTGGTGAACCCTAGGGTTGGTGAACCTTAGGATTTCTGTTGGATTCATTCTGGGCCGTTGGATGGCTGCTAAAGAATCGGGTTCTTCGGGCCGGATCTGGTCTTGTTGGGCCTTCGGGTTACTTGGGCCTGGATCAGTTTTGGGCCCGACTCGGGTTGAACTTGTAAACAGGCCTCCGGGTCCTGATTTGTAAATATCTACTATAATAAAATTTATCATTTATTAATAATATTTATAATATTAATACAATAATAATATATACATAATAATATAAATAATAACGGGACGAAAATGACTGTCGACAATGGTGATAGTCTAATCTCTTAGGCACATGAGCTTCTGGATTTACTGAACTTGTAAACATATGCTTAAACCCAATAAACTTTGTGCTACTTTTGGTATTAAAAATTAGCAATGGGCTTTGAATCGGGTATTCGGAGGACACGACCCAACACCTAAGCTTACATTTGCTATACTTTTCCATGGACATAAGATGAGATCAAGAACTTCAAGTAAGTGATTGAGATGTTTGAATATAGTCTGCATTGTTCACTTGGTGATTCACAAAGAAATTTGCTATCCACAATAACTAAATTAAGAATGTCTGATTGCATCGTAGGATACATCGCTCATAACCATTTAATGTTTGAAACTCAATTCCTCCTCGATGCTTGAAACTATAATTCCTTCTAAGCTGCACTTGTCACTGTCTATCATTAACAAAAGAAACTGAAAGCAGAAAAGCCTTGACATATATCATGTGATGCAAGGTGTAATGTCATTGCTATAGCATCTTTTGTAACAAGAAAATGAATGATAGCCCTAACATAAATTATGTTTTCATGATTTCAAAGTGAAAATGGTGTATATTGAAACGAGAAGTTATTTATGTGTTTTTTTAGCTTTTAGTTTGGGTAATTTATTGACCTACAATAGTGATTCCTTAGATTGAAGTGGAGTAGAGTTGCATCGAGTGGGCGACGACTTTCAAGTAAGGCATGTCTGCTCATACTGGCGCCATAAACTTTCCAATGTTACTATTACATTACAAAGAAAAAGGGCCAATATGACTGAGGTTTCGGCCATATCGCAAGGAAAGGAGCCGTGTCAAGCATGAGACATCAAACGTTTATTCTTATTCTGCAATATTGAATTGTGCAAGTTATCTGGGACGTATATGTTGTTGGCCTTACTCTCTGTTTCTCTTGCTCACGTATAAGAAGTAAACTTGTATTGATGGTGCATGGTGTGTATCCAAATGACATCTTGGTAGTAAATTGCAAAAAACCCTTGCTTGATCCATGCAACTGTCTTTATTAGCACTCTTTATTTTAGTTATGCTCACTATTCTGATTAAGATGAAGTATATGAATCTTGACAATATTTGCTTGATCCAAACCCTTGTATATTCATTCTCTGCAATTTCAGGAAGAAGCCCCTGAAACCAACCCACCCTTTAAAATTTTCCCAGCTCAGGCTTTTCCATTAGTCGCATCAGAGGTTGATAACAAAGGGCATCAATTTGACTTCAACAATATTCTTATAGATCCTTGTGCAAAGCTAGAAGAATGTCGTCCAACTTTTGGAGATCCAAAGCATAAATTATCAAAATTTCTTGCAACTTACGATTTTGATAGCTTGCCTTTTGACTGGGGCGATGACTACAAGCTCCCAAATATATGAAATGAATGCTCATGCTGATGAACGTAGTTGTTTGAATCGAAATATATGTGGCACTTATGCCGGTCTGGTTCAGAAGGTATTGATTTATTGCATTATGCTCAATCACATTCTAAGAAATTGCTACCTGAATAATGTGTTGATTACTAGAGCTTTCAGTTTGCATTTATCATATGTAATTGAATCTTAACTCTAAGCTATAACCGAGAGTTGAACAATATGATAAAGATACTTATTATTGACACAAATAGGGTTTTGGTTTAAGACATGGGCATTCTAGAAGGATGGGTTTGCAATGATTGGCACATCTGATGTTTGCTTTCCCGAACGAAGAGCAACTTTTTTTCTGCAAACAAATTGTCTGTAGCAGTCCCCAGCAATCTTTACAAAGATTGGAGTGGAGCTGCAATTTTGTTAAATTACTTGAATATGAGGTTAGGAATGGATGCTGAGATTGCAGGTGGAACCCAATCTCGCATTCCCGGATGAATATGAGGCTAGACATTTTACTTTGGAGGGCCAATCATCAAAAATATAATTTTGATAATAGCTTTATCTATTAAATCTCGTATATTTATATGTGATTTTATTAAACAAATGTAGATCTATTATATCTTTCTTTCCTTTTTTTTTTTGGAATTTTTCTTGTAAAGAAAATGAAATGAAATTATAATAGCAGATTTCGACACTCATTATAGATGAAACATCTAAAATATTAAGAAAATTAATAAGAGTTTACCTTTATTTATAGAATAAAATAAAAACTTAAAACTATTTAAAATATTATGTCATATTGTTGATTTTTTTTTAATTTTCAATCATTAAATTTTTGAAGAAAATCAAATTTCAACCTCGTCTAATGTAATTTTTCTTATTTTATTTTATTTAAAAATACTATAAAAATAGGAGAAAAGAAGAAACCCATGATTTGAAATATAAAAAAAATATTGAAATAAATAAGTGTAAATTCATATATTTATGATTTGTATACATGACAATTCGAATTATATATATATTTGATTAAGCTAAGGTGATTACAAAATAATATCCGTTCTAAATACTCTCAATCATTTGACAATGAACACTCAATTACCCTGTTGTAGCTGCTAGTGCTCGAACCCATTACTTTTAGAAACAATAACGATTCCTTTAACCAATGAGGTAAGTCGGTTCATGTATATTTTGAAAATATCAATTTAATTTCATTTATAAACATATAAGTATGTATATATTTATTAAAATGAAATTTTAATAATTTTTAAGAGAACAAAATATTCTAAGTGAGATAAATAGAATTTTTAAAAACTTTGAAAGGTCTTGTAATAATTTGCCCAAATTTTGAGGGTCCATGGCCCCATATAGTTCTGTGTAGTTCCGCCTCTGCTCGTCACCCACGATGTGGCTCCCTACTCTTTCATTCTGGTCTGACCTGACCTCCAGATGGGTCAATGTAGTTTTGTCTCTGTTCCTACTTACAGTGTGACTTCCTACTCTTCCATTCTGACCTGATCTAACCCCACCCCAGATGGATATCAAAAGGAGTATGATAAAATTTGTTATGATTATATTGTATAAAACGATTTGTTCATCTTTTTAGTTCTCAAAACATTTGAAGAAAATAAAATAAACTCCCATACAAATTGAAAATTCCATTAATCATAAACTCATTAGGTTTAGGTAACGATCCATATCATTGAAAAATTCCAATCAATCAACACGATACAACAATGAACCATAACTTAGTTACATATGATAAACGCATCTAACTCAAGAAAGCTCAACCACCTCATTCATGAACATAAGCAATGATCCTCGATGCAAACAAAGATAAAAATGGATTTTCTTTAAGTAGAAGCGAAATGAGATCAGCAGCACTGCCTCTATCCTGACCAAGGCCATCACTCTTCGCCCACAAGCTCAATTATGAAATCACCATAAGAAACAATGCAACCCACGCTGTGACAACAGCCACAAATGGGGAGAGACTCCATGATGAAGAATCCGCGGCTTTGGTTGTTGCTGTTGTGGTAGATGGTGTGGTGGTTGATGGTTTATCGCTGGAAGGCGGCGAGGAAGCGGTGGAAGAAGACGGTGACTTAGCCGACGACTTGGACTTGGACTTGGATGGTGCCGGTGCCGGTGCCGAGCCTGACTCCACTTTAACAGCAAGCTTCATGCCATTCCCACAATGGCCCACCACACCACAAATGAAGTAATGAGTCCCGGCCTTCTTGAGAGCAACGGTGGTGGCTCCACTGTTATCTGTTGTGATGGCATTGCCCACCGTGCAAGTACTGTAGTCACTTGAACTCACTTCATCCACTGTATGGCTAGTTGGGTAATTGAAAACTAGGTTAACCAAACAACATTCAACCATGTCAGTTAATGATGGATCAGTCTAAATATGCTCCGATCAAATGTGAAATTCATTTGAAAATTCGGGTTTAGAGTTTACAACTCACCAAGGCTATCACCAACTTTGAAGGTCTTACCACTAGTCCATGTGCTATAATCTACCCCAGTTGTCCAGCCAGAGGCGTCACCAACAGTGTAAACTTTGGCCAAGCTCGGCACCACCATACATGAGACCAACAAAAGACAAGCCATTCCCACACTTGAGCTCGCCATTCTTTTTGCAGAGTAATTGACGACGTAAAACAGGGACATAAAAGAGAGGCTTGTGTGATGGTAACTTTCCGAAATGGGATTCCTTTTATAATGCCACGAAACGGGGGGATGGTGTCATGGGGCGGAGTATCCTCTACCTAATGCGATGGGTCCCTGACCTTTATCTCTCTCTCTCTCTTATATGACCTACGCTTAAAAACAACGGTTGTTAAGTAGGGACCTCAATGTCTAATGGTGGTTATCTGGTTATGACGCTAAAGATATTTCAAAAGACATCAATTATGCATTCAAGCTAAGGGAACTCCACCGATATTTAATGCATCCTTTTCACCTCTTTGAGTGATGGATTGTGAATAAAGAAAAGCATGGAAAAGGCTGCTTCTTCTTTTCTCCTAGATTATTTCGTAAAACAGGTTAATTTGTTGTCATCATGTCATGTGGTGTTGTCAAACTGATGAACAAGGTCATTGTATCATTAATGGAAAAAGATGGGTTACAGTGATGCAAACAGGGTGGAACGTTGTGATTAACAATGCTTGAACTCTAATCAAACATAATGCGATCCACATTAAGGAGACTAAACCCTTCTTTGAAACACGAACCTTCCTTCCAACAACCCCGTAAATGGCCATTTCTCATTGCGTATGTGCAAAACATGTGATAACTTGGACATTCAACTAACGAGGAGTTCAACAAAATCCCAGACAGAGGAAGAACAGTTTCACAGTCTCTGAGGTACAAATTCAACCACTATGATCCTAACATTTTTTAAGAAGAATAGATTTAGGAGAAAGAATGATGGAACCTGTAGATTTGATCAAAACATTCCACCTAAAGGTCTTCGCGGGCATCAACGGAATACTGAGGAAAAAGAGAGAAAATGTATATTGAAGCTTAATTATTACTCCAAATTTATTTACTTGCATCCTCTTCGTATATTATTATTATAAAGTTTGGTATATTCATCAATAAATGTTTTATTAGTAGCAATACAAGTTGTGTTCTTAAAGAAAATGAATTCAAACTTCAAATACAATACAGTACCGGCTTTGGGTATTTTTTGGCCCGGGGCGAAATAAAAGAAATGAGCCTCTATTTATGTGATATTAACATGCATAGCTTAGATATTACTATGAAAAATATTATGGGCCTTGGGCGGGCGCCCCTCCTGCCCGGCCCTGATACAACATTGTTTGGTTGGACAACTACAACTTCGAACTTGGACATAAAACATATACTAACAATATTAGTTTTTTTTTTATTCTTACATGGATAAGATTTCATTACACAATATAAATTTTTTAGTTTTACACAATAGGAAATGAGAATATGTTCAATGAAAAAAAAAATAAAGAATTAATCCTAACAGTTTGTGTTGAAATTTAATTATTAATCATATTTGAGCAACTGTCCTTTGTATCGGAGTCCAGCTAGCTAGGCCTGTCATCTTGTTCTACTCATCACCCCTTTCACCAACCGCAATGCCATCCCAACTTCTTTTCCCAAGCTAAATAATTCCTTGTCTCTTCAACCAGAAGGCGACCAACCACCGCCGGGTACCGGCGAAGCCAAGAAAAACTAAACGTACCAGGCTACATATGGTAATGAGGTAATGACTTGATTGCAAGTTTCTAGTAAAGAAGAATTTGATATCATGAAGTGTGGATGAATTAATTATTAAATAAACCCTATTCTTTTCTAAACCTGATACAAAATTTACAAAGGTCTAGAAGCCAGACTTTCCTTGTTAGGTAACTGTCCCTCGTGTCTGATAAAAGATTTGACTAAGATTTAGAAGCTGCATCTGCATGCTGTCCCCAAGTGTTTGTTGCACTTTCAAAATCAGTTGGATTTCCTTTTACAAAATTCCTCTTGGTTCCAAGTTTTGAGATGATAGGGAGGGAGTCTTTCATGATCATCAGGTGTGATAAACCTAATCTACTTCATTCTAAGCAATAGGCGTAAAAGAGCAGAAATAATAATACACAAATGAAATGAAAACAACTTTAGTCGGTGGCTGCTTGTTCCAAAGTAGTGTTCAATTCAGTTTAATTATCATCAGAGACTGAATCTGTTCTGATTAAAATTTCACAACTAAGTTTAATATTGGTCTTCCCATAAACATCTGCAAAATAAACAAATTCTTATCGTCGAAAACTCTTTCAGATGTTCAGCTCTTGCTTAATATGAAAGATTAGCCAAAAACATGTCGAATACTAGAACTAGCTTGCTTTCTCAGGTTTTGGAAATTTGTTCTTCTTAGCTTTAGCATAAGGCACGACCCTCTAATGCATATATCAGTTAACCAGGATAATTAACAAAAGCCCTCATAAAATACATGTACAATTAATTACATCATTACTTGGCCAGCAAGGACCGAGCTGGAATTTTAGTTCAAGGGGGCAAAGTATAATTAACAATAGAAAATGAGGGGTAAAATCAAAATAAATTAAAATTTAAAGGTCTAAATAGGTAATTGTCCCATTATTCTTTAATGATAAAAAATTTTGGGAGGCAAAATCAAAATAAATTAAAATTTAAAGGCCTAAATAGGTAATTATCCCATTATTCTTTAATGATAAAATATTTTTGGGGAGGTGGTATGTACCTCGGTCTCTGTTGGCCAGGGCAAATTAGCTTTAAGTACAAACTTAATCCATCAAGGATTTTGCTAACAAACGTCATCAAAGCACTGGTTAAATAAGTATTCAAAGAAATGTATTTGTCCAATTACTGGTTAATTACATAATTCACGTAAGCATTAGGGGACTTACTAGTAAAATCATGCAAATATATAAACCTGTGTTGATATGATACGCTTACATATGATTCAAGATTACTGAGAGCCGCCAGATCCTCCTCCGGTGAAGCCACAGAAACTAATGCCAAGTTGGCAACACCCTATTTCTGGTCTTGCCGTGCATAGAAAGCTAAAGAAAACACCAAACAAAACAAAACAAGAAGGAAATCGCATATCAGTTCTTGAAACAAAGAGAATCCCAAGGGAGAAAAAATTCGACAAAAACCTCGACATCTAGGACTGTGTCGTGTTTCTCGAAGGAAGAACGAATGCCTTCCGTGGTACAATTCCAGGCAAGCAATCTAGTGTTAGACAACTTGTTTTGTTCTTCTTTTACATACAGAGCTGGGAGTTGGGTAGTGGGAGAAAATCGGAGGACGAAACTGTTAAATATTGTAGCTCTCAAGCAAATGGTATTAGCGTGAGGAGGTGATAGATGGAAAAAACAAGTTGAAGAGACGTTTTGCACGGAGATGAAGTTGGATTGATTTTGAGGTTTTTTGTCAGAGAGAAAAGAGAGAAGATTGGTGGGGAAGGCAAGGCGTAGCCATGAGAAGAAAGCAAATTTGCTCAGTTTGAGTTTGGTGTTCGGATTGTTTGAAGCCAATAGCATATCTATTTCAGGAACACACAACATAAATGATTGATTTCAGAAGAAATTAATGATTAGAACTCTCGTTGCTGGATTCATTTGGGAAATTATCTTATTCTATTACATCAGATCAGTCGGGAAAAAGCTTAAGAAAAAGCATCAAATTAACATTACTTATAAAAACAAAAGGACTTTCATTCCAGTGTTTGAAACTATATAACTAACAAACTACATAGATTGTAGCTTCAGAAAAGCTCTCTGTAAATCTACTTAAAACACCACCATTGATACAAAGAATAATCAATGGACAATAAGTTAGGTCCTATCTTGCAATGGTGACAGAGGTTTTCTTGCTGAATCTGGATCGGTAAAGTTAATCTTCTTCTCAATCGGGCTGCATATCTCGGGACTCAATTTTCTTTTGTTTGTCTGTGAGAAAATCAAGCAAATTATAGCATTAAATCAATGGACTTGTGACTACTAACCAGACACATGTAGGAGATTTAGACTAGTTTTTACAGGTGAAAGCAAGCACACACATGTGCAGACCAACAAATACGGAGAATCCGACATATTGTTTTCTCACCTTTGCAGATGCACTGCCAGTATGCTTCCCACCAGAATCATGGAGGTTCTTTCCTTCACGGGATTGCCTCAATAATTTTCGGTTCGCCTCATCCAATATGCTGTTTTCTTCAAACAGAACTTTCACCTGTATAGATAAAATATCCTGTTAAGTTCAGACAAAGGGAATAGAAGTTTCAACAAGCAACCAGCATTCAAATTATTTGGCTCTCGCCTCTTCTTCAGCTTTACTAAGGTTTAGCCAGAGATGTTCCTTGTCTTTCTTATGGGTCTTTACTTCAGCAGCTAGTGACAAAATTTTTTGAGTTGAAGGCCTCAACCTGCAAAGCACAACATAGGTCATTAGAATTAATTCAGAGACATGGGAGTAGCCCTTAGCAGTGAAGAAATAACAAAGTCTCTTAAATTGCGTGCACCAAAAAATCACCATTAACCGACAAAGATGCAGAGGCAACATAAAAGTAAGAGAACAAAACCATCACCTATTCCACATTTTAAGCAACCTTTGGCATGATTCAGGGGAAGTATTTGCCTCCAAGAAAGCACGTCCGGATGTAACTTCATCTTTACAAACCAATGTTGCTAGAACTGAATCAAGTAAATTCTCTTCAACTGTTGTGCCCTCACAAGATGAATCAAGCTTCAGGTACGATATATGATTGTCAGTTTGGAGATATAATAGTCCTTAAGAAAAGTATATATGATGGCATTGTTATCTAATCAATCGTAGG
Source organism: Hibiscus syriacus (assembly GCF_006381635.1). Lineage (NCBI taxonomy): Eukaryota > Viridiplantae > Streptophyta > Magnoliopsida > Malvales > Malvaceae > Hibiscus > Hibiscus syriacus. Next base: position 1,831,274 of record NW_024063519.1, on the reverse strand, counting down.
CAATGAAAAGCTGAGATTAATCTTCTCAAAGCAGTTTTACAATGTTCAACTTACTATTTGTTACACTGGGTCAACTGGTCATTCATGGGCCAAAAATCCAAATTTAGCAATAAAATCCAACAAAATCGTATTCTTTACTACAAGAAAAGACAACTAACCAAAGCTGTTCCTAAAAAAACAAAATTTCAGAACTCAGTAACATAAAATTAAAGAGAGTTTCAAAAATTACCCCTTGGCTCTCATAACAGTTTTTGTAGAACCTTAATTCTTCATTTAACTTCCCCAAGCCCTCTTCCAATTCATGAACCCTAACCTCAGCTTTCTTTGCCCTCTCATCAGCCTCATTGCCAAAATCCATCAACGCCTCCCTATCACGGTCATAAAGCAAACACTCTCTTTCCCATTTGTTACACTGGGTCAAAAAATTCGCACACTCTGCCGCTCGCTTCTGATTCTCTTGCACGAATCTCTTCAACGCCACTGCATTCATATTCGCTTCCGCCTTGAAAAGGAAAAAAATCATTAAAAATGTCAACATCTCACATTTTGAAGATAAATATATTACTCATTTTTTTGTTATATTTTCCTGTTTTGTTTTAAAGTTGACCGACCTTTGATTGCTCGATTACTTGATCTTTCTCTTTTAGTTTTGAGAGAAGGAACAGATACTTCTCGCGGAGGCGGCGCTGAGTTTCTTCGGAGGTACGGAGCTTCAATTGCAAAGATTCCGTGGAGACTTGAAGACCTAAGGAATCATCGATCGTTCCTTTTATGTAATCGTCGATTTCTTGAGGAATATCCATGTGTTCAGTCTACTCAAAATTTTGATTGACGAAGAACCCTAGATCTTGCAAACTGCAAAATATAATCTTTTCAAAGAAACTGTGGGTTAAAAAGAAGAAGAAGGAAAAGGTGAAAACAACAAGTAATTCGGAATTGGATTTTTGAAAGACAAAACAGGGAGGGATTTGGGGGACTTTCTTCTTCCAGTTCTCTTTTCACTTTCTTCGAGTGTTTTTCCTTCTCGATTAGTTTCAAATCGTGGAAAAGGGAGTTTGTACATAGCCGTTAGACTGCGCTTTGAAAGCCCAAATCTATAATGTGGCCCCCAACTGCTGACCTGGCAATATCTTTTCTTTTCTCTCTCTCTCTATTTGGGCCAATATTAAGTTGTCATGCGCTTACTAGTATTAATTTTGTCAATTTTGCAGCTTTATTATTTACATATATATTCTTAAAAAATATTTATAAAAAAGATATCCTTTAAGATGTTAGACATTAATTACTTTTTTCTTATCATATATATTATTCAGATTCAAACAATTATATTATAGAGTATATATTATTATAAACTAAAAAATATTAAACAGTTATTATCTTTTAATTATTCAAAAAAAATCTTTTCTGAAGCACGTTTCATAGAATTTAGTTTTATCTTGTAATATCTCGTGTTTGTTTTTGTTATGTACAGTAAATGTATATTTTGGTAATGTTATCTTTTAAAAACACATTGAGTAGGGTATGTTTTTATCAAATTTTATTGATTAACATGAAATATGTTAGATAAAATAATTTTAGTGACCGAAAATGTCTTATAATATACGATTTTAACAATTTTTTTTTGAATTTGCGAAAATGATCAACAAATTCGCAACGCGATCTCGAATTCGGAAAATCGCAACGCGAATTCGGAAAATCACAACGCGATTTACATATTCGCGTTGCGAATTTGAAAACTGAGTTGCGAAATTAGAGTTCGCGTTGCGAATTGGTTGGTCATTTTCGCAAATCCAAAAAAATTTGGTTAAAATCGTATATTATAAGACATTTTCGGTCACTGAATTTATTTTTTTAATATGTATTTGGTCAATCGCTCCTTTTAAGAATTTGAAAAAAAATTATATTATGTCTTTGTAAGAAATATTTAAAGATTTTTGTTGAAATCTACAATAATCGAAAGAGAAATTTATGTGTCGCATTAAAAAAATCTTGTTTTAGATTTAACTAGTTTAATTTTTTTCACTTTTATTTTTAATAAACTCTTCAAACTCAACCTTTTGATTTAAATGTCAAAAATCAAAATTTAATAATTAAAATAAATATAAAGTGATTTTAAATCATAATTAAAATACATTAATTATAAATAATCTAACAATAAATATTTTTAATATAACTCAGTTTTAATTTCATTAAAATCGTGATAATTTTGTTGTATTAGAATAAGAATAAAAACTATTTAAACACTACTTTAATTTTAAATTTTATAATTTAAATAATAATTTATTAATTTAATTTGTTTTCTCTTTAAACTTAATTAAGTTACATATATAATTAAAGTAATTCACAATTCATTTATTTCAATATTGAGAAAATACTATTATTTCACTAAGTAACTTTTGGTAATCTATTTCTCGTAAATAATTCATCCAGATATTTTTTATTTTATTTTAACATACATATCTTTTAAATGATCCATGATAGAATAATATGTAATTTAAATTTAGACTCCTCATCTATTAGTTATATAATTATTTAAATCACATAGTTATCCTATTAAATTGAACTCCATACATATAAAATTACTTAAAGTTAAATTTTTTTCCAAGATCGGTTACTTCCTGGAACCCAAGTTTAGAACAAATGGAGTCTCGAAGGTAAGATGACTTGTTCGGAGAGAAGAAGACAGTGTTTTTGCTTATTAACTTGATGACCGGAGTAGTGTCTGAAGGTGGTAAGGACATCCTCAACTAAAGAGGCGTGGTCCAAGTCTGCCTTAAGATATAAAATGAGATCATCTGCAAAAAAAAAAAAAGTGAGATCGGGGTTCCATTCCGGGATAATTTAAAAGCTGACCAAACGCCGGAAGAGAAAAGGTTGGAGATTGTGTGGCTGAGGCGCTCCATTGTCAGATTAAAAATATACGGCGATAGGGGTCACCTTGTCGAATACCTTTCCCAAGCTTGAAGGTCCAATCCATTCCATTGGATTTGGATTTCAGAAGAGGAAACACCGAGCATGATTAAACGAATAAAGTCGTTTGGAAACCCCACATCAAGGAGAGTATCTTCGATGAAATCCCATCTCAATTGGTCAAAAGCCTTCTGCAAATCAACCTTCATCGCCATCCAACCTGCTTTAGTTTTTTTGGAGTGCATGGAATGCACCACTTCTTGGTTTATGATGACATGAAAATAGTTTGGTTAATTTTTACTAAATATATAATTTGTATATTCATAGTTATATAATTAATAACATATAATGGATAAATATAAATAATTAATATTGAAAATGAATAAATCTCATTGTCGGAACCATCTTTCGGTTGGGCCCAAAATTTGGCTTCGACTTGAAAATGAGAGTTAGAGTCGTCACCGACTATTTTAAAACGAATTTAGGTGGGTCGGACACCATCTTACCTGATATGCGTTTTACCAGAAACATGTCGGGTTCGAAAGTCGGTTACGGTCAAGGAAGAATTAACACCCTTGAACTGCCCTTTCGGTACCAATTAATTTACCGGTTGTCTTTATAGCGAAAATTTAATTTTAATTTTAAATTTAAAATAAAACCTGATTCAAATTATTTACATCTGATTGATTGAAATTTTTCTAAAAGAGTCGAAAATGTTAGATAAAAAATACTAAATAAATATAAAATAAATCAAAGAATAAACATAAAAAATAAAAATAAAATAATAAAATAATAAATCAAAAGGAAAAAATAAAAATAAATAAATAAATAAATATTATATACTTTAACCATTCTACACTATTAAAAAAATAACATTAGTATTGTCGTAACCGATTTTCACCCAAGCACGAAATTTTACTCTGCGGAAAAAGTGATGTGAATAAATGATTTTTAAAATATTTTGGGAGTCACCATCTGCCTTTTGATTCAGGTAGGTTGAATACCTCAAAATTATCTTTTAAAATAGTTTTTAAGAAAATATTAGTTAAAAGATAAACTAGTCTGTGTTTTAATCAAAAATTTATTCTTTTTAATAATAAAAAGAGATTCGTGGTCGGTAATGTTTGGGGGAATGATTATCACCCCCACAACGCCCAAAATTGGTACTCATTAATTATAAATTACCTCTATTATTAAAAATTTAAAAATATATTTAATTCATAATCATGTTATTTCAAATTTATTAATATAATACATTAATATCTATATTTTTAAATAAGATATTTATTTAGAAATATCAGAAAATGGCTTCTAGGTATTTTAAAACAACTCTTTTCTTAATATATAAAAAAATAACTAAATATTAATAAAAAATAATAAAAATATATATTAATATATATAATTGATAAAAGTAAAATATTTATTTAAAAATATTAGAAAATGGACATCTAGTTGTTTTAAGACTGCCCTTTCTTAATATTTAAATATTAAAAATAATAAATTTCTCTAATAAAATAAAACAATGTGTTTTTTGATTTTTATAAGTAAGATATTTATTTATTTTTAAAATATCAGAATAAGACATCTAGTTGCTTTAAGACTGTCATTTTCTTTGATACTAAAAACAAATAAATATTTTTATTTAAACAAATATATATAAATATATATAAATATATATTTATATGACTAATATAATAATAAAATAATAATTAAAGTAATAATTTAAACATATTGAAATTGAAATGATAATAGTACAAAATAAATTGCAATTAAATAGTGAATAAAACATATAAAATTAAAATAATAGGATTAAAATATAAAATATTAAAATGTATAGCCCTTACTCGAAATATTAAAATATAATTACTAATAGTGTAATTAATCTTAATTATTAATCGGTGATAAAAATAAAATTTATCAAAGTTAAAGGCTCTAACTCTAATAAATAAATAAATCTAAGTGCTACTAATGTAATTCAACATTATTTAATTAATTCGGGTTAAAATATAAATTATAAAATTTATAAAGGACTAAATAAGGCATTTAACCTAAATATATAATTATACTGGAAATGACTAAATTATAATAAAATAAACTTACGAGACCAAATTAAAAGTTTAGAATTCGATTTCCAGTGACTAAAATGCAGAGTTACAAAACTTCGATGGCTACGGGCATGGTTATTCCACGCATAAAATTACGAACACACCCCTCCCCAAAACGACGTCGTTCGGGGAGGGGTATAAATACCCGTTTAAACCGGCCCTTAGGCCATATTCCTTCATTTTTCTCTTTGGTCCTCTCTCTAAGGGAGAGAACCCTCTCTCTTCTCTCTAGTTTCCTCTCCCTAGATGAACGGTGGTCACCGACCGACCGCCATGAACCACCACTAACCTCCACCGCGGTAGCCGGAGTTCACTCAACTATACCAAATCGAAGCCCTTTTCTCCCTAAAGCCAAATTCGGGAACCTTTTTCCTCGAAAACCCTTAGATCAACGTAGATCTAAAATTTTACCTTTGATGTGTCAAGTTTTCCGATGACGTTTTGGCTTCCTGACGATGGTAAGTCTTCTTCTCAGTTTTGTTTCTTGGTTGGTTGTTGGTTATTTTGTATGTGTGTTCGTCCTTGCTTGCTTCTTATTGCTGTCTGTTTCTCCTCTCTTGGTTTTGTGTTTCTCTCCTCTTCTGTTATGTTCTCTCATTTGCTGTCCGTGTCCTCTTTTTTTATTTTGCAGGTGGTGGTGGCTTTTATAGCCACCATGGTACTCATTATGGACCGGTCTTAGAGGGGTTTCTCGGTGAGTCACCAAACTATGTGGTGACTCACCATATAACAGTTATCATGGATGGTCGGTGTAGAGATTCTGGAGGCTTCGTCGAGGCGTCACAGCTGTTTCTGGAGTCACCTGGCAGTAGATCGTTGGCAACGAGCGGCGCCGCCGCCGCGTGGTCCTTAGGGTATCATAACCCTAGGGTTTCTTGTTGGAGAGCTTTGGACCGTTGGATCTTGCCAGATCCAACGGTGGAAATCGTTGGCGGCTGGCTGAGATGATGAAAACCCTAGAAGCGTTCTGCTGGGCCTGGTCGGGTTGGGTTCCAGTCTGTTTGTAAACTAGGTTGGGTTTATTTATAATTGGGCTCCGGGTTTTGGGCCATGTAATATTTATTTAAATAATAATAATAATAATAATAATAAATAATAATAATAATAATAAATAATAAAAATAAAAATAAAAATAAAAATAAAATCAAACTGAAAAATTAGTGTCTACAAGTATTATTAATAGTTCCTGGTTCCTTGGTGCCAGCAGATTAGATCACCAGCCAGATAAATATAGGGTGGTACATTAAACTTTGCGTAGGCATATTTGTAACACATTGAAGAGAACATGGAACTTGAATTAGTGTCATCGTGGGCTTTTGTAAATTGAGCCAATATGTGTTGATGCTCTATATAGCACAAATTTATGCTTTGCCGTTGAAGTTTAAATTGCCCATCTTTTCATAATAGTAAAATAATGATGAGAGTCATGTGATGGTGTGAGGAAAAGTGAGAGTGGTGGCAGAAATAGGACCAAAATAACATCATTCAAAACTAGAATGGCTTAATGTAGAAATGACCCATGTGTTAAGAAATTGACTACATATTTAAAATCCAAACAGAAGTTAAAAGGGAGCCCACCCTTTGTCTTTTACCAGGTTAATACGAGAATGAGAGAAAGCTTTGCCACCCTCTTGCCGGGAAGGGATAACCGCTTGTCGCCAGTCTCCGGTGGCCTTTCAACACCAAACTTCAAGGGAAGGTTCATATCGACGCTAGGAATTCGGATTCGACCTTGGTTTTGTCAAATCGTTGCTCCTTCCTCTGATTTTGGTTCCACCTCTTTTTCGTATTTTTTCCCTCAAATATCTCTCCGGTTTTTTGCTTCGGTTTGCTCCCCTGAATTGCTTCTGTATTTTTCCTTCGAATGGATCTAGGTTCTTTGGTCGGTGTTTTTGTTCCCCCCCATTTTGTGTTATTGTGTGTGATTTTATAGTGTTTTACAAAGCCTATTTTTAGGTGTTTAAATTCTTGTAAAATACTGTTGTTATGGTTCGTTGGTGATGATCGCGAGATCCCTGCACCAGACGGTTCGGGATTGAGGCACGTAGCCGTGAAGATCGGTGGTGGGTTGTTGCGGCACGGTGTTTGTGAGAAATGATGGAAGCTCGGGTTGTTTGCATTTGGTCTTTGGGCCTGTAACCAAACAAAAACTATATTAGTATAATGTATATATTATAAATGTATAAGACAAATAAACAATATATGTGATTCATAGTTAGGACGGAATGACGTGTCTACAGTTGCCCCTCTTTATCTTTTTTCGATCCTTTTTCATGGAACGAAAAATAGGACAAAGACAAAAGGACATAAAATTTCGTTCGGTGGAGTTAAAAATTGACTCTGATATCTCAATTAAGAATAACTCTCTGTCGATTTGAGTTATGGATGGCTCTTCCGTCGTGAAGTCGAATCCATCTTAAAATGATACGGAATTGAAGCCGTAGTTCGAAATTTGAATTGGAACGTGGCTTGTCGTTGCATTTTTTTAGTCAACTTCGGTCTTCTTCTCGGTTTAAAGATATTGGTTAAAAATTTGACTGGAAAGTAGTTCATTGACTCCACCATGTGGTTGATAGACCTTCGAGCTGAATGAAATTGAACTCGAAAGGTCTTCATCGACAGATAGCTTTTCTCGAGTTAAGCTATGCTGTCGGAAAATAGTTTCTTGTTACTAAGACATTGCTAGCCCAGGTCTTCTTCTCGACTTGAAAATCTTGACTGCAACCGGACAGTAGTGTGATTGATGTGTCATCGAGTTGAATGGAATCAAACTCGACAATTTTGTTGACAGATAGTCATTCTTGCCTTGAGCTATGTTGTAAATTTGATTTGCCTCTGAGCTGAGTGTAATCGAACTCGAAGGTCTTCAGTTGGAAGATAACCCTTCTCGACTTAAACTATGCTGTAAATGATGTGCCTTGGAGCTGAGCGTAGCCGAACTCGAAGGTTTGGTGTTTTAAGAGAAACATTTTCAAAGTTTTTTTTTTGTGTTTCAAGAGAAACTATCTCAAGAGAGGCAAAATTTTGTTTCAAGAGAAACTGTCTCAAGAGAGACAAAATTTGTTTCAAGAGAAACTGTCTCAAGAGAGACAAAACTTAGTTCCAAAAGAAACTGTCTCAAGGGAGACGAAATTTGTTATGATTGGATCTTCACACTTGGCATTTGGTAATCTCCTTTGGATTGATGTCTTCACTCAAGTGAGCTGATTTCTTCCGCCTTGCCCCCTAGTGTGGTGGGTGATCCTTGGTTAGGGTTAAATCAGAAGAAAAATTCTATAGGCCCCAAAGGGGACACAAGGGATATATATTTTCTCCTGTTGTGAAGGGATAAAGAAAGAAAGTCGTTCATCATTTCATACATGGAAGTCTTCATGGAAAAGGTATCCCCAGGGGGATAGATTTTTAGGATAAATTTTATTCACATGAAAACAATGTAATTAATGCATGATAGAATTATTTCGAATGAATTATTTTTTCCGTTTCTTGCTCCCAACATGTCTCAATGTGCAGGCTCCCTCGAGATGCCCCAAGTTGTGTCTTAAAAGAATGCTCATGTTCAAATGAAAAACTCAATGCCTTAGGTTTTAATGGTATAAAAATGTCAATTTTGAGTATAAAAAGACAATGGTGTGACTTTGTTGACTCAAAGAAAGGTATGAGTATGACTATTTGTGTATCTAAAAGATAAAAGCAATGTTCAAAAGTTTCAAAGGGTGGTAATGTCAAAATCTGGTCTTTTTGTAATGACCATGAGTTATTTTGGGTAAAGAATCATAGTATTTTATTTCAGGGTTTTAGACAGGATAAGAGAGGTCTGATCTTGTCATATGTCAAAAATCTATAATTCTTGAAGAATTAAAAGAATATTTAATTCATTTAATATTCGAATAACTAAAGATTAAAATTCGTTCAATTATTCCACCTTAGAAGGTAGCATAAATTCAATCGTTTAAAAGATTAAGCAAAAATGAAAGATTAAAAGTGTGTTCAAACAAGACAATGCTCTCAATGCAAATGGTAGATGCCATGCCCCATTTTTTGATTGTCCATGCCCCTGAATCTATCAGGTTTTGGATCTTGCGCTTCGATGCCTTATAGTTATCAGATGAATGTCCGGAGCTTCCTATGTGGTAACTGCACACAGTTTCAACATCGTAGCCTTTAGGATATGGGGACTCTTTTCTCAGATCATCTTGGCAGGCTTAATTCTATAATCAGCTGATCAAGCTCCCACTGTACTAGTTTCAATTTTTTTAATTATTAGAATCTTGCTTCTATGTGGCGTCATGTGGTTAAGAACACTTCATCAAATCCTCCATGAAGAAATTTCAAGTTTACGAAAATACTTAAAAATGAAACGTAGATGCAAAATGCAAAAATGCATGAAATGTTCGAGGCATTGATTTGAAAACATGTCTGTTATTATAAATAATCTTTATTGGGACAAAAGTGTTTTATCTTTTAAGAGACAATAAACATATTTAAAGGTACATCCGGACTAAATCCTCTGGACCCGAAACAGGTTGACTATTCTTCTTCCTTAGTATGTCACCGGTCAAATACCCTGCCGAACAGCTCCGGCTTCTCTGGCTAAACCGTGCAAGTGATGAGCTGTTTTTTGTACTTGTTCTCAGAAGTATCGAATGACTGCATCTCTGGCTTTCATCCTTTGCTGAACCTGTTCTCTAACGGAAATGTCATTGAAATCCTCCATCAAAGGGATTATCTGAAGTTCATTTGATTATTTCTTGAATTTGTCGACAATTGGCTTCCAATTTAGCTATCGTTTTGCCATCTTGTTCTTGTTGTTTTTGAATGGACTCTCGCGGTCAGTAACCTTTTACTCATCTTGCCCCTGCCACATTTGTCAACCCATTTTTGAAAAGTTAACTTTTGATGTACTTGATTGTAGGTACCACGTCTTCTTGATCGAATGTGACACATAGTTTCCTTGTAGATTGTCATCATTTTCTTTCTGAGTCTTTTCTGACCATAGCCGGACCCCAGCATTTTTCACCTCTTGTATTACAACCCCTTTGTCCATTAATGCAAATTATTTATATTTAAAGAACACATTTTTGGTGGATCAACACATCTTTTAAATGATGTAAATGATAAGAAAATAAAGTAAAAGAAAATAAAAATTAAAGGAAAAAAGGTTAGTAAGATAAGGATAATAGAAAAAAGAATAATAATGAAAATAAAAAATTCTACCACACATAATATCTACCCCACATGTAAAATTTGAACCAGTCCTAACCGCATAAATTTATAGTTCACATGATTTGAACAGAAATAAGCATGAAATGATCTCAAAATAGCCTAGGGTTTGAAATGAGGTTTTGGGGTAGGCTCTAATTCCCTGTAGTTTCTCGGTTTAGGTTCTAAAAAAGGTATCCGAGTTCTCCTTGCTGGCGCCCCCTTGGGCTTGCCAGACCCTTAGTCCTAAACCCATCACAGACTTGTGTGGACTAAGTTAAACTCGAGAGGATACATTCCCTTATGCCTGCACGGTGAATAAATTCACACGAACACATAAGGTATATGAATCCCGAATGCTACTTGCTAGGCCTGTACGGAGAATAAATTCTCACGAAGGTGTCGTTTTCATCCTCACTTAAATAGGGTTCGAAGCTCGGGTATAGAGCTAGAGATAGAAACTTTTCAAAAATCTGAAATCATTGAAAAAAAATGTCACCACAACTATTTATTTGGAAAATAATCAAAGGTAAATAATTAGAATCGAATAAATAAATTTAAATTTAATATTTTCACATAAAAAGACAACAAAAAATAAATTTCGGCCTAACTCACTTACCTGTCCCCAGCGGAGTCGCCAAGCTGTCAGAACTGTTTTTCGGTTGGGCCCAGAATTAGGCTTCGACTTAAAAAATGAGTGTTAGAGTCGCCCCCAACCATTTTAAAACGAATTTAGGTGGGTCGGACACCATCTTACCTGATCTGCGTTTTTACCAGAAACGTGTTGGGTTCGGGAGTTGGTTACAGTCAAGGAAGGATTAGCACCCTTGAACTGTCCTTTCGGTACCAATTAATTTGTCGGTTGTCTTTATAGCGAAAATTTAATTTTAAATTTAAATTTAAAACAAAACCGAATCAAATTACTTACCTCTGATTGGTTGAAATTTAAGTACCGTTGATGGGTCATCCGGCCATCATACATCGGCCAATGACTGCCCTACAAGTAGGATTGGGTTTGAGGAAGTCAAAATGGCTCTTAGAAAGATGGGAAGGGACAAAGCTGTCGGTCCTGATCAAATTCCTATCACTGTGTGGTTGGCCCTAGGAGAAGAGGGAGTTAAGTGGTTGACCAATATCTTTAATATATTTTAGAGATGCCAAGATGCCAGAGGAGTGGGAGAGAGTCCACGGTGATACCAATCTATAAGAATAAAGGAGATCCAACGTTGTGGTAACTACAGAGGTATTAAACTACTCAGCCATACCATGAAGCTATGGGAAAGGGTGATAGAGGCTAGGTTGAGACAAGTTACTAGGGTTTTGGAAAACCACTTTGGCTTTATGCCAGGCAGGTCTAACACGGAGGTGATTCATCTACTTCGACGACTTATGGAGAAATATAGGAAAAAGTCTAGAGATTTCACATGGCGTTCATTGACCTTGAGAAGGCTTATGATAACGTTCCCCGCGATACGATCTGGAAGACTTGGAAACGAGAGGATCCCACTATTATATCCGGACGATTCGTGATTGTATTGTAGATCTATACATACGTCAGGACTACAGTTGGCGACTCCGAGGCATTCCCGTATTATACGGAAATGACTAAATTATAATAAAATAAACTTACGAGACCAAATAAAGTTTAGAATTCGATTTCCAGTGACTAAAATGTAGAGTTACAAACTTCGATGGCTACGGGCATGGTTATTCCACGCATAAAATTACAACACACCCCTCCCCAAACGACGTCATTCGGGGAGGGGTATAATAACCCGTTTAAAACCGGCCCTTAGGCCATTCCTTCATTTTCTCTTGGTTCTCTCTCTAAGGAGAGAACCCTCTCCCTTCTCTCTAGTTTCCTCCCCCTGGATGAACGTGGTCACCGGCCGACCGCCATGAACCACCACTAACCTCCACCACGTGGCCGGAGTTCACTCAACTATACCAAATCGAAGCCCTTTTCTCCCTAAAGCCAATTCGGAACCTTTTTCCCCGAAAACCCTTAGATCAACGTAGATCTAAAATTTTACCTTTGATGTGTCAAGTTTTCCGATGACGTTTTGGCTTCCTGACGATGGTAAGTCTTCTTCTCAGTTTTGTTCTCGGTTGGTTGTTGGTTTTTTTTGTATGTGTTCGTCCTTGCTTGCTTCTTGTTGCTGTCTGTTTCTCCTCTCTTGGTTTTGTGTTTCTCTCCTCTTCTGTTCTGTTCTCTCCTTGCTGTCCGTGTCCTCTTTTTTTATTTTGCAGGTGGTGGTGGCTTTTATAGCCACCATGGTGCACGTTATGGACCGGTCTTAGAGGGGTTTTCTCGGTGAGTCACCGAACTATGTGGTGACTCACCATATAACAATTATCATGGATGGTCGGCGAGAGATTCTGGAGGCTTCGTCGAGGCGTCACAGCTGGTTTGGAGTCACCTGGCATAGATCGTTGGCAACGAGCGCCGCCGCCGCCGCGTGTCCTTAGGGTATCATAACCCTAGGGTTTCTTGTTGGAGAGCTTTGGACCGTTGGATCTTGCCAGATCCAACGTGGAAATCGTTGGCGTTGGCTGAGATGATGGAAACCCTAGAAGCGTTCTGCTGGGCCTGGTCGGGTTGGGTTCCGGTCTGTTTGTAAACTAGGTTGGGTTTATTTATAATTGGGCTCCAGGTTTTGGGCCATGTAATATTATTTAAATAATAAATAATAATAATGTATAATAATAAATAAAAATAAAATAAAAATAAAAGTAAACTGAAAAATTAGTGTCTACAAGTATTATTAATAGTTCCTGGTTCCTTGGTGCCAGCAGATTAGATCACCAGCCAGATAAATATAGGGTGGTACATTAAACGTTGCGTAGGCATATTTGTAACACATTGAAGAGAACATGGAACTTGAATTAGTGTCATCGTGGGCTTTTGTAAATTGAGCCAATATTTGTTGATGCTTTATAGCACAAATTTATGCTTTGCCGTGAAGTTTAAATTGCCCATCTTTTCATATAGTAAAAATAATGATGAGCCAAGTGATGGTGTGGGACAAAGTGAGAGTGGTGGCAGAAATAGACCAAAATAACATCATTCAAAACTAGAATGGCTTAATGTAGAAATGACCCATGCGTTAAGAAATGCACTACATATTTAAAATCCAAACAGAAGTTTATAGCACAAATTTATGCTTTGACGTTGAAGTTTAAATTGCCCATCTTTTCATAATAATAAAACAATGAGAGCCAAGTGATGGTGTGGGACAAAGTGAGAGTGGTGGCAGAAATAGGACCAAAATAACATCATTCAAAACTAGAATGGCTTAATGTAGAATGACCCATGCGTTAAGAAATGCACTACATATTTAAAATCCAAACAGAAGTTAAAAGGGAGCCCACCCTTTTTCTTTTACCAGGCTAACACGAATGGATCTGGGTTCTTTGGTCGGTGTTTTTTTGTTCCCCCCATTTCGTGTTTTGTGTGTGATTTTATAATGTTTTACAAAGCCTATTTTTAGGTGTTTAAATACTTGTAAAACACCGATGTTGTGGTTCGTTAGTGATGCTCGCGAGATCCCTTCGCCAGACGGTTTGGGATTGAGGCGTGTAGCCGTGAAGATCGATGGTGGGTTGTTGCGGCGCGGTGTTTGTGAGAAAAGATGGAAGCTCGAGTTGTTTGCATTTAGTCTTTAGACCTGTAATCAACAAAAAAATATATTAGTATAATGTATATATAAATATATAAGACAAATATACATTATATGTGATGCATAGAGCTGGGTATATGGGCTAAAGCCAGCGGCTACCCGTTTAACCCGCGGTCCGTACAGGCTTCGGGCCTAAAAAATTAAAGCTCGTTTAAATTACGGGCTTTTTAGCCCGGATCGTTAAACCCGCGGGTTTAATGGGTATAATCGCGGATAGCCCACAATAGCCCGCTTAATTTAAAATTTATAAAATTTTAAAGAAAATAAACTTAAAGAATTTTATAGAAAAAGAAAATAAATTACCTATAAATATGATGTTACTTATAACCATTGTAGTTCTTAAATTTATTAGGGTGTTTGTCATAATTCTACCGATGTTTGATTTTTTTTATTCACAATGTATCAAATTATTCTTCATTTTAAAAAATAAAATTAAAAGATTTATATAGTATTTTAGTCTTATAAAATTTACTCTTATACTGTAATTATTTTATTTTATATTTTCATATTATGTTTTAGTCTTTTTCTAAAGTATCCATAAAATACAATTATTATGACCACTTGACAACTTTCTTATTAGATTTGTATAATGTTTGACTTTGTTGAATTTTTATATTTGAATTTCTGCTTGCATACACTTTTATGCCTTCATATTATAGCCTTGAATAATTGTGTTTTATAAAAATATAATGTGATTATTGTTTTATTTGTTTTTCAATTTGGTGATATAAGTGAATATTATTTTTTTAATTTGAGTTTAATTAATTATATTGTTATATATATTAATGATTAAAAAATTAAAAAAATGTTATTTTATAATTATTTCCGACTATTTAAAATAAAATTTAAATATTATTTATTATTTTGACGGTGTTACATTCTTTTATGATTGCAAAGCATCTTTCACTTTTAAGATTGTCAATTTGTTATCCGTCTGCTAGCTTGCTTGCTTTATCTACATATATATATAGATTCTATTTTAATGGATGGTATGCTTGCCATTTCATTTTATGCACAATGCTTTTGTTTTTTGAATTTTGAATGCATTTGTTAAGTTGATTCTGGATAAAGATTTATCCGATCGTCTCATCTTATTTATATTAGGTTCAATGTACAATAATTTCAACCATATCTGAAGTAGTTCCAATACCAAATGTCAAGGAATTTAGCAGCAATATTAGGAGGTGTTGCGGGAGTCGTGGCATTGGTGGTGATAGTTGGCTTGTTTATACGGTTCTATCTATTCACAAAAGGGTGTTTCGAGAACATCTGAGACTAGATCTTCGGATCTATCTGTTCAAGGTAACTTTCATGCCATGCATTTTTTAAACGGGCCACGGGTAAGCCCGTTTAGCCCGCGGGTTAAATGGACTGGCCGCGGGCCTTAGAATTCAAAACCGTTTATGAATGTGGGCTTTTTAAACCGCTCCGTTTAAGCCCGCACCGTCAAACCCGCATGCTAAACGGGCGGGTAGCCCGTATACCTAGCTCTAGTGATGCATAGTTAGGACGAAATGACGTGTCTACACTCATATTATAAAACTTAATTAAAATAAAAATATACAAAATGTTAAATTAAATATCACTAGTCTATATTTTATATTTAATAAAAATTAGAGTGGCATTAGGCTGAACTTGGATTCTCAATTTGGAAAATATGAATAGAATTTGCAATACTGAGTGTCGGACCAACGTGCGACAAAACACGGCTTCTTCGCCTATATAGATTTGTATATAGAGTTGTTGGAAAAAATATTTCCCTATATAATTCATTCACCGTATATTTTTTGAATTAAGATTCTTATTAGTTTGAAGACGTCGAATACTTTTGGGGTCTTCTCAATTTGTCTGAAGATACCATGTAGTCGTGAAATCTTCTTTATTTTTCTGAAGACGCCATGCAGTCGTGGAGTCTTCATATTTAACTTGAAGATTTGTGAAACATCTCATGTCTTTAGATTGATATTATTCAATTCATCCTATATAAGGAAATAATCCCCAAATTAAAATATTAAGATTAAAAAATCTCACTTACACTGCCATTTTGCCAACAAAATACAATCAACTCCCTAAATCTATGGACATGTCCTTAATTTTAAATAAGAGATTTGAACATTTTTCTACAATAAAGAAAAGATAGATACAATTATGTCAAATTAATAACTAACCCAATTTGACTAATGGGAAAAGTTGTGATTTTGAGGGGTTTTAGCTTATATTATTAGTTTTCTATATATTAATGATAGTAAAGTTAGGTATCAATAATTTACTTATTAACTTTACTTTTAATTTTTTATTTATCTATAACAAATCATTTAAAATTATGAGAACGAATAATATTTTATCAGATTTAAAAGAAAGAAATATCGTGATGCACATTTAAAGTATCGTCTCAAAATAATTTTTGATGATCGAGAAAATAATATCTTCAGAAACTAATTATATTTTAAATTTATTACTTCATATTAGATTTTAGGAAAATAAATAAATTATTATAAGTGAACAAATAAAAAGTTTATATATAAATGCATTAATATTATTGTATTATTAAGTAATAGATTTATTTTTTATTCAATAATTATATAAAATAAAAATACTTTGTAATAATTCTTAATCTTGTCAACAATAATTTTAATAATTTATCAAAATTAAATAAAATTACAACTTCAAGTTTAAAATCACATAAAATTAACTTTTATATAGAATATTATACAACTAATTACCAAACTTTATATATAATTACTACACTCATCTATTCTAGTAATACAAGATTCATATTTAAAAATTAACGAAAGAGAAAATCTTAGCCATCTTTCTCTCTTTTTTTAACCTAATTTTCTTTTAATAATTCTATGTTGTCTTATTCTTTCTCTTTTATTTTTGTTTATCATGTGACATCACCAATCTTAATGTTGGTTGTTGTCAGTTAGTAATTATTAGTTCTTTTGTTTTCTTATATTATGTCTTTTGTTATTTTTCCTTAAGTTTTTCTAATTTTGAATAAAAATCTCTATCCTTATAACATGTTTTTCTCTATTCTTGTGGTATGTATTTTCTCTATTCTTGTGGCTCACATTTTCTCTGTTCTTGTGGCATGATCCTTATGGTTTTTTATACGTTTTTCGCATACCTTTGCGGTCATTTTTGGTGCTCGCACAAAAACTATCACGACATTTATTTTATAATTGATTTGTCGATGGTCACATATAGTCAGATGATTCACTCTTTGGTAAAAAGTTGTTTATCGATATAATCAAAATTGTGTAGCGAAACAGCCTACTAAATTGTTTGGTTCGCTCACCACTCCTTTATTACTTCGTAAAACGTCTCATTCGACAGAAGCAAGAAATTTTATGAAGGTTGTTGGGTTCTTTTGATGTTGGTAGTCGTTATCAATGGAAGGTTTTGTTTTTGTTTTTCTTTTTAAATTTAATATTTTATTTTTGTATGAATATTTGATGGCTACTGTCTCTAATTTTCTCTCTATATTTTAATACATTGTAATTCCGATTCCTTAAATCCATTATTAAAATAATAATACAAGATCCAATGAAGTGCTCTGTATTCATCCTAATTAATTATTGCAGTGGATGAACGAGAACATGTTTTGCCTAAGCATAGCCCTCAGCCGTTTCATTTTTCTCTTTGGTTTCATCACCACTGTTTGGTTTCATTAAAGATTCCACCGTTTCTTCCACTTGGTCTACCGTGTCTTCTACCTGCATCATCTTTATTTGTTAGTAGCCTCAAATAGAAAAAAATCGCAAGAAATTCGAGATTAACATCCCAATTGAGTATTGGTTCTGATTATAGATGCTATTTAAATTATTTGGATTACGTGATTAAAAGAATCAAGTGCGGAGTGATATCTTCAGAAAAATAAATTAAATACTGATATATGTCAGTCTTTTTGTAACATTTGATGTAGTGTTATACCGTATGATCTTAATTTCAAACACTTAATGTCGGGATTAGCTGTTGCACTTCTTAATATCAACTTTCTTAACGTACTGCTAATAAAGATTTTTTTTATTAAATTAAAGTTATTATAAATTAGTATTTATTCTAAATACTTTCAACTATTTGACAATAAAAGTTCAATCATCCTGGTGTAATCACTGGTGCTCGAACCTTGATCTTTAATAATAATAACAATTCATTTAACCACTAAAGTAAGATGGTTGTGCTACTGTTAATAAAGAATTAAAAACACAAGGAATTAGGTTAATTGCGTAGCAATAAAGAAGACTTTGTCAATGAAGTCTCCGGCTATGCGTGCACCATCAGCTGTTTCATCAGCCAAATCTTCAACAATTTCAAGCGCATCCTTGAGTTTGCCTTCAGGTAAAAGATCGCCAACCTCATCCGCAACTTTCTCCACTTGCTCCGCCAAATTTTCTACTATATCCGCCACGGCTTCCGCCGTGTCTATTACAGTTTCAGCTTCCTCTACAGACAAATATACAACAACATACCTAAAATTAGACTGAAAAGTAATACATGTATATATAAAAATTATGAGGATATTGAGAGGCAGTGCTGACGTTTGAGTTTTAATAATGGTCGCCAGTTGCCTCTCCACATGGGTAGGATTATACTCATCAGAATCCCCAGAAAGGTTTCCTGCAAAACTTAGAAATGAATGTGAGTAAACCTCATTGAAGAAGATCTCTTTTCCCCTCTTAATTTGTAAAACATATATGACTAATATGAGACTAACCAGGAGGCAGGAGCAGAAGGGACTATAGGTCCTGGTTCAACACTAGTGTTGCAGCACACCATGTTCCTATTTCTAACAGTACTTCGCAATATAAGACCTCTTCCTAGAGATTAAACTTGAAGTTTCTTAGAACCTGGTGTTTCCCCTTGTGCTTTGATATCAACAAGAAATGACTGAAACAACAAAGAATGGAAGACCGAGATTTGCAGGATTCTATGGCCATGGGAACCTTGCATTGAAGGTTAAATCCTGAACTAATCCACATAACTTTGGGGAGTACAGCTTCCTTAATGTCTGCGAAAGGGCTTTAGAGAAGAAAAATATGAGTAAAATTCACTCTGAAAAAGAAAAAAAAGAAACTTGGGAACGAGGTTGACGAACTTGCAGGGTTTCTTTAAGGAAATTAATCAATTATATATTAGAGAGCGGAATGGCAGTGTAAGAAGCGTGGAAATCACGTGTTTTTATATTATAGACGACATGGCTGCAGCCTGGATTAGGAAGAAATATAATATGATAATCCTCTTTGAATTTCATCGTATGCTTCACATATCATGTTTTAAATCGTGTGTGTTTGGTTTTTATAAGCACTATTTAAGTTGACTATTTTTACGGTTTCGTCTTCTTTTAGTCATAGTAATTTATTAGGGCAAAAACTAAATAAATAAGTGAAAAAACTTCGGCGTTTGAACTTTAACATGAGACATAGACGACGGCAGTTAAAAATTAAAGTAAAAAAAAGACACTTTATAAAAAATCATGGTATCGTATTATTTTTTCTCTCAATATAGTCATTCAATTCAGAAAAATAAACTCAACGTGATCTTTTGGTTAAAATTTTTCATCGTTGATCGTTACAGTATTGATGTGGCATTTCGCGATATTTATGTGTCGGTCTATGATGTTGATGTGACAATCCATCATGTTTAAGTTATCAATTTAGTCAATTTATCATATCATTAGTCACATTATTAACCATCGTGAATCGTTGTCACGACAACACCGTGAACTACCACATTAGCATAATAATAATCAAAGACGAAAAATATTGGTCAAAATGTCACATTAAGTTTATTTTCTGAGTTGAAAGACCACTTGAAAGAAAAAAATAATACGATGCCATGTTGGTTTTTTATAAAGTGCAAGTACCTCCTATGTTTTTTGCCAAAATTAAACTGCACCTATAGTCACTGGACTTTTAAGATATTTATACTTTTCTCTTTGAAATTGAAAATTTATATTACAATCATTATCGTTAAGAAATAGTTTTAATTTGATCTGTTAACGACAGCTAATTTCACATATATATATATATATATTATAAATAAGATAAATATGTTTTATTAATGAAGATATTCAAACATGTGACTTTTCTAAAGGAATCCAATAGTTAACTACAGCGGTAAGATAATATTTTATAATGGAAAAATAATATCCAATTTAAATTGGGATAACACGAATCGAGCTACTTCGATAGTTAAAGGGATGTTTATTATTCCTAGAGATTCTGAGATCGAACACCAATGATTGCATAGTATTTAAACGTTTATTGTCAAATAGTTGAATCTTTATAACAAATATTATCACTTGTAAATTAGTAATCACCCTTATATTAATAAAAAATATAATTAAAATTAATTATATTTATTTTATAGAAATATATTTATAATATAAATTAATCTATATCTAAGAATTTATCCAACTTGTATCAAAATAAAATTTAATAAAATCATAATCTTATTTGGGAAATGGTTTAATATACGAGTTATGTAAGATTTAACCTCTGCAACCCTCTCTATTTAACTCTAAACCTTGCATGCCAAAGCTGTAAAACCTAAATATTGATTACACCAACCTTTAAACTTCAAACCCCGAAACTCTAAATGATAAATAAAACAAATAACATTCAAAGAGATGAAGTTATAGAATCTAAAATTTACAAAATCGAATATTTTATTTTAAGTTGTTTTAAGAAAATTACATTTTTGTCTTAGTTCGTTGTCACCCTCATTCTTTAAAATATTTTTTTTTCAATTTATTTCACTATTTGATATAAATTGTAATTATTGTTTAATTTTTATTTCACTATTTGTTAGGCAAGGAGACCCTTTGTCTCCTTATCTATTTGTACTGGTCATGAATGTACTTTCTAGATTATTGGATGTTGCAGCTAGGTGTGGTATTTTCAAATATCACCCTAGATGTAAAAGGATTTCCCTCACCCATTTATGCTTTGCTGATGATTTGTTGTTGTTCTGTTATGGATCTTTGGATTCAGTGTTGGGGGTTGTTAGTGTTTTGAATAAATTTTATGAGTTGTCTGGTTTAATGCTCAATGCTTCAAAGACGGATATGTATGCTTGTGGGGTTAATGATGGAGTTTTGGAGCAGATTAAGAGGGCCACGGGGTTTCGAATCGGTCAGCTCCCTGTCAGATATTTGGGGGTTCCCTTAGTAACTCGCAAGCTCTTAAAGACATATTGTTATGCCCTTATGGAGAAAATTAGGGACAAACTGAGGAAGTGGTCGAGTAAGAGACTAAGCTTTGGGGGCAGGCTGCAGCTTATTAAAGTAGTATTGTTTAGCATCTTTAATTACTGGAGCATACAACTTATACTGCCAAAGGGTATGCTTCAGGATATTGAACGGTTGTGCATGCGCTTCTTTTGGAAATGAAATGATTCCTCGGCTAGAGGTGCCAGAGTCAGTTGGACTCAAATCTGTTCCCTAAAATCGAAGGGGGGCTTAGGACTTCGAAGTTTGATTAGTTGGAATAAGACATGGAGTCTTATGCTTGCTAAGAGCATCTTAGCTGATGAGGGCTCTTTGTGGATCGCATGGATCAAAGCTTATTGCTTCAAGCATGAGAATTACTGAGTGTTGATAATAAACCTCACTTCAGTTGGATTCTCAAAAAACTGATTAAGATGCGAGAGGAGGCTAGTGTTCTTTTTTGCTGCCCCTGTAAGTAGGTCACAGGTTAAAGACGGGTGGATATGGGAAAGGATTCGGGACAGAGGGGAAAAGGTTGATTGGCATCGCTTAATTTGGTTTCCTTCTCATGTTCCAAAGTTTTCCTTGATCACGTGGATGGCTATCCTCGACAGGTTGTCCACCAAGTACAGGTTAATTCGGTTTGGAATGGTGGCAGATCCTGGTTGTAGGTTGTGTATGAGTGGGTTTGAATCTAGGAATCATCTGTTTTGAGACTACAGTTATTCAAGAGCTATTTGGGATTCTCTCTTGCGTGCTTGTGGGCTACAATTACAAGGACTTAGCTGGGAGAACCAACTTGGTTGGATGATTAATAACTGGAAAGGCAAGTCCTTGCTGATTCATGTTCTCAAATTAGCATGGACTGGATTCGTCTATTTTACATGGGAGAAGCGGAATCATCTTATCTTTAGAGATTTGTCGCGTTCGACGGATTCAATTGTAAATATCATAAAAGGGATAGTTAGGATTAAATTGTATAGGCATAGAATGAATAGAGTGGATAATGTAAATAGGCAACTTTGTGTTGACTGGGGACTTACATAGCTGGTTGTAACTGCGTTTTTTTGTAGCAGTTAACTGCTTTCTTTGGATAAATAAATTTGATTATTCAAAAAAAAAAATTCAAGATTCATAAAGTAGAAATCAAAACTTCATTTGATTCGATTGTTTCATACCATGCCTCTAATTTCATCATGAAAATATTTTATCATTATCCATGAAGAAAAGTAGTTTCAGTCACCGGACTTGTTTGATTAGAAAATCCTTCATAACAAAGCACGTTCAAGAAACATCTCATCTAATCAAAATGGGTTTTAACACTTCATTCTTATACAATTAGGCTGAAACAATTTCCTATTTTCGGGCCAAGTCGAAATCGTTTCTCAACTAGATTAAAGCAGTATATAATCTTCAGCTTCACAATTTCTTCTAATTTAATTTTTTTTATTTAGCTTAATATACAGATTAAATTGTGAAAGGTACCAAGCTGAAGGACTGAATTGTAGTTTATCCCTTTTCAGGTCTTACATAGTTACATGTTTGTCATTAGACTTGAGGTTAATTAAGAACAAAACATAAGATTAAGAAATAAAAAAAATGTTAGCAGATATGAAGTCCATCGCACTCGACAAATACACGGTATCCCCTAACTATGACCTTAGGGCAACCTCGCCGGAGGTGTAGTTAAAAAGTTCTTAAAATCCACTTAATCTAAAATATAATATTACCATCATGATTTGGAAATGCTACCAACAATGGGTAATATTGGGGAAGATTTTGTCCATCACGATAAAATGTCCTAATCTCGATGTTTACTAACATGGTAAACTAAGGTTTAATTCTTCTTTCAGTCCATATACTCTTTGATCTTTTACAATTTAGTTCAACTACTTTTATTTTAACAAGTTTTATGCTTCTAGTCTGATTTATCCAATTGATGAATTTCAGTTACACTTGGATATGCGGTTTTTAGATGTTATAAACATATTCCATACATATAAATCTTACTAAACCTTGAAAGAGACGTGCTATCTGATTTTCTTCATTTCTTCTCTTCAAATCCAAACAAAAAGAAATTGAAGTTTAGAGGTTCATTTGTTTCATCTCTTCCTTCAATTATCTCTTCATATAGCAATGAAAAGCAGAAGACTTTTTCCGGCCGTAACTGAAACAAACGATACCGTAGACTGCCCTGATTTCTGTGACCCTGCATGCCCTTACAACTGCTACCCTTACCCCGACTATTATTACCTACCGCCGCCGCCGCCACCTCCTTCCTTCTTGGTCGAAAACCATTACATCTCACCTTATTTGATCATATTTGTTTCCATACTCGCCAGTGTCATCCTTCTCGTTGGCTACTACGTCGTTATAGTGAAATCATGTTTTGGTTGGTGCAGCTGGAGGAATAACATGCAATCGCGAACTCAACATAATGCTTCCGATGAAGAGTTCATCGATGAGAATCAAGTCGATCATCCTATTTGGTTCATCACCACCGTCGGTTTGCACCAATCGATCATAAATTCGATCACTGTTTGTAAGCACAAGAAGGATGAGGGATTGATCGAAGGTACGGAGTGTTCAGTGTGCTTGAATGAGTTCGAAGAAGATGAGACGGTGAGGTTGTTGCCTAAATGCAACCATGCTTTTCACATTTCGTGTATTGATACTTGGCTGAGGGCTCACGTTAATTGTCCCTTGTGCCGAGCACATATCGTCTTTGATGCGCTGTGTAGCTCTGCAACTCCGGTGGATCAAAATCTTGCGGATGCGGATGTGATTGTTGATAACCAGATAGAAAATTCTGAGAATATAGGGATTGAAGCTGATGAAAACGGGGCTGAAAGAGATTTGACAGAGGCTAATGACCAAAGGGTTTCAAAGGAAGGTATCCATTACGAAGAAAATGGCGCTTTGGTAGTCGGTGATTGCATTGAAAGAAGTCATGTTGAGGCTGAAGAGATAACACAAATCAAAAGGTGCACTTGCATGGATTCTTCTTCGTCAGCTGCAAGTTTGTTTTTGGGCTTTCAGGGGGATGTGGAAAACCCGGATTCGAGCATCGGTGCAACCAAAGACAAGGTATCGGCAAATTCTTCCATTTCTCAGCATCTTCATTTAAGCCCTGTTCCGATGAAAAGATCATTCTCATGTGGGGGAAGTTTTCTATCCTCATCCAAACGTTACCGGAGCATGAACTCAATTCTTACGATGTAAAGCATTTTGTACTTTTTTAGATATAGTTTTGGGATTAGAGAGTGCGATATTTGTTGAAAACAGAGAAATTGTATGCATGGAAGCTGAAGCCTTATGATGCTAATTGCTAAGCTGCGACGTAAGAGATGAATTATGAAGACAAAATTGTGTTTCAAAAGAAAAAAAAATTCATGTCAGTGCGAGAACACTTTCGATGTTAAGATGGATGTGAATAGTTCAATCATCGATGTTCATTGTATGTAAAATCAATACTCTAGTCCAGCAATATTTTTATTACTCTAGTTTTTCAAATTAAGAAGAGATTATAATCTATGGGGTTGGTATAGGCTGCCAAAAACACTCAAAAAGCTTGGGCAAATTTAGGTGGCTTGGGTTTTCCTCAAAACCTAATCTACATGTTCTTTACTCCGAAGATGATAATCTGAGCTTATATACCTATAACTACGATTGACAAATCTGAACGGTGGCTTCTTCAACCATACATGAATTGATACCCAAACTGATCGAAAGGCCTCTCAGCCTTATGCCCGGTTCTTTGAGCCAGAGAATGTTGTAACCCAACCATGTTAAATTTATCTGATTCCGGTCGCTCGGTAGCGGGACAATAACAATTACGAAATAGCATTTTTTTTAATAGAAGCCACTGGTTTTTGTTAAAAAATAAAAATATTCAAATTTATAACAAGGTTTATAACTATCATCCCAAATTAAATATATAATTTGGACATTTTCTTATAACATTAAAACTAATCAATTTAGATCATATAAGGAGTATCCATGGAAAAAGTTAAAAACTAACAAAAAAAAAGAGATTAAATTATTGAAAGATCACAGAGAACCACAAATTAGAACTGAGCATCGTGAAAAGCTATCAACGAACAGAAAACAGCGTATCCAAATTCAATCCAAGGGTCCATAACAGGGAAGATCGACGAGATTATAAATAAGGGGTCTCTTGATCAGTCATGACGTCATCAAATCCAATCCTGAAAAAACATAAAATAAAGGAAACGATCAAATAACCGAGAAAGAAAGCGAAAAACGTGTCACAAAGGTAGAGATAAACGTGTTGCAAAGATAAAATTATTCTTATTAAAAAACTATGAAAGAAACAAAGAGAAAAAAAAGACGACGTCGACAACAAACATCAAAATCGGTGTCACCGCCGGCTAAACAAAATAAAAAAAATGATTTGTATATAATATATTTTAAATTTTTTTATATTATAAGCTAATGAGTCTTTGGTTCTATTGACAAAGAGGTCTTCAGACTTTGATTGTTCATATTCGAATTTTATTAAATTTAAATTTACACGTATTTGTTTTTTATGTAATTATTTTTTATGATTTAATTCTTGTAATATATGATTTTTGATTTTTAAGATTTATTAATTTGTCCATTTATATTTTATGATTAATTATAGTCATAATTAAATATATACATATTAATTGTAAAAATAATATCATTTGTACAGTGATTTAGCTTATTGCTCCTCCTTTGTGTCTATCTTACTTGAACGAGTCGTGGCAGCTTAAATGTCCCAATTTGAACTCCAACCTACTTCACCCCACCAGGAAACTCCCGTGGAATTTAATATTTACAGCGCTCTTTGGAAAATACGGAATAATTGCAATGGTCAAGTCTTCAACAACCGTTTTTCATCAGATCCTTCGATGATCGATGCATTGTTGCGTTGACTAAGCGTTACGCTTTTGGGATGGATCCAATGGTAACCTCCTGAGCATGGGGAGTTTTGTATCAATGCTGATGGTGCGGTTTCTAATGAATCGTGTATTGCCTCAGTTAGTGCTCTTATCCGTGACTATAACGGGAACTGAATTGAGAATCATTGATGTCTTACAATCCGAATTATGGACAATTCATAACGGTTTATGTCTTGCATGGTCGAATGGATTTAAAATCTTATAGGTTTAGTCGGACTATTCCTAGGACATACAATTGTT
Source organism: Hibiscus syriacus (assembly GCF_006381635.1). NCBI lineage: Eukaryota > Viridiplantae > Streptophyta > Magnoliopsida > Malvales > Malvaceae > Hibiscus > Hibiscus syriacus. Next base: position 1,804,981 of record NW_024063519.1, on the reverse strand, counting down.
TTGCGACAAAGATGCTAGAACACCATCACTTTCTTTAGTTCGAGCCATTGACAATTTCTGCCATCGAGGATGGATGATTGACTTTCGATGGATTTCACATGATGATAATTGGTCAGTTAATAAATTAGCGATGCTCTCGGACCCCTTGATTTCTTCTACAACAGTTCTCATGGACCCTCCCATTGGAGTTCAGTCTCTTCTAGGTGATAAATTTGGTCCCCCATATTGTAAGTCTATCTAGGCGCAACCTTCCGTATGACTTACGATTCAAACAAAAAAAATACTATTACCCTATAAATTACACATTTTATACCGAGTTGTCTATTAAAATATTTTTTTAGACGTTTTACTCTTTAAAATTTAAACCAATTATCGTATTTACTCCCGTCTATTAACTCTATTAAAAAATTTGGTAAACGTGATAACATGTCATGTCACACTTAATTTTACTTTAATTTTCTTTTTTTAATCTCAAAATATGTTTAAAGGTACATAAATAATAATATTTTAATTAACCAAATAAAATTGAAATAGACAAGGTAATGAGCAGATTTTGCACATCCGACTGAAATTCTACAACATAGCCGACTGTAGTTAAGGCTTGCGATTGTATTTTACATACATCTCTTGGCCCAAAGAGTAATTGCGGAGCATCTTCTACTTTTACACCATCATTTCCCTTCAGATCTGGACCATGAATCAAAATTAAGCAATGCCAACGGGGAGAGAAAACCTAATAAGTTCAACACAAAAGACAAACACTTGGATCCATACTGAAAAAAAGAAAAAAATTGTGGATCCTAGCAAGATCCTTTGTTTGCAGATATAGATTCATGGAGTTGTCATCGTCTTTGGGTTTGACTTCAACGTTTCAGCGGTGTCTGTTGCCCAAATTATGCAATTTATAATGATATCTACTTACTGACAACCGTGCATTGCCTTGGATTATTGTTTGTTTCAACTCCCCCGAACACACACACTTATAATTTAAAACTAAAATCTCAAAGATCTCCTCATATCTTTTTCCAGTTCAACATAATCGTTTGTACGTATTTCTCAAGAAAAACAAAAAAACACCAGTTGAAACATATTTATTTTTCAAATGGCTAGTGTATATACTCTTATACTCACGAGGCCAACCGATCAATCGGTGCCACACCGGTGCAGTCAAACTCCCTTTGTTCTTTTGGTTGGATTACCAAAAAGTAGGGAGTCAAACACTATCCTTATATTCGATACGGGATGATTTCTTTAAAATTCCGTTTCCTTTTAATCATTGATTTGTTCAAAATCCAACAGTCGTCATTGATAATATTTAAAAAATAAATTAGCATGAGTCCCAAGAACAAGACGCTGGACAATGGTGGCATCGTAATGCTTTTACTGCTGAAGCTAAAAAGTTGGTCAAATAGTTTCGATACTTATGATGATGATATTGGTAGCATTTTCAGTAGCTATCCTCGTTTATTAATGATGACAAGCCTGGAAATGACAAAAGATGGGAGGAATATATAGTACTCGCCTCCATCATGATGGTGTTATTATTGCATATTCAAAGTCGCAATGATTAATTTCGAGTTGCAATCATTTCTTTAAAGAAACTTCTTCGATCTTTCCTGGAACTCTATCCTTGGATATAGGTGATATAAGAATCTCCTGTCACTCTAAAGGTTTTTGACAACCCTCTTTTCCTTGAATCTTCCTCTTTCATCCTTTTTACCTTTCAATTAATACTATCACAATCATTAATAATAATGAAGAAAGTCACAAACTGTGATCTAACGTAGGAAATAAATCCAACAATTATTTAGTGCTAATTTATAGCTGTATGTATTACTGATTCAAAAATAATGGGGAATATGCCGGATTCCTATCTATGTTTGACATGCATCTAATTAATGTGATTTGCAGGGCTCTCATGGGCCATCTGAAAACTTTACCATCAATCAAATGATAGTTATAAACTTGGCTGTTTATGAAGGTCTTTTAATGCTACACCTAGGTTAGCTGCCCTTTATTTTCCCTAAAGTGACGACAAAAATCTGATGAATCTTCCTGATTAATGATTTTTCAAATTAAGATGAGCAATATATCACTTTGGCCTTTCCCCTTTCATATCATTCATGTTTATTTCAACATTCCGTCCATTGCATTTGTGGTACTTTAGGCGTATGGTTTCCAGATCATGGCCACATCCAATATTAAATTAGTGTTGTTCAGTCCTTATCCCAAAAATAGAAGAAACATAAAAGAGAAGGCAACATTCTATGGGCTGCAAAAAGTGATCTCCTTTACTTGTTTTACACAATTTAATCACAAAGGAGACAATACTCCAGAATATTATAATATAGTGGCGGAAGGTAATCATCAAAAACAGTTTGAGGCACCTACTCATATTTTAAAAGTTTGTAAAGCTTTAGTTTAGATTTAGAATGCCAACACTATTGAGTTATGAGCGCATTGATAAATCATATATATATATACGTAAAGATTTAAAGATGAAATTATTGGAACAAGCAATCATGAATTCAAATATGGATAGTAAACAAGTATTACCGGGGGGGGGGGGAACGAAAGTGAACAAAAGGGAGTAGAGGTTTCGTATAAAAATGGAAAAGCATTGTGATTGCCAAGGAAACAGCATATATATATATATATATATATATACTATTGGGAGAAAAGGGAAAGCATTTATTCTTTCTGTTATTTCCAGGAAGGAGCAGGGGAATGGGTTACACTGTAACAGTATTTTCATCATTTCAGTACTAAAAGATAGTAATTTTTCGGTGCAATTTGCACGAAGCCAATACATGAAGGGGTACAGGTAATATATCCCAGCTTTTGGCTATACAAAATAAGTTAATCTTGTCAAAAGAAGCCCGCCGGAAGATATGGGCGTCTCAAGTGTCTTCATTATATGATCCTTTTATTTTTATGAGACGCGAAGTAACAGGATTATGTCTATTTCTCTTTCTGTAGCTGATGGGGCACAATTCTATGGCGAACTCGTTTTTCTTTACTAAAATAATAAGACATATAATTTCATTTATCCATGCCTCCATTTGCGGGCCGAATTACATTAGGGAGAATATTGTACTCACGACTCTGTATGTATCCAAAATACATGGAGGAATATATTTAAAGTTGCATGCTTGCTAGAAATTAGATAACAAACAACAATGGAGTCCCTTCCTCATCAGTTACAGCAGGACGAGAAAAAAAACTTGGGCTTTTAAACGTCTCGGTTCTCTCATCTAAAAGCCGCTTCTTCTTGGATTCTTCGCAGCATTTGATTAACTGCAGCGGCAATTTCATCCACAGTGTTCAGATGGCACCCTTCCTCAACCTATGCAGATTAACAATAAAAAGAAAAAAACAATTATAATTTAAGATGGTGATGAAATTGGAGAGCTTTTTTTTTTGTTAAATGATGGGTTGGTTTTGTTCTTATTACCTTGACGCTAATTGAATACAAGGCCGTTTCATCGACGGTCGAGACATTGAGGTGGAGGATGGTGAGGCTTAGGCTTTGCAACCCGGCAACCAGTTTCAGGAGTTGTCTGGGTCGTTTCTTCGAGAGTATCTTGAGGTTGGCATGTGTCTCCACCATGGTCACTTCGATATCCGCCACGCTTTCGACAGAAGCGGCGGCGGCCATGGACGACGGTGAATTGTTGCACTGTGAATTTGAACGAGTTGAGAATTGTGGAAAGGTGAAAAACTCGGCGAAGGGTGAAAGGTTGCCGTTGTGTTCTGGCTCTTGAGTGGTCCTCTTATGAGCCTCCATGGTCTGCAAGAGCTGCTCTAATTCCTTCACGAAATTAATCGCCCCGCCAATTATGGAAGCTTGATCACCCTGAAAATGGCTAATGAATATATTAGTTACTATTTTTTGTTGACTGATAAAGAAAGATAAGTAGCTGACCTATTCTGCAAATCTAAATGGTTTCCATGATTCATGAAAGTCAGGAATTTCTTAACTTCTTCAGCTAGTGCCTTTTACGGGTCATAAACAAAAATGGTTATATTAAGTTAATAAGCGAGGTGGTTTATTAGGGTTATGTGAACTTGTTTTAAAGGTTAATACTCTTTTATTAATTGAAATTATCAAACAAAAAGTGGGAGAGAGATAAATCTGACCCTTTGAACATAAGAAGGTGGCATCAAAGCTCTAATTGCAGCCAGGTACTCATTCATTTGTTTCCGGCGATTGCGTTCAACAGCGATATGAGTCATTCTCTGGTTCTCCAGCTCGTCTTTGTTCTTGCTGCTCCTGGTGCGACGACGTTTTCGTCTAGTACCATTGGTCGCCGTTGTTGTTGCACTGTAAGCTGGTTGAGGTTCCGTCGTCGGAGCTTGGAAACCATCAGCTTCAAGGGCGGGGAGAGGCTGATCGGCAGTGCAAGCTTCGGATGAAGAAGAGTAAGGATCCCATAGTTCATTTACATGTTGTTGCATGACTGAAGTAGACGAGGAGTCCCAATTTGCTTGGAGATGATGATGATTCTCTTGTTGTTCTAAATTGCTTTCAAGAATCGCAGTAAGAGCTCCATCTTCTTCTTGGAAGCAAAAATCATAATCCCAAGCCCCTCCTCCGGGAAACTGATCCTTGAAACCATAGGTAAATGGATCTGGAGGGTAAACCACTGTTTCTAATGCCATGGTCTGCAAGAACCCAGATCCTTATCACACTTGCAATAATCTGTTTTTTGTTTCCTTGTCTCTCACACACAAAGGGACGCTGTTGTCTAGTCTCTCTTTTTTTTCTAAAAGGAAAGACAATGGATCAATGAAGAGACTAAAAGGGAATATTTTTGTGATTACAAGAGCTGAAATCTGAGAGAGGGAAAGAGAAGTGTTCCCTAGTAGAAAGCAAGCCAAAATGAGAGAAAGAAAGAAGAGGCCAAAGCACAACACATCCAAAAGACCAAACGAGGTCCCCCTTTTATCTTCTCTTCCCCCATGAAAGGAAGTTTATCAACTTTTTAAAGATGTTGAATCCTTAAAAAAAAAACTACAAAAGCTACAGCATGCTACACGTGAGATTGCATTGCACACAAGTTGCTGGACCAGAGACAGATTCTCTATGGCAGTTGGAGAGAGGCCAATGTTGATAATGGAAAATGAAAATCCTTTAATTTTCTTCCTTCAAAAGAATTGTCGATTTTTCCATCTTATAAAAAGAATAATATTAATTGTGTTCTACTCTTTGTATTCGACTATATGGATGTACAAATATAATATTAAATGTTAATATATTTTATTATAAATGTTAATATATGACGTTATATATACGATTATACCGGTAATAATAAAATATCTTATAAATAATATTTTTTTAATGACATAATAAAATAAGTATTTATTTTTAATTTATCTAATATAATCACTATCAATGTTTCGTTTTATATCAATCTTCTTGCCAACAACTAATATTGTTTGGAGTCTTGAGGTTTTTGTTTTCGGTGATAATAAAAAAAAAGTAAATAGTAAATTAAAGCAAATCACAAATTATTCATCCAAATAAATAGAGAAGAACACATTGGGGAAGTGATGCTTTCGGCTGTTGAATCCTTGAAATGTCTGATGACTGTTTTCTTCAACTAAATTTGATCTGTTTTTATAAAATATTGTATTGAAACTGAACTAATCTCATGTTTTTCAATAAAAAGAAAATAAGGTCAGAACGTTAAGGGGTACTACTAGTGCCGGTGGATCCAAACTCCAAATTAAGGGTACATCTAATATCGTGAAAAAGGGTATCAAATTTTGTCTGTCCCTGCCCAACACCATTAAATTAATAACTAAAAGAAACCTCGACAGTGACAAGGTTATTTTTTTCTGTCCATTTTCCAGGCTGGACATCCAATATAATAAAAATAACAATAATTAATTAAAAGGAAGGGTTGTTTGGTGTTTGGACTAATTCGGAATAGCCTCGTAATCAACTTTTATGTAGAATGTCCAAACGAAACAGAGGTGCCTAATTAGATACGAGTATGGTTCTCATAAGATAATAATGCTGTCGGACACTTGGACATTAAACTGAGAAACATGACAAAAACCTGATGATAAACCAGAGATTCTCTCATGAAATATCTATTAGAGAAAAGAAAGCAAGGAAATAAAATGAGAAAAACAGGCTAAACAGCTTAGTTTCTTCTTCTTCTTCTTTTTTCCTTCATAAAATTATTATTCTCTATTGTATTTCAGGTGTCTGGTAAATGTCAAGGAATCCATCTGACCATTCAAAGAGCCACTCTATGATCATCTCAGACCAAGACTGTGCTTCTCCTCCGCCCTCTCTCTTCCCCAAAAATTCTGTACTTCCAAATTCTTTAGTTTTCAATTTTAAGCTTATTCTATGATATTTTATGAAAATAATTATATGAATTGGAAAGAAAAATCAAGTATGTTTCATAAAATAGTTATAGTTAACGCTGCGATATCTCTTCATGTCTCGTGTTCGAGTATGATATTTGTAGGGATGTATAAATGTGTTTATTATCAAATAATTGAGAGTCTATCGAACATATATTACATTGTATTCATCTCAACTTAGGGATTAATATGGGACCCTAACCCGACGGATTCCGACCCGACTCTATCTGGTCGGATTTTTTTATAAAAAAAATTGGGTATTGGTGTGATTGAGTCGGGTTCGGGTTTAGGATGAAAAATATCATACTTGACTCGTAAAAAATGTAATTTTATCTTATACATTTAGGAATAATTGCAATAACACTCCTCTATATGTTTTTTTTAATTAAGTCCTATTTTTTATTGAATAAAAGTAATATTTTGTTATAAATATATTTGTTGAGTTAATATCGACGAATCGGTCAAGAGGGGGCAAATTGGCAATAAAAATTTCGGAGGAAGCTTTTGCAGAAAATTGAAAAAGATTGCACAACAATTTAGAGTGGTTCAACTTCTCAACCAAGTCTACGTCCACTACCTTAGCTATCCACACTAAAGATTTTCCACAAAATCACTAATTTGTCTTTCTTTTGAGGACAAAGAGTAATCTTACAACTCCCTCAAGAATTATACCCCAAATTCTTGAGAACACTCTCTCCTAAAGAGAAAATTACAAATTTCACAAACTTACAGAAAACCCCACAAGGCAAGATGTTTGCAAAATTCTAGAACAAAGAAAGAACACTCAAGAATGAATACAATTGAGCACAAATGGTGTTCTTGAAAGTAAAATAAAAATTGAATGAAAATAGGCTTGAAAATGCTCAAACGATAAGCTCAAGGCTTTCTTTTTTATTCTCTCTCAATTCTTGTTTCTAGTTATTGATCAATGACTCCTGAGCTCTGAACGTTGGGGATCATTGGTGAAGTCAATAGAGTCGTTATGGTGTAATTATCATTTAAAAATTCTGTTGGGAGCTTGGGTGTATTGGTACACTATGTGTAAAATTTAAATATTTCGACCGTTAGTTAACCTAGTGTATCGGTACACTAATTACATTCGATGTTTCTTGGAGCCAAGGGTGTATCGGTACATCATCTAGTGTATCGATACACAAAATGCATTCGATGTTGGGGGTGTATCGATACATCAAAAAGTGTATTAGTACCTCCCTTTGCAAAAATCATTTTTGGCCCGATTAAGGTTCGAAATACTTTGTAAAAATTGTTTCAAAAATATTTTAAGATTCATATACAATTTTACACTTAAGTAAGGATTGAAATTGTCATTTGAAAACTTGGAGTAATATTTTTGATATTCGAATAATTTAATCGAATATTTGAAATCAGATATAAAATCTTAAAATCATTTATACTCTATTTGTTATATTGAAACATCAAAATGTTTTCAACAATCTCCCCCTTTTTTATATAACAAAACATTAAGTAATTTTAAGATTTTCTTTGAAAATCATTTTTGAAATCATTTTTGAAAATTACTTCCCCTTACTTTATTCTCCCCTTTTTGTTAAATCAAAAAGACTTTATAAAACGGTTTTAAACAAGTTTGTAAGAAAATAGCCAATTGATTTAAATATAGATATAGTTTAAGCTGCTAAGATCACAATCAAGAGAAAGATTAGCCATTAGTACATAATCAATATTCATATAAAAATGTGTAATGGTAATTCGTCATTTTTAACTAAGATGTATATGATGCAAAATTTTAACATGTAAAATAATATTCAACAAACCAAATTCAAACAATTTAAAGCCAAATAACCATATATATATAAACATCCAAGTTTAATCATCCAAACATCCATAACACAAAAATCCAAAAACATCCAAAATGTTTTAACAATTAAGTTCTAAATCAACCTAAGAAAACAAAGCAAAAAAAAGGTCTAATCATCCATTGGTGGATCGGGAGGTGATAGATGTGCCCATATGTTAGCCACGTCTCTTGTAAGCGCGTCGACCCTTTCGTCCATAGCATCGAATCGATGATTCATCGCTTCGTTGTTAACAGTTAAATCGGACTCGATGGATGCAAGCCTTATGTCAAAAGTTTCCATAAACGATCGAAAGTATGGAGGCATCTGACTCTCTTGTTGTACCGGCTCGTCCTCGGGTGTGTGATCATCTATATCGCGCATGAGTTCTTCAAGCTCTGAATCATTGTCCGTCCGTACGCCGAGGAGCTCGTGAAAAGCTAGCACCCATGTTTTCTCGGTGGATCAAACCCATTGATCCTTTTCCCCGGACCATCCCGATTTCTTCAAGGTTGTGAAATTTATTTAGTTCTTAAGGGGGATGGCTACATCAAACGAGACCCTAAGATTGGATTTGATAAACAAATTGATAAGAAGACAACCATAAACTAAGGTTTCAACATGTTTGGACGGGACATTGTTCACGGTTTCTACTAGCTCGCCAAAAATGATTTGTGGCAAATTTATTTTCTTTTCATGTTGGATACAATGTATCCACCATAAATCTAAAACTCTAAGGGTAGAGTACCTACCTCGGATGGTCTAAACCACCAAGATATGATCAAATGAAGAAATCGTTCGTGGTGAGTTATCAAGGTACTTGCACTAGCCTTAGCTTTATAAGGTGTAGCCATAATTTCTTTTTCGTTATCTAAACTCACGTTATCCAACCCAAAGGTGTTAGCGATTGTGTCGGAGTCAATATAAACGAATTAACTTAAAAGATATGATCGAATCCCTACAGTAGCAGTTCGAGACTCATTTTCGACACAAACCGCATTGGAATAGAAAATGCGGACTAGTTGGTGATAAACGATAGGTTTGAGCTGAAACAGTTTATCAAATTTCCAATTGCGAAGAGTAGGAAGATATTCAAATTTCATATCAACCATTGCTTGGATAGAGGGAATACACTCTTCCTGGATTTTATATGACTGAAATAAATTAACATACCTATGGTAGAGATTTTCTCTACGATCAGGTTGGTTAAAAAAGAATTTAAGATATCATTTCTGGTTCGTTTGGATTTGGATTTGGATTAGGAGAAGGAATAGGAGGTCAGTTTTGAGGTTGGTTTGAAGACCGACTAGAAGATGACCTAGGGAGTTTTGATTGAGACATAGTTAAAGATCAGAATGGGATAAAGGAATACCTGCAATTTGAAAACACATGTATGTAATACAATCAATCCCCAAACTCAATATGAGTCCACAGTATTCAAGGTTTTCTAAAATAATCCTAATGGGCAAATTTGAAAACTATTTTTGAAAACAATGTTTGAAAATTATATGTAGTTTTTAAAACAACATAATTAAATCAAAAACATCAAATTTTAAAATAAAATATTTTTTTATTTTAAAATTAATTTTTTTGACAAATTTTGTGTTTTTGATGAAATTAGTTGTGGAAACTAGTTTAGAAACATAATATTAGTAATGTCCAATATATAATTCAACCTAGAACTAATTAAAACTAGTCCTAAGTTTAAAAATTAATAAATAGTGTTTTAGAAAATTTACCTTGAAAATTTCCGATTGAGTGGAATGTAGTGGTGTTTGCACGATTTTAATGATCGTAGCAGGATTAGGAGTTAAAGAACGAATTAATTTCGACTAGATTTTGTTGAGGAGCAAGAATGGAGAGTAGGGGTTGAGAGGAGCAATACGATGGGAGTGTTTGGGTTTATGTGGTTTTGGAAAATATGTTGTAACACCTCAACCCGTATCCGACCCGAATACGAGTTTGAGGTGTCACATTGACTTTTCAAACTTTGACTCTTGACAAAATTCAAAGAAAAATTAAAACTTTCATTAAAATAAAAACTGTGTATTTACATAAATTGACCAAAATCGATCAGAGCATATTCAGCTCAATCAATTAGTACATGCCAACTATATTCAGATTAACCATACCCATTTAAATCATTTATTTTCTGATATGAAACTTTGTAAGGAAAATGATGACCTGTCTTGCTCCTCTTAGCTCTTTACTCTTCTCATTTCTATAATCTACGTGTGAAATAATCACACTCTAAGTCGTTGACTTAGTGAGGCATAAACATATAATAAAACTCTAACTCGTAATCATGCTTGAACAATTTCTACTAAATATCGCATACAAGCATCATTCCCACATATACATATAATAATTCCTACTATGCACCTTTCATATATTCATATATATATATCCACGCATACATATAATTATCTTCTTTCCTATCATTATCATATTACCTTTCATATTTCTATTCTCTTGTTTATATGATCAATTAAGCTCATATCATATATCTTATATCATATACAATAATCAGTAACACACATATATCATATACATTATATTCCATGTTATCTCTTATTAGCCCATGTGCACCTGTGAGAACTGTAGATATGTGATTCTATTGAGGTTGTGCACCACTATGCTATCACCACAGCTCATATAAATGTCCCGAAGGACCTATCCAGAGGTTACAAAGACCCCGATAACTATCCAGAGGTCATAAAGATCCTCGGTAACTGTCCAGAGGTCATAAAGATCCTCGGTAACTGTCCATAGATCCCGAAGAACATAGGTAAACTGTCCATATGTCTCGAAAGACATAGGTAAACCCTCGACTCTTGGCATGCCAACTATACCCCTAGCTCTCATATCACATAACATGGGCATTATCATTTATAACATTTCATATCACTTGTTATTTCTCTTCTATCACATACCACATGTATGTGTAACCATATATCTCATATCACATGTATCACAAGTGCATACATACAATTTATGTCATGCATATACATATAATCATATATTCATGCATTAAACATAGGAAATAGACTTGTCACAAGTCTTGTTTCCATTTAGCACATAAACGAATTAATATGCACTCACCTGAGCTCACTAAGTTCCAATCCACTATTGTGATTTTTCCTTTCTTTCGATCGAATCTTAACTTGATGATATTTCTTAAACTTGTTCGTGTTCGATATCTACATAATCACATATTGATATATATCAGTATCCAATTGATATACTCTAATCTATCATTTCTTAGACCAAAAGAAATGTCTATTTCAATTTCCCCTTGAAGTGCATCGATGCATTCTACAGTGCATCGATACATTCTTTAACATGTGCATCGATGCACTACCCATGCATCGATACACAAATTACCTTCGATGTTTTCATTTTAAGGGGATGCATCGATGCACTCCTTATACATCGATACATCAATTGCATTCGATGTTTCTTCTTTAAAGAGCATCGATGCACATTGAATATACATCGATACACCTTACCCAGAATTTGCATTTTAGCACGAAAATCATCAACTCTTCCCTTAATTCTTCTATTTTAAGCCTCTAATATATCATAAAACTCAACTACCATTACTTAAACCAACTTATATCCATGTAAATCATCTTTAACCTCAAAATCCTATCTTCCTTATGAAATTCAAGAATCATACCCAATTTCTAACATGTTCCAAATTCCATTCAATTGCTTCTAACTTCTTAATTAGACCCTTGACAAGTCAAATCCAACTTTAGAACTTCAAAAACTTTCTACAACAAAAGTTCATTTATAAACCCTTAATAGAATTCCTTTTAATTCTCTCTCTTTGGTGTTTTAAACTTATATAAGTTTTCCTTAAGCTTATATAACCCCCAAAGACTCAAACCCAACATAAAACTTTCAAAAAATCAAAAGCTAAATCAAACTTACCTTTACTCTTGGCTTCCACGTAAAGAAGAAGAAGAAAAGAGAAGAGAACTCTGAGAATTCTCTCCCTTTCCACGTCTATTTATCCTTACCAATCCATTTTTAATTCATTTCTTGGTCAATTGACCTTTTTGCCCTTTATTTCCTTTAATAATTACTAAATAACCTTTCATATATATCAATAATCATTAACTATTTATTATTCTACTTTAGTCATCAAATTATGAAATTTTATAATTTGGTCACTAACCCGGTATTGCGGATGTTACAATTCTCCCCTCCTTTTTAAGAAAAATTGTCCTCGAATTTTCACTGGACATCTTGATAGAAACATATCTTCTAAAGTTCTCATGTTGCTTCATTTAATTAATCTTTCTTGTCATCATCAAAAACTTACTTTTCAATCCTTTAGCTTTTCAATTACCTTTTTCCCTTATATATATATATATATTCATATCATGTCACTTATCATTTAAACAGCAACCAGTAACTTCAATCCATTTTCATCAATCAACAACCTAGATCAATCTCTAACTACCTTATAATAATAACCAAATTCGTTTTCCATCACCATTTAACCAAAAACACAACCTTAAATCTTCTTTAAATATGATTCAACATACACTTTTAAAGAATCTATTCACATCACCTTACACACTTTTCTTAATTCTATATCCAAAATTATCATCTACACTTCCATATAACCTTTATCGTATCTGATCATTTAACTCATCCCTTTCATTTCTTTATTCCATTATTCCTTTATTTATTCCTTATACCCAAATCATATATTTCCCTTCATGTTCACATACTCTTGTCTTATCACTTATACTCATATCTATGTATCAATCTTTATGGCATCCTCATAACTTTGATAACCCATTTACTTATACAAAACTTCATTCTTTATCATTTCTTATACTTGTATTTTCTTTCCTTAAGGTTCCATGCAAATACTTATCTTCTTTTCTACATCATAGCTACCTGATCAGAATAGACAACTACATTCATTTCACATCATAATTGATTAACTCAACTTTACCTTTTCTTCCAATCTTATAACTTTTACTCTGACAATTAATCAATAACATTTGTCCAATCTAGGGCACAACCCCTAATCAACCAATCACATACATCCTTTCCAATCAAAATTATCTAAAAATTCATTTACTTAACTTGTCAATTTCACCTCATTCTTATACATCCTGAATTTTTCGTTGTTCAAATCAACATTATGACTTCCTTTATCTTATAAACTGATCATCGATATATACATTCTCAAACTCTTCTTATCAATCCTCAGCTTTACTCAAATATACAAATCCTTATTTCCTTTACTATACCACATTACTATGATCCAAATATACAACTGTATCCAGATCCATTTCATATTTGGTTATCTTATCCTGACAATATCTTATAATCTTATAATTCCAGTACATTTTATCACATACTCTGGTTAGCCAATGCTAACTCTTTCTATCTTAACTGCAAACTCTTATCATAAACATACTCTTGTTTATGCTCAATACTATCACTTCGTTTCAACTCATAAGCTCTGACTTTATACATCTTATACGCTTGTCACTGATGCACTTATCCTTGAGTTCTTCTATAAGTACTCACCACGTCATTTGATCTTTTTAACGTTCTTATGGTGACACTTGTTCACCATATTCTATCTTATCCACATACTAACAAAACAAATCCATATCGCTTTTCCAATTCAAAACAATAAAGATCTTCTTTCACTATTCTAATATGATTTAAACTTTATGAAATCAACATTTAATCTTATAAGACATTTTCTGAGGTTTCCGCTCTTCATCTTGTCTGGCCAGGGCAGGTGAATTGCTACAACCATCAGATTCACCCCCTCGCTTTCATTGAAATTCTCATAATCAGATTTCTACTATATTAAACTAATCTTATTCTATTAGCAAGACAACATACTCCTTACACTATCAGATCAGATATTTTTTTTCACTCTGTGTTGGCATGTACACATATTATGACACTTTGGACTTTAGTTTATGCCGAGAATCGGCTAAACCGTAGCTCTGATACCATTAAATGTAACACCCTCAACCCGTATCCGACCCGAATACGAGTTTGAGGTGTCACATTGACTTTTCAAACTTTAACTCTTGACAAAATTCAAAGAAAATTTAAAACTTTCATTAAAATAAAAACTGTGTATTTACATAAATTGACCAAAATCGATCAGAGCATATTCAGCTCAATCAATTAGTACATGACAACTATATTCAGATTAACCATACACATTTAAATCATCTATTTTCTGATCTGAAACTTTGTAAGGAAAATGCTGACATGTCTTGCTCCTCTTAGCTCTTTACTCTTCTCACTTCTGTAACCTACGTTTGAAACAATCACACGCTAAGTCATTGACTTAGTGAGGCATAAAACATATAATAAAACTCTAACTCGTAATCATGCTTGAACAATTTCTACTAACATATCACATACAAGCATTATACCCACATATACATATAATAATTCCTACTATGACCTTTCATATATTCATATATATATATATATATATATATATATATATATATCCACGCATACATATAATTATCTTCTTTCCTATCATTATCATATTATCACCTTTCATATTTCTATTCTCTTGTTTATATGATCAATTAAGCTCATATCATATATCTTATAGCATATACAATAATCACTAACACACATATATCATATACATTACATTCCATGTTATCTCTTATTAGCCCATGTGCACCTGTGAGAACTGTAGATATGTGAGTCTATTGAGGTTGTGCACCACTATGCTGTCACCACAGCTCATATAAATGTCCCGAAGGACCTATCCAAAGGTCAAAAGACCCCGTAACTATCCAGAGGTCATAAAGATCCTCGGTAACTGTCCAGAGGTCATAAAGATCCTCGGTAACTGTCCATAGGTCCCGAAGAACCTAGGTAAACTGTCCATATGTCTCGAAAGACATAGGTAAACCCTCGACTCTTGGCATGCCAACTATACCCCTAGCTCTCATATCACATAACATGGGCATTATCATTTATAACATTTCATATCACTTGTTATTTCTCTTCTATCACATACCACATGTATGTGTAACCATATATCTCATATCACATGTATCACAAGTGCATACATACAATTTATGTCATGCATATACATATAATCATATATTCATGCATTAAACATATGAAATAGACTTGTCACAAGTCTTGTTTCCATTTAGCACCATAAACGAATTAATATGCACTCACCTGAGCCTCACTAAGTTCCAATCCACTCTTGTGATTTTTCCTTTCTTTCGATCGAATCTTTACTTGATGATATTTCTGAAACTTGTTCGTGTTCGATATCTACATAATCACACACATTGATATATATCAGTATCCAATTGATATACTCTAATCTATCATTTCTTAGACCAAAAGAAATGTCTATTTCAATTTCCCCTTGAAGTGCATCGATGCATTCTACAGTGCATCGATATATTCTTTAACATGTGCATCGATGCACTCCTTATGCATCGATGCATCAATTGCATTCGATGTTTCTTCTTTAAAGAGTGCATCGATGCACATTGAATATGCATCGATACACCTTGCCCAGAATTTGCATTTTAGCACGAAAATCATCAACTCTTCCCTTAATTCTTCTATTTTAAGCCTCTAATATGTCATTCAACTCAACTACCATTACTTAAACCAACTTATATCCATGTAAATCATCTTTAACCTCAACATCATATCTTCCTTATGAAATTCAAGAATCATACTCAATTTCTAACATGTTCCAAATTCCATTCAATTGCTTCTAACTTCTTAATTAGACCCTTGACAAGTCAAATCCAACTTTAGAACTTCAAAAACCTTTCTATAACAAAAGTTCATTTATAAACTCTTAATAGAAATTCCTTTTTAATTCTCTCTCTTTGGTGTTTTAAACTTATATAAGCTCTCCTTAAGCTTATGTAACCCCCAAAGACTCAAATCCAACTTAAAACTTTCAAGAAATCAAAAGCTAAATCAAACTTACCTTTGCTCTTGGCTTCCACGTAAAGAAGAAGAAGAAATGAGAAGAGAACTCTGGAGAATTCTCTACCTTTCCACGTGTATTTATCCTTATCAATCCCATTTTTAATTCATTTCTTGGTCAATTGACCTTTTTGCCCTTTATTTCCTTTAATAATTACTAAATAACCTTCATCATATATATCCAATAATCATTGAACTATTTCATTCTTCTACTTTAGTCATCAAATTCTAAAATTTTATAATTTGGTCACTAACCTGGTATTACGGATGTTACATATGTGATATTTAGGGATTTAAACCTAAAACCCGACGAGTGTATCAGTACACTCTTGAGTGTATCGATACACATTCAAGGAATGTATCGGTACACATTCATAGTGTATCATACATAAGTATCGATACACTGTGCACAAAAATGACAAAATCTGATTTTTAACACTTAGAATGATAAATTAATTAGCTCTAGTGGTATTGGCAACTCATATATCGAAAATTAACAATGTTCAATTAACCAAATCTATATTTAAAATTTATTTGAACATATTATTAATTTTCACTAAAGATCATAAACTCCCCCTAACTATTAGCAAAGAATGCAATCAAAAGTGTTATTTTTATAAGCATTTTTCATTTCTAATTAAAAGTGCTAAAACTATTTTAAACACTAAGTAAAGATAGGTTAGTTAAACCTAATTCTCTTCCAAGTGTCCAAAATCTTTCTTTATCTAAAGGTTTTGTAAAGATATATGCTAATTGGTGCAAAGTATCATCATATTCTAGAACTACATCTCCTTTAGTGACATTATCTCTAATGAAATAATGTCTAATTTCAATGTGCTTATTCTAGCTTGTTGGATGGGATTTTTAGTAAGACAAATAGCACTAGTATTGTCACACTTGATAGTTATAGTACTAATTTAAATTTTATAATCTAAAAGTTGTTGTTTCATCCATAAAACTTGTGCACAACAACTACTGGCTGAAATGTATTCCGCTTCAGTGGTAGATAATGCAACACAATTTTGTTTCTTTGAAAACCATGAAATCATCATATTTCATAGGAATTGACAAGTATTGGAGGTGCTTTTCCTATCTATTTTGCATCCTCCATAATCCGCATCAGAGAAGGCATGCAAGCTAAACCTAGAGTCTCTAGGATACCAAAGTCCTAAACTAGGAGTGTCCTTAAGGTATCTAAAGATTCTCTTAATGGCTTTTAGATGTGATTCTTTAGGACATGATTGAAATCTAGCAACTAAGCAAACACTAAACATAATGTCCGGTCTACTTGCGGTTAGATAAAGAGCCAATCATAGACCTATAAAGTTTAACATCTACACATTTACCTCCTTCATCTTTGTCAAGCTTTGTAGATTAGCTCATTGGAGTGGCTTGGGATTTTCCATCTTCCAATCCAAACTTTTTGAGCATATCCTTTATGTATTTTGCTTGATTGATGAAGATATCATCTTTTCTTTGCTTGATTTGGAGTCTCAAGAAAAATGAGAGCTCCCCCATCATGCTCATCTCGAATTCACTCTGCATTATCTTAGAAAATTCTTGGCAAAGAGTATCATTAGTAGAACCAAATATTATATCATCAATATAAATTTGAACTACTAATAAATCTTTACTTTTCCCTTTAAAAACAATGTAGTGTCAACCTTTCCTTTTGAAAAACCTTTTTCGATTAAAAAATTTGACAATTTTTCATACCAAGCTCTAGGAGCTTGTTTTAAACCATATAAAGCTTTTGTCAATATAAAAACATGATTTGGAAATTTTGAATCTTCAAAACCAGGAGGTTGTTCCACATACACTTCTTCTTTTATAAAACCATTTAAAAATGCACTTTTAACATCCATTTGATATAATTTAAATTCATTGAATCATGCAAATGCTAATAGCATTCTAATTGTTTCCATCCTAGCTACGGGAGCATATGTTTCATCATAGTCTATGCCCTCTTCTTGGGTATAGCCTTGAGCAACAAGTCTAACATTGTTTCTCACTATATTACCACTTTCATCAAGCTTATTCATAAATACCCATCTAGTACCTACAGTAGATTTATTACTAGGCCTTTCAACTAATGTCCATACTTTACTTCTCTCAAATTGATTTAACTCTTCTTGCATAGCCATAATCCAATTTTCATCTTTTAATGCTTCTTGAATATTCTTAGGCTCTATGCATGAGATAAATGCAACATAATTACATATATTTCTAAGAGAATATCGAGTTGTTACCCCTTTGGATTGATCACCTATAATTTCACCATTCTTGACATAGTTGTATTCTCTTGGGTAAAAGACTTCTCTTTCTTCAATGGTTGGATTCTCAAGAGCATCGTGAGTTTCCTCATCTTTCATTTCTTCCTTTGATGATGGTTTTCCAACGTCATGTCTAATGTCATTTGTATTTACAATACCTACGTCATCATCAACACAAGATTAATTCCTTGGAAGGGGATTATCATCGAAAACAATATGTATAGACTCTTCTACCACTGAAGTTCTTTTATTAAATACCTGATAAGCTTTAGAATTTAAAGAATAACCCAGAAAAAATCCTTAATCACTTTTAGCATCAAATTTGCCAAGATTGTCTTTATCGTTGTTTAAAACAAAACATTTACATCCAAAAGGATGAAAATAACTAATGTTAGGATTTTTATTTTTAAAAAATTCATATGGAGTTTTCTTTAAAATAAGCCTAATCATTACTCGATTTATAACATAACAAGCGGTATTTGTGGCTTCCGCCCAAAAATATTTTGGAAATTATTTTCACAAAGCATGGTTCTAACCATTTCTTCCAAAGTTCGATTTTTCTTCTCAACAACTCCATTTTGTTGAGGGGTTCTAGGTGCTGAGAAATTATGGCTAACACCATTTGAATTACAAAAATCAGTAAATCCAAGATTTTCAAATTCAGTACCATGATTACTCCTAACACTAGTTATGAAGTATCCTTTTTCGTTTTGGATTACTTTTGAAAACGTGATAAATTTTTCTAATGCTTCATCTTTAGTACTTAAAAATAGAACCCAATTATATCTAGAATAGTCATCTACTAATACAAAACAATATTGTTTTCCACCCAAGCTAGTAGTCCTAATTGGCCTAAAAAGATCTATATGGATCAATTGTAATACTATGCTAGTTGATATATCATTAATGGATTTAAAGGAAGCTCTTTTGTGTTTTACTTTAGTACATACATCACATATTTTATCATTATCAAATTTTAGCTTTGGCAATCCTCTTACTAAATCTCCTTGAATTAGTCTTTGTAAAACACTCATGCTAGTATGTCCTAGTCTCCTATACCATAACCAACTATCATGTTCATCCTTAGCAACTAGGCACAAGTTAGTCATATTAATAGAATCTAAATGCACCATGTATATGTTTCCTATTTTATGACCAACAAGCATAATCGAAATAGATGCAATGTCAATCATTTTTGCAATCATTTAAAATAAGACAGTGTATCTTTTGTCATTATTCAAAAGATTATGCTTTAACCCATTTATATATAAAACATTATGCAATGTCGATTATCAAGATTAAGAGCATATGCATAAAGTTTTAAAATTGTTATTCATTAAAAGTTGATATCAATTATTAGAAAGATATCATTAAAATTTTGAGTTTTATGCATAAACATTTAAAAAAATTATGGTCAAAAATTTGTAAAACCAAATTATTTGAAAAATTGATATCAATTGTTAGAGAGATATCATTTACATTAAAAACAATTTTGACCAAAAATTATTATGATGAAATAAAGTTATAAAGCATTACTGAAAAATAAATTACTCATCATAAAGCATTTTTTAACATACATGAGATAAAACATAATTATTTAAAAATCAAAAGCTCATGTATACATAGACTAAATGAGCAACCAACTAAAATAATAACATTAAGTTTATAGGTTACCCATTCATTTTTCATGTGTGGCTAGAGCATCTTGAATATCATTACTTTCATCACCATTACTCCCACACACCTACAAGAGACATTTAAGTAGATTTTGGTATCCAAATTTCTTTGGATCCTTGAACGTTAGTTTCAATGCATCTTGCTCCTTTTGGAACCCATACTTGTGTAATTTTAAATCTTTTTCCTTTCTTTAAAGGACAAGTATGTTCCTTATGACCATGATAATGACAATGTGAGCATATTGTCATTATTGAACTAGATGAATTATTTATAATGATCTCTTTTTCTTTTGTTAAGCATTCAAGCTTAACTTTCAAATTGAAATCCTCTTTTTCAAAGCTTTCAAATTTTATTTTTGAGAGCTCTAAATCCTTCTTCAATATTTCATTTTGATTTTCAAAATCCATTTTAGTTTCTTAAAGAAGTTTGTTTAATTCGAAAATTTCTTTTTCAAAGTTTTCAGATTTCATTTTTGAAAGCTCTAACTCCTTTTACAAAATTTTATTTTGATTTTCCAAGTCTATTTTAGCTTTCAAAAGAAGATCATTTTTAACTATAAATTTAGAAATCAATTTCTTATATACAAAGTTCATGGTCTCAAACTCCGAAAATAATTTATCATAGGCATCTTATAACTTATTAAAAGAATATGAATCTAATTTATTTGAGTTCGAAGATACCTTTGGCTCTTCTAGAGCTAATAGAGACATCACCGATTTATTTGTCTCTATAGACAAGCTTAACAGTGCATAGCCTTGCTGAGCTTTCTTCCGTTCTTGATCACTCCACTTCTTTGCCTTCTTCGTAGGAGGAGACTATCATTTATTGATTATTATCCATGCTTCAAGATCATGTGCTTGGATAAATACCGTCATAAACCTCTTCCAACGACGATAGTTTGTTCCATTGAAGTAATGAGACACGTCAATTAGTCGTACGTCTTCCATAGAGAATGAACCGAAAGTGGACGTCGTATTTATCGATTTAACTCTTCCTGAATCGACTCAAGAGATGGTTAAACCTTCAAATGAGTATAGCTCTGATAACAATTGTTGATTTAATCGATCGACGAATCGACCAAGAGGGGTGAATTGGCAATAAAAATTTATGTGCAAGCTTTTTCAGAAAATTGAAAAAGATTGCACAATGTAGTTCTCGACTTCTCAACCAAGTCTACGTCCACTATCTTAGCTATCCACACTAAGGATTTTCCACAAATTCACTAATTTGTCTTTCTTTTGAGGACAAAGAGTAACCTTACAACTCCATCATAACCCAAATTCTTAAGAACACTCTTTCCCAAAGAGAAAAGTACAAATTTCACAAACTTACAGAAAACCTCAGAAGGCAAGATGTTTGCACAATTCTAGAACAAAGAAAGAACACTCAAGAATGAATACAATTGAGCACAAATGATGTTCTTGAATGCAAAATGAATATTGAATGAAAATATGCTTGAAAATGATCAAACGATAAGTTCAAGGCTTTCTCTTTGATTCTCTCTCAATTCTTGTTTCTAGTTATTGATCAATGGCTCCTGAGCTTGTTTAATACACCTTGGATCACTTCTGAACATTGGAGATCATTGATGAAGTCAATAGAGCCGTTATGGTGTAATTATCATTTAAAAATTATGTTGGAAGCGTGGGTGTATCAGTACACTCTCTAGGTGTATCGGTACACTCTGTGTAAAATTCAAATATTTCGACTGTTGGTTGACCTAGTGTATCGGTACATCCCAGGTGTATCGGTACACTAATTACATTCGATGTTTCTCAGAGCCAGGGGTGTATCGGTACATCAGCCAGTATATCGATACACAAAATGCATTTGATGTTGGGGGTGTATCGATACATCAAAGAGTGTATCAGTACCTCCCTTTGTAAAAATCATTTTTGGCCCTATTAAGGTTCGAAATACTTTGTAAAAATTGTTTCAAAAATATTTTAAGACTCATATACAATTTTACACTTAAGTAAGGATTGAAATTGTGATTTGAAAACTTGGAGTAATATTTTTTATATTTGAATAATTTAATCGAATATTTGAAATCGGATATAAAATCTTAAAATCATTTATACTCTATTTGTTATATTAAAACATCAAAATATTTTCAACAATATTATTTTAGGTCGAGTTTGGGTTTTATCTTAAAAAATGGTCGGGTTCAGATCGAATGGAAGGTGTATTTTTCAGATTGGATTTGGATCAAATGAATGATGTATAAACTTTTAGTCGGATTAGATTGATCGGAAAGCAGACCGAACCCAACTCATTTCCATACCTATTTGCGAACTAATAAAAATATTCTACACATGTAATTAAAAATAATTATATTAAAGTTCAATTATTAACTATTTCAAATCTTTCTATAAATACCTTATAAAAATTTTCAATAAGTAGTATTGAATAAAAAAAAACAGATACAAAGCTGCCTATCATTTAATTGTAAAATTTTAAGTGAATTTTATTTTCTAAAAATTATTGAAGATATCTTTCATTTTGTTTTAATTAGATATTCTAATTAATGTTTTAAACTTTTATCCAAAACCACCAATATAATATAACATATTATATTTATAAAATTAAAATGGTCGAATAACTAATCTCCAAAATTTAAGATTTATGATTATAAAAATAATACTTACCCTTGATACGTAACTTTTCAATACATCAAACATCTCAAAAACATAAATTTATTTAACCATGTTACTCTAATACAATAATTTAAGGTTTAAATTTTATTTTCTAAAAAATAATTTTGAATATATATATGTTTGTATGTTTGTGGCGCAAACTGCGCAACCGCACATGGCCCCCAAAACATCCCCAAAATATATATATATATAGTGGCGTTTTACCAATAAACGCCACTATAGATGGACCTATTGCGACATTTTTTTTAAAAAACGCCACTATTATTGCGGCTTTATTGATAAAATGTCATTATATATGGATTTATTACGGCGTTTGTCAAGAAAACGCCACTATTATTGCCCCAAAATCGAATATATCTAGAAAATAGGGGCCCCTTTATACGAATTTGTACAGATCCTCCGAAAATCCTGCCACAACCCTGTTTGTATGTGTTATATTCATATGCCTTGTATGAGATTGGGTTATTTAACATTTTAATCACAATATAAAACTAGGCACGTTCTTTTGAAGTGTCGCAAAAAAACAACTGTTATTTATGAGATTCCTTGACCAATACAGTCATTAAGAATGTACAATTTGCCTTATTTTAATTTCCTTGTGCATCCTTGAAAACAATAAACCAAGTTGCCAAAGGACTCAATAATTTAATTGCAAGCTGTCATCTAATATTAAAAATTATGTGTGGCTATCGTTTAACTACGTTTGTGCTTCGTCACACGCAAGCAAGGCGCTAGCACCCTTTTGAAAGTGGGTATGCATGCAAGTAAATGTCTCTGTGTATATGAGTTTTATCTTTAATTATTTAACTTAGTGGATGTTAAAATTTTATATTTAAATATTTAAGAAAATTACTATGTAATCAGTATGAAATTTGATAATATAAATCTTACATTGATTATATATTAATTTTTAAGTGTTTAAATATAATATTTTAATATATATATATATATATATATATATATATATATATATTCATTGAGTAATGAAAAATAAAATATAAACACGCATTTTGTTGATGTTATTTGACTCGAGCTCATACTAATATATACTTATCGTATATATTGTGTGTATTCGTTCTCTATAAATAAAATTCTTTTAATAAAGAATTTTATAGAGTGATTAAATGTATAAGAAATATCAAAATATAATATATTTTTAACGGCACCACTAGTCTTTAATTTGATTGAGGATTTTGTTCACATATAGCCGTGCAGTATCCATCCACTAAGCTGTTATTGATATTTATAATGGAGATTACTGTGATAATTAAGATCATTGTTTTGACTTAAGAGTTCCAAGAATAGATGTGAGGTGAATATTTGATCGTACACTTAGAATACATATATATATTATTTCATTTTCTTAACTTAACAATACAACAAAGAATACGTGTTTCAAGATTTAAATTATAGACTTATATAAAAATAAGTGTCTAAATTATATTTAAAATTAATTTTTGGTGTATAAAGAATTTTTCGTTAAAAATAGACATCTAACTTTTTCTCTTATACAATATTAAGAGTCTACCTTTAAAAGAAATCGTTACGTGACACATGTCATGTTGATAAATTTTTTTATTTTTTAAAATAAAAATATTATTTTTTTAAAGAAATAAAAGAATTTAGAAACCCTCGATCGCAACCTCCCTTCCTCACATCATCGTCCCTTCTCCTGTCGCCTTCCTTTCTTTCCCTCCATCTCTCCTTCTAGTCCTCCTTTCCGACGACAGAAGAATGAACTCCGATGACAGATGAACAAAGAATCGTCGAAATCATCGAAGACAAAAGGAATCACGACACTACAATTATCCATTTTTTACTACAATCGTCACTTAAATCATGGGAGTTTGATCTTTGGGTGTACGGCCAGTAGGGCGCCGTCAAGATTTTAACCAACTGGCAGTGATTTTAATGGCAGGTGATGTGAGTGAATTGAAATTAGGGTATATAAGGATTTTAGAGTTTTTTTTATAATTTTAGAAAAGTTGAGCTTTTTTTTTATTTATAAAAATAATAATTTTGAATTTTATATGGTTAAGATGTGCCAAAATAATGATCAAATTTAATGATGGTTACGATCCATACACTTAAAAGTATAACAGATAAAACGTTAGACATTTATTTTTAACAAAAAATATCTTTATAAATCAAAAGTAAAATTTTGATATAATTTAGACACTTATTTTTAAATTAAGTCTAAAATATATACAGCTTATGACTTAACTCCGATGAATAGAATTAATTAGCTTAGGGTGTTTTTATTTTAAATCAAACCGTACAACGATCCAAATAATTACGACTCATTACCTAAGAAAGCACCAAAAATCGAGCGTAGGCATAGCTTCTTTTTTCTATTATTATTATTATTATTATAGTTATTATTATTATTATTAACCTAGTATGTTTAAAAATAGTAATACATATTTTAAAGATTTTTAATAATTTAATAATAAACGCTTAAATATCTTGCAGGCTTTAGTGTTCGAACCTTGAAACTTCTAGAAATAATAACCATTTAGTTAACCAATGAGGTAATTTGATTCCGGCTAGATTTAGCTTAAAGACTTGGATGTTTTGGTTTTGGTATTCATCACATATTGTATGTGTGTGCAGCGCAATGCTCTCTTCCAAAAATTCTAGCCAGGGGTCATGTGGGTTTCCAACATAATTCCAACTGGATTAATCATAATGTTTAAGCATTGATCAGAATCTCGAATTATTTTAATTACGTGTTTAAAAGAGAGGTATATATTTGTTCAAGGAACCACGGACATCACCTTCTGGGAACCACCACCAGCTTATTGTCGTGTTTTGTTGATGAGGCCCCAGCCTAAGAATTAGAACCCCGCTGTCATCCTCCTCATTTAGGTTTCCATTACCATTGTTTTAATTTGGGTACTCGAAAGCAATGTTTAATGGTTGGTTAATGTAATAAAGTTCGCAAAAACTTGATTTTCAAAAAATGATCTTTTTATACACTATAACATAGCTTTTGAAAAATTGTTTTTTGAATCAAATAATTGCAAGCTGTTTTATCCCGTTGTAATATATGGGTTAAGAAGATGATACGCATCAGGCCCGTCTCCACCGTAATTGTACGTTTGTCAGGAATCAAGATTCATGGTGACTTATTTTTTATACCATACTATAATATAGCTCCGTCACTCTACAAATGTTTCAAATATAATGTTATGGGAAAGCATGAAAACTAAAATTTATTTTTATAAGATGCTATCAATTAAATATATTAAAATCTTTGTAAAGTAAAATACCAATATGATAAATTATATACTAAATATATTAAACTCAATTTTAAAAGAACTTAAATATTAGTTACGGTTTGTTTAGTTTAATAAAATAATAATAATTCAAATTACGAAGGGATGTACAACAACAGAAAATTACATGAAACGAGGGATGTACAAATTACGAAGGGATGTACAAAAACGACAGAAAATAAAAATTCCGAGGGCCAAACAGTTGGTGTGATGTGAGACACATGATTACTGTCAGAGGGGTGCAGCGCAGCGAAACCGCGGCCCCCGATCAGAAACCAGGGGCTACTGTCCCAATCTCCCACCACCTTGTTACCTCAGCCCCACGAAAAAGATTCCGGCCTTTGGTTTTTCTCTGATTGTCTTGGTATTGTTAGAAATCAATGTTGATTTTTAAATATGGAAAAGTTATTAAGGTGGTTAATAGAAATATTATAAAATTGTAGTAATGATGAAGTTACAATATACTTAATTATTAAGTAAAGTTAAAGGTGGCAGAGTGTTGTAACATAGTTGAAAAGTCATGGTTGAGTTGGCAGTAATTTAGGGAATTCTTATCAATTAAGAAAGATTAATGACCACGTGAGAAAAAAAAGTGGCAACTTCTAAAGTCTTCAAATAAGTCGGTTACTACACCTATAAATATGTGTGTAGATTAGTTTTATATGCAAAGTGAGAAAAATGAATGAGATGAAAAATAAATACAAGTAAGAAAATGAGATGAATTATGAGTGAAAGCTTAGAAAAACTAGAAAGAATTTGAGAGAGCTTAGTAAAGCTTAGAATAGTGAGGTTGAGTTTGTAAACTAGCCGCAACTAGTGTTGTAGTGTTATAATATTGGGGTAACATCGTTGTAACGTATTTTGCCTCGTATTAATAATATTTTGAGTTATAAAAATTACTCGAGTGCCCACCTACGCTTCCAACAAGTGGTATCAGAGTTTGATTTGAGTTTAACATGATGGAGATGATGGCCAACATGATTCAATCTCAAATCCCAAGATTGACAAAGATGAATTATGACAATTGGAGCATTCAGATGAAGGCGTTACTAGGCTCTCAAGATTGTTGGGATATCATCGAGGATGGTTACACCAAGCCTGAAAATACAACAGCAGAAGCAGTCCTGGCCAATGAAGAAAAGAAGATATTGAAGGAATCCTGAAAAAAAAAAGATAAAAGAACGTTGTTCTTTATTTTTCAAGGAGTAGATGAATCTACCTTTGAAAAAAAATTGATGCAAAGACCGCAAAACAAGCGTGAGAAATTTTACCAAAATCTCTACAAGATGCCGAAAAAGCAAAGAATGTACGTTTACAAACTCTTAGAGATGAGTTTGAGATGTTAAAAATGAAAAATACAGAAAATATCGATGATTGTATTAGCTGTGTGAAAGCGGGCATTAATGAAATGAAAAGAAATGGTGAATCACTCAACGAGGTTAGAGTGATGGAAAAAATTTTGCGGTCATTGATAAGAAAATTCGATTATGTGGTTGTGGCAATCAAAGAATCGAAAGATTTATCTCAAATATCGATCGATGAGCTTGTGGGTTCACTTCAAGCCCATGAGCAGAAAATGAAACAAAATGAAGATTCTGAAAATTTGGAGCAAGCTTTACAAAGCAAGATGAATGTCAATAAAGGATAAGCTAGCAGCAGCTATACACGAGGCCGAGGAAATCGTGGTGGTTATAGTGGAAGATACAGAGGAGGACGAGTAACTTGTGGACGTGGAGGTCGATCATATGGAACCGATCAAATAATTGAAAATAATCAAACATCAAGCCGTGGAAGAGGATTCAGAGGCCGAGACCAAGGTAGAGGCAGATATCAACAAAGAAATAAATCTCAGGTACAATGTTATAATTGCATAAGTATGGTCATTATAGTTATGAGTGTAGATATGCTCCTAAACAAGAAGAAAGAAATAACGTAGCAGCAGCTGAAGAAGAAAAAATTGAAAAATCTCATGTATTCCTCACTTATAAAGTAAATGAAGAATTCAAGAAAAATATTTGGTATCTTGATAATTGTGCCAGCAATCATATGTGTGGTCGAAAGGAACTGTTTATGAAATTAGATGAAACAGTCAATGGGCGAGTAACTTTCGGAGATGACTATCACGCAAAAGTAAAAGGAAAAGACGAAGTCATGATTACTCAGAGAAATGGTGAAAAGAAATACATTTTAGATGTTTATTACGTACCTTCTTTGAAAAGCAATATCATCAGTCTTGGTCAACTCCTAGAAAAAGGATATGAAGTGCAGATAAAGAATCACTTGCTTGCCATCAAAAATAAAGAAGGAGAATTGATAGCCCAAGTTGATATGACTCGAAATCGTCTCTTTATAATTGATATCGAGTCGGGAGAAGTCAAGTGCATGAAGACCGTAATCAAAGATGATTCATGGTTATGGCATCTAAGATATGGAAATCTTGGATTTTTTGGATTGAAGTTGTTATAAAAAACAAGTATGGTGAAAGGACTACCAGAGGTCAACCCTCCAAATCAATTATGTGAGGCTTGCATTAAAGGAAAGCAACATAAACAAAGCTTTGAAGTTGGTAGATCCTGACATGCCCGGAAACCGTTGGAGATATTACACACAGATATAGCCGGTCCTTTTGATATACCATCACTTGGCGGTAACAGGTACTACCTAACTTTTATTGATGATTTTAGTAGGAAGTATTGGATTTATATCTTGAAAGAAAAGTCATAATCGTTAGAAAAATTGAAAGAATTTAAAGCAATGGAGGAAAAATAAAGCGGTCAATATTTAAAGACACTCAGATCAGATAGAGGAGGCGAATATACATCAAATTTATTTGAAGACTTCTGTAAAGAGCATGGAATCATCCATCAGTTGACAATTAGATACACGCCACAACAAAATGGAGTTCCATAAAGAAAGAACCGCACAATTCTTGACATGACAAGAAGCATGATAAAAGGTAAGCAACTACCGAGAAATTTCTGGGTTAAAGCAATTCGATGTGCAGTTTACCTATTGAACAGTTGTCCAACAAAAAGTGTGAAGTATATGACGCCAAACGAAGTATGGAGTGGTCAGAAACCAGGAGTTGGACACCTTAAGATTTTTGGATGCATCGCATATGCCCACGTTCCTGAACAGACCAGAAAGAAGCTTGATGAAAGAAGAGAAAAATGTATTTTCATTGGCTATGATGAAAGAAGAAAAGCTTACAGATTATATAATCCTCTTACCAAGAAGGTAATAATTTCAAGAGATGTCGAGTTCGATGAGGCAGAATATTGGAGATGGAGCAAAGAGGAAAAGAAAGTTGAATGACTATTTTTTAATGAAGATAAAGATGACGATCTTATCAATCAATATGAACAAGCTGATGATCAAGGTCCTCAACAAAATATACCATCGTCGTCAAGCAGCAACAACGATGCTAGCAACATAATAGAAAACTATGAAGCACCTCCCACAGAAGTTCGAAGATCCACAAGAGAGAGAATAATACCAGAAAGGTATAACGATTATGAATTAAATAATGTTTCACTATTCAGACTCTTTGCAAAGAGTGATCTCATAACGAATGAAGAATCGATTGGAGATGACAAGTGGAAAAAAACTCGGAATAGAAAATCAAGTTTGAGGGGGAGTGTTAGAAATCAAACTTGATTTCTAAATATTGAAAAGTTATTAAGGTGGTCCCATAAAAATATTATAAAATTGCAGCAATGATGAAGTTACAATATGCTTATGTAACATCCTCAATATCGGGTTAGTGATCAAGTTATAAAGTTTTATAAATTGGTAATTAAAGTAGGATAATTGAATAGTTCAATGATTTATTGGAAATATGATGAAGGTTATTTAGTAATTCTTGAATGAATTAAAGGGTAAAATGGTCAATTGACAAGTAAGATTTTTATATTCCTTTTATAAGATAAGGAACCACGTGAGAAATAAGAGAATTATCCAGAGTTTTCTTTCTTCTTCTTCCTCCTCCCGTATCTCCAAGCTCAAAGGTGAGTTTCTTTGTTTATGGATTAATTGTTGATTTTAAGGTTGGGTTTTGATTATTAGACGATAACTAAGCTTAAGGGAAGCTTAAGTTATCTTAAAATCAAAGTATGATGGAGTTAGAAGGGAATAAAGATTTGAGGTTCTTAGGTGAAATCTTGAAATAGAGTTCATAACTAGAGTTGGAAGTTAAATTTGATTTGTCAAGGGTCTAATTAAGAAGTTAGAAGCAATAGAATTGATTTTGGAACATGTTGAAAATTTAGTGTAATTCTTGAATTACATATGGAGAATAGGATTTTGATGTTAAATAGGTGATTAATGAATAGAAATGAATTTGAATATGTGTATGTGAGTTGAGAACATGAAAGGGGATGAAAGATGAAGCATTTGAGTTGATTTGAGTAGATTTTCGGGCTTAAAAAATAAATTTTGGGCTATATTCATCGATGCATCAAGGAAAAATCTCCAGAAATTGTTTAGTGTGTATCGATGCACAGGAAGTGCATTGATGCACCTCTTAAAAATGGAAACATCGAATGCAATTAGTGCATCGATGCACATGTTAAGGGATGCATCGGTACACTGTAGAATGCATCGATGCACTTCAAGGGAAATTGAAATAGACATTTCTTTTGGTCTAAGAAATGATAAATTAGAGTATATCAATGGGATACTGATATGTATCAATGTATGATTATGTAGATATCAAACATGAACAAGTTCCGGAACAATTATCAAGTTAAGATTCGATCGAAAGAGAGGAAATCATAAAAGTGGATTGGAACTTAATGAGGCCAATGTGAGTGCATCTTATTACATAGGATTATATGGAAAGTGACTTGCGATAAGTCTATTTCCGATAGTATAGTACATGAATATATGAGAATAGGACATTAGCTGTGTGATATGTTTGATATGCTATTTTATGTGACATGGTTGATGTGAACACATGGAAATAAAATATGAGACTAGTGATCAGCAATGATTAGGACAGTTAATATAAGTTATGTGAAATTATCTATGTACTTATATGTGAATCATATGGAAGTATCTTATATGCTTATATGAATATGTGAGTGCAAATTATGAGAAACATATGAGAACAAGAGATGATAATGATTTACATGTCATATGAACACAAGAGAAGTGTTATAAACTAAGTGACATATGATTGTGAAATCATATGAAAAGTGACATGAATTACATGAAAGAAAACTACATGATTATATGCACATATAATATGTGACAGAAAAGAAGAGAAATGATATGAATAAGTGATGTGAATATTTGAACTGTTATAAATGATAATGCCCATGTTATGTGATATGAGAGCTAGAAAGAATTTGAGAGAGCTTAGTAAAGTTTAGAATAGCGAGGTTGTGTTTGTAAACTAGTCGCAGCTAGTGTTGTAGTGTTATAATATTGGGGTAACGTCGTTGTAACGTATTTTGCCTCGTATTAATAATATTTTGAGTTATAAAAATTACTCGAGTGTCCACCAACGCTTCCAACAGGTATTTGGTCTGAGTAAGTCATATTATATTCAGCTTCAGTGTTTAGCCCCAAGGATACCAAATAATTAAATTTATATTATGATTAAACTTATAAAAATTTTATTCATAATTTTGTTTTGTTGTAATTTTTTTAGTATATTCATAACTAAATCCATACCTGACGCGCTCATGCATCGGTTTAAGATATTTTTGGGTATTTGTTTACTGTAGGTTGAATTGTTGTTTAAGAAAATGGGTAGATTTTGAATGAAAAGGATTGTAACTTTAATCTAATTCCATCGGTATCTTCCTCTGCTTTATATGAAATCAAACTTTTTATGTTACTCATTTGGCATCGGTTCATCATTTATAAATTAATGCTTGAAATTACCCTTTAATAGAACAGTAAATCCCTTAAAAAAGTTGAATTTATAGAAAAGCAATCTAAATTACTACCGCTGAACATGCCGAAAACAATAGCTCCTTTTTAACATTTTTTAAATTTAAAATAAAGAGAAGAAGAAAGCATATCCATTATGCAAAGCACTATCTATTACTAAATTACCATCTGTTCAACAATGAAAGAGAGTGATATGAATAAAAAATTATAAAGTAAACACCTGAAAAAGTAGATTAGACCGTTTTTTCCAAGCACAAGCGTTTTGAATTGGAAAATGCCACTTTAATCGAATTCCACTGACGTATTGATCCATGTTTTTAATTTAAAATAAATCATACTCAATTTTCATTTCCCATTAGTGCAACATTCATCCCCACAGGCCCAATGCTTATCTGAATTATTTATGAATCGGTCGCTTTTATATTTGCTTTTGGTATTTGGGTCCGACTGATTGGAAAATAATGGTTCCATCACTATAAATTGCTGCATGTTAAAATTGTGCACTCACGAGTCACGATTCAAACCTCGTTTCAAAAAACAATAGACATATTGTCTAGTGCATTTCATTTTCCAACATCAGGAACCGGGCTAAACCCCACCCAACCACGACGACATGCCAACCGAACCGAATGGCTAACTAAAGCCAGTCACCGCGCTCGACTCGTGCATCCATGTAATTTAACCCCCAACGTCATTTTCCCCGCATTTTCTTTATCATTGCCTTGTTTTCCTTCACCAAATCCCACAAATCAGCCTTCATGTTCCTGTTAGCAAACAACGAACATATTCTCTCCTTGAACCGGTTTAACGAATTCAGAAACCGAATGCATTTGCCGAGACTCGGGAACCGATTTCACGTTGGACTAATATGTATTCTTCGCCGACCAATCTTACAACCTCGTACACCAAACAGTTTCGTTAGAGATGAAGCGAGTCAGGAGGGTTTCCTACCCGAGACACGAACTCAAGAATAACAATCTCTTTGAGTAAATCCGAGTTCAATGAATTCAAGGTCTTGTCTTTTTTTATTACTATTTGGTTCATGAAATATAGCATTATCTCTGGGAATAGGATTATCAGAATGTAACATTACCTAACACATTATTAAGAATGTTGCATTGTTATGGTTGGTTCGTTTAGCAGGAATGTAAGATTACATTGTTTGGTTAAAGGAATAAAAGATTATTAGAATATATATTTTATCAAATTGACCTTATTATATATTGTTTTTTAACAAGTTGAATTGTAAATATTCAAATGAAAATATTTGTATAAAAGATCATAGAAAATATATAATTTTACTATTTTTAATTTATATATTTTCTTTAAAATTTTTAAATTCATAAAATTTATATAACTTTTTTTACAAAATTTAAAAGATAAATAGGTTTAATGAAAGGGGTTAATTTTATTTTAACCCCTGAACTTCATATAAAATTCTAATTATTGATTTTTTTTTATAAATCTAAAATAGTTTAAGGATAAATTTGTAATTTAACCTTCATAGATTTTTTTTATTCAATGACAGAAGAATGATATTTTTAAAGAAGAAAAAAATCTGTTAAGGGCATTTTAACCCAAAACGCTAGGAATATAATAATACCTAAGGGATTGGGGGAATCACATTCCCGGTAATAAGCCTCCAAAATGCCACTGTTAGAAATGACTTATTACCGGGGATTGGGAATCTTTACAATCCAAACGAGGGAATTACATTCCAGAAAAAATATTTCTCCCAGTAATCTCACATACCTCATCCAAACGCACCCCAAAGGTAATAACCTAGGACCTTCGGAACCACCAAGTTTTGTTCCAAGATTGTTGCGTACCATCCAACCCATTCGGACCTTTGCCTTGTTTCTTGATCTGAATAATCTCGAAACATGAATAAGTCGAGAAAGTTTCGATTCCCAAAACATTGATATATCGAGAGCTGATCATTCGATACGAAGGATCCTTTCCCTATAATGTTATGGATTACGTAGAGGCATTTCAGGGCAACAAATGCATCATTCGTGCCATTTATTCGATCCATGAGAGCTTGGATGCAAGAGCATGCACCGACGTGTGATTCAAGGCCGACGGAGATAATGGTGGCTATTTGATGTTCCGACGGTAGGGAGGATGAGCCAAAGGTGGTGGCGCGTAGAATCACGCTTCGAAAGGAAGATTTGTGGGGATTTTTTGATAAGTCAGTCTTGATCAATATTGATCCCTTATTTTAGGGTTACCGAACACAATTCTTAGGTTTCCCCGGTACCCCTTGAAATCAAGAAAAAAAGAACAAGATGGATGCCAAAACACTACAATTCTAGTGGAACAAGAGAAAACAACAGTCATTGTAACCATAAATACTTTTGATTTCATAAGCAAAAGACTTGACTTTTAACTCGCCAACCGTCAAGCTTTCCGCTACTAAAAGAAACTATATTTGGCATTTGGTCGGTAATTACTTATCAGATTTCTCGGAAAGGGAAGTCCCTCCATAACTGGATTTACCAGTATCACCCTTGCTTTTTTGGAATCAACATTTTAGATAAGAAGTACCAACATACAAAAAGTCGATTAAATCACGTAGGTCGTCTAAGTAATACCCTTTACTATTAAATTCGAAACCAAATCTTACGTACAATCAAACAAAGTCGCGTATAGTGAATTTTTTTTGAACAATCGTATAATGATTTTTTAAGTATGAATAAACTCACTATTATTTTTCACAAAATATATCTATGTAAAATTACAGCAATTATTGCAATAGCTTGAACAGGATTTTTCCTCACAATTATTTAGAAAATTTTATCATCATGATTTACTCGAGTGACATAGTACCAAATAACCTTTTGCTTATTTTTTGAACGAATTGAAATAGGGCACGCGAAATATAAAGTGGTGGGTGAATATAGTGGCTAGAAATCATGTTCATATTGAAAGACGGAGGTGGCCCAAGCAGGATTTTCCGGTGAGAGTTTTACATTGTTGAAGCTCCCATATTTGATGCCAATATATGCGGGGCTGACACAATCCGTCGCCAGCTCCATGGCGGGGCTTACGACGGTGTCAAGTGGTGGTCCATGTGCTGTCCCAATGGATAACCATGCGGCCTTGTTGACCAGCTCGGTGCACCAGACCTTTTTACTTGCCGTTGGTCAGTATCTGCAAGAGGGCTCCGTTATTAAACCAAGAGTAAGGAGATACTACTTGTTAAACAAGTGCCAGAAACCAAATAGGAGACCATATTATATACCTCTTAGTGATCTCCAGTGTTGACAAGAAAAGAGGGGGGCAGGGGATTGATAGAAACCCAGTTTCCCTTGTGCATTACTTGAAGGCCGTCGATCCCGTTTTGCATGAGGATTGTGAGGAGTCCATGATCCGAGTGCGGGGGTAGACCCATGGCCAGCTCTGGTTGCGGGCAAGGAGGATACATATTCGTAACCAGCAGCTGGAGGATTCTAATCTCATTTTCTCATTAATATAGCTTGGTTCCAACCCTAGGCTTTCCGAGATCCCTTTAAGCAGCTCACTGGCAATTTCTAGAGTATTTTGGCAGTATTCACGTAAAACCTTGCTGTTAAAACCAAGCAAAAACATCCACGATTCATGAATTAACGGCAAACAGGGTGCAGAATTTGTGGGCCTGTAACTTTACCTGAAGCCACAAGGTTTGGTGGGAGCACTGAAATGGGGATGAACGTGAATCTTAAGGTGATCCCTCCAAAGAAGAGTCTTATCCACGTTATGGTTGAAACTGGTTCCACACCTTATGGGATCAAACAGCTTCTTCCCTCAATACTCTCGCTTATCCTCCCCTCCCAGGTCGAAGAAACTTTCAGTTTCTCTTACCATTTCATCTCTCAACGTCTCCGGCACTCCATGATTTATTACCCGCTTAATAACAAAATATCCCACACTTCAGTATCAGTATATATACCTAAAGTGATTAGTTTAATTACCATGAAGAATCCCCATTCCAGGCATGCATAACCGAGTTGGGCAATGATTTTTGGATCGTTCATCAGGATCGTGGGATGTGAGTAGGGAGAAATCTACAATAGGGACTGTTTCTGGTTGCATTAACATACAATGAAGATCAGATTCTGTATTATTGAAGATATAGTTAGAAGGAACACAAGCGAGGCGAACTGATTCAACTAGCTCATTCACAGAAAACAATCAGATTCCAATTACTTTACCAGAAATCGAATGATAAGACGTTCTGTTTTTCCAAGTTAGAAGTGTTTAGGTCTTTTGCTTTACTTCCTTCCCATTTGCCTTCTTATATAGACGAGAAAGCAATGTTATAACGATTTGATTTTTTTTTTTTTTTTTGCCTAGGAAATTTGATTCATAATTTTATAGAAACCTGACATGTGGCCAAATATAGCTTAGTTTTTTTTTAAGTTCGATAGCTGAACATAAATATATTTTATTCTTTTCTTTTAATAAAAAAAAGTTAAATGGTAAAGCACACAAAAGGTTCCGAGACAATGGGATATTATTTTATTAAATTTCTCAACTATTAAAAATTATAAAATGATCTTTTAATTAATAAGATATTACTTGGTTGGGTCTCTCGATTATTAAAAGTTACAAAATGATCATCCGAGTATTCATTTTATTCCAAACTCATCATTTTTTATTAAAAAATTGATGACAATTTAAGCTGACATTAACCTGCCAACTGGATATGATAGTCATTTAAGATTTTAAGATCATATTATATTATATCCTAGTCAGCAAGTTTTTATCCAGTTCAAACTGCCATCATTTTTTTAACAATAAATGACGAGTTTGGAACACAATAGCTGATGTGACCATTTTATAACTTTTAATAATTGAGGAACTCAACAAAACAACATCTTATAATCAAGAAACTATTTTATAACTTTTAAAAATCGAAAACTCAATAAAATAACTCCCTAGTTTGGAGATCATTTATGTACTTCACCCAAAATTATAATAAATCTCCACATTCATTTCAAATTAATTTATCAATAAAAAAGATTTATATTTAGAGAGATTGATAACTATTTTCATTTAATTAAGCAGAGCTTTGAAGTGTCATGAATGCATGGTAATTTATTCATTGGTAAAACCACCAAGGACAAAAAGGTCATTCTCCTTTGACGTCATTGAAGTGGTGGTGCTAATTATTATAGATTTAGAAATAAAAATAAGGGCGCAACGCCCATCCCCCCAAGTTCATCTGCCACCAGAATATCAAAGGAGAAAAACGCTTGGAAAAAACTATTGATGGCTTCATTCAAAGTTTCACAATAGCCACCGTCCTAGGAAAATCACGAGATCTTATCCAATCTTTCTTCTTCAGTTACTGCAAAGATGCTAATGCGGAAGAAACATTTCGCGAGATCCTATCATGTATTAGCTCCTGCAAGAAATAAAATAAAATAACCTGCCGCTTTGCAAAATAACAATAATAATTCATAGAGCTATGTTTTACCTCCGTCAATGGCATCTCGAATCTTGATTTCGTTATTGTCTCGTACAAGAAAATGTATCTGGTAGTAAGGTTAACACAGTGCAAATGGTTAACTAAAGCATTACAATCATAAAACTGGGTCAAAAACAGTGCCACTGGCAGTGGATTCCGATTGATAGGGCGATGACAGAAAATGAACTAAAAGGAATTAAGATATTGCTTTCTTTATGGCCTTTCTCTTTAAATTTTTAATGGCATGTATTTTGTGCCTATGATAACAAGGAAAGCATACCGCCAAGCAAGCTCGCAGACGAGTTCTTCAGGGGCATCAGGAAGCACCTATGGATAGCATAATCAAATGGGATTTACAATATAACCTCAGATGAACAGACATCGAAGACGATATAATTTAACTTTTTGATGACTTACCTTGTCTTCATAGGGATTGCAGTTCTCTCTAAACCATAATCTCAAGAACTCCTATAGATTCCACAAACAATTAAATATTAAAATTCAGAAAATATTCCCACCGCTTGGCTATCAAGGAACATAAGACAAGCCTGAGAACTGAGTTAGCAATAATACCAACCATTTGTCCCTAAACATCAACTCAGACTTGTATGAAACTATTCACACACCTTGTCAACATTTTGAGGTTCAAGACCATTATGAAAATGATCCACGTAAGAATTGGCAATCCAGTAGCGACTAGAGTCAGGTGTATGCACCTAAAATTACAGAACAATCCCCTGTCAGTTTGTGTGAATTTGAGATGCTTACATATGTGCGTATCAAGTGTATATGAGAGAGAGGCAGAAGCATGCAATCTGTCAGAAAAATGGCATCTAACCTCATCAATCAATACGATTGAACCATCACTACTCTTTCCAAATTCATATTTTGTATCAACCAAAATCAGGCCATGCTCCAAAGCCCACGCTGCATTTTCAACAAAATCATACAAATTATATGTCAGTTGCATTAGACAGTACAGTAGTCAATATGAAGCTCTATGAAGTACAAGTGGAAATATATAATGAAATAATACATAAAGTTTTAATAACTTATATGATGGAAGTGTTTCGTTATCAAAAGCACAAACATCCACATACATAAAGACACACCAAAGATAAACGTAAATATGCTATGGTGCCTGACATGAGAACATTTTCAAAACCAACAGAGCATGAAAGACAATGTAAAAAAGTGAGTCGTAACAATATGGTTTTAACAAAACTAGGGAAGTTGAACAGAGCAGGAAGCAACTAGCAAACGCCAAAGCACAATCAAATGTTTGTTTTTCTTCTTATTCTATTCTGGTTTTTTAATGAATTTTCTTGTGAATTTTAAGTTTTAACATGATGAACTATAATTCGTTTGATTTCATCTTAAGAATTCCCAGTGTTGATTGATATTATCTTACATGCATCATGAAACATTACACCATGAAAGCGCGTGAAGCTTATGAACAGAACCTAAATCACCTGTCCACATTCAAACAATCTTAAAGCCTTTTCTCTTGCTTCATCAAATTCAGCTTGGGTCATCAATCCTCTTTCAATAATCTGGAAGGTGCAGATGTGAGGGGAAGAGGAAAACACTGAAGTAAGATGATAGAAGAAAGAAGAATCTTATTCCTATATTTCCCCTATATAGTTCAAAGTTGAAATTTGGAGGAGAAAAAAAAAGGATCAACCTCATCAGGAGTTACAGGAATGTCATGATCCTCAGCCTTAGTTGTTGGTGTGAGTATGTTTGCAGGTAACTTTTGATTTTTTACCAACCCTGTAAAATATATCATTTCACCATCATATTGCATAATTTCCAAATGAACAGTAAGTGATTTAACAAAATACAAGCCTCACCATTTGGAAGTACATTTCCACAGTAATTCCGAACTCCATTTTTGTAAACTGTCCAGAGTGATGTCTCAGTAGTTCCGGTCACAAACCCTCTAACTGCATATATCATCAAAATCAAGGCAGGAAGAGGATTTTACACCAGTTGAATGCAATAACTCCAAATGATAAGGTTGGCAATCAAAATGAAAAACTTAATTTTCTTTGAATCCGTGGCACTTCAATCCCCCATTTGATACAGCTATTTGAAAAGCAATGAACTTACATACAAAACCAATTCCAAATACGAATTTTGTAATTGGACAAAGGACAGTGTTTGAAAACAGCTATTTGAATCTGGCAAGTCTTTATCTTCCATACTTATGGAAATTAACCCTCAAAATATATTAAAACTACAAGTTATGACATTATCTTCCATACTTATGAAAATTAACCCTCAATCAAATATATTAAAACTACAAGTTATGTAACACTTTCACTATATTACATGCTGTGAGTGAACAAAGGAAAGATTGTTGAGTGATTTAATCGATAGATTGGAACTTTATTCATAATCCAAAGGCTGAAATTTGGAATAGCTTCTACCATGAAATATAACCAAGGAAATTCAGAGTTCAAGTTTGTAACAGTGAAAGAATTCGATACCAAATTAAACACCCTCCGACTTCCGTGTAACAGTGTAACAAAATGAATGGGCAGAATAACAAAGATACTCACCAACAAATTCAACTGGAAAGACAGAACATTTCTTGGCAATTGTAACATTTTTATCTGGTACTGACACAACCGCATTAGGAACTATGTCTTGAGTTCTATTGAACCACCACAAACTCGTCTCATTAAGAACCTGAAAATTGATACTCCAACAGTGATACTGCATCTAAATTACTACTGTTAATATTACCATTAACCAAGTAGCGAGCAAAAACCTGGCCCTTGAAGGGAATAGAGGCAAGAATCCTATCAAAAGCACTCTGACGATCAGTAGTGACCAAAACTAGATACTCCCCACTATCATAAATGTCTCTAACCTGCACAAATCAATCCAATTTTTTTTATTAAAAAAATCGCATCTTTTCAGCACCACCCTTAGATAGCTGCTAAGAAAAGGCGCACAACTTCAAATCTCAACTATGCCGAATACGTAAGGTGGAAGAAAAGGCAATCCTTTGTTTCTACCTTCCCTCTGGTTTTGGATTTGAGACCAGGGACTGTCGATTGAAGATTAGTCTCTGAAAGACAATTGTGAAGTGAGGCTTTTATGGAGGCAAAAACTTCTTCTTTGCGACCAGAATTGATCATAGCATCGAGAGATGCCGTTCGCATGTCGTGTTGGCCTTGGCTGGACTTGACCGAAAGAGAAATTTGAGGGTACTTTCTGGCATTGGGCTTTGCTTCAAAGGAAGAGATTGGTGAGAATAAGGGATTCTGAGTTAGGGTTTTAGCGGGGCTTAGATGGGATGGGAGAGGGTTTAAGGTTGTCCTCAAGCACAGAGCCATTTTCAGCTTTTTCTACTTTGTCAAGGCTTTGTGTATATTTTCTAGGGTAATTTAGTTCGAGACTTTAAGCCACCTCCCCTTCGCCTCGAGTGTTGCCTGTTCTAATAATTAAGGGTAAAAATACTTAGTTTGAAAAAAAGGACTTTGTTTTTAATATTTTCAATTATTTTTATGCATGCATGCTTAATTAAAAATGATAATAATTAATTAATCATGAAATTATTTATTTATTGCTAAATTAAATTATAAATCATACTCGTTCGTTGTACTAAATTTATCTCTTTTAATTTTTGAAATTATTCAACTTAATTTCTTTATTAAGAAATTAATAAACAATAATTTTGTGTTCTCTTTTATTCTCATGTTTCTCACTTTTTTTATATCTATTAAAATAAATTTATCAATCATTTTTTAAAGATCATTTTATCATTTCACTCATTTTATATATGATTTGACATTTGATCAAATTTATATCCTCAAAATATGAGATAAAAATTGTGAAACGTAATATATCCTAAATCTATGTTACGAAATTTAAATTAAATATAGCACTTGTATCATTTTTTATAAAATACATTCCGTAAAGTCTCCTACCCATAATTATTGTATGTACCGAGTTGAAAGATTATATTACATGATTAACGTAAATATTTTTTTATTAATTTGTGTTAAAATTAGTTTTACACTATTTTAATATCATAGAATAAGAAAAATTAAAAATTGAAATTAACTATATTCCTGATTCCACATATTGTGGATCTACTTAGGATACTTTGGCAGATTGTTCTAAACAATGCAGTGACGGATAGAATGATGAAGTTAGCGCGATCGGAAGAGTTTAGGTTACTATACTTCCAGTCCCATCTGGAAGATGTTGGTCGACAATACTATCAGGATGCCCTAGAGTGCAGGCAGTATAGCAGTTTGCTTATTTTAGCTTTTATGTTTTCCCTTTCATTCAAAACAAAAATTGATCAATTTTTGGTTTTTTTTTCAATAATATATTATCATTTATTATAGTTAAAAATGAGATTTATATCAAATTATGACTAAAGTGAGAGAATATGTAAATAATAAAGGTTAAATGTGTGATTATATCAAAATATTTAATTGGTGTTAACGACAGATAACTCGAAACGACCACATATTAATTAAATAAAAACGAAAATGATACTATCTTAATTAAATATAAACGAAAGTGACAATACCTTAATTAAATATAACGAAAGTGACAATATCTTATTTTTTTTGAAATTAGTGACTAAAAATGAATAAAACACAAATATAAGTGATCATCTATGTAGTTGACCCATATTATAAATATAAATGGATATCACCCTCCAAATCTCTCCTTACCGGACGTTTCTAGGTTTTCTGATTCGATTCTCCAATATTTCCATCCCCGGATTTTGCCAATCCATTACTTGCCTGATCTTCGCAGACACTTTATTTCTTTTGGGTTTTCCTAACCACTTATCAACCCATTGTGCAATTTGGGTGATTTCTCAATGTGTTTAAAGGTTCGTTCTTTCCCACAAAACTTCCATTTTTTTCTTAGTTGATCTCTATTATTAAATTCATCTTTTTTTTTAATGATGACATGGTAAAGTTAGGAATTGATATAGGTTCTATCTGGTCCC
The DNA here is from genome assembly GCF_006381635.1 of Hibiscus syriacus. Taxonomy (NCBI): domain Eukaryota; kingdom Viridiplantae; phylum Streptophyta; class Magnoliopsida; order Malvales; family Malvaceae; genus Hibiscus; species Hibiscus syriacus. Next base: position 1,762,575 of record NW_024063519.1, on the reverse strand, counting down.
CATGAGAATCCAACAAGACTGTTTGAGTTTATCGATTGTTTCTTTTTCCCTTTTACAAGTAAATGTTCCATTTAAATTAAAGATATACTTTTAACACCTTAAACTTAACTGGGGCCTCGCATCTGTTTGCGGCTTAGGGAATCAGGTTATCTTGTCTTGTTTGCTTTTTCATTTGCTTCTGTCTATCCTTGGGTTTTGAAGTGATCTTGACACATTATTTTTTTATTTACAGGGAAGAAAAACAGACGAGACTGCGTCATAAAATTGGGTAATTTCATTGGTTATCTGTAATTTCTGGGAACCTTAAATGCATGCAAGGTCGAACTTTGGAGAACTTTGTTTGAATTGATACTTAATGAGAAAGAAAAGGAAAGGAAGTGAAACCAATGCACATCCGGAGGTAACAGAAAATTTTGCTTCAGCTTTTGATTCGAGATCATCTAATATTAGGTCTCATTTTTCATTAGAAGATTATGCGAGGATAAAAAAGAGGTGCAAGGAAGATGTGGATGCAGCTCCTGTTGGTTCGTGTAAAAGTAGACTTGCTGGCATTGCTACTGCCCCACCTTGTGGTGCGTCCTCTCTGGTCCCTCTGGGAAGAGGTCTTAAGAGAAAGATAGGTTGCATTGAGCTAATTACAGTAAGTGGTGGGAAGAAAAAGATCGAGGATGATTATGTTAAAGGTGATACAATTGGTCAGGGGAAATTTGGGTCAGTTTGGTTGTGCAGGTCTAGGACTAGCGGAGTAGAGCTTGCTTGTAAAACCTTGCTTAAGGGAGAGGAGACCGTTCACAAAGAGGTAGAGATAATGCAGCATTTATCTGGTCATCCAGGGGTTGTGACTTTGCAGGCGGTGTATGAGGAGCCAGACTGCTTCCATCTTGTAATGGAATTGTGCTCTGGGGGTCGTTTAATTGACCAAATGGCTGAATGTCAGTTTTCAGAGCAACGTGCTGCTAATATTTTTAAGGATGTGATGTTAGTCATTAAGTACTGTCATGAGATGGGAGTTGTGCATAGAGATATAAAGCCAGAGAATATTCTCCTCACAACCTCAGGAAAGATAAAGTTGGCAGATTTTGGTCTTGCCATGAGAATTGCGAATGGTGAATATCTGGCACCTACTTTGAAGAATATTTGCCTTTTCTTTGTGTTGATTCTCTTAAATCCTTGTTTTGCATATTATCTGCAACTCAACATTCAATGTATGAAGTTATAAAGTTGGTATTTTCTCAATGTTTATCAAGCATGGCATATTTATTTTGAGATTGCAAAATGCTTGGCGCAGATGCATAAATGGAGAGTGATGCATGAAGGGATTCTTCCTGTTTGTTTCTTGATGAAGAGAATCTAAGAAGCCATTGGCCTAGAATATGATGTATTTTCTTTTCTCAGCAGTGTCTTGGTTGGTTAATGTAAAGAATCTGCTGAAGAAGAGGATTAAAGAGATTTTATATTTCAAGGTGCTTAAATTTATATTGAATGATAAAAATTTCAAGCAATAAAGATTTCTACAACCATCGGTATCATGTTTAGCAACTGAGCAGTGTCAATATCTGTCACTGAACCTGGGAGGGAATGTGGTCTTGTTTTAGCCTATCATACCACACCATTAGTGAAACCAAAGTAAAACATAATTGCTAAAAAAAATTGAAAACTATAGATTTGCAGGGACTTATAGTTATTATCCATGAATTACAAGCCAAACATAGTAGTTTTTTTCTTTATTTACTTTCAAAGTTCTGATGTTCTAAACTTACTAATCCTAAACTGTTTTAGCTAATTTCTTTCCCTTTATTATTCTTTTGCTTAAGTAGATTCGATCATGGTAAAAGATGCTTGCAGTAGCATAATGCCTTGGGAAGCTTTGTTTAGTGTTTCCATGTTTCCTTTTGAGCTGTGCCTAAACTTTTTGTGTGACGCGATTACTATTCACTACAGGCCAGGTTTTGTCTGGTTTGGCTGGAAGTCCGGCTTATGTTGCACCTGAGGTTCTATTGGGAAATTATTCTGAGAAGGTAGATATATGGAGTGCAGGTGTGCTCCTACATGTGCTTTTGGTTGGTGTTCTTCCATTTCAAGGAGACTCCTTGAAGACGGTATTTGAGGCCATAATGAATGTAAATCTTGATTTTCACTCGGGAATACGGGAATCTTTATCTAAACCTGCACGTGATCTGCTTGCTAGAATGCTGACCAGGGATGTTTCATCAAGAATAACTGCTGATGAAGCATTGAGTAAGCTCTAACTTTCTCTTTCTTAAATGGTATAGCAATCAACTGATACATTATTTTGTAAAAAAAATGCAAATTAGCCTCTTGTATTCTTCTGTGAACCATGTAACTTTGCAATTATATACAGTGTGTCATTGATCTATTTTCATCATGATTTTTTCTTCTTAGGATCGTTTCTGCCACTCATCTTGTATTTCAAATTTTGTGGTCCTTTTTGTATCTTTATTTGAATATTTCCAAACTATCTGGTATAAAATTGTAAATTTGTCTTGGGACTTGAATTGGGGTTTACTCCTACAGTTCTTTCAAAAGCTTTATCTTTAGACTTCATACCTGACATTTGAGCTGTCCAACTTCAGGACATCCATGGATATTGTTCTACACTGAGCGCTCATTAAAGACATTATCCATCAAATCGAAGTCGAAGAATCAAGTAGGACCTTCCATCCAAGTTTCCCATTCTCCTGGAGCTGAGCTTAGCATGAGCAGGATAAATGGTGGTTTCCATACACAGGGTCCACTATCATTCTTAACATGTCACATCTCTAGCTGCAAATCAGAGGAACAAGATGAAAATGGTGTGGTAGATGTGCTTGCTGTGGCAATTTCCCATGTGAGGATATCTGAACCAAAGAGGACCAGACTTTGCAGTCCCACAGGACCTATAGAGCAGCAGTGTTCATCTAATCTGACTGCTAACCTCTGTAGAGCCTTCTGATCTGGCTGACAATGCTAACATGATTGTCATCTCCGCTGCTTTTTAAGCTTGGGACTTAGAATTTAACTTACCTCGCATGCGATTTCAGTGGCAAATGATGCTTATGGTGGATTAACTTGAGACATCAATCTATCCCTTATGGTGTTATCGCTTGGCAAAGTTTTTTGGCTTTCCAGGCCATGTTGTTTAACTAAATAATTGTTTTAGGAGAATTGATGTACAGAAGTGATGTTTCTCAGTTGTACAGGCGTGTGTTGAAGGCTTCAGTGGAGAGTGACATAGCTAAGTCTTGTAGAAAGTATGCATAGGCTTACAAAGATATGTTTTATATTGACAGCTCTGGAAGCAATCTTAATGGATAGCAAGGACTTAATTGTAACGGGAAAACAAGGTTGAAATTTACTTCGATTGGATGCTTCGTATAAAAGTCTTTCTTCCTGATTTTTTTAATCACATTGATTTAGAGCATGAACGCGATACACGTTAATTAAAGCCATGGATTATTGAAAAAGCGCAACATCTGTTTTGAAATGATCAGGACCCAAAATTAATTGAATTTAATATTTTGAAGAGGTTATTTTGCAAGTCTGGAATATTTGTCAAAATGCAATATGTTTTAAATGACATTTCTGAATTAAAATACTAGTAATTGGTTGCTTTACTGCGACGAAACAAGATTCAGTTCTAGAACCGCTAATGTGGACAACGTGATTGGTATTAATGAAGCTAAAAGAGCGACTCAAGAAACGCAACAAGAACTTCACTTTTGAGGCTTAATAACTCGTATAGTTTGAGGCTTTCGTTTGATGATTATAATGTGAGGGTGGATGAGGATTTGGGGTCATCATTCGACCAAGTTCATTCAAGGAAGTTCCAAAAGAAGTAGACGATACAGCAAGTGTTGGCAGTAACACCAGTTCATGGCTTCAACCAGTGTAAGCTTTTTGATCCTCAAACACCACTGATGCAAAAAGGCTGATTGTGAGTAGATTTAGTGCTCTGCTTCTATTCTAAGTGATGTTAGGTTGTGGACATTCCAGAGCTGGTATTTATTTGAATAGGAACTTTGTGAAGCTTGTGCGATTGGTTTTATTGTTCACTTGGCATCTTCAAATAGAGGTTATGCAGCTAGTACTTGGAAGGATGGACTATCTGGTTAGAATCCAGAACTATTGTCAAGTTTGAATGTTGGTTATCACGTTCTTATGAGCCTCTTCTTTGCCATCCTTGGAAGGGAAGGCAGTGGCAGTCAATACCAGCTAAACTGTTAGAGAGTTGGATGGCAACGATGTCACATTGAGCTCTAGCATGCTGATCTAATAGCATTGGATTCAAATGAAGTTTCTCAATCAGCAGTTCTTTGGAAGCTCCAATTGGATGCTTTGTAGTGTATTTGATCCTACTAGTGCAACAGTTAGACTCATCAAGCTGATGAAGTTGTTGAGCTTGTAAAAAAGCACTTCGAGTTCATTAACTACCCAATATGCCTACAATGAATTGCCGCTCAGCATCTCTTATATGCTACTACAACTGAACAAGATTTGAAGGTGATCAGGAAAATCCTTCAAAATATCGAGATGTTAAATGGTTCGCTAAAGTGTGTTTTGGATGATGGTTGTGGGTATTATTTTGTGTAATGGAATGCTAGAGGAGTTGTTCAACTAAAATAGGCATCAAAGGAATTTCTGAAAGTGGAAGGTCTGCAAATGACTTAGAATGGTTAGTGCTTTCAATCCTTGAGGACTATGATTGTTTTCAACAGCTTTATGTTTTTGCATTCAGCAAACATCAACTTGATGGGTTGCACGACTTTTCCTACCTTCAAACAGAAAGAAAAGGAGGAAAAGAATCATTCAAATTCACTTTACCATAATTAAAATATGGTTTGCATAACAGCTTAGGCTCATTCTGATGGTCATAGATAAGTGTTTTCCATCCATAAAGAGACAGAATAAGAGCTTGACTGCTTGAGTTGAGTGCATACATTTGTCAACCTCAACAGTACATTCAAAGTTAGAAGATATGGGAATTTTCATATTGAATTTAAGTTTTGGAGCTGCAAAATATTTGACATTTGACATCAAAATGAACTCCAATCTTTACTGCTTTTGGTAGGTGTTATTTTAGGTATATCACATACATTTCAAGTTAAAGAAAACCCATGTTTCTTTCCCTACAATACCCTTAAAACCTCAATTAAAGCACCGATTTTGTAAAGGAAAAAACAAGTGGGAGGGAAGGGTGCTGTGATCACTGTTCACTTCCAAGTTGGGATCATGGGGGAAAAAAGCAAGATCAATCCTGGAAATAGTGCAACTGAAAAAGAGTTTTGTACTTAAAATATTGTATTAATTGATTAAGTTAATTAAATCAAGACAAAAGTTTGAAGGAAAAAAAGTGGGAATTGAAGATATTCGAGTAAAAGGGGTGCAGCAGTAGACAGAGAGAGAAAGCAAGCTGATGGTGCTCTGTTCAGCCATAAATGTGCTTAGCTTAAACCCCACCAACAGGTTTTTTGCTTGTGTCACGGCCTTGTTTATAATGTTTATCAACGCAATTTCTTTATTATTATTATACACACACATATATATATATATATATGTGTGTGTGTATTTGTAAAAGTAAAATAACAATATTACTTCCACCTCTGTTAGTTTAATGCATAAATTAATATTGAATTCCACTGGTGCTGGGCTATCCACCAATCTGTTCAAAGCACACTAACTTTTTGTCACTCCAAAAGTAGCTTTACATAGTGCACTATTTCTTTTCTTCTCCTTTTTTAGATTAATTTTCATATTTGTTCAGTTTGTTATCAAATCAGAATTTTGGGATTCAACTTAATTGTCCGTACAACTTAAGCATTTTATTGTTTTTGCTGTTATTATAAGCTTGATGGTGAGGTGCACGCAGCAGCATGAGTACTGTAGTGTTGGATAGCATGTGGAAGCCATAGCCGAAACAGGGAAAGAAGGCGGTTTTAATAAATTAAGGCCCTTCATTCATTCAATTTAAAATAATGAAGTCAAGTCTGTCAAATGATGGGATCAGATAAGATATGTTCCAGTAGGAGAAATAGATCAATCAAAATGGGGCATTTTCATGTGTGATTTCCCAATTCTCTAATAGTTTGGCAAGATCTTGGACCTAAATGTTATGTCATAATCACTGTTTTTCTTTTCTTTTGAGACATGGATAGTTGCCCGACAAATAAAGAAAGAACAAAAGCCAAACTACAAGGCATATGATCAAATCAAAGCGCAAAAGAGAAGGGGAAAAAAGCAGAGGCTACCATGGAAATGGACACTGAAACAGTAGAGGAAGAACCAAAAACTTTGCTTCCCCATCACTTATTCAATTGCTGAATCAGATACCACATCGATCATAAGCTTTACTTTCTTTGTTACTTCCCTAGCTGCCATGGCGGTAGATTTTTCATACTAACCATCAAAATGATTGGTCAAATCCCTTGATATAGGAAGATCAAACACAAAGCTAGCAGAATATATAGACTGCTCCAACACCGTCGATGAAATTTTTCATGGAGGGTGAGAAATTATGATGACCATCCACCATACATCCATCAATCAATCCTTTCTTAAGAAATGGGATGGAACATGGAACCCCACATAGTGGGGAGACCAGCAATGTGTACTTATACAACACTTTCCACACATAATTAATGGCCCTTCCTCTCAGTTTAATCATTCCACATTCTAGAGGGAGAAATGGGGAATTTTATATATTATAAAAACAAAAAGAAGCAACAGCCTTGCTAATGTATTATGGTCGATAGTTCCATACACCATACCTATCTCACATTGCTAACAAGAACAATAATAAATTCACAGTCGGGTGCTGCCACCACAAATATGAAACAAGGTGAAAATGAAAGAAAGAAGCAAAAAGAAGTGCAAGCCTGTGATTTTAAGTCACTAAGCTATAGCTTAAACAACAGATTCAATCCAAATGAGCAGTCTTATCTTTTAGAGAGCGGAAAAATACTTGGCTGCTTCAAATCTCCGATTTCTTCGACCACCTCTACATCAAAAGTTAAGGCGATCTTGGCCCAAAAAACATGCATCATTGCCTCTCCATATAATAGTTCAATAACACCCTCCTACCTTCTCTTTTGGCTAACTTCAATTATTGAAATGAATACGAAAACAAAAATACACATAAAATTTAAACCAGTACCGCTAGAACAACATCTGGTGGTCTGAACATACAAAGACATCCTGTTCAATCACTAGTCCCCTCATCCAAAGTCCTTGAAATGAACCTATAAAAAATGAAAGCTCTACCTAACCTGGGGATCTGATTTCAATGCAACCATAACAACCCAAGTCTGAAGCAGAAATTATTTACTCAACTTTGCTTGTTGGGTTGACTGGAATACACGGAGGGGGGGGTTATCTAAAAGATGCTTGCCATATTAATATTCCCCGTGAAACAGATTAATCCTGTTTTTTATCTATCATGAGAACACTTGAAATAGCTTCTTGAACCGTGTTTACCTACAAGATGGTGACAAATTTCGGTGCATCAGTTCTTGGCCCTTCAAGAGACCGATACATGTATAATATTTCAAAAGCATCATCCACCTCCTCCTCATCAGCAGACCTAATCACTTCAACTAGTAGGCGAGGCATGGCTCGAGCAATCTCCTGGCAACCACGGCGAGTTAGCCCACATGAGGACATCCAAAGGAACCTCATGTTGTAGTAGTGATGCAAACCGGAACACAGAGCTGCATCTCCAAATGGGCTATCTCTAATCTCAAGCTTCTGCAATTGTGGACAGCCCTCAAGCACATATTTAAGGCCCATATCACTGTCTCCAGCAAAGGCCACCGACAACGTGCGAACCAATTTCCCATGCTGTCCAATGTAGTCAAAAGCTTTATCCGTCAGTAATCCGGATACAGCAAGGCGAGTGAGCTTCTTGCAGTTCATGACAATGGCACCAAAACCATCATCCATGGGTTCTCCAGTCACATGATCGGCCCTGTGGCGCCCCATTATGCATAGCCGGAAAACAACAAGATCTGGACAGTTCTTGGACATTGCTATCACAGCTGCATTAGTCATCCGCTGGCAAAAATACAGAATAGATTGCAATTTCTGGCAGCCTTCCGAAATAGCTTGGAGGCCAACTTCAGAAACCGGGCCATCACTATCCTCTTGAGCATTGAGAGGAAAAACCCGAAGCTCACGTAATTCCTTGCATGTCGCAGCCACTGCTTGAAGTCCTTCATCACATATTGAATCAAGAACCTGCACAATGGAAGCTAAGGTCAACTTCAAAGACCTAATTTCTTCAAAAAGCTTATAGAATAAAATATCAATGTCATACCCAGAAAACCTGGAGCTTGTGGCACTTGCTTATAATAGGTTTAAGTTGTTCTGCAGTGATGTTAGCATAGCTGAAATTCAGAGACGTTAGATTGCACAAACAGGGTATATTGCAGGCAGATAATCCGGAATTATTTCCCTAAACCCAGAGAGACAAACTAAGGATTTGCAGGCAGCAAAAGCATTCACATAATCTGGTTCTTGATCACCTTGCCCTGCAATCTCCGAAGGGCTAAAGGACCCTGTCCCAAGGTGTGTAAGCTGCGGAGCTCGAACCATCAGGCGGTATAGCTGCCCAATTGAAACATATCGATTTAATCTAAGCTTCTTAAGTGAAGGAGACCTAGCCACCAGCCTTTCCAATGCCTCAAAATTTATATGGAATTCCACACAATCAAATATCAAGGACTCAAGATGCGATTCACCCTCAGGAAAACAGGATATCCAATCTGCCTCATCGTTTGAAATCTCAGATTCGATCAGATCAAGCACCTTAAGCTGTCTGCAATTACAGAAATACGGCAATCAACTATCCATACCCTACCCTCAAACTCTCCTTTCATCCATTGATGGTACATTCCATAAACTCAAAACATTTTCACATTCCAGTTCATACCCAGATCAAGGAACACCATAAACATATCTTAAAACATTCAATCTATAAACACAACCAACAGATCAAAAATATGTTAATACAGCAACAAACTTTTCTCTACTCCTTACTAAATAAACCAATAACAATTACTCTTTTAACACCAAAAAGGGATCTAATCAGGCAGTTAATAGTAAATAAAAAGCTTATCAGCGACAAAAGCAACAACAAAGAAGAATACCTGCACTTGTTAACGAAAATAGCAAGGCCACTAGTTCCAAACCCATCACAGCAAACGAGAACGAGCTCCTTAAACCCTAAAAACAAGTCGGCCAGTGTTGCCAGATCGTCATCCGTCACGGACATGCGCTTTAGATAAATTTTTTCCAGCCACGGGTAAGCCTTGGCCATCGCCAAAGCCCAGGGATTGAAGTACGCTCCCCAATCAGGCGGCATCAGGTTAAAGTCCGCAAACCTGGGCTTCCCTTTCAGGTGAAGAGCCCTCACTCTGGCGAACCTGGCCGTGGCCCGAGCAGGCGAAACCGCATAGCAGTTCCCAATGAATAGCTCGGATCGAGTCAGCGCCTCGACCCGATACCATGACTTACAAACCAATGAAGCTGCGTTTCGGTCCCGCTTCGATGTCAGGAAGTGGAGCACGTTCTCCAACACGTTCTCCAGAACCTGGTCTGGGTACGCCGACTGGAACTCCGGGTGACCCAAACCAGATCCAGTGGAGTTGCAGTTCCGCGCCTTATTGGAAACAAACTCAAGATCCGACGGCGGAGACAGCTGCCTCTCGTCGTCCTCCGACATTTTGTTCCGCCCTGTTGTCTCACACGACAGACTAGAACACGCGCTGCCTTATAATCTTAAAGACAATCTTCCCTTACTGTCTTTTGTTTTTCTCTTTCTTTGCGTTGAGATATGAAATTGAGATTTGAGCTTCTCAGATCATGGGAACATGGATTCATTGTAAAGGAACGCAGCAAATGAATAGTATTATTTTAAATTATTTTCTTTTGGTTGTTTTTTATCTTTCTTCTGAGCAATGGGATTCTCATGCCTCTTTCTCTCTGTTTCATCTGCAACATCCAATGTCTCTCCACACTTATCCTCCATTATTTGGGTTTTTTTTTCTTCTTACAAGCTTCGGTCTTTTTTTTTCATCTCTTTCTTTTTTTTTAATTAAAATTATTGTTGGTTTTAGTCTGGTTAGTAATAGTTCTAAAATTGCCCACTTGTAAGAATTAATTAGGGTTTTTCTTGGAGAAAACCCTTGATCTTTCATTTTATTTGTAAATCAACTTCTCTAATTTTCTTTTCCATTTTTTCAATATATTTGGTACTTGCATTAATATTCATATGAAATCCAGTCTCTGAACTTAGATTTCAGTAAAGAGTAAAATGTGTAATAAAATCTACATCAGGAATTAAAATGAAAAAAATGCTAAATTAAAAAAATTAATATGAATCAAAATGTTTAAGCATCATATTGAAGAAAATGTTTAATTCAAACATTAAATTTTATTTTATCTATTATAATATTTTTAGGTAGATACAAGGCAAGGGGTGTATACATTTTATAGGGGTTATTTTGTCTTTATTAGAAACGTGAAGGACTGGGTTTAACATAATTCTGTGTCTCTCCGGCTCAACGAATAGCAAAGCCGAAAAAATTTGGTCATCTTAATTGCTTAAGCTTAATTGTAAACATCCACACCGTACTCTACACCATTATCATTTTTAATTACCTTATCATTTTTCTTAATAATTAAATATTAAAAATACAAATTACACCGTAACACACTATTAAAGTAACACTTTGAAACAAACGATTAACAGTAATATTTATGTGGTATTATACAATTTTTTATTGTTTTTAGTTACATTGTCATTTTTTCCTTTATTCGTGAGTATATTTTATTAGGTGGTGACATGTGTTACCACTGATGAAGAAAAAAAAATAAAAATTATTCTTGCTCGTAATATGAATTAAATGTGTGCCTTTTATATGAAATACAAATCACTCAGCCTTTAAACTAAGCTAGTCAATAGGATAAATTTCATCATATTTTGTATTTAACTCACATAACGATATCATCAACAAATCAATATTTTCGATGATTACTATCAGATTTAAATATGATACACTTTAAACTAATGACAGAAAGGTTATTAATTCAACCATAGTATGAATTTTTTTATTATATTGAACCTAATACTTAATTATATTATTATTAAATTAAAAAATTAATTTTTACTTTATTTAAAAATAAAAATAATTAAATAATTTATCTATTTTTATAAAATTTATATGAAACCATTATAAAAAGTATATTTATAATATTATAAAAATATGTATTTAACTTTTAAAATTATATTAATTTTTTATTTAAAATAATTTAAAATTTACGATAAATTACACGTTTAGCATCCAACTATCACTAAAATTAAATAGATAATTTAAAAACATATTATCTCAAATAAATAATTAATGTTATCTAAAATAAATAAATAAATAATATACTTTTAAAAGTTAAATAAATTTTTATAATATTATAAATATTTTTTTGTAATGATTTCATATAAACTTTATAGAAAATATAATTATTAATTTTTTAATTTTAAAATAAATTAAAAATTAGTCTTTTAATTTAATTTAAATAAGTAATAAGTTTGATATAATAAAAGTAGATTCGTATTATGGTTGAGTGACTAAGCTTTCGGTCATTAATTTAGAGTGTCTCATATTTGAATCTTGTGATCATAAAAAAATATTGATTTTGTAGTGATAACGTTATATAAATTAAATATAAAATGTGATGAAATTTATTCAAATGACTACTTTAGTTTAATGGTTGAGTGATTTATAACTCATTTAATTAGGGATGGCAATGGGTCGGGTCGGGTCGGGTTTTTGGGCCACCCGACCCGACCCGAGAAGAAAGGGTTTTTCACCCGTGACCCGACCCGACCCGAAGAAATTAAGGTTTCACCCGACCCGAATATATGACTTAGAAACCCGACCCGACCCGACCCGAAATAATAAAAAAAAATTATTCAATGAAAACAGTGACTTAATTGAAAAAAATTATATATGGAGGGACATTATTGTAATTATCCCTAAATATATAGGATAAAATTATATATATTTTTTCGGGTCGGGTCGGGTCGGATTTTTTTCACCCTAAACCCGACCCGACCCGACCCGAACAGTACATTTAAAAAAACCCCGACCCGAACCCAAATTTTTTTTAAAAAAATCCGACCCAATCGGGTCGGGTCGGGTCGGAACCCGTCGGATTCGGGTTGAGTTGCCATCCCTACATTTAATAGACCTAAGTTAAATTCATACTAGGAACAAAATGATTTATATATTTATACTTAATTAGTGAATAAAATTAATTAAAAATATTGATTAATAAAGAAAAAATAACGTGATAATTAAAAAATAGCATGTCATGTCACATAAGTATTATCATAATGATTTAAAAAATTAAAATTTAGATACTAAAACGAAATAAAATTGATAATTTATATAAAAAAAAAGTATAATTTAACCTTTTTATATTTACTTAATAAAAAAATTAATTAATAATATGTTTCCGTGTATCATTCTAGTGATATTTACGATGAGCGACATTCGCTGCAAAGTATTCCTAAGCTTGATAGGATAAGAGTATTGCATCCGTAGGTTCAGTTAATATAAATATTTATACTTTAATTAATAAATATAATATATTTAATATTTAATAGAATAAATCCAACCGAAAAATTGTATTAAAGTTAAGTATTATATAAATAATATATTTAATATCTAATATCTAATATTTTTAATTAATCAATTAAGGCAGTTAATTAATTAATTTAGTATCAAATTAACTTATAACTATAGTTTAAAAATTATTAATCATTAATCAAGTGTCCAAATTAATATCAATTAATCAGAAAAAAGTAATTTAATAGATTAATTCCGTTAAAATTTAAGTTTAAATATCTCTAACACAGGAGAACTGCTGCATAGAGGGCAAAGACTGACAGAGCGTACATGGTAGTGTCATGTCTTTTCCTCTCCACGTGCTACAGATCCGCGTGTTCAGCACTAGCCGGCATTTCCCTTCCCGATGTCCTTCCCTTTCTTGTTGTCTAACGAAGAGAATAAACATATTATTATCTTTACAACATTTTTATTTATAATCACCGGTATCTTATTGTTCGACTAATTTAGATCGGGTATTGTAAAAATAAGGTGATCCTCCTAATCCGTTTGCTTCATTTGCAGTCGCCAAGATTCAACTCCTAACATTGCTTAAGGGATCTAATATCTCATTCTACTAGACCAACTGATTATTGATTATTACAACAATTTACTTTTTAAAACTTAATGATACAAAATAATAGTAATATAAATCTACTAACTTAAACCTAACAAATGAGAGTTTTGATGTATATATATATATAATATATAATACGATAGTTTTTAAATTTAGATTATTCAAATACATATAATTTCCATGTTACTGAATTATTTATGTTGTATATAAATAAATTATACGATAACAATATTTTAAATACGCTTTAATATAAACGAATAAAAACGTTAACCAATGTGCATAAATTTAAGTGATATTTTGTTTGAATAATCTAATGTAAGTTCATGACAGTATTTAATCAAAGATAACTCTCAACATTCGATATAATAACAATTCATTTATCATAGAGATTATTTTGATTTGTGCTTTATAAATACAAAATTATTAAATAATTTCAGAAAACTCTAACCATCAGCCATCAATTAGTCAAAAAAATTATTTCTTTGCATTTTGGGTGTTTGATGAGGTTAGCATCTCGTTCGACAAGAGTTAATTGCATTATATGTCATCATATAACTTTTATTTTAAATTAGGTCTTTAAATTTTAAACATTCTAATTTCATTCCTAAACTATCTCTCAATCTAAATTGGTCTCTAAACATTCAAACATTCTAAATTCATTTCCAAAACTACGGTTCTCATTTTAAATTAGTCCTCAAGTTTTTGAATGTTCAATAAATCCTTAAATCACTTAAAAGTTGGTGAAATTGAAACATTCAAAAGTTTGGGGGACAATATAGAATGTGGTTCATAGTTTAGGGTTAGAATTGGAATACTTAAAAATTTAAGGAATGATTTAAATGAGAGTCATAACTTAGGCATAAAATTAGAATGTCAAAAGTTCAATGGCCAATTTAAAACGAGTGTCATAGTTTAAGAATGCTTAATGCAATTAACTCTTCATAAAATGATAGAATCTTTGGTCCTAATCTCCTTTTTCTATTGTCCTTTTTATTCTTTATCCTTTTCTCATTGTTACGTAATATTCAATCATTATTAAACTTTTTTTAAAAATGCAAAATTACCTAAAAGAAAATAAGTTTCCCACTATAATCGATTGGTTAATTTCGCACCTTAATTTGACTATAAATGTTGCAACATTCTTCCATTCCATCTTTTTAACATGGCTTCTTTTCGGAAAAAAAAGAAAAATAGGCAATCACCTAATAATACTAATGGTCAATTACACCCACGATCATTGGATTATTAGTAAAATTAAGTTTTTGTTACACGATTTTACAAAAATAACGTTTTCTATCAATGAACTACTCATGATGGTTTAATTTTTACCATTCAATATAAAATATACAGCTCTTAATAGAAATAATATTGTCTGGCCGTCTTTCGAGTTGGGTTCGGAATTGAGTTTCGACTTAATAAAACACGTTAGTCGCCACTAATCATTTAAAAATATTTAGGTTGATCGGACCCCATCTTACATGATCTGTGTTTTATGAGAAGTATGTCGGATTCGGGAGTCGATTACAGTCAAAGAAGGATTAGCACCATTAAATTGCCCTTTTGGTACCATTTTAATTTGTCGGTTGTCTTAATTATAAAAATTAAAATTAAAATTTACAGACCCGGTTTCGAATTACTTACCTTTGATCGATTGAAATTACCTCTAAAAGTTTGAAAACATTATATTATAAAATAAAAGAAATATCAAATAAAATTAAATTTTAAAAAAAAATCAAAGAATGAAATATTAATTTAAAAAATGTTAAATAAAAATGTTCAAAGAAAAAATAAATGAAGAAAAATTAAATTTCATAAAAGAAAAATAGTAAAATATAAAAAAATGTTAAAGATAAAAATAAAACAAAACAAAACAAATAATAATAATAAATAAAGGGAAAATATAATAAAATAATAAACAATAATAGTAAATATAAAAAAAGATGTTTTTTAAAAGTTGTTTTTAAAATAAAAATAGGAATAAATTAAAAAATAATAAGTAAATAATATAAAGAGATTGAAATAAGAGAAACTTATAGTGAAAAATAGCCTCAGACTTCGCTTTGCCTCAAATCTCTCGATCATCGAAACAAATATTTGCTTCAAAATTCACGTCGGCTACAAGGACAATTTTTTGCAGCCGACTCGGATATGTTGTTAAACAATAACTGATTCCGATCTCAGTTTCCTTTAGCAAACAATTTTACTAATCGTGTTCTTAGGAAGTCGAATGTGCTTCAATAAGCTAATCATTCTTACAATTCTCACGTTTGGAATTGAGCATTCGCTTAACCCTCGGCTTAGCTAAACACGACCAATGTCATACTAGCATATTCGAAAACGAAATTTAAAGGAAAATAAAGGAATATGCGAAAATAGAGAGAAAACTAGAGAGAAAAAGAATATTTATTCTCAGATCCCCTTTCTATGCTCACACTGAGGGTATTTATAACCTTCAAATTCCTAAAACAAGTTAAAGATAATTCCTAAAATAATATATTTTATACTAATTAAAACACTTAAAACTATTTAAACTAAATACCTAAAATAAAGATAAAAAATAATATTTAAATAACATCTTAAATCCTAATTGAAATACTAACATCTATTTAAATTAAAATATAAAGATAAAATACAATGTTTAAAATATTATCCTAAACTTGAGTTTAATTCAAATTCGAATTCCAGAAACGTGCAGCCAATCCATTCGTGCTTATAGAAAACGCTGACTAAACCTTCTAGAAACTGTCATGCCAACCGTGTCATGCCCAGAGTTGTGCTTATATCTCCACCATGACCAAATAAAAAAATTGCAGAATGCGCCCTTTTACTACTAATTGGTTTTTCATGTTTTTAAGTTTAGGACACTATACAAAAACAAATATTTATTTCATGTTCAAAACATCATTAACAAATCCCTCAAATTAAGTATCTAATATTCTCACCATATATTCTTTAAAACCAAACAAATTCAAAACTAAAAACAATTAAAATAAAAATTTGGCCACAAAAAAAAATCCTCCACAGTAACAATGGCATAAACTTGCTTTATTTGTACAATGGCAGTGAAATAACACTATTCTTATAGGGTCGTGTCATTCTCTCGTTCCAAGTTAACACCTAAGCGACAAAAGTAATTCATCTCTAGTAGTCCATATGATATTTCAAAAATGGGGTGAAAAAAAAATTATATTGTTTGTGAGTGTAGACGTAATTTACTCTAATATTAAATTATTTAAATAATTTTTCAATTAATTTCATTATTTTATTGAGCCTTGAAATCAGAAAAGTCTGGAAAATTCATTATAACATATAAATATTTGATTATTGTCAAATTAAAAAAGGGTGGATAGGATACATAATAATAGTGAATGGATTATGAGAAAATAAACATTTTTAGCACTCAAAACAGTATTACGCGTCTTAAACATAATTAAGACTACGAACTAAAAGGAATCGTGAAATGATTAAGGTTTTAGTGGCAATGTTGGTTGAAGCTTTAGATTAATGATGGCTCTTTAAATAGATGCAACGAATCCGTGACATAATGTTCGAGTTAAACTCAACTTTTTTCACTCGGATAGCATTTTTTATAATAAAAAAAAGGAAAGTTCGAAAAATATATCATTTAAAATAATTGTATTAATACCAGTCCATCAAAAATCGAATCATAAAAATAATCAAATATTACATGAATCCCGCATTTATAGAGAGTGGATTTGTATATATTTTTTGAGTTAATTACTTTTATGTCCCCAAACTATGACCCTTATTTCAAATTATTCCTTAATTTTTTCAACATTTTAATTTCATCCTTAAACTAGGACTCTCATTCTAAATTAGTCCTTGACACTCCAATTCATCCTCAAACTAGAATCTCATATAAATTAGTCCCTAAACTTTTAGATTCCGATTTCATCCCCAAATTCATCTGAATATGAAATCCATTTCAACCATAGTTTAGCTTAAATTTTAATTTTTCAAACATATAATTTAGCTTTAATGAATTAACAAGAGATGTGATTAGTATATACATATAATTTAGGATAAAATTGAAATATTTAAAAAGTTAGGGGACTAATTTAGATTGAAGATTACATTTTGAGGATAAAAATGAAATTTTCAAAAGTTTAAGCACTAATTTAGAATGATAGTAGAGGATGAAATTGAAATGTTTAAATTTTAGGGACTGGTTTGAAATTAGAGTCATAGTTTGAGATGTGTGATGCAATTAACTCATATATATATATATAAATGGATACAAATACAATTACAATGAAAAGGGACCTGATTGAGAAAATTTTAAAAATTATTGTCAAAATGAAAAGGGGCAATAGTTAGATGGTCACTGGTATAGTTTACCCTTTATTTTAAACAATTTACCTTTAAAATTATAACTAATTTATAATTATACATTGAGTCCTTTATAATTTTAAGGTTTTATAAATTAATTTATCGGTGCTCATCATTAGTGGTGTTCATCGCCGCTCGTCGAGCATAGAAGAATCATCCTAATATAACTAGATAAGAAATAAACTATACATAATTAAAAATAATTATTACAGCATAATAAAATAATATATCTATATAAACCTCAATTTAAATAAAAAAATATTTTTGAATAGAACCCAAAAAATAGAGGAAACCCCACATATGGTGGATTCGTATATTAAATTCACAATTTATAAAATTTACTTGAGAAATTTTGATGCTTAATCAAACAAAACATCACATTTAAAAAACGTTTAATTACATATTATTATAAACGCAATTTAAACAAGTCTCTGCAAATTATGGTTTCACTTGCTTTATTATTATTATTATTATTGTTATTATTATTATTATTATTATTATTATTATTATTATTATTATTATTATTATTGGTTTTGTTTTGTTTTTTTTTTGAAGTGGTAAAATCTTATATTCCAATAGCATCATCAATAACAACTTGTTTGATACAATCACGTTCATCAAAGTAAAACCAAACTGGATTGTTGTTCGATAAAGCCCAATGCGTAAGAGAATGGGCGACACGGTTAGCTTCCCTACATACATAATGCACTTTAATAGTAGGAAATCTAACTAACATTTGTCTAGCCTCATTGAGCACCAATCCAATTGTAGAGAAATCCTGAATCTTTCTCGTCACCTGATTAGCCAACCTGTAGACAATGGATATGGCGTCACCTTCAATAACAACTTTATTCCACCCATTCTCGGAAGCCAACCGAATGCCTTCGTAAACGCAGCATCTTCCGATGACTCGACCGAAAATGGAGGCTCAATCTTCTTAGCTAAACCCCCAATCACCATACCATACGAGTCCCTAGCCACAACACCAATGGCCGCAACTCTAGAATCCTTGCAAAAAGCCCCATCCACATTAATTTTCACTTCATCCTGAACCGGCTTTAACCAAACCCGTTGACGGCGGATAACTTCATCATCCCTTGAAACCCCACCTGCCTTAGACACACTATTGAACTCCCCAATCAAACTCGAGGAACTAATAATAATGTCCCTATCCGATTACGACTCCCCATTATGCACCAAGTTATTGCGCCGATTCCAAAGATTCCAAAGCAACGCAAGGAAGAGATCGAAACCTTCATTGATTAATTTGGAATGAGCAAAGGCCAACCAAGATAAAGGAGAATTCACACTCCAATCAACAATCACAGGAGAAAGCCCCGACAACACAAGAACCGACTTAACTTTAGGGCAATCTTTAATAGCATGCAAAATCGATTCCAATTCCCGATTACACAGAGGACAAACACCATTTCCAAGATTTGTTTGTAACAATTTAGCGCCCACTGGGATAGCTTCATGACAAATACGCAATCCAAAAATTCTAATCTTTGGAAGAACCCGTGCTCTAGCCACTCCGTTCCAAATTCCAACCACCACCAAGGTCGGGCTATTCCGAAGATTCAACCAGTTATAGCCAGACTTAGCTGAATAGAAGCCCGAACAATGATGTCCCCATAACATCCTATCCCCTCTAATCGGAGCAATCAACGTCTTGAGAACTTGCGCAACATCCTCCGTCCGAAGCACTCCGAGCACCTTAGGCTCATCCCACCTAGCACACTCGGGAATCATGAAATCCGCAACCCGAACCGGTTGATCAGCATTATCCATGTATCTCTCTCTCCATTTGAAAGGGCTAGCATCCCCCCAATTATCCTCAAACATACGAGCCTCACTATCAATACCCACTCTCCAGAAAAATCCATCATTGAGCTCTTCTTTTGCCTTCATAAGACTTGCCCAAGCATAAGAAAAATTAGCCCCAAGCTTAGCCTCAAAAAACGACGAGCTCGGGAAGTATTTCGCTTTAAGGACCTTGAACGCCAATGATTGCTCATCCTGAATAAATCTCCAAATCTGGTTCCCAAGCAGCGCCACATTAAACAGTCTAAGATCCCTAAACCCCATCCCACCAAATTTTTTAGGCTGACAAATTTTATCCCATGCAACCATAGCCCAACCTCTAGAATTTTGTTTTCCGGACCACCAATAAGATCTAGCTTGTGATTTAATGTCTTCAATAACCCCTTCCGGAAGCAGGTAGCAAGTCATAGCATAAGCAGGAAGTGCCTGAACCACCGACTTGATGAACACCTCTCGGCCTCCAAACGACATCAATCTTTTAGTCCACCCTTGAATCCTTTTTTCCGTTATATCTTTGATGAAGTTAAAGGCCGCCCTTTTTCCTTTCCCCACAACCAGAGGAAGCCCAAGATAATTCCCCGGCTCCGGGGCCTCAACGACATCTAACTCGCTCAAAAAGGACCCCCTATTTCCAGACGGGGTATTGGGACTGAAAAAGATACTAGATTTCTCATAATTCACCTTCTGTCCGGACGCTTTCTCATATTGAGCAAGGATACTCTTAACTCTTCTCACATTCGCCCCTGAATTCTTCACAAACAAAAGACTATCATCCACATAAAACAGGTGAGTAACCCTCGGTCCTCTCAAACTGGCTCTAATACCCTTGATCTCATTCCTCCTTTGAGCCTTGAGGAGCAACGCCGATAGACCCTGAGCATAGAACAAAAACAGGTAGGGAGATAAAAGATCTCTTTGTCGGAGACCTCTCTGGGGAACAAAAGCATCAGATAACACACCATTAATACGAACTTGAAAGGAAACGGTGGAAAGACATTTGCGAATAAGATTAACAAAAGGATTACAAAAACCCAACCGGGTCATAACATTCAACAAAAAGTCCCATTCCACCCTATCATACTCTTTTTCCATATCTAACTTGATAACAGCACCCTTGTTTAGACCATTTTTAGAACGTTTAAGAAAATGAAAAATTTCATGGGCTACTAAAAAATTATCAGAGATACAACGACCCGGGACAAAAGCGCATTGATTCTCAGAGACACATGCATGCATCAACGGTTTAAGACGGTTAACTATAGCTTTCGACACAACTTTGTAGATGACCGAGCATAAGCTAATCGGTCTAAAATGCTTCATTAATTTCGGGCTATCAACCTTAGGGATAAGAACAACAATAGTACGATTAACATAATCGAAATCCATCGTACCATTCAAAAGGCTAAGACAAAGATTAACAAAATCACATCCAACAATATTCCAGAAAGATAAAAAAAATTGACTTGGAAGACCATCAAATCCAGGAGCTTTCGATGGATTAACTTGGGAAAAAACAGTGGTAACCTCCTCGACAGAGAATTCACGGCAAAGCATATCGTTATCACATGGCTCAATACATTGTTCAATGGCTTGGAGGATCTCCTCATCGGGGTTCGCAGCAGAAGAACTAAAGAGAGAGGAAAAGTAGCTCGAAGCAATCCCGAAGATGTCCTCCAACCTATCACACCAAACCCCTCCCTCACTTTCCAACCCCTCGATCCAATTCTTTTTCCGAAGACCGTTAGCACTTGCGTGAAAAAATGAAGAATTGCGATCTCTATCCTTAAGCCACGCCACTCGAGATCTTTGAAGCCAAAACATTTCATCTTTATCCAAAACATCCTTCAGATCCGCCATTACTTTCCTCCGAAGGTCACACGACTCTTCTGTGAACGGTCCAAAATCAATTCTAAGAATAGCTCCCCTTAAACGCTTCTCCTCCCTCTTAGCTTTGGATCTTCTCAACCTTTGCCAATCACCCAACGAATTCCCCAACTTTCCCACTTTGACCTCAAAATAGTCTTCCACGTTCTCCCAAACCCGATGCACAATGTCCCTGCATTTATCTTCATTCGCCCAACAAACATCAAACTTGAAATAATCCCTCCTGGCCGAACGCGTCACAGTAACACCCTCCAGACTCAGGACGATCGCCGAATTGTCAGAAGATGCCATCGGAACTGTGTCAACTCTGGCATCCGGGAAAAGAAATCCCCAATCATTCTTCGCGACAAATCTATCAATTCTCTCGCACACGAACGTCCTGGCTCGGGTTCCACTGGCCCAAGTAAACCAACCAGTCCTAGGGCGAATATCCCACAAATCAGCATAGCGAAGACACTGTTTGAACTCCTCCATTTTGACTCCTGATCGGTTTTCTCCCTCCACTCTTTTCGTCCACATGAATGACTTCATTAAAGTCACCTCCCAAGCACCAAAGAAGAGAAGAAGTGGAAGCCAAATGGGAAATCATCTCCCAATTATGCCTTTTATCCGACCACTCACTACACCCATAAAACCCCGTAAATCAGAATTTTTTTTCCTTCCAAACCACCTCCACATCAATATGAATATTGGAGAAGCTCTGGAGCGTGACATCAAACTCCTCCCTCCACAGCATCATCAACCCCACACATCGGTCCGATCTTTCAACTTCAAAACACCCACCCATCTTTGTAGCCACTCTAATAGCCTCCGTTTTATTCTTCCGTAATTTCGTTTCTGAAACAAAAACCAACATCGGGTCCTTTTCAGAGATCAGCCTCCTAAGCTCTCGAACTGTCGCTGGGTTCCCAAGCCCCCGGCAGTTCCAACAAAATATCGTCATGGCTCCTGGCGGGGCTGAACCTCAGCCTCCGCCAATAACTGAACATCCCCAACACATTCCTCCGGTATTTCACTTGGGTCTTCCTCCTCACTCGTACCCACCTTAGAGTTCAAAGTAGAATCAGAAATGTGCACCACTTTTCGGTTTACTCTATTCACTTTCCTTTTTCCCTTACTCGTTTTCCCAATCTTCCTTTTTCCCGAGCTAGAGGACCCGACTTCAGCCCTTACGCTCAACTCCCAATTGGCCTGTTGATCTTCAATCAAATCTCGGTTACGCCCAACGAAGACTTTCGGAAATGTCCGAGGGAGGGAGCTATCCGGCCCTGAAGGATCCGATAGGTTTGAATCATCTTGATTAGAACTTGACGAAAGTAACAAATCACGTCCAGGTATCCACGGTCTTCCTCGGGGGGTCCTAGTTCCCCTGTCCGAAATCGGACTGTTAGCCGAACTTGTCAAAGACCTTCCATTGTTTTCCCCCTCAACATAGATAATCCCCTCTTTCCTTCTGGAGCTACTCTCTTCGGGTCTCTTGATAGGTGACACTCTAAGCCATTCCCCAAATTATAGTTGCTGCTGTAGTTGATCCGAAAACCCCGGACATTCCGTGAGCACATGACCGATAATTCCGCACTTATGACAAAAGGATGGCAGCCTCTCATACTTTAGAAGACACTTCCTCGGATCTCCATTCGCAAACATTCCCATTTTAACATATATTCTCAACGATTTTGAACTATCAATCTCCACTCTAACCCGTAGAAAATCCCCCATTCTGTCATCTCCAGGTCTAGTGTCGGTAGCAATAGTCTTTCCGATTCTATTTCCAATCTTTTCAGCAGTCTCGATTTTCATATACCCCAGAGGGAGTTCATAGATTCTCACCCACACAGCAAAGGGCCGGAAATCAAACTCTTCAAGACTCAAAGTAGGATCAAAGTGAACAATGGCCAAGAGCATACCTTCAAAACTCCATGGAGTGCGTTTCATAATAGCTAGCTTATCCGAGAGCGTCTTGAATTTGAAAAGGAACATATTGTCCTTCAAAATACTAGATTCCGATAGTCTAGCATGGCCCCAAATGGATCGAAAAACCCGCAACACCGCCTCGCTTTCAACTTTTTTAAAACCAATGATCCTCACAACAATCCACTTATCCATCTCCAAAGCATCATCTTCAGTGGTAAGCCTTTGTGGAGAAATGTCCTCAGACTCCTCCTCCGTGAACGTCAAGTGTTTCATTAAATACGCAACCTCCTTAGACATCTCCAACGTAGTATTATCAATCGTGAAAGAAAAACAATTTTCTCCCTTACACCCTCTAATTTTAGCTACTAATCCGTTGGAACTTAGTTGAAGAACAGAGGAGAAATATAGAGTATTTCCTCTCTTGAAAATATGAAAGAGACACCTACCTCTCTCTCCCCTCCAACACTTATCCCTCATTCATGACTTTCTCTTCTCCACTTGACTTAATTCCATCCGATGTGACTTTCTCCTCTTACACATTTTTCCTATTTCAAATAGCCTTTTAAGATATCTTCCCAATATAAAACTCATATAAAATCTATAAGTGATAAACAATTCCCCAAAAACATCTAATCGCCCTCCATAATTCCAGCAAATTAATCTGACCGAACAGTGATCAGTGCCTACCATACTGTAGCCACCGCAATCTGTCAGTTGATCTGCCAGGCTCGAACGAGAGCTCTCATCCCCTGCTAGAACCCTGCCACTCTCACCTACTGTCTGCACCGAGTAGCAAGTGAAGTAGCTCATTCCCCTGCCGATCCCATCAACCACCTGCACCGAGCAGCAAATTGATTGTCCGAACCCATGACTTGACACTTTGATCACCCATTTCCAGATTTTACTATATTGAAAATATCTTCTAAAGTAACTTAGTTCAAACATAAACCAAGCCAAACTTTCTCCCTTAACTTCTTGTTTAGCATAACCGAACCCCCCCAAATCCTTGTTATACTTTCGAACAGCAACTGTAGCAATCAAGAAACTTCCTCTATACTTTTCAGCAACACCCCAACTGATTATGGAAGGCCGGCTTCGATAATCTTCTTCAAACTCAATGTCTGAGCTAACTGAAATTTCCGGCACCGAACTCCTCCCTAGACCTTTATCAATATCCAGTTTTCCCATAGCACTCATACTTCCAGACCAATCCCACTTCCTATACCTTCTTTCCCCAACTTCCTCGAGCACCACCTTCCCAACTTTCCAATCTTGCAACATCTCTAGATCAACCATTCCTCTCTCTTTATCAATCCATCTGCTACTTTCCTTAAAAAGATCCTGCAATACATAAAACACGATAGAAACCCTATAATGAAAACAAGAATAGCTTTTACCTTCAACTTCTCTTGCTGAAGACGAACACTGAGAATGACACAAATATTCAGAATAGCATTCAAAGCCTAATGACCTAAGATTTTGGCAACTAAACAACCGGATTTTAAGAAACCGTAACTGTTTTGAGCTCCAAAAATGGAACTCTACAACCGGGGGACCATGAGAAACCATGGATGAAACCTTAGAGACCTACCAAAGACCAAACTCGGAGAAGGAAACAAGAGAGAAGGGAGAGCAAATTCTCTCTCTACCCGCTACGCACTGCTACCAGTAGACATTGAAATGTCTGAAACGAAAAATCTTTCTATGATTTCGTTGGAAACCAAACAGTTTGACCAATAAACAAGGTAAATACTAAGGGTCCGTTTGGTTCGCTGAAAACATTTTCCGGAAAATGAAATCTGGAAAATGTTTTACAGAAATGTAAATCATTTTCCAGAAAATATTTTCCAATGTTTGGATGGTACATTGTAAAATGTTTTACACTGTTTGAGTAATTTTCTTGAAAACTGTTTTCAGAATCTGTTTTTAATGAAGAAGCTGTACATATTGGATAAATTTTATTATTTATTATTTTTAAAGGTTCATTTTTTATATATAATTATATTTTATAAAAATCTGTATTTTAGATAATATTAATAATTGATTAAAAATATATTATAAAAGTTTATATAAATCCTAAGAATATTTAATTAATAGTACACAAAATTAAAATAACAATAGTACATAACCAATTAAATTAAGAACAAGTACTCTGTCCGAATAGGCAAATATCATTAATCTAAAGATTTTTCGAACCAATGAAAAACCGATTGATTCATTAAAGACTAGTAAAAACTGATTGGCAGGGGAAGTAAAAGTTTCCTTTCATTAAACAACAATGATAGTAGCAAGATCACAACTTAGAAACAATAAGGGTATCTTTACATCAAACTTCTAATACAATTTGGTCAAAAGGGTTTTGGAAGTTTGAGGAAATGAGTGATCAATCAGTACAACTATGGCTAATGCTAATATCCGGTAGAACATGAAATTCAACAAACCAGGGATTCCTGAACGTGCTATAAAGTCACCCAGCTTTAGATGAATCAGTTGACTGTTGTTACAAGTTCTTCCCGAGAAAATCAGACAATTTGGTGGCAGTAAAAATAATCATCCATTGGAAGAAGGATTCGAATAAAGAATATATTAGAATCAAATATTGCATCACATATTATTTAAGCCCAACTAATACTTCAAGAGGCCAAAAATAAACATCATAGTTGTTACAACACCCAAATTCCATGCAAGAAAGACTTCAAAGGCAAGCAGCTTCATTTCATTGAAGCTGGTATTATCAATTCCCAAGTTCTTGGTCCATAATGAAAGCCAATGAAAGTGATGCATTCAGTTTATCTGATAGTAGCCTTAAATCTCCAAAAACATGAAAAATCTTTGCAATTACATGTGACTGCAGCCGCAAAGTAAACTTAAAATAAAAAGGAAAGACCAATAGACAACAATGAATAGGTTCACCTTACACACTTGGTGATCCTTCAGGAAGGACTGAATGGACCGAGTTTGGGAAGACTAAATATGCAAATGCCTTCATTTTGTGTTATTATGAAAGACATCAATGTCAGCAAATAGGATCTAAACAAAAATTTACAAGAAACCAAGGTAACTCAATTCATTCCTATATAAAGCAGCACTGAGTTATAAACAACTGCAATCAAAGTATAATTTTCCACAAATAACTAACAAATATGGAAGCCTAATCTTTGGAAAACTATAAACACTGGAAGCCTAATCTTTGGAAAACCGAAACTCATGGCACAAATAAATGAAACTATAAAACAATCCTAAGGGAAATGCATAAAGGATACAACACCATCATCGTTGGCAACCTACAATACAAAACATAAAAACTTGATCTATGAACAACTCGGCCATAAACAAGATATACTTTTCCACAAATAGCTAACAAATAACCTACCTGTATTATAACTGATGTTGTAGTATTTGGATTAATAGTCAAAATACAAATACTCTGCAGGGTTCTCTTCAATATCATTTCATATTCCTTTTCTAGTTTCCCTAAACACCAATGTACATATTTTAGAAATTTCCCAGTTTACCAAACTTCAAATGCAAGAATAATTAAAAGGGGTGTTAAGAAATCACCTATTTGTCCAGTTTTAGGCTTCCAAATAACTTCAATGCAAGCTTTCTCGGGGTTTTCATTCTTTTCTAGTTCCAGCTTTCGGCTCATAAACAATAGCTTTCCCGTCGGTGAAATTGAAAATGGAAAATTAGGGAAAGATGAAACAAGAAAAGAAGGTCAAGGAAGTTGAAAAGGGAGAACAAGAAACGATACATACCTGAGAAGACGACCGCCCGCCTCGCCTGTGAGAAGGATTTCAAGCAGTAGATCGATTTTCCGGTGTGGAGCAAGGGACGGGAGAAAGAAATTACCGTGTTCTCTGCGTGGAACAAAGGACGCGAGAAATTTGGAAAATGACTTACCCTTTTCCAAACGGTAAGTCGAAATATCGTGTTTTACTCTTAGTTTTCCATTGACCGGATTTCATTTTCCGTTGACCTGGGTGTTTTACGCGAACCAAACACTTGAAAACGGGGAAAATATTTTCCGTAAATTGTTTTTCCCGTTCCAAACAGACCCTAAGTAGCATGGAATATAGGTACCTTTCCTTCCATTGCATCGAGACAGATCCAGTAAAGACCCAAGTACTCTAGTCTAATAGTTGACTTACCATCAAGAATAAGAGTTATTATTATTATTATTTTTGGTAAATGAATTAATATTTTATAATCTTAATTCTCCTCTTTTAGAATAATTTTAATTGCGTTGTTTTAATATTAGCGTGATGGGTCGGTAATTCTATTTTCGAAATATTCTTCATAAAAATAACCATCTGTCAATAAAGAACTCAACTTCGGGTTTTTATTTACCGATTAATGATAAAATAACATGTTATTGATAATTGTTTTTTAATATCAAGGTGAACACTAAAATGTGTTTTAATGTTTTTTATTAATCATTAAATTCATATTTTTAATTTAATATTTTAAATAAATGATTTTTTGTGTGGGATAAACAGATATGGATTATTATTAGCCTTTATAGATACCAATCATTCTATTGTGTGAAGTAGAGAAAGTTTGAGGAGGCGACATTTAGGTTGAACTGAAGTTCTGGTTTTGATTAAACGTTGCAATATATATATAAACACACACTCATGAAGTCTTGTCCATAAATCTAGTTCACGGGGCATCTTTCCCATTTTGGGTAGTTATGTCATAGCCAATTTAATCTAAGATTAAGGAACGATCAAGAATAGATTCAACAAAAAACATTATAAAAAGTTATAATTTTTTTTATTAATCGTAACCTCAAATGTTAACTTTTTAAATTTTCGGTTGAACCGAAAATGTTATATAGAATGTAACATATTTGACTATCAATAGAAAATATCATAAAGAATGTTTACAAACGTAAAATGTAAAAAAAAAATTAACATTTTTTTTGAAAAAGGATTTGTATTTGATAAAGGGAGAAACAAGAACAAGCCACATTGAGGGTCTCGTTAAAAAACTTTCATAAACCTAAATGGAGGAAAAATAATGCACAAAGAGTTGCCATAGAAGAGAACCAAAACAGAAAAAAAAAGAAACAAGACCACAACATTCCAACACCGAAACAGCAAATGTCCACCCAACAACAAAGAATGACCATTGGGAAGGCAAACATGTGGCGCACAACAACTCCAAACAACTAAGGAAGCAAGAGCCTACCACCAACAAGTATATGAAACAACTTGAGCAGTGAAAAAAAGAAAGCCTCCAGAGATATGTAACCACCCATAAAAATAGAGATTGGATATGCACAACAACACATCCCTAGAAACCAATTACGAAAAAAGGATCACAAAAACACTACTGCCTAACAATCCCAACAGCCATACTTGGATCCCTAATAAAATCCGCGATAGGAATGTAGCACTCAGGCCATTTCCACTTGCACCAGCAACCCAACCTCCAAATCGTAGCATCAAAACAGCTATCAATACAAAAACTCATATTGTTAAACATAACATCATTTCTATGGAGCCATATAGACCACAAGAATGCAAACAAGGCCAAATTCCATATCTTTTTGGACGATTTACAAATCGAGAAATCATTCAAAAAAACATTTTAAGTTGTGTCCAACAAAAAATGTTATATTTTTATAATATTTTCGGTTGCGACTTTATTTGACCTTAAATTAGTTTGCCTTTCTATAGATTCTCCTATATTCTTGTAATTTCATGATGATTCATAAACAGAAGTGAAGTTTTGCCATTTTATGTACTATATAGAAGTTTAATAATTGATGCATGATTTCTTTAATCAAATAATAGCATTTTAATTTTAGAAAATATATACAAACTCGAGATAAAAAGGACAACCCATTCAATCTACCCAATAGATTCAGCTTGATTCGGGTTTTATTTCGGGATAACTATTGTCTTTTATACACTACAACAAAATTGTTTTACAGCGGCGTTTTGGGAGTAAACGCCACTAACTTTAAACATATAGCGGCATTTACATAGCAAACTCCACAAAATGTTAACTTTAGCAGCGTTTTTATAAAAACGCTGCAATAGGTTCAGCCATAGTGGCGTTTTTTAAACAAACGCCGCTAAAGACTCGTACTTTAGTGGTGTTTTTATACAAACAAAGCTAAAGACTCGTACTTTAGTGGCGTTTTTATACAAACTCCGCTATACACTTGTACTTTAGTGGCGTTTGTGTTTAGAAACGCCGCTAAAGACTCGTACTTTAGTGGCATTTATATACAAACGCCGCTATACACTTATACTTTAGTGGCGTTTTTATACAAACGTCACTATATGCTTGTACTTTAGTGGCGTTTATATACTTACGCCACTATAGACTAGTACTTTAGTGGCACAAACGCCGCAAGTTTACAATTTTAAAGTCCCGCGCCTTTTAACCCTTTTTCATTTTTCCCCTTCACCCAATTTTCAATCCCGCCGTTTACCCAAACCCATTTGCTTCACTACCAAACCCTAAACCCATCTATTTCACTTATGTTTTATGCTATCTCTGATTTTGATTCCCTTATCCAGATTTTTAGAATAAGTCATCGCTGGAATTGAAGAGCGAGGAATCCGAAGTTGAACTACCGAGATCCAAATGATGGATCTGAACCTGAATCTACAAGAAGCAATCTAATCCTCGTAAGAGATTAGCTCTTCTTCGTCGGAGCCAGTTGATGTGATTATCTTCGTTGGGATTTCTTTGGTACTAGGAATTGCTTGCAAACATCTTCTTCGCAGTACCAGAGTCCTGTACACTGCTGCTTTGCTTATCATTGGTCTTGGTTTCAGCTCTCTCGGTTTGCCTCTTCCTCTCTTTACCGCTTCCTCTTCTTATTATTATTATCATAAGGAAAAATTTTAATTATCGACTGCTATGGTTCACCTTGGGGTTTTCGATCACATCGGCTTCAATCTCTTAATTCATATATAAAGACCTATGGACCGAACGTTACGCCCTTAAATCTCATGTACTAACATTTTCCCCCTTTTTTTGGGTCTCGGGAATTTGAATCCTCTCCAAGAATTTTTTGGTAATTGCATTAATATTGTTTGATTTTAATTAATTAATTTATTTTTTAAAAATGAAGATGAAGCAGAAATTTGATGCTTTGGAAGCTAGGGTTTCGAATCTGGAGTCCGTTCCCTTCGAAGAATCAGGTGCTCTTAAATTTCTTATGAATTAGAAACTTTAACTTATATTGATTTTATTTTTATAATCGATTAACTAGCTACATTTGATGCTTCACTTAATAATATTATTTGTTTGTGTTTTAGCATGTCTAGGTGTACGTATATTAGCATTGATGTTGCAAAAATTAAGTTCTTAAAAGTTACATTTTGAGGAATGCATTTGGAATATAAAGAGTGAGATTTTGGCAAAATTACCAGATTTTCATGCTTTTATTATATTATATTTTTTTCTTATGTTATTGGTGGCCTTCTGGTCGGGTGCAAAACAAGCTTTTTGGATGTGGAAAGCTTATAGTAGTTAGGGTTGTTGGGCAATAGGCATGTTCTGGGTAAGAACTTACTCGTTAGCTTATAGATTGGAAAGAAGTTTCACCTGAAAAGGTTGCAAGGAACTGTAATTTGATCTGGTACGTCCTTGGTTCTTTTATTGAGAATTTAGGACTTTTTGATATTGTTAATTCATGATAAAAGCTTCTGTTTCCCAAGTAAATTTAATTCATTTTGCTAGTTTGAGTGCCGACATTTTTTTGGTTTGTTTGGAGTTTTCTCTTTAATTCACTCTTTGATTGATTGATGCCCCTAAACTACTTAATATCATCGTCTATTCTTTTTGGAAGGTTGAAACAATGAGTGGAGAATACCTTTATTATGACAATCTTGATTCTCAAACAATGTTGTTACAGATGGATTGTTACCCTTCGCACTTGTTGTATCTTTGATTTCATTTTCAGTGCTCAAGTTCTATCCGAAATAAAAATTTTACTAGTTGTTCTTTTTCGATTGAGCTTGAATTTAAAGTACTTTATTTATATTGTATAAAACTTATAAACTAATTTACAATGTGCATTAAAATTGTACTCACAATATATTATTACTAGCATATGAGTAGTAGTAGGACCTCCACCTTGGAGATTATACAATGCCCATGAAACCCCATGTCTAATTCTTTTGAGATGCTTCATTGATTCCCCAGGGATTTTGGTATATTCAAAATTAATGGAGCAAAATTTTAGCTTAATGCTGCTAAACTGAGTTTTGCATTAGGTGATAGTAATCGGGTTTTCTACAGATGTTGGATACATTTTAGGTGATACAACAGAGCATTGCTGGTATTCATTCCTGCTTTGATTTCTTCTTAGCTCTTATAGTCCCTCCCCCACTCTCCCAAAAAAACAAGGAAAAATTTGAACGATATTTTCCAAATAATATATGCAATGCAGTACATTCAAAAGTTCACGAACAAGGGCGGCTTTTGTCTTTGTTATTGGATTCTGGATGTTGGATCTTGTCAACAATACAGTGCATGTAAGCCTTCCATGGTGATTTGTTCTTCCTTTCAAGTTTGTCGTTGTATGTGTGTGTGGATAACGAATTTTCATTTTCTTAGGGACCATCTTGTACCCTTCTGGCAGATCTATCAGGTGAACTTCTTTCTTAAGAAATACAGAGAATTTCCAGTCTGTACATGGTAACATTATGATGTTAGTTTTTATGCGTGCTTTAATACCATGCATGATAAAATGCTGTATGACAGGTCCTGATCAGCACAATTCTTCTAATGCTATATTTTGTTTATGGATGGTTGTTGGAAACATCTTGGGATTTTTAGCTGGTGCTAGTGGGAGTTGGCATAGGTAAATAGATTTTCATATGTTTTTACTATGACAAAATGAACATGACATGTACTGTGAGTGAAACTATTGATCTGGAGTTCCATTTTCCTTTTATGTGGTGGACCATTAGTTGCATCTATTACTATACTACTGATTCAATGAGCTAGGAAAGTCATTTCTTATCCTTATATTGTCCGGAGTTGACCATGTTGTGGTTGCACATGTTTCCTATCACTTAATCAATGCCATCATGTATGTGTTAAAATTTTTTAGGCATTTGTACAGGTGTTTCTCTTATTTTCTACTGCTGTGACTATATCTTTTGCTAAGGAGGTTCCACTTCCACTGCCAGCAAATGAGTCAACTCGTTTATCAGATTCTGCACCTTTGTTGGATGATTCCAGACAAAGAAAAATTGGAGGAGTTGCAGAAGTTGAATCTCTAAGAAAATTTGGAATGGCTTTTAGGTCAGGAATCCAGCCAAATGGCATTTGTAGCTTATATTATATTCATACTAATTTATTTTTCTTTCCGTATGTGGACTTGAACTCAATATTTTCAAAGTAATGAACATTAAAGCTACATTACATTTAATTTTAATGTTTATAAATTTTAATTTATTTTGTTGTTAAATTTATGGTTGTTATTATTTATATAAAGTTACATGATATTAAATTTAGGTGATGTCTAGTAAAAATGAAATATGCAAAATATCAATTAATCTTAGATAAAGAATAGTAATTAGCGGAGTTTGTATCTAAAAACGCCGCTATAGATCTGACTTTTTGCGGCGTTTGTATCCAGAAACGCCGCTATAGATCTAACCTTTTGCGGTGTTTGTATCCAAAAACGTCGCTATAGATATGACATTTTGCGGCGTTTGTATCAAAAAAAGCCGCTAAATCTCAACACCTATTGCGACGTTTGTGGGAAAAACGCCGCTAAATCTCGTGACCTATTGCGGCGTTTTTCGTTATCAAATGCCGCGAACTTTAGCGATGCTATTTTCCCCGGCACTTTTTGCGGCGCTTAAAAACGCCGCTATAAATAAAAAAAAGCCGCTAATGTACAATTTTGCTGTAGTGATAATTCCAATAATAAGCAAATTAAATTAATTCAAAATAAATAAAGTAATTTAATTTCTGTTAATTTTAAAAAAGAACAATTAAAAATAATTGATGGCTCAATTTACTCTTCTTTTTATCATCTTTTAATTGATATAATTATAGATTTAACTATAAATATTTACAGTCTTTTATTTGTTTTTGATTTTGAAATTTTTAATAAATTCTTTAATATCCGTAAATTTTAATATTAGATTTCGTTTAATTTTAATATTGAATATTAAATTTCATATTAGTGGAATTGTGAATAAGGGGGGTCAAGAGAGGTTTTTGACACTCTTAGCAAGGGTGAATGATGAGGATTAAATTGGAAGAATTTTAAAGTCTGAGGAGCAAATTGATAATTTTGCTAAAATAAAGAAACAATCATATTTTAAAAGATTAAAGTCGATTAAGGAATGATATTTTTAATTTTATTAATTTTAGAGTGACTAAGATTAAAAAGGATTAAACTTGAAGATAATGAGAAAGTTTTAAGGTCTAAATAATAAATTTAGTAAAAATTGAATTTAGGAATTTAGATAATTTCTAACTTTTAGTTCTGAATTAAATTACAATTAGATGAAATGTTGGATATAAGTACACGTTTAAATTAATTAAATTTTCAGAAAAGGAAAAGGTAAAAATAGTATGACTAAAATCTAACATGTTGATGGTAAAGATATTCATTTTTTTTAATTCTTCACACATAAAATCAGAAAACATAGAAAAAGGTTGTTTTTTCATATATGTTAATATTTTGAAAGATAAATTCAATTATTTGAATAAGAATTGGAAGATTGGTCACTTTTATTAGGGGACAGAGTCAATATTGGACTATAAAATGAATCTCGAAATGGCAGGACTTGAAGAGTCATGGAGAAAAAACGTCGAACGAGACTGGAAAAGTGATCGGTGTCGGTTAGAAATTTATGTTTTCGTCGACAATGTTAGCAAAAGAGAGTTCCCCAAACTGCGTTGAAGGAACTATTCCAATCTTATTGAGTTGTTTTAGACACCTACAATGCATACTCGAACCTGAAAAGAAAGGCAATGAAGACTAGATCTGCCTTTGTCAGATTTAGGAATTGGGATGAGGCTAAACGCGCTGTGGAATTGGGAGACGAGAGGTGGATCGACGGTTACATTATCAGGGTCATTTTTAGCTCAAACCGGAGAGCTTGACCTCCAATAAGGAGAGACAAGGTTAAGAAGGCACGGTGGATGAGCTCATCTCTTAGAGATGCGAGAACCTTTAAAGAAGTGTTGATCGGAAAAGCTAAACCTAGTAATTGTCCTGCTGAAGTAGTTCACGTGAGGGTGGTCGATGGTGAGCCAAACAACGTAGACTCTCAAGGAGATGAATCAACAGAGGTAATACGCATGACGAGAGGAGAGGCTGAATGGTTAGGAAGATGCCTCGTGGGTCATATAAAACGTATGTATGACGTTAAATTTTGTGCAAGAGGGTACGACGGAAAGAGCAACGTCAAAACGTGAGTTGCGTTGTACGATGTTCCACTACAGTTTTGGAATGACAGATTTTTTACCGAATTAGGAAACAGATGGGAAACCGCTTTGATGTAGCAAGGATCTTAGTCTCAGTTCAGAAGTTATCCTTCATACCAGACAGTAGGTATTATCATCAGTGGGCGTGTGTCAAAAATCATTATGCGCGCTGAGGAGTTCAAAGGAGACCGAGTGTTTATCGATGGTAGATCTCTCTTTGATCGGATGGAGAAAGAAAACTCATTCATGAAGTCTGGACTACCCGAGCAAGAAAATGAATTGATCGATGCAGCATTGACCGAGGGTAGAGGTGAAGAAGTCTCTAGTTACAATGATTTATGTCAGGACGCAGCCGACATGGATCCGATCCTTCCTGCGAGCTCGAAGGGGAGGATGCTCATCGTGGTTAAGGAAGCTCTCATACGGATATGTTGCACGAAGTTCTAATTGAGTCTGAAAGTTGGAATACCAGGGTGGTGCTGGGCTCTTAGGGTCATATACGGATAGGGTGTCACCGTCTTCGAATCCATCGATTTTTAATGGATCGAGGTTACAATGCACGTACCATTAAATAATTAGATGTCATATATAAATAATTCGAAGGTCATATTAACTTTTTTTTTTAAAAAAAAAGTTTAAAGATCTCACGTACCATTACACTTAGTTTATTTTGACACTCATTGTCCGATCCATGGTATCACATTAGAGCTACCGGAACAATCCACCATAAAAATTTATAAAAAATAAAGTTTTTGTTAAATCATTTCAACTGTAAAACAATTTATAAATAAAAACACATATTCAATGAAGTCAAACATCAAAAATAAGATATAGACCCAATATAAAATCAAATGATCTACGTACCCCTTAATTACACACATGTACCTTACTCTGTCAACAACGTCGAAAAAACTCCCAATGCTGATAAATAATAAGTGTCTAATTATATGATAATTTAATAAAACGAATGTTTTGATTATTCTTTAAAAATATATTTATGATTTGGTTCTTAAAAGCTCAAAATTGGTTAACGGGTATTTTTTTCTCATAATTTGATCGTTCTGAATTTTTAAATATTGTCATTCAATGAATGCAAAAGTTCAAATATCCTGTTATTTTTTATGTTATTGATTGAAAATTTATTTTCATCATTTTATTATGTATAGAGATTAAATTTATTAAGTGACATCAATGGTTAAAGAGATTGATGTCATTCTTTGAGGTTATAGATTTGAGTAACTACATCTATAGGGTGTGTACATTGTTAATGACTAAAAAAATATTATGAATATATATTACCCTATAACCATTCTAAATTATTAAAAAAAATATAGAGGTTTGGAAAATGAGTTGAAAGATTGGATGGTGGAATATAGAAGAATCAAAGTTTGATGGTATTCGAGCTAGATAGATTCAGGAGCATGCAAAGAAGGATCCCGAAATAAACATTCCATGCTGCTTTACAAGGGAAAGCCCAAAGGCAGACCGACTCTTGATTATGGGCCTGCCGTTTAGTCTAATGCCATTCAATATCTTATTATTTTATTTTTGACGTCACATTTATAATTTTACGTATAAGATATCATTGTTATTTTATTTAAATATATTTTTAATTGTGTAAGATAAATATATAGTTTGGGCTTATAAGGTAACACATGTTGGTTTTGTTGGCCCAATAGGGTAGTCCTAATTGTGTAAGATAAATATATAGTCTAATCCTGAATCTTTACTAGACAGCGTTTGAAGACTTTGTCAACGAGAACATCTAAACCTAAAGGGCTCAATACTCGAACACTTATCTCAAGATCATCTACTAGGGTTTTTTTTCTTGGACTAGGTCAAAATAGATGTAAGAGTGGGTGAAATCGGGGTCTATCAATGCGGTAACTGGAATGGAGAAGACGATAAATGTACCTGATATCACATCTGCCGCATCAACCTCCTCTCGGTCTCGTACCACATATTGTATGGATGGCACTCTCGGTTCTGCATTGGCTACTAATCTATTTGTCCTATGACTCTGTTGTCCAGATACAATACTACCACCTCTAGCTAGCCCTCGACCCCTTTGCACTAACGGTGTTGATCATTGATTTGATGCTGATGCTAAACTCTGAGCTCCTAGGCAGTCTTTGACAAAATGGTCCAAATAGCCACAACTGTAATAACCCCTGAACCCCTATTGACATATCACCGGGGGGGGGTCTCTTTTCACACTGAGCACACTAGATGAGTGTACCCTCTGAACGGCTCATTGACACTACTCCTAGAAGCTAAGTTAAATGGTCTTCTCTTGGAGTTGGACCTACCTCCACGACTCGAACTCTGCTCGGTCCTCCACGACTGAGTTGTTGGGGGTCTCAACGAATTATGATTATTTATGGCCATCTTGGTTGGAGTCTGATATGGCTTCGCTATCTCAGGGGCTCTCCTGATCTGTCCAGAAGTCTCATTGGACTGTCTATCCAACGCTCTCTCAACTGCCTTCGCCTGGTGGATCAGCTAGGCCAAGAATCTGGAGGGATAGACTACAAGACATGATAAAATATCACAGTGAATGCCATCTCTGAACCTATAACAGCGGCATTCCTCTGTCGAGACTATCTCTACAGCATACTTGCTAAACTTGAGAAAATCTTGCTCATGCTCCATCAATGAGCAATCGCCCTAAGTCAAGTGTAAGAACTACTCCATCAAGTCATCAATATGAATATGTCCAATATACTTATATCTGAACTCTTAGAGGAACCGCTCCCATGTCAGTCTCTCTGGCTCCATAGCCATCTCGATCGTCTCCTACCAATCTATGGTGTCACCATTTATTAGGGTAGTGACGCACTCCATGTTACCTTCTGGGGTTAGGTGTAATTGTTTGAGGGTGCAAAGCGTCTCTCTGAGCCACTAGTCGCATAATATAAGATCATTATCCTCGGTATAGAAGAACTTGGTGGTCTTGTATCTATGGAATCGCTCTAATGGGGACTCATGAGGAATGGCCACTGGCTGAGGTGGAGGTATTGGTAGGGGAGGTGGTACAACTGTGGAACTAGGTAGGGACCTAGTTATCTGCCTAAGTACGGAGGCGAGGTCCACGAAGAAGGTACCCTCCTCAACCCCCACATCTACTGGTCATAGGTATCCAGAATGAATCCCTCACTGATATCTGCTGGCAGTGAGGAATAACTCTCGTCTCTGCAATCCTTACTATAGGTTGGGTCATCTTCCATATGTTCTATATGAAATTAGAAGGAAAAAGTATCATTATCTTCATTCCAGTATTTATAGTACTATTGACTCCTTAGAGGCATGCACATATATAGACGTTGACTGACGCTGACTCGCGGATCCTAGGAACGAATTAACCTGGATGCTTTGATACCACTAAATTTAGCACCCTAATCCAGTTTGACCTAAGATCCATGGATTACAATGTTATACGAGACTACCAAAATAGTGACCCAAAAAGTTTCCTTTAAAAACTACTTATAATTTACTGATAAATAAATCGTCCATAGTGATAAAATAAAACATGATAATAATATGGGTTTACAAATTGATGGGGACTCCCAAAATACATTCAAAAAATACAATAATGAGTATCAAATAAAGTTACTACTGAATACAAAAGGGTCAATAATAATGCATACCCTATAAAGGTGACTTAAGACGATATATGAAATTCTTTGGAAATCTGGCCTGTTACACTGAAATATTTGGAGACGATAACTCTCCACGATCTGCCCCTAAAAACCTGTGCACAAAAACACATTCCGGACGGTGAGCTTACGAGCTCAGTGTCTCACCAATAACTATACTATACTACATGCATTCATTAAATGAAATAGCTAGCGACACAGGTCTGAAACATGCAACTACTAAAACTAATAACTGTGGCTGGCATTATGGTTTGGCTAAGGGATCTACATCTCGGAGCTCACGCACCCCTCTAGCATTTTCGGTATACTCATGGTACACCAGGGTGAGATCCGGAACCTACATCGGAAACATACACCTGCCAACTTACTTCATCGAGTCGTGAGGCATCTGCACCGAGTCGGCTACTAAAATGCCTTAGCACTGACTTGGATATCCACTGACTATCGTATTCGTCTAAGGAAGAACTCAAGTGTCCTTATTGTTTCCCAATTATCAAGCAAGGCTAGTTTTATATAATCCTAGTTGTTATTGTTTCCATTATTCTGATGTTTGTTACTGTTCTTACTTGATGTTGTATTTGTTGTTATTAGGGTGTACTTGGGGTACCTAGGGTTTGATAATTTAATCCTTGGATCATTTATCTAAATATGTTAGGTAATGATACTGACCCTTCAATATCGATACTAAACCTTTGGTATGGATACCCACATGTTGGTATCTATACCCCCTGACTGACATAGACTATTTGGTTAAGACAGTATCGATACCTTAGTATGAATATTGATACTCTGGTGTTGGGGTATCGATACTTGACTGAGTATCGATATCAAATTTCAGTTTGATGCTTTGAAAAAATACCTCAGTATCAATACTCCTGTGAGGAGTATCAATACTCATGTCCTGGTATCGATACCCAATAAATGAGTATTGATACTACCCTTATAAAATTACCCAGTTTATGTCTAACAGAAGAATATTATCGATATTGTCGCTACTGGGTGCCCTGTTTTGAGCATGAAAAATCATATCTTTCTACCTTAGATGCCCCATTGAGATCCCCAACTGATGTTTATGTGTTTTATTTGATATTAAGGGGGTCATAAATTAATTTTAAACATATTGAAAACAATCAAACGATGCAAATTACCATGAACATGCTTCAAGCTTATGCAACTACCAATCTTACCTAAATGAGCTAAAATGGTATAGAGAAGTTAAAAGCGAGTTACCTGGTGATTCTGAGCTGCTAAGGGTGTCCAATGCTCAACCCAAAGTAAGTTTTTCCTTCCCCCTTGCTTGAGAGCTCTCTCCAACCTCTCTCACTAGACAAAAACCAATGCAAGGATTACTAGCTGAGTTTAACCTTCAGAAGACCCAAAGGACTCTCTTAAGCCTAGAAATTACTGAAAACGAGTCAAAATCTCTGAATTCCTTAAACCCCTATAAAACTCGTTTCATGAAAAACTATGGCCAAACTTTTACAAAAGTGGGTTTGAGATAAAGCTTGGGGTGAGTTAAATCTAATTCTTACCTTGGCTTACTGTGAAATGTTGGCAACAAACTAAGGTTTTCTTCTTTAATCTAGTTTTCTCAAGAAGATGATGAAGAGGAAGAAGAAGAGCTTGGGAGAAGAATACAAGAGTTGTGAAGAAAAAGAGGGACATGCACAGACGTGAGATCACCAAATTTTAATGGTGTTCAGCCTTTATTTTGAACAACGGTATAATTACACTATGGGTCCTTCTAATTTTAGTTGAAAATTAAAAATACCCTCAATTTGGGAGCCCTGAAGGAGTAGAGTGACTCGCACCTGAGCACTTAATCATATTATTCCGGGTGACTCGCACGAGAGTTCCAAAAGATTAGATTGACCTGCACAGAATCACATAATCATATTATTACAGTCGACTCGCACGGGAGCCCGAAGGAGTAGAGTGACTCGCACGTGAGCACCTAATCATATTATTCCGGATGACTTGCA
This sequence comes from Hibiscus syriacus, assembly GCF_006381635.1. Taxonomy (NCBI): domain Eukaryota; kingdom Viridiplantae; phylum Streptophyta; class Magnoliopsida; order Malvales; family Malvaceae; genus Hibiscus; species Hibiscus syriacus. The sequence goes on along the minus strand of NW_024063519.1, from coordinate 1,722,305 downwards.
TGGGAGCCCTGAAGGATTATTGTGACTCGAACGAGAGCTCCTAATCATATTTAATTCCAGATAACTCGTACAGGAGTTCCAAATGATTAGAGTGACTCATACGGAGCACTAATCATATTTAATTTCGGGTTACTCGCACGAGAGCCTTGAAGGATTAGAGTGACTCACAGAGGAGTACCTAGTCATATTTAATTATGGGTGATTCGCACGAGAGTCCCAAAGGATTAGAGTGACTCACACGGGAGCACCTAATCATATTTAATTTTGGGTGACTCGTATGGGAACCCCGAAGGATTAGAGTGACTCGCAAGGGAGTACATAATCATATTTAATTGCACGTCACTTGCACAGAAGCCTGAAGGATCTAAGTGCACGGAGTACATAATCATGTTTAATTGCACGTCACTTGCACAGAAGCCTGAAGGATCTAAGTGCACCCTACAAGAATATTTTAGTGTTTAATTTATGCATTGATACTAATGTTTAATCATTTCATGAATGAAAAATACGCGAATAGTATATATATATTGTGTAATAGCCAGGCGTGTTATAGTTTATGCGTTAATTGCTTACATTACGTATTTTTTTCATTATATAAAAATCTCTTAGAATAATTGTATGTTACAGGCACTAGTTGCTCACTCCGAAAAATTTTACCATCTCGGGTTCGTAGGAGTAGGTTGTTCAGGTAAAGAGTACCATCATCGTGAAATCCCAACTCGTCTATTGGGGTACAATTCTAAGTTCTATTGTCGGGCTGATGTATCCATGTAGACATTATGGTGTTGGTCATTACACTGCATTTTGTTGTAAAATGTTTTCACATGAATGTTTTCTTTTTAAGTTAACATTGGATATAAATAGAGCTCCACTTTTGAAATTAATATTTGAAATAAGTCGTTTTGTATGTACCATTTTCTTTTAAGATAATTTTTTTAATGTTAAAGTAAATGTCCTATAGTTATGCTTAATGGGCCTATTGGGACACTGGTATATGATACTTTAAGCCCGAATAGGTTTAGGGTGTTACATCGTTGGTAAATAAATTATTGTTATTTATTAAGATCACAGGTTCGAGCACCATAAACGCCAGGTATGTAATGTTGGAATGTAGTTCCAAGTAACCATAATTAGTTGAAAATTTATTAGTAGTAATTAGTTAGTATTTGATGGTAATTTGGGCTATATAAAGCCCATCTGAGAAGAGGGTTTTCACATCAGAATTGTTATCATTATTAATGATAATAAAGTCATCTATATTTTCATTCTTTGTTTGTAAACTAAATCCAAATACAACCACGGTCGCTCTTCACTTCTTCACACACTTCGATCACCGGCCGTTCTTCATTCCATGCCATCAATGGCACCTTTCTCACATGATATCAAAGCCGCTGATCCTGTGGCCATCTCTTTTTTCGCTTCGTTGACTTAATCTCTGCTGCATTAACAATCGCTTCTTTTGCTTTTTTTTAGTTGTCGATTGACTTTTCTGTCATGAGACCGTCTTCATCGTTTCTACTGCAGTACTGCTATGATCGAACGGTACAAGAAGAGTGGATTGATTTTATTTTGGTTGACCTGTCAGTGCATGTCTCGAATTTTTGTTTCCTAGAATCTCAGTGAAGAGCCGATTGTCCATCAATATTAAAACGAACAAGGTTACTGATTGTTGCTTTCAATGGTCTAAGTGCAGTTTGTTTTCATGTTTGAGCTTTCAGTTTTTCGGTCAGCTTGTTGATTTTCTTCGCTAAAGAGCGTATTAATATGTTGTCATCATCTACACCCTCTGATTTGATTTGTTGAGCTCGTCTTTAGTAGTCGGAATGTGTTAATATTTGGTCATTGTATGGTTGCATGGCTTCTTGAGGAATTTGGTTATTGTTTTGAATTACGTGGTGATCTGTTAGAAGTTGTTGGGTTGTGCATCTGATGTCAAGCATTTATGGTGATACAACATGCTCACACAAATACAAAGTTATCTGACAATGATAATTTTGTTCAGTCAAGCTAGCTAAATGAGGAGATTGGGAATTTTGATGTTAATTGGATTACTTTGTTCAAGTATTCTAAAAGTCGAGATGTACAACTGCTCTAGCTTGATTCACTTTAACACATTTTATCGTCATTCGGATGTATGTATCATTGCTGAGCGTTGTGTGATTACTGAATTCTTGGTTTGAGCTGGTTCTTGTTGAACAAGAAGATTGTTGTGCATTCCTCATCGTTTGTTTACTTCTGTTGCAAAGTAAATTGGAACTTAAAGTTTAACAGTCAAGTGACCATGATAAAAAAAAAAATATTTGGGGAGAATCAAGAGTTTAACAGTCTTGTTCTCCTTAACCAGATAAAATAGTGTTTTCTTGCCTAATAAATGCTACAGATTGTACTTGAAAATTTAAAGCTTAACCGCCTTCTTCCACCAAAAATAAGTCTCAATAAGTGAGAAGAACGACATATTTGATGAGGAAAAGAGGTTTGAAAGATTTTGTATGAACATTGTGTTAAAGAAGTAAGATAAAGTCAGCAAACCAGCTTACTGCATTATTCAATTAAGTGAAGAAGAATGCCGGTTTTGATGAAATGTTTTGTTAACTCTAACGAAAAACCGAAATAAGCCAAAAGAAAGATGAATTGGCCTTTTAAAAATTTGGTGGAAACAAACGAAAAATAAAAAAACTTTTTACACAACGATTTAGAATATTTCGACTTTTAAACTAAATCTATATCGACTATCTTAGCATCCATAATAAGGATTTCTCAAATTCACTAGATTTGTTTACCTTTGAGGAAAATGTATAACCTTACAATAACCTACAAGGCTTATACCCAAAACATTGTTTACACTCTTTCGATAAGAGGAATTACAAACAAAGCAAACAAAGAGAAAACTTTACAAAGAAAATGTGTTTGCACTAATTAAGCTCTCACCCAAATCATGCTTGAGCAAAATAAACAATGAAACTCACAAGTGTGTTTACAACAAATAATTTTATAAATTAACCACAAAACAAAACTTTGATGTTGGTAAGTTGGTTCTTGTTGATCTTGGGAAGTTTTGATCTTCAATTCATACTTTTTCCATTAATTTTAGCCGTTGGGATCATTATAGTCATTACTTACAACCATAAATATCATTTAAAGCATAAGGGATCGATCCTTTAGTGAAAGGAATCGATCTTTTTTCAAAAAATTTGATTGTTGAAACAAATGGATCGATCCTTTAAGGGAATGGATCGATCCTTTTGATTGATCCCAAATACAACCACTGTCGCTCTTCATTTCTTTACACACTCCGGCCATCGGCTGTTCTTCGTTACATGCCATCAATGACAGTTTTCTCACATGTGAGCATTCAATATCAAATAGTTGAGAATTATCTTTGAACATATACTACCTTGTAATTACTCAAATTAATAAAAATAATTTCAATATAATTTAGTTGCAACAGCTTCGTCTTCTCACTTCGGTTCTATGGTGAAACCGCCAAAGGAGAAAAGCAAGCATTGTGTTTATAGAGGACGATTATAATCCCACTAATGAAGCTACTCCCTCGGCTGGTTCGTCGTTCGAGCGGAAGGTTTCGAGATCCAGGTCTGTTGACTACGAAGGCCGAAGCTTCACGGTCGACGCGTTGTTTGCGATGAAATAAAGGTTCAAATGCGGTGGCATTTTCGACGGTTTCACCATCACTTCATCATCGACATCGCAGTAGCTATCCTCTTCAGCCCAAACAGAAGTTACCTTCGTCTCCGACATCAATCTTTTCAATTTTCATCACATCTCTTCCTTCTACTTTCCCTACCGTTCCTGGCCGGCCAAAGCTCGTCGTCACTCCAAAAGTAGCTTTACATAGTTCATTATTTATTTTCATTTTTTTAGCTTCATTTTCATCTTTGTTCCATTTGTTATATCAAAATCAGAATTTTGGGATTGGAGGTTCAACTCAGTTGTCCGTACAACTTAATCATTTCATTGTTTTTGCTGTTATTATAAGCTTGGTGGTGAGCTGCACGCAGCAGCATGAGTATTGTAGTGTTGGATATCTTGTGGAAGCCATAGCCGAAGCAGGGAAGGTGGTTTTAATAAATTAAGGCCCTTCATTCATTCAATTTAAAATAATGAAGTCAAGTCTGTCAAATAATGGGATGAGATAAGATATGTTCCAGTTGGAGAAATAGACCAATCAAAATGGGGCATTTTCATATGTGGTAACCCAATTCTCTAATAGTTTGGCAAGATCTTGGACGTAGGTGCACAAAAAATCCGAATATCCGATTTTGCGAAAAAAATATCCGAAACCGGATTTGGGAAAAACCGGTTTATTTTTAACCGGATCGGATTTTTTTTAAACCGGTTATTTTAACCGGTTTGGAGAAAAAAACCTAGACCGGTTTTTTTACCGGATAAAAAACCGGTTTGAAAAAAACCGGTTAAAAACCGGTTTTTATCCGGAAAAAAAACCGGTCTGGGTTTAAAAACTAGCCGTTAATATAGCCGTTGGGGGGTTTTGTGACCGTTTTTGACCGTTTTTTTCTTTAAAAAATTACCATTTTACCACCCTAAACATGTATAAATAGGTTGGGGATGTATTTGGTTGATTACAATTTCTCAAATCTTATTACACACCTTAAACATCTCTCAAATCTTACTTTTGTAATTTTTTGTTCATCATGAGTAACACGGCTGAATCTTCCGTCGGGGGAAACCTTGAAGTCGTGAGAGTGATCGAACACACTCGAAACAAAGACATTTGGGATCACTACGATTTATGTGAGATGTCAAATGGCTCGAGGAGGGCGCGTTGTAAACTTTGTCTAAAGTTTCTTGCATCGGAAGGAAACACAACGTTGAAGAACCATTTGACAAAATCATGCAAGGCACTTCGCTCAAGATCGGATCCTAGTCAATCGAATCTTACACGCAAGGTGGTGTTTTGTTTACGACAACGAAAAATTACGAGAAGCGTTTACAAAGTTCGTGATTACAAAAGCATTGCCGTTCGACACTTTGATGATGAAGATTTCACGATAACAATTCAACAACTAATGCAACCACGCTATACTCAAGTAAGTCGTACTACCCTTAGAAGAGATGCTATAAAAATGTGGCGTACGGCGAGGGAAAAAATGATTTTATGATTCCAAGAACACCGTTATGGTGTGTCGCTTACATGTGACGTTTGGAGTTCCCCTCATAATACCGGAAATTCTTTTTAGCCGTTACGTCACATTGGTTAGATCAAGATAATTGGCAATGATGAAAAGAACAATCGCATTTGAATTATTCGGTGAGCCACATACCGGTGCTAATTTATTTACACTTTTAAAAAGGGTAATTTGTCTTTATAAATTAGAAAATAAAGTTTTTTCTATATCCTTTGATAATGCATCGAATAATACAAACGCGGTTCCAAGATTGAAATATTACTTTCACGATTTTAGACGTGCGTTTTTTTCATACCCGTTGTTGCACACATAATTAATTTATCCGTGCAAGCCGGTTGGAGGTTATTGAGCCGATTAGATTAGAATTTAAAACAATGATAAAATCGGTTCTTTGTAACAACAACAAAGACTAAATGATTATAAACGATTTTGTAATTTTGTAAGTCCGTTAATAAAAAAGCTTTGGGTCCTAATTTGGATTGTCCAACTCGTTGGAACTCAACTTGGATGATGATGCATACTGCCTTAAGGCAAAGGGAAACATTGCAAACATTTCACGATCGGCTTTTCGAGAGGGTCATGTCCCAAACATTTATCCGGATTCGAGTTGGGAAACTATAGCCAAAATAACCGATTTGCTTGAGGTTTTTAAAATGCAACAACTTTTTATCCGGTGTTTATTACCCTACTAGCCCGTTGGTTCTTAATCAAATATTTTGTTGGCTACCCGACTAAATGACTTTGAATTTGAAACCGAAGTTTTTCAAGAAATTGGCTTTGCAATGAAGGAAAAACTTTTAAAATATTTTAAGGAGATTCCCCCCATTTTTACTTGTGCCGCCGCTTTAAACCCAACGTTAAATGTTGGTGGGGTTGAAACACTAATGAACAAATTGTGTTTTAATCTAACCGATGATGAACCCAACTTTGTCCAAAACCAAATAAATTATTTTAACAAATGTTTTCGAGACATGTTTGCAATTATTTAACTAAATACGATCAAGTAGTGTAATACACGATCAAATGAGAATGAATGCGGAATCATCTAGTAGACGTCCAAGTAACATAAATTTGAATCTTTTACACTCTTGTAAATTCCCAATCCAAACGATCACGTACTACCACCCAAGTAGCGAGTTGGGAAATTATATGTCATGCGATTTTCTATCAAAAATGACATTTGAAGAGTTTGAAAGTTTGGATATTTTGGCTTGGTGGAAAGAAAAGGAAGCACAATTTCCGATTCTAGCCGCCATGTCCGTGATTTACTAACCGTCCAAGCTTCTACGGTAGCTTCGGATCCACTTTTTCTGTTAGTGGCAGGGTTATATCGCAACGGAGATCAAGACTAAGTCCCGAGTCGGTGGAAGTATGCATTTGTTTAAAGGATTATTTGGATGGAGCGGCTCGTAAGCAACATATCACCACCCTAGAAGATGCAATTGATGCCGATTTGGAAGCAAACTTACACATTGAAGAAGTCGAACTTGGAATATCCCCTCCAAACGAAGAAGGCGAAGATGATGAAGAAGAGATGGCAATGTAGTTTATTTTATAACTTTATTTCAATTATCGTAAACTTTGTTCAATTATCGAACTTGAAGTTTTTAAGTATTGAATTTATCGAACTTGGAAGTTTTTAAGTATTTGAATTTATCAAACTTGGAAGTATTTAAGTATTTCAATTATGTTGAGTTAATTAAGTATTTCAATTAAGTATTTGAATTTATCGAACTTGAGGTTTGATGCTTTCTCTTTGATTCTCTCTTGATTCTAGTTGCTTGATGTTTCTTGTCTTTGATCAATGGCTTCTAAGCTTGCTTAAATACACCTTGAATCACTTCTGAACGTTAGTGATATCCCTATGGCAATCTGGAATATTAAAATCGGTTTTTTATAACCGATTTTTAAAAAAACCGATTTTTTTAAAACCGAAACCGGTTACACCGGTTAGGATATCCGACCCTCCAAACCGATTAAAAACCGAACCGATTATTTTATAAACCGATTTTTTTTCTATGAGAAAAAACCAGATCGGATTGAAATCCGACAAATGTTCATCTCTACTTGGACGTAAATGTTATGTCATAATCACTGTTTTTCTTTTCTTTGGAGAAATGGATAGTTGCCCGACAATAAAGAATGAACAAAAGCCAAACTACAAAGGAATATGATCAATCAAAGCGCAAAAGAGAAGTCAAAAAAGCAGAGGCTACCACGGAAATGGCCACTGAAACAGTAGAGGGAGAGTCAAAAGCTTTGATTCCCCATCACTTATTCAATTGCAGAGTCAGATCCCACATCGACCATAAGCTTTACTTTCTTTGTTATTTTCCTAGCTGCCATGGCGGTAGATTTTTCATACTAACTATCAAAATGATTGGTCAAATCCCTTGATATAGGAAAATCAAACACAAAGCTAGCAGAAAATATAGACTGCTCCAACACCGTCGATGAAATTTTTCATGGAGGTAAGAAATTATGATGACCATCCACCATACATCCATCAATCAATCCTTTCTTAAGAAATGGGATGGATCATGGAACCCCACATAGTGGGGATGGACCTGCAATGTGTACTTATACAGCACTTTCCACACATAATTAATGGCCCTTCCTCTCAGTTTAATCATTCCACATTCTAGGGAGAAATGGAGAAATTTATATTATAAAAACAAAAAAGGAGCAACAGCCTTGCAAATGTATTATGGTCCATAGTTCCATGCACCATACCCTTCTCACATTGCTAACAAAAACAATAATAAATTTAACAGTCGAGTGCTGCCACCACAAATATGAACCAAGGTGAAAAAGAAAGAAGCAAAGAGAAGTGCAAGCTTCACTAAGCTATTAACCTAAACTACAGTTTCAATCCAAATGAGCAGGCTTATCTTTTAGGGAGCGGGAAAAAAAATACTACTGCTGCTTCAAATCTCCAATTTCTTCTACCATCTCTACATCAAAGTTAAGGCGATCTTGGCCCGAAAAAACATGCATCATTATCCCTCCATATATTGTTCAATAACGCCCTCCTACCTTCTCTTTTGGCTAACTTCAATTATTGGAATGAATACGAAAACAAAAATACACATAAAATTCAAATCAGTAACACCAGAACATCTGATGGTCTGATAACATACAAAGACATCCTGTTCAGTCGCTAGTCCCCTCATCCAAAGTCCTTCAAAAGAACCTATGCAAAAATGAAAGCTCTACCTAACCTGGGGATCTGATTTCAATGCAACCATAACAACCCAAGTCTGAAGCTGAAGTTATTTACTCAACTTTGCTTGGCTGGGTTGACTGGAATACAGGGGGGGTTATCTAAAAGATGCTTGCCATATTAATATTCCCCGTGAAACAGATTAAACCTGTTCTTTATCTATCATGAGAACACTTTAAATAGCTTCTTGCACTGTGTTTAACTACAAGATGGTGACAAATTTCGGTGCATCAGTTCTTGGCCCTTCAAGAGACCGATACATGTATAATATTTCAACATCATCATTCACCTCCTCCTCATCAGCAGATCTATCACTTCAACTACTAGGCGAGGCATGGCACAAGCAATCTCCAGGCAACCACGGCGAGTTAGCCCACATGAGGACATCCAAAGGAACCTCATGTTGTAGTAGTGATGCAAACCGGAACCAGAGCTGCATCTCCAAATGGGCTATCTCTAATCTCAAGCTTCTGTAATTGTGGACAGCCCTCAAGCACATTTAAGGCCCATATCACTGTCTCCAGCAAAGGCCACCGACAACGTGCTTACCAATTTCCCATGCCGTCCAATGTAGTCAAAAGCTTTATCCGTCAGTAATCCGGATACAGCAAGGCGAGTAAGCTTCTTGCAGTTCATGACAATGGCACCAAAACCATCATCCATAGGTTCTCCAGTCACATGATCGGCCCTGTGGCGCCCCATTGCATAGCCGGAAAACAATAAGATCTGGACAGTTCTTGGACATTGCTATCACAGCTGCATTAGTCATCCGCTGGCAAAAGTACAGAATAGATTGCAATTTCCGGCAGCCTTCCGAAATAGCTTGGAGGCCAATTTCAGAAACCGGGCCATCACTATCCTCTCGAGCATCTACAGGAAAAACCCGAAGCTCACGTAATTCCTTGCATGTCGCAGCCACTGCTTGAAGTCCTTCATCACATATTGAATCAAGAACCTGCACAATGGGAGCTAAGGTCAACTTCAAAGACCTAATTCCTTCAAAAAGCTTATAGAATAAAATATCAATGTCATACCAGAAAACCTTGAGCTTGTGGCACTTGCTTATAATCGGTTTAAGTTGTTCTGCAGTGATGTTAGCATAGCTGAAATTCAGAGACGTTAGATTTGCGCAAACAGGGAATATTGCAGGCACATAATCCGGAATTATTTCCCTAAACCCAGAGAGACAAACTAAGGATTTGCAGGCAAAAGCATTCACATAATCTGGTTCTTGATCACCTTGCCCTGCAATCTCTGAAGGGCTAAAGGACCCTGTCCCAAGGTGTGTGAGCTGTGGAGCTCGAACCATCAGGCTGTATAGCTGCCCAATTGGAACATATCGATTTAATCTAAGCTTCTTAAGTGAAGGAGACCTAGCCACCAGCCTTTCCAATGCCTCGAAATTTATATGGCATTCCACACAATCAAAAATCAAGGACTCAAGATGCGATTCACCCTCAGGAAAACAGGATATCCAATCTGCCTCATCATCAGAAACCTCAGATTCGATCAAATCAAGCACCTTAAGTTGTCTGCAATTACAGAAATACAGCAATCAACTATCCATACCCTACCCTCAAACTCTCCTTTCATCCATTGATAGTACACATTCCATAAACTCGAAACATTTTCACATCCCAGTTCATACCCAGATCAAGGAACACAATAAACAGATCTTAAAACATTCAATCTATAAACAAAACCAACAGATAAAAATACATTAATACAGCAACAAACTTTTCTCAACTACTTACTAAATAAACCAATAATAATTTCTCTTTAACACCAAAAACGGATCTAATCGGGCAGTTAATAGTAAATAATAAGCTTATCAGCAACAACAAAGAAGAATACCTGCACTTGTTAACGAAAATAGCAAGGCCACTAGTTCCAAACCCATCACAGCAAACGAGGACGAGCTCCTTAAACCCTAAAAACAACTCGGCCAGTGTTGTCAGATCATCATTCGTCACGGACATGCGTTTTAGATGAACTTTTTCCAGCCAAGGGTAAGCCTTGGCCATCGCCAGAGCCCAGGGATTGAAGTGCGCCCCCCAATCAGGCGGCATAAGGTTAAAGTCAGCGAACCTGGGCTTCCCTTTCAGGTGAAGAGCCCTCACCCTGGTGAACCTGGCTGTGGCCCGAGCCGGCGAAACAGCATAGCAGTTCCCAATGAATAGCTCGGATCGAGTCAGCGCCTCGACCCGGTACCAGGACTTGCAAACCAATGAAGCGGCGTTTCGGTCCCGCTTCGACGTCAGGAAGTGGAGCACGTTCTCCAATAAGTTCTCCAGAACCTGGTCCGGATATGCGGCCTGAAACTCCGGGTGACCCGAACCAGATCCAGTGGCGTTGCAGTTCCGCGCCTTGATGGAAACGAACTCAAGATCCAACGGCGGAGAGTGCTGCCTCTCGTCGTCCTCGGACATTTTGTTCTGCCCTGTTGTCTCACACGACAGACAGCAACGCGCTGCCTTATAATCTTAAGACAGTCTCGCCTTACTCTGTTCTGTTATTCTCTTTCCTTGGGTTGAGAGACGAGATTGAGATTTGAGCTTCTGATGTCATGGATTCAATGTAAAGTAAAGCAGCAAATGAAAATAGTGAATTGTATTATTTTAAATTATTTTCTTTGAGCTGTTTTTTTCTCTTCCTTTTGGGCTATGGGATTCTCATGCCTCTTTATATATCCCTTTTATCTCTAATATCCTCTCTCTCTACACTTATCCCCCGTTATTTTGGGTTCTTTTTTTCTTACAGTCTTGTCTTCTTCTATAGGCAATTTTATCCAAATAACACCTTAATAACGAAATATTACTTATTAAATATTTTTTAAATATTATCGATCTAGCATCCTTATTGATAAAGTGTAAATCATGAGACGAGCATTCGTATGGTTTTATCCAACCTAACGCCACAGTGAAAAAATACATATCATAAAGCGTACCTTTGCGGATTTTGTCTGAGCTGACGCCACGTAGTGAAGACGCAGATCATGAAGCGCGTCTTTGTTGAAAAATCTGACACATGCAGGGAAGGCGTAGATCATGAGGCGCGCCTTACATTATTCACTTTGAATTATTGCACAATCCATTATTACTTGAGCCTTAACTCTCTCATTTATTTACCAATTCCCTTCCGTATAAATATCCTCCAATGTAAACATCAAAACAAACCCAAATTACTTTCACATTTTTCTTTAAATCAAGTTAGGTAGATTTTGTTATAGTTTTTAGAATGTAAAATTATTTTTATTATATTATATTTATTTTATATTTAACTATTTGATCAAATTTTATTGCACTAATTATTTTTTATTATTTTTGCAGTTGTAAAATGGAAGTGAGATCATATCTTGAGACATTTTGCCGATACGATAACAATATTAAATTATGTTATTTAAATTATTGTGATTTTTTTTTATTTTTTAGCATTAGTTAATATTTTAATTTGTATACTATTTATTTAATTAGGTGTATTTTGTTTTTACAGATATAAGACTCTTAATCTTTTAGACTCTCAAAATGAGGCTTATTTCAGCTATTGTTTACTATGATGAAGAAATTCGGGAAGATGAAACAGAAGTTGTCTTCACATCAAATCATTCAGTCATAATATCTTTCAAGAGAAACATCATTCTTGAGAAACTGATCACTAAATTTCAAGGAATGTTCATGTTGGAAGTACTAGAAGACTATCATTATTTCAGTACAGATTTCCAACTGCATTATTTTTGTTAACTTAAACAACGTTCGAACTCTCCAACGATGAAGATGTTGCTATGATGGTTGATGCTTAGAAACAAAATTCAGACGATGATACACAAATGTATGCCACATTGTTGAAGTGTTTGTTGTTCGTGGTACGTCATTATGCTCCCCACTATGGGTTGGCTCAACAAGCTGATCAAGTTAATAGCCCAACATCGATATTGTATCTGACATATTGTTGTAAATTATCATGGAAAGTTCAAGAAGAATGATGAACGCCAATTATGTGTACATATGTAGGGATGGGCATGGGTCGGGTTTTTGGTCCACCCGACCCGACCCGAGAGCAAGAAAGCCTCCACCCGAGACCCGACCCGACCCGAATATATGACATAGAAACCCGACCCGACCCGAAATAATAAAAAATTTATTTTTATTCAATAAAAACAGTGACTTAATTGAAAAAAATTATATATAGAGGGGTATTATTGTAATTATCCCTAAATATATAGGGTAAAATTGTATATTTTTTTTATGTCGGGTCGGATTTTTTCACCATAAAACCCGAACCCAACCCGACCCGAACACCACATAAAAAATCTGACCCGACCCGAACTCGAATTTTTTTTTTGAAAAATCCGACCCGATCGGGTCGGGTTTAAATACCCATCCCTATGCGCATGGGCATGCCACAATGTCTAATTTAATTTCTCAATCATTTTCATTTTTATAGGAACTTAACAGTAATTACAACATTTGATGCTCATGTTACGAACTATTACCTCAAACATTTGAGTTCATGCTTCAAGATTTGCGAGGAAAAAACGAGCAAGGGTACAATTATATCAGCCTTATCAACACAAAGAAATGTGGACAAAGGCATACGATGGTGGATATCCATATGGACATATGACGACCAACTTGGTTAAGGCTATCAATTCAACCTTAAAGGGGGTGTCATTTACTAGTAACAACTTTGGTTAAAATGACTTATTTTCATTTGGGAGCGTTTTTTGCAAAGCTCGGGGACAAGCTCTAACTTGGATGCAAAACGGTCATAATTATCACCCAAGATTAGTTGTAGATCTACAAAAAATAATTGATGCATCAAATAGAATGTCTGTAACAAGTTTCTCTCGAACATATGAATTATTTTGTGTCATAGAAATGCCACGACTTCTTCAAGGGATTGAAGCTAACTCTTTCAGAGTTAATATATAATACAGGTGGTGTGACTGTGAGTTTTTTCAAGCTCTAAAGTATACATGCTCTCATATTATAGCAGATTGCTCTTGTACCCGTCAAGACTATAATTGTTTTGTGGATCCCGTATACTGACTTTCAGAAGTATTTAAGGTATATGAATTTGAGTGAGGCAGGTAATGAGAAATATCCATATGAGGTTCAGAATTGGCTTTCGAATTGTACTAGATATGTCCTTATTAAGGGAGGCAGGTCATCCAAAATCCACTCAAATTCATTGCGATATGGATATTCAAGAGATATCTAAAGAAAACAAAAGATGTGGGCATTGTAGAAACCTAGGCCATAATATGAAAAAAATGTCAATCTCTTTTATCATCATGTAACAGTTAATGTTGTGACGATGTAATTGTTGTTTATGAAGCCTCAGTTTGTGTTATTTCATTTTCGTTTACTTTTAATTAATGTATTACTCAAGTGATGGTCTACTCAAATGAAAATTAAATAAAAACATTACAAATTAAATAATAAAAATAATTAAACATAAACATTAAATACAAACATTACAAGTCAAACAATCAAATAATAAAAACATTAAGAAACAAAATAAATAAAAACAAGTCTATCGATGTAAGCATCTTGAATGTGTTCCACATGGCGGTGATTGTCTATTTCGATGATGATTTCTTCGTATAAGTTGCTATTTCTCCTCACTCTCATCATCATCATTATCATCATCATCAACAGTAGCAGTAGCAGCTATATTTTATTGATAAGGGACAAATAACGATGTAGCACCTTTATAGGATAAGAACCCTGGAGATGTATCACTAACCATCACACCGCTCATAAAAAACTATGAAAACTGCGAAAACATTGACATCGATGAATGCAAAAGTTGAGCTGGAGGTGTCTATGTCTCTAGTGAAGCATCACCCGTCAAATAAGCAGTATATTAAGACCATGCTGGATCTATAAGCATGAGAGTATATCCTCCATGATGTTTCATAAAACCTTGCGATGGTGGCTTCTGAAGTGGCTGCAGTGGCATCGAAAATGGCTACGGTGTCATCTGAAATAGTTGCGATGGTATTTGAAACAACTACGGAATAAAATCGGTGGCTATTGTGATGGTTCAAGTGTTGTAGCTGAGGACGAACTGGAAGCACCTACTCTCCGTCCACGAGTTGAGAGAAGATGATGCTGTGACGGTGAATGTTTTTCTCGATACCAATGAATGCTCCCGCCTTTTACTTTCTCGGAAGGTAGGAACAATTCCCCATTTGTATTGAACCATTGAAAATAGTCATCAACCGAATAATGATCCATATAAATCGGCTCCCTACGGGGAATGCATCCACATCGATCCTTCCAGATTATTACCTACTCGTTGTGCTTCATCAGCCAGTTGACTTCTTTTTAGTCCCGTCTATCGATGTTATGCATATTGTTGAGATTCCTAGATGCTTTAGGAATATATTGTACATAACCAAATTGGCATAGCACTCGATCAATAGGATTCCACTCGACAATAATATAATATATCAGAGGGACCACCGTCATCCATACATCTAATGGGTCACTCCAGTGAGGTGAGATGTAAAGTCTCATTTCTTCAATAGAATAAGGAGCCCATTGAAACTAAAACAAATATATATAATTCTTATCAAAATAATATTTTAATTATCTAATGATAATTAAAGTTAAATAATAAAATTTAAATACATACCTCTGTACCAGATTTTTGATCAATGAGCACCAGAATTTCTTCCAATTCGTCTAGTATATCATAGTGATCTTTCCTTATAGATGACCACATATTCAATGTAAAAAATTCATTATATACTCAAAAAATATTTATTTTCAAACTCAGTATTGAAATTATCTCAACAA
Organism: Hibiscus syriacus; assembly: GCF_006381635.1. Classification (NCBI taxonomy): domain Eukaryota; kingdom Viridiplantae; phylum Streptophyta; class Magnoliopsida; order Malvales; family Malvaceae; genus Hibiscus; species Hibiscus syriacus. Next base: position 1,707,111 of record NW_024063519.1, on the reverse strand, counting down.
TGACAAGAATATTAATGAGTTTTTCACAACCGACATAAAAGGATATTGGTACCACACCCATGATTGTAGAAGAATGAGACATCCTTCGATAGTATTTTTTGATAATTAGTTGCTAGACATTTATCTATACAGAGATGCCAAAACCAAGGAGCCCCAACTGACTGAACCGACAATTTGAAAATCTGTGAGATAATGCAACCACATATAATGAACTTGGTTGTGAGATTTATCGAGCATCAAGATCCCTCATATGAGTTGCAATATGCAAGCCCGGGCAAATATTTGAGCCTTGATAACTCCATAAAAATGTCATATTTGGGACCTTTTCACTTAAGTTATTGACTGTCTAAGAGCTCATATAAGATCATATAGATGCATTTAGGAGCATATAGTTGCATGTGGTGAAATTCTGTTTGTCGCGACATTTTATTTTGTAATCAGTGTTGCTTTTATGGGGAAGGTGTTTGTCTGGTGATGTGCAAGATTTGGGAGCAAGGAAAAGCAAAAGGGAAATGCCATGACATAAAGAGACTGTTTAGTAGAATGCAAATGTCGAACTAGTTGGCATTTCGAGAGCGATCAAAACGAAAGAAGAATATTTTTAGTAAGAGCCAACTGTCATGGCATAAAAAGTGTTTTCTGCAATCAGCCATAAAGGAGGGGTCAGTTACCATCTTTGCACCGACTCTCACATAAAAGGAATGAACTTTAGGGTACTAATGTTATTTTAACACAAAACCCTGGGTTCATTCTCCCCTATAAATAGAAGATAAAGCCTGACTTTTTAAAGAGGCTTGGAGACTTTTACACAGTCGCCAAGAGCCTAAAAATTCGGAGAAAAAGATCTCTCTTTTTTTCGTCAATTATTTTTACCGTGGCATTCCTCCGTTGAAAAGCTAGAGGGAGTAGCGAACTAGGTGTCCGATAAGAGCTAAATCGCTGGGACAGTTCGTGGTGGCCAAGGGAAGCTCCGGTAGTACACGTCGAAGGCTTTTCCTCATTCCCTTTGCGCTTTGCTTTCATATTTTATCGTTTGGGTTGTAAGGAATGGATTAACTTGCTTTGTGCTTGCTTATTTCGAACCCCACCATGAACTAATCCTATTTGGTGAGAGTTTATTTTGGATATTTAATTTTTTCTTTAATGAATGGTTATTTTTCTATGTTATATTATGTTTTGTTTATGAAGCTTAGTGCCTTAAGGTTGTAGGAGCTACGAGAGTAGCCATTCCTTAGGAGATTACTTAGTGTTCGAGAGAATGTCTAGGTAGCACATCCTTAGTGTTCGAGAGAAACTAGGGAGAAACCACATAAGCAAGGGGTTCTAGATAGTAACTAGGCCTAATCCACCTTAGAGATAATGCTATGATTTTATTCGACTAAAAGGAGTTGTGTATGAGCGATAGGTTAGATGTTAATGTTGCCGCAAAAAGGTATTGCCGAGATATATCCTGTTATCTGGACCAATAGGATCCCTGCAGTAGCTAACGCCAATCGGTTTTTCCAATGCATCTTCAATCTGTCGAGTCCCTTACTATAGATAGCATAGGGCACCCTTAGTAAACTCTGTCGGGCAGAGAAGGCATAGAAGTAAGACCATTCTGAGAAGTAGACTTAAATTTCCTAAGTAACTCCTATCACCCATTCCCATAGTAGCTTGTCGTGTGAGGAAGTCTAAAGTCCTGATAATCAAATCCAGTATTTACATTTTATATTGCCTTTTCATTTCCATTTGTTTGCACTAAACACAATTTAATTTGTCACGACATCTCCATCCATTTTGCCACATCATTCTCATTTGTGAATATCATTAGCTATACTTAGTTACTTTAGAATAGTGCATAAACTTTACTCAAGATCTCTCCAATCCCTGTGGATACGATACTCACTCATCATTGTATTACTTGTTCGATTGTGTATACTTGCACGTATTTCCGCATCCATATATAGTACTCACAATTCGCGGACAAGCATGTTCATCGGAATAGTGATCGTTCAACCATCGAATTTTTTAGCCAACCCTAATAACGATATTCAACCACTGTTGAAATTATGTGGGATCCCTCTAAGATACTCCTCACACAAGGAATGTCAATCACTGTCCGCCATACCAGAAATAACATCCCTGTCTACTGGAAACCTCAAATGCAAGGATACATCCTCGAGCATAATATTGCAATCATTACACGGAAGATAGAATGTGTGTGTCTCTGGTCTCCACCTCTCAATCGGTGTAAAAATAAGGTTAGATTCAAGGTTACAGTACCCTCATATTTCGATATGTAACCAAATTCAGCCTTAGCTAAATACGACCAAACACGACTTGGTGTTTTTAATTTAGCGTTACGAATAAATGGATCTAATATACTGTCATTCACCTAATTAAAAAAATAATATACAAATTAAAATATAAATTAATTCTAAAAATAATAAATGAATAAAACATTCACAATAAATAAAATAACATAATTTAAAATTATTGTAGTATCAGAAAAATGACTCGATATATGATTATCATCTAAACGTAGCAACCTACCTGCCATTTTATAACTGTAAATAGTAATAAAAAATTAGTATAATAAAATATAATAAAATAATAAACTATTAAATGATTATAATATAATAAAAAATTAGCTTCTAAAAACTATAAATATACTTACTTAAAACTTGATAGAACGATATATAGAAAGAAAAAAAATATAATGTTTTTTGTGTGGTATGAGTGTTGGATGAGGGTGTATTTATAGGGGAGGGGATGAGGGGTTGGGTGATATTTAAGGTGAGATGGTTGAGATTTAAATGCAAGGCGCATATTATGATCTGTGCCTTCTGCCATGTGTTTGATTCTCAACAAATGTGCGCTTCATGATTCGCGCTTTACCACCGTGGCGCCAGCTCGGATAAAACCCCGCGAAGGCACGAATTATGATCTGAACTTTTCCACCATGGCATCAGTTTGGACAAAACCCTACGAAGGAGCGCCTCATGATAGTATTTGTCTAGAAAAAACTCTCATTCATTTGAAAATGAATATCTATATTTTTTATTATGTTGGGAAAATAGTGTGTTTAATTGATAGATTTAATATATATTAAATACATATTCCTTTTGAATATTGTAAATTAAAAGATATTTTTAATTTTAATATTAGTAGGATAATTACTCTTTGAATATGTCAATTTAAAAAGGTATTTATTATATTTTTAACTTTTAATATTGAAGATAATTATATACTTTTAAATATTTTAAATTAAAATAATATATATTTTTTGAACCTATTTTGATATAACAAATTTAAGGGCAAAATATTTTTGGACTAAATTGAATTTATACAAAGTTTTCAAAAATAATTCAAAGTCCATAAAACTTGAATTTGAACACAAAATATTTTATAAACATTAAGCATTGATATTGTTCCTTTAATATCGATGCCACGTGAACAATATCAATATTATTTATGTAGTATCGATACCCAAGGTAAGGGAAGTATCGATACTCTCATGGTAGTAGTGATACTGCCTATTGATTTTAGATGTATTCAAATTTCATAATGCAAATTTGGTATGTATGTTATGCAAGTATCGATACCCCAAACCTAGTATCGATACTCCTTGTCTAAGGATCATAAACGACTAGTTTTTATTATAGTAGTATCGATACTTCCAGTCCGAGTATCGATACTCATGTGTCTAAAAAGTTTTATTTTGCATAAAATTAATTTCAACGACTCCAAACATCCCCAACAGCTAAAAACATCCACAGACACATTTCAACATATAAAATGAAGTTCAATACACTTGAAGAAGAGTACAACACCTATCTAAGCAATCCAAATCAAGAGAAAAAAACTCTTTCAATCTTATTTTTCCTTTTCTCTTGTAAATAGAGTGTTTTTGTGAGCTTAATTTGTAAACACCTATCTTATAGAGGTTTTCTTATTTACAGTCTTTTATTCCTTTGTAAAATGTGTTTTGGTTCTATCTAGACATTGAAAAGATAGGGAAATTGTAAATGTACTCTTGATCCTAGAAAAAGAAAGAACAAATTAGTGCATTTGTTGAAAATCCTTAGTGAGGAGCTAAGGTAGGGGATATAGACTTGGTTGAAAAGTCAAACCACTATAAATCATTATGTAAATCTTTCCTATCCTTTCTCCTTATTTCCCTAAAATTTCAAAAAGCCAATTCACCCCCCATTGGCCCTTTTTCAGTTGATCTATTGAGCTTCAAAATTCCCAACAATTAGTATCATAGTGGGTCAAAATCAACGGTTTAACAACCTTATGAAGATCCTATAAGCGCTCTATCAATTTATTATTCAACTGAAAAAATGACTTCCACTTATGGCCCATTCTACAAACCGATCGACTAGCCTCCATACTTCAATAGAGATAACTATGTCATTGGAATAAATTAATGAAGCTATTCATTCAATCCATTGATCTTGGAGCATGAGAGATGATCATGAATGGTTATTTTTCTCCAATGAAGAAGATAAAGAGTGGAATGACCAAGAATATAAGAAATTTCAACAAAACGACATGGTCATGCACATTTTATTTTTGTGCATTTGGTCCTGATATATATGAAGAAGTTTCTTTATGTTCTAATGCCAATGAACTTTGGGATAAGCTTGAAGAATTACATGGTGACAAGAAAGAAGAGCCATAAAGTTCAAATCTCATCTTAAATCCAAAGGTTATGTGATTTATGGCTCTTGAAGAGCCTAAGGTATTTTCTAACTTTAGTGAATTTGATTCATATTCTTTTAATGAGTTACAAGATGCATATAATGAATTATTTTTGGAGTTTGAGACCATTAACTCCAAATACAAGAAATTGATTTCAAAATTTAAAGTTGAAAATGATTTCTTTTAAAAGCTAAAATGGATTTTGAAAATCAAAATGAAATTTTGAAAAAGGATTTAGAGCTTTCAAAATTGGAAATTTTGAAAAAGAAAATTTTGATTTAAACGTTAAGCTTAAATGTTTAACAAAAGAAAAATAAATCTTTTTAAATAATTCATCTAGCTTAATAATGGCAAAATGCTGACATTGCCATTATCATGGTCATGATATACATACTTGTCCTGTTAAAAATAGAAAACATTTTAATATTAAACAAGTATAGGTTACAAAAGGAACAAAGGGCATTGAAACTAATGTTGAATGATCCAAAGAAATTTGGATACCAAAATCCAAATAAATGTCTCTTGTGGATGTGTAGAAGCAACAGTGACAAAGTGAAGAAATTTGAATGCTCTTGCCACACTTGATGAGGAATGTATAACCTCTAAACTTAGAGTTTTTTATTTTACATTATTGGTTGCCTATTTGCCTATCCATGCATGAGTTTTACACTTAAATGTTTTTGTGTTGTTTTTCTATCTCATATATGTTAAAATGTATTATGATGAACATTTTTAAAGTTTTAATAATTTTTCATAAATGTTAGTTCATCATAATGAATTTTGGTTAAAAATTGATTTTAATGTTCTATTTTTACAAATTTTAATTTTTGACCTAAATTTAAGTGTTTATGCATGTACCTTTTATTGCAAATGATATCTCTCTAACAATTGATATCAATTTTTCAAATGCATAACATTTTAGAAAGCTTTATGCATATGAACTTTAATGTTTCATGTTAATGTTACATCAAGTAGTATATACTTGGATTTATTGAATTTCATGTGTTACTAACATGTTTGTTTATCTTTGTTGAAATTCAATAGTTTTTAAGTGAAAAAATTTTCAAAGTCCAATTTTTTTTTGGAATGAATTGTTGAGGGGGAGCTTCTGATTTTTCAAATGATTTGAATGTTAAAATTAAAACTTACTGTCCATTGTTATTTTTGCACCTTAAAGTTTGGATTATTTTTTATATAACAAAAAGAGAGATAAGTATGGGTTTGAAAAATTCAATTTCAATAATGAAAAATGACGAGCTTTAATATTTTCGAAAATATTTCCCTTTTTCATTAAATATTTTATTAAGGGGGAGTTTTGCCAAAAAAACCATTTTTCAAATGTTTTGTTATATCAAAAAGTGGGAGATTGTTGAATCTATTTATATATAACAAATTTAAGGGAAAATATTTTCTGGCTAAATTGAATTTATATAAAATTTTCAAAAATAATTCAAAGTCCATAAAACTTGAATTTGAACAGAAAATATTTTTCCAAACATGAGGTATTGATATTGTTTCTTCAGTATCAATACCACATGAACAATATCGATATTGTTTATATAGTATCAATACCCAAGGTAAGAGCCCACGGTAGTACTGATACTGCCTATTGATTTTAGCTGTGTTCAAATTCCATAATATAAATTTGGTACCGATACTATGAAAGTATCGATACCTCAAACCCTAGTATCGATACTCCCTATCCAACAATCATAAACAATTAGTTTTTATTAGAGCAGTACCGATACTCAAGTACCGATACTCCCAGCTTGAGTATCGATACTCTTGTGTCTGAACAGCTTTATTTTACAGGAAATTAATCCCCAATAGCTCCAAGACATCCCCCAATGATTAGAAACGTTCAAAAACATGTTTCAACAATAAAATGAAGTTCAAGACAATTGAAGAAGGTTACAACACCTATCCAATCAATCCATATCAAGAAAAAAGCTATTTCAAACTTATTTTTCATTTTCTCTTACAAATAGAGTGTTTTTATGTGCTTAATTTGTAAACACCTACCTTAGAGAGATTTTCTTGTTTTATTCTATCATAGTCATTGAAAAAATAGGTAAATTGTAAAGGTTACTCTTGAGCCTATAAAAAGAAAGAATAAATTAGTGAATTTGTTAGAAATCCTTTGTGGGAAGCTAAGGTAGTGGATGTAGACTTGGTTGAGAAGTCAAACCACTATAAATCATTGTGTAAATCTTTCCTATCCTTTCTCCTTATTTCCCTAAAATTTCAAAAAACCAATCCACCCCTTTTTGGGTTTTTTTTTTCTTCAGTTGATCTTTTGAGCTTCAAAATTCCTAATACTATTTAAGTTTGAATAGTAAAAAGTGTTTATATATTTTGAATATTTCAAATTAAAAGATATTATTATCTGTTTACATTTGATTATTAAAAGGTACATATTGGATTAAATATCTCTTGGAAATTTCCTATATGTACTAAGTTAACATGTTAAATTCAACACAAGTTTTCACATCTCAGATTTCAATAACTTATCTTTTCTTGAAAAAAAATATTTTTCTTCCACTAGTTTTCTAGTGATAGACGGCAATGATAGTTTGTGATCTCGACGAAGACAAATGAGTGACTGAAAATCTATCTTAAGGAAGATGTGAAGACATACCTGAATTGTTTTCGATCACAAGATTCAAAATAAAAGAGTATTTAACTTTCTATTTATTTTTGATTCATTTTTAAGAAGTGTAACTTCTTTGTTTTATTTTTCTTAGGTTGATTTTGTCTCAGATTGTTATTTTGAATAACAATCTCAAGAAAGAGTAAACTCGTTATATCCCTTCGATTTTATATGATTATTTTATTATTATATTTTTTCATATTATTCTCGGATTAACGTAATTTTTTTAATAGATTATTATGATACTCGAATCTAAAATCTTAAAGTACAAGAATTCATTTAGCAATGAAGTAGTTTGATTTGTGGTATAATCTAATAAATGAGAATTTTGATGATACCTATATAGTCAGATAATACTCTTAAATTTAACTTTTACTCAAATATATATGTCATTTCAATTTTATTAATTATGTTGTATACAAATAAATAATACGATATAAATATTTTTGTAAATTCATTTATAATATAAACGAATAAAAACGTTAACCAATGTGCATCAATTTAAGTGATATCTATAAATACAAAATTAATAACAAATTTTTAGAAAACTCCTAACCATTTGCCATCAATTAGTCAAAAAATTTATTTTTTCTCTTTTTGGTGTTTGATGTGGTTAGCATCATTTGTCGTTCATAAAATCTTTGGGCCTAATCTCCTTTTGGAACAAAATGAAATTCAAGTTCACGAAACATCAAATGATATGCACAACAAACAAGAATCAAAATCTAGAGGAACAATAAACTAAGTTCAACCAACAGACAGTATCATTGAAAACAATTAATGAAGGATCTTACCCATGAGAAATGGCCACCATGGAACTTATTATTATTCCCAGCTAGATGTGAATCAAGAGGAGTCAACTTCAACAGTCTGGGTGCTGGAATTTTGTTCCCCATTCTACCACCGAACCCGGTTTTCGTCTTCCCATCTTTATCCGAGAACAGAGTGCAAATGAGGATCAGATATGTATCAGTTGTACCCAACACCCACTTCCCATCATAGGTGACGTCTAAATGAGTGATTGGCGACCCGAGTCCAGGAAACGCAGTTTTGGCCTGCCTCATTGATGTCTTCGAATACAACCTGATCTTTCCATCAAGTGATCCAACCACAATCGATCCATCACCAGTACTAGCAAAGCACTGAAAATTCGTCCCTCTCGAGAACTGATGCCCTTGTGTCCAATGCAATACAGGTGAATCACTTGTGGCAATGTTCTGAACCATCCCTTTTCGATCTCTCATGTCCCATTGTCCTTTGTTCTTTATCTTTTTCCAATTTGTTAGGTAATATTTAATCATTGTCAAACCTTTTTATAAAAAAGAATGCAGAATTACCTAAATTAGAATGAGGTTTTCACTACTAACAACCAGTAACTATAGTGGGATAAGACATTAGATCCCTTGAGTAAGGTCAGGGATTCGAATTCTGACGTTTGCGAATGGAACAAACTAGGTTGGGATGGTCGCCCTCGCCTCTGCAGTACCCGATCTGAATTAGTCGATCAATAAATTATCAATGATTAATTAAAAAAATGGGGTTTTCACTATAATTGTTTTGGTTAATTTCGACATTTTAATTTAATTATAAATGTTGCAACATTCTTCCATTTTTTTTATCATGGCTTCTTTTTCGCAAAACAAAGAAAATAAGATAAATTATACCAGTGAACACTTAACTATAGTCTTTATTTATTTTGACCATCATTTTTGAATTTTTGTCAATTAGGTCACCCAACTATTTAAATGCATTCAATCAGGCTACTTGTCATTAACATTTAACTAAAATGCTGATGTAACAGTTAATAAAATTAATATAATTACACATTTGATCCTCAATATTTATACATTCTTTTAGTTTGGTTATAATTTTAATTTAATAGATTTAACTTCCAATTAGATGGTGACATGTGTCACTACCATATTGGAAGATATGTTATTAATTTTAATTATTTAATTTAATTATTTCCAATTAGGTGGTGACACGTGTCACCACATTATTTGATACAAAATGTCAAAAAAAATTCAACTTGCTCTTAGGGGAATCAAACCAACCCTACAGATCCTTTAGGAGCATGCCAAAACTATTGGGTTGAGTCCCTTAATTAGACTACAACATCTTATATATAATATGTTATAATCAATAGTAGAGAAAAATAGGGAACTAACATGATTTTAAATGGATTCAAATTTTATATATTGAGTTTTGCTAAAAAAAATCTATCTTTATTTTTTATATAATATTTTATACATAATCATTAAATTATTTTTAATATAATTAATATTTTTAATTTTATTTAATAATTATATAATATATATATATATTTAAATATTATTAATTATTTTAAAAATAAAAAAAAAATTTGGTTATATAAAAAATAAATATAATTTAAAATGTGAATTCAAGTTTCAATAAAATTAATTTTTAATTTTAAAAATATTAAATTTATTTTTATTCATATTAAATTTATTATTACATTAAATATTATTTTAATTATATTTTAATTTTTTAAAAAAAATATTATTTATATAAACAAAGTATAATTTATTTTTTAAATATAATTAATAATATATATATTATAATTGTTAAATCAAACTAAAATTATTAAATATATTAAAAAATAATTTTATGATTATATAAATTTTTTATAAAAAATAAAGATATTTTAAAAATATAAAAATATAATTTTTATTTCTTTTAAGAAACTCAATTTAATGATTTATATATACATATATAATTGTAAATTTTAATTGAACATATGACCTAGTTTAATGATTAAGATACTTGCATTCTCTCTTAAAATCCTAAGTTTGAATCCATTTAAAATCATGTTAGTTTCCTATTTTTCTATGCCATCATTTATAATAAGATGTTGTAATTTATTTATAATCAAGGGAGTCAGACTAACGGTTTTGGCATGCTCCTAAAAGGAGGTGTAGGGTGTTGGTTAGATTCCACCTAATAGCAACTTGTAAATTTTCAACATTTTGTATCAAATAAGGTGGTGACACATGTCACAACTTGATTGGATATGAAATAAATTAAATAATTAAAATTAATAATATATCTTTCAATATGCTAGTGACACATTTCACCATCTAATTGGAAGTTAAATCTATTAAATTAAAATTATCATAAAAATAAAAGAATGTATAAATATTGAGGGTCAAATGTGTAATTATATCAATTTTATTAATTGTCACGTCAACACTTTCGTTACTTGTTAACAACAAATGGCATGATTGAATGCATTTAAATAGTTAAGTGACCTGATTGACAAAAATTTAAAAATAGTGATCAAAATGAAAAGAAGCTATATTTAGATAGTTACTGGTATAGTTTACCCAAAAAAATAAGGCAATATCGAACTATAATAAGGGTAAATTACACCCACGTATCGTTGGATTATTAGTAAAATTAAGTTTTTGTCAATTAATTTTAAAGTATTATATTTTTATCAGTAAACTCATTGAGTGACATCAATAGTTAAAAGAAATATTGTTATTTCTTAATGTTCTGAATTTGATTCAAGGTGTGTACATTACAAATGATTAATAAAGATTATAAACGTATATTATCATGTAATTATGTCAAACTATTTAAAAAAAACTTTGACATTTATATATTTTAATATATAATTACAAATGATGCCCTAAGTTTTTTCATATTTTTAATGTTTGGTCCCTAAACAAATAAGCAAATCTCTCTTTCATGTTCAATAAATCATTAACAAATCCCTCAAATTAAGTATATAACATTATCACCGTATTTTCTTTAAAATCAAACAAAATTCAAAACTAATATAACTAAAATGACATCATTAAAATCTGGGCAATTCATATATGCAATCTGCAGCAAACAAAGATATCCTTATCAGTAGCAGTAACATTAACGTGCTTTATGTGTGCAATAGGCAGTGAAATTAAATAGATTATTAGAGGGTGAATTCATTCTCTCATTCGAAGTTAACGATTATTAGAGGGAAATATGATTTTTTTTAAAATGGGGTGATGAAAAGATAATCTTATTAGTTATTATAGGTATACTTTACCCTGATATTAAAATTATTTAAATACTTTACCCTGATATTAAAATTATTTAAAAATTATGGAATAATTTTTCAATTATTTTCATTTTTATAGACCTATAAAATCAAAACAGTCAGAAATATTCCATGCTTCTTTACAAGGGAAGGCCCAAAGGCAAACAGACTCTTGATTATGGGCGTGTCCTTTACTCCAATGCCATTTAATATTTTATGCTATAGACTTTGGGCTCACCTTTTTCACTATCTAATGATGTATTTTGACGTCACATTTATAATTGTATAAAATATTATTGTTATATTTTATTTAACAATATTTTTTAATCGAGTAAGACAAATTTGGTTGAAATAAATTAATTATATATATATATATACACACAAATATACAGAATTTAATTATATTTTTATTTTTTATTTAATATTATAAATTATAATTACAAAATTATATGTGTGAATTCTAAAACAATATTATAAAACATTAGTCATACTAAAAAATGTCATCTAAATATTTAATTAAACATTTTAAGTAAACTAACTCAAAAAAAAAAAACCAAGAATAAACACCTTTAAGTCATTTTATCTAATTGTTGTAGCTTTCTAAATTCAATAGTCTATGTTGGAAAATATATCATTGCAAAATGAGGTGTTACACTAATATGAACAATTTATAAATATATCGATGTGTGTAATAGCTATAATTGACAAATGTCACTTAAAATCAGTACGATCTTTTCAATCATTCGTACACTTAGAAATTAGAGCAAACTTTAATAGTATTATCCATCTCGCAAAACTAGAAACAAGATATATGAAAACAATACAATAACATTTCAATGCAAATGTTTACCTTAAAATAATCTCAAATGTAAAGAATTATCCACCGTTTATAAGCTGAATAACGATGGAAAACATCAACAATTAAGCAGTATTAAAAATATTTTAATTTTGAACAATTTTAGCTTACTTTTTAAAGAAAAATACAATATCATCAAAGTTACATGAATTGTTTTATAATTTTTTGATATTAAAATGAATTGGTTTAAACAACATTAAAAAATAACACTCCCAAAATGTTTACCTTAAATTATTATATAATTTATTCAATTATGAAATTAAAAAATAACACAATTTAAAAGATGAAATAATTTCAAACTTGTTTTATTTTCAAATCAAACATGAGAATGTTTTTTCAAAAAAAAAATTTATTACACTAGTAATTAAGTATTTCGAAAAAAAATATTTTTTAAAAAATTTATAAACTTTAACAATAAGTATTAAAAAAGCTATTTTAATAGGTATATTGTATCATTCAATCATTGTAAAATTATGATAATATTATTTTTATTTTTCCCCACCTTCTAATTATTGAGATATAAAAATGGTGTTTTTCTCGAAAAATCATCGGTGATCGGTATATTTATCGATCTAACACCGGTCAAATTATATTTTTTGATCTAACACCTGTAGCAGTAAAGCGCGTTCCCTGCCCCGCGCTATATGCTGATTTGTATTACACTTTTTTATTTACCTTTATAGCATGCTTTCTTATGTTTTTTTTATCATTTTTCGGTTCTTTGGCTATTTTTATTTATTTTTTTGAAGGGTTGATTTGACATCGTCACGATTGATCAAGATGACGCTTATTTGATATCTTGTGATATTTCCTGTTTTGGACCATCCGATTAGATTTGGATACCCAATTTGCGTTCGTGGATAGCTTTTCATACCGCTCGAGTATGATTTGCGGTTTGCCGGTGGTCTTTCAATAACGTGATCATCTTTTTTTGTTCGTTTGCCTATTCAATTAAATCTGTTTGTATCTATCTTTGTTCGAGTTTTTTGGCTAGATTTAATTTTTTCTTGTATGGTTCATATGTGATATTAAGTTACTAGTTTTGTTTCAATAATTATAAGAATTTTTTTTAATTATGTACTTAGTTTACGATTATGATTGTAATTTTTTATTATAATTAAAGATATTCTGCATTTTGAATAAAATTAGTTATTTTTAAAAAAATATAAAAAGAAATTAAATAAAAACTAGATTTGACACATTAGAAAGGGAAGTTACAGGGATTTATGCATAACTTTTTAAAAGAAAAATGCCATGTGATCGTGACATTAAAAGGGTTAACGGAGGATTACATAAAAAATAATTTTGAAACGTTAGTATTTAAATTTAATATTTTATAATTAAAATAAAAATTTGTTGAAATTGAATGAGTAGAGAGATAATGTAGCCTATATATAAGTTGCGTTATGGAGGAGCATGTGGCGTAACCACGTGCCAGCTGTTCGCCAGGTTTACAAAGTTCAAACTTGGGTCATAAAGAACGAAGACGACCGACAGCAATTGAAAGATCATCTTCCTCACGAACTTTTGATTTTTGAATTTCGATCCCTCTCCAGATAATGGCTTTTTCCGTAGTTTAGCAATTCAATTTTCGTTTTTTTTTCTTTTCCTTTATCTGATCGGAACACAAAGAAATCATGAGCCAACCCCCGACCGTTCATGAGAAAATTCCGGAAGCCACACAGTCAACTTCATCCTCGGAGTCAACCCAACCGCCAACTGTCTCTTCTGATTACGCTCCCTACCCGAAATTAGATCCGAACGACGTCGCTCCTCCGCCGGAAAATTGGACCAGCGTTTCAATGAGTTCCCAATCGGATTCCAGTCCACAGCCGGCACTGATCTCTAACGGTGCTGCCACCACCATGCCTGCCGAGTCGAATCCTTACGTTTCTCCGGCGCCAGTTCAATCATCTTCCGTCAAGAGTAACCCACTTGCTTCACTTTTATATAAAATTGGAATTTTGAAAATAGTTTGAATTCTATTTAAATTTAACCGCTTTACTTTTTCTACGAGCAGATAAGATGGAATCAGTGAAAGACGTGTTGGGGAAATGGGGAAAGAAAGCGGCGAACGATACTAAGAAGGCGAAAGAGATAGCTGAGAATATGTGGCAACACTGTAATTATTTCTATCTTTTGATCATTACCCTTTCTCCCCTTCTATTTCTGTACTGTTTTCCTTACATATTGTCAAGTGAGTGAACAGTAATGAGTACAATGATTGGCTTAAGTTTGTTGTTTTTATTGTTGCAGTGAAAACTGGGCCGAGTTTTGCTGACGCTGCTGTAGGAAAAATTGCTCAGACTACCAAAGTTATTGCGGATGGTGGTTATGAGAAGATCTTCCGGACAACATTTGAGACTGTTCCCGAGGAAAAGCTTCTGAAGACATATGCCTGCTACTTGTCCACCTCGGCTGGTCCTGTTGTTGGAGTTTTTTATCTGTCAACTGAAAAGCTTGCTTTTTGTAGCGACGATCCTCTGGCTTATCAAGTTGGTGACCAGACTCAATACAGCTATTATAAGGTAAACAGGCTCTCGTTTCTGTTCTGGTTCGAATTTTTGCGTAAGCAACTAAGGGCTAGGGTGGAGTTCAGTTAATGCTGCTTTTTGATGCTGTGATAGAAAATTGTTAGATTTTGGCAGTTTCATATCATGTCAAAGATATGAATTATTATTATCATTTCATTCTTTTCTTGGTTTACATGTTTCAAAAAATATTTTAATGCTACAAACTTGATGATTCTATGTGAATTAGTGAATCACTTGAAGTTGACAATCCGGGATGCTTTGTTATCTGAAAACTCTTCTTAGATAACCAAGATTATTTTTTCATCTGCGTTATACTTGACTTATCCCAGTTATTTGCAACATCCCGTGGTCATCTTGTTTGCTCGACTTCTCCCTTGTCGCACAAATTTTTAGTTGATACTTTTGCATCTGAAGTTTTGTTTAATTCAAGTAAAGATTTGTTGATGAACACTAGTGGCAGTGGAGTAGGGACCTTAATTGGCATTTTGAATGCAGAATATCGTATATGAGATGAATCTGGGTGGGACATTTGTCAATAGGGTATCCTCATCTTTTACTAATTTTAATTGCTCATATGATTCAATGCTATCCAAAACCAAGTTGTTTTGCCAAATTAGTTCATGTTCCACATATTAGGATAAGAATATAAACCTTCTTTTTTCCCCTTTCTTTAAACTGTTTTACTAGTTAGTATGTGATTTTGTGTCCTGTCCACATACGTTCATGTAGGTGGTTATTCCATTACATCAGCTGAGGGCAGTGAATCCATCGGCTAGCAAAGCCAACCCTGCCGAGAAATACGTACAGATTATGTCAGTCGACAACCATGAATTCTGGTTCATGGGGTTTGTACACTACGACAGTGCTGTTAAGAATCTTCAAGGTGCATTGCAACCTCGTAGTTCTTGATGTGATGTTATCGAACTCTACACTATGTCCCAAAAAAGGTGATCTGCATTAGTAGATTGATGTAGATAAAATACATTGAGTCATAATTGTAATAATTGAGATATAGCATGTTTATAAACATGTTCTATATTGAATTTATTTTGAGTGTCACTGTGAAGTGACTCCTTTGATTGTCGAACATAAATTGTTGGTTAGTTCTTGATGTGATGTTATCGAACTCTACACTATGTCCCAAAAAAGGTGATCTGCATTAGTAGATTGATGTAGATAAAATACATTGATCATAATTGTAATAATTGAGATATAGCATGTTTATAAACATGTCTATATTGAATTTATTTTGAGTGTCACTGTGAAGTGACTCCTTTGATTGTCGAACATAAATTGTTGGTGAATATGTTCGAGAGTCTGTAAGATATCAGCTTGTTAAATAGTTTGCTACCATGAATTTGATTATTTGTACTATTTTTTTTTTTATAAGTGAAAAGAGTTCGATTCTATCATATGTTTATTGTTATTACATGATTGCTGGGCTTTTTAAAACCTTGGCGTCGAAAGACCCACCAATTTTTGCAACAGTATGTTTGATGAGGTGTGCTTATTGGCCCAAATTTGGTGGAACCGACAGATCCACTAGTAGGTCCAAAATCTTACCGAGGAATGGATGTTGTGGCCAGGTCAGCTTGTCTGTCTTCATCTTTAACTGGCAACCTGATAGTGGGAAACATACACCTATTTTTCTGGCAGATGATAATACATTGATATCATGGGCCATGCATTCCATATTTTCTCATTTTTTAGCCAATCTCAATTCTAATCGTCCGTCCCAAATAAAGACCTATAATAACCAAAGCTGCAAAATTGGTCCTTCGCCAATAGTACTGTAACAGTTACATATTCATTCAAAAAAGAAAAAGAGGACCATTATTGGATGAAGCCACTAACTGAAAAAATGGGTATTTCAATTATTTATTTATTTACGTGTAAAGGTGTGGAATGGAAGTGAAAGGTGAACATTGAAGAACAACAACACAAGAGGAAGAGAGGAGGAAATGATATAGAATAGCTGTAATGTCAGTGCAATTAATAAATATTATTCCAGTTTACTTTTGTTTCGAGACAGAGAGCCACATGTTGGTAAACAGGGACAATCCCAAAAAGATCCCCCAACACACAAAACTCAAAACCCATTTTGAAACTCTTATTTCCGACAGCTCCAACTCTCCACGATGCCACCTGCTCTTTACTTGACTTTCCCCAACATCAAACATGTTCAGTTTCTTCCCCGCATATATATTCTTCTTTCTTCTTCTCTTCTCCCAATGATGTATATGTACGTATATATCTCAAACGAACTCTTCCTTTTGTTAATTCTTTTGACATATTTTTTAATATATTTTTAGAAGTAATTATTGTGCATAAATAATAAAAGGTGTTGTTAACGTTCCATCCTTCTTCTCTTCTCCCACAGATGTATGTACGTATATATCTCAACGAACTCTTCCTATTTTTTAATTCTTTTGACATATTTTTTAATATATTTTTAGAAGTAATTATTGTGCATAAATAATAAAAGGTGTTGTTAACGTTCCATCCATGGGACCTTTGGGTGGTCAGAACAAGTCTGAAACACTGCAATAAAACTGGAAAAGACTGTCACGTTGATAACCACTCCTCACTTGTTCTCTGCTCATTTTCTTTCTAAGTACCAAGAAAGAAGAAAAAAAGGAAGGAATCAAGCAAACGAGGTGAATTCAAGGAAAAATTAAGATTATAAATAACAAAGAAATTAAGTGATAAGATGAAAAAAATGAAAGAGAAATTATTAATGGAAAATGGGTAATTACTTATTAGTATAGGTGATAAAATGATAGATTAAATAAACCAAAACTGAGAACTCCGTAAGCTCATTTGTCAGCTTTTTTCCTAAACGGTGTTTAGGAATTGTTCAGCTGGAAAAAAAAGTGTCTTTAAGAGTTTGCAATATATGGGTTGAGAGAACAATAAATAATATAAGTTATAGTACATAGAGAAATATTCCAGCTTTGCATGCTAACACGTTTTAGTTCAACTTGGACATACTCTCCATCGATCCTTGATGATGAATTTATGATCATAGCTTACCCTTTTTCCCCCGTTTTCCTTGATCTTCTTGCCCACTGTAAGTTTAGCTATGTACGAATTAAAAGTGAAGTTTCGATCATAGAGAACCCGAATTATATGTAAGAGATGAAAAGATCATAAATTACTATTAATTAATGAGAAATGAGATTTAATGAGCTAAAACAACTCTTAGAATAAGAAAAGTAGAGTTAGCAACAATGTACTCAGCAGAAAACTTCATCATCATCATCCTACACTGATCACCCTGATAATACAACGGAGACTAATTCAAAAACAAAAAAGAAGAAGAAAGGCAAGAACCCTAGTTCAATACCTACCAAATTCCCATTATCGTATGCTTCTTTGATGTTTTTTTTTTACTTCCCAAATAACAATCTTGAAGCATTTTTGTTGTTGGAAATTAGGGTTTCTTACCCATAGTGTACTTGTTGTTATGCATCCAGACTTTAAGAACTTGCCTTTTCACCCCAGTTTCTTCACAAAATTGCTCCACAGCAGCTTCATCATGCTTTTGAATCCTCCACCCAAGCCTCTCAGCGAAATCAAGCATCTTATCTTTTTGTTCAGGCGTAAATTTTGTTCTAAATCTCTTCTTTGACCCCCCACTCCCTCCACCTCCACCGCCACTGCTACTGGGATTCGAAACATCTTCATATTCTCTACTGTAGGCACCGGCAACACCACCTCCCGACGTTGCCGGCAAGGCCAAGGGCCTTTGCTGCGGCGTTTGCGTCAGGCGGAGATACCCGGCCGGTGGCGGCGCTCTATAGTAGGGCGAGAATTGGGGGTGTTGAATCTGTTGATGGTGGTGAGGATAATAAATATCACTGCCTTCACTTTCAGTTTCTCTACGGTGGAAGTTCCTGTGGCAGTTACAAGCAGCGCATTTCAAGGCGTCAAGGGTCCCCCCATCACCCACCGCAATGAACTCGCCGCAGCCATCCACCGCGTGTCCTCCGATACTCACCGCATGGTTCTTGAGACACTCACGGTACCTAAAACAGGACCCTACTTTTCTCGAAGCCGCCCCACCTTCGCCACCGCCGCCGACGGGTCCTATCTTGGACCCAGCAGCTGACGAGTTGCCGAGCGAGTCGTATCCTGGTGGAAATGGAACGGTTACACCCATTTCTTGTACTTGCTCTTCATGTTCATCAAAATCCATCTCTTTTTCATATAATATAACATATATATGTAATATTTCAGTTCTCTGCCCACTCAAGAGAAGATCTACAAAGCCGATGCGAACTCAGCTTGAGATCCACCATAGACAATAAAAGAAGCGAGCTTAAATAAATAAAACAAGGGGTTTTGTTGTTTGAGAGTGAAAATGTTTGGTTCTTTCAGCAGAGAGAAGAAGATAAGAAAAGGGAAGAGAATGTGGCAATCAGTTTGCTGGGCTACGCCTAACCTGCAAAAAAAAAAAAAAAAAAAGGGTGTCTTACTCCAAAGCCTTCATGTGCTTTCCATTTTGTTCAAACCATGTAAGCAAACAAACCCAATTTTCATCCCTTTCCCCCCTTTATTACATTCTAATTAGTTTTTTTTTAATATTATTTTCGACAATGAATTTCAAATTTCACCTCTTTGATGTTTTAGTTATTGGAAATTCTTGTCTCTTTCCTTTTTTTTTCTTTTCTATTTTTGTTAACATATGTGGGGATGGCAAGAGTAAAAACAAAGGAAATTAGGATTTATTGCTTAAAAACAATAGGGTGTTTGGTTCCAAGGAGTAGCTATTTCATTATTGGCACATTCAAAGTGAAATATGATTATTCTGCAGAGTAGTGGAATTCGACTTCCATTAATAACATTTGTTATATCATCTCTACACAGGACCTTTTATTTTAGCGGTGATTTTGTTTATATTATAATCATTGACGAAAAAAGTATTATTGATAAGCAAACAAAATCTAAATGGAGGAATTAATGGGTTAATGTTTATTGTTTGTGTTGTGTTTAACGTTATAAATTATAATTATTTAAGGTAAGCTACAGTTTTTACAGGGCCTCGAACCTTGTCTAAAGGTAAACTACATGAATAGTCTTAATACTTGAAAAAAAAAATATCATTAAAGTTTTAAAAGCAACAAATTAGTCATTAATATTATCGAGTTATAACAAATAGATCACTAGCCGTTAACCGCTGTTCATGGGTGATGAAAATTTATGTGGCTCAACTGCTTACTTGAAAAAGTTGACGGTCATGGCCGGAAATTAAATCTTGTTGATCGATCAAATGCTTAACTTTAAATAAAAATAAACCCCTTAATCTAATTTACTCAATTTTTGTTAATTTATTTGTAGAAATTTTCTCATAAAATTCCTGTTTCATTTGGTAACTGCATAGGATTGAGAAGGTTTTGTTGGAGCCCATAGAAAAATGGCACATTAGGCGACAATTGTTGTTCTTATTCACCGACTGCATCTGATGACGATTCGATCGCACCGTCTTGCATAGGAAGTTGCGACGGTTCTTCTTCTTCTTCTTCTTCTAATGGAAGCCGTTCATAAGTGGCGTTACTAAAAGATTTTTTCATATTTCATAATCACAACATGACCTGAACCAGTTAGCGTCCCAACAACACTTCCACCTACAAATTAGCCTTGTTCACCGGTTAAGTATATGGTTAGACCCGTTGCCGAAAACGGTTCCAGAGGAGGCAAAAACGAACCCGACAATGATAATCTCTGAAACGCACATGTAAGCTCACAGCTGCACCAGCCAAGGCAAGTTACAGAAGTGTAACATTAGTCACGTTCATAGAATCATAGTCCCACTCATGTCACAAGCCCTTCTTTGGCGCCGTCTAGCGAACGTGGTGGTGTTATCTACGATATCGCATACGTCGTCGATCTTCATCACATCGGTGTATAGATCATCGGCCCTGTCTCGAGTGATGATGATGGATGACTTAGGCTTGTTCGTGGATCCAATAGGTCTGCCTCGTGACCTTCTACTCATCTCACCTTCACCATCATGGATGTCGAGCTCTTTGCCTGCGGTTGCACCCCTACTGTCGGTTTGAACATCTTCTTCCGAGTTATGGTGATAGAACTGATGATGTTTTTGTTGCAATGCTGCTGCTGATGAACATTAGTATCATTTTATTGATGTTTTTTTTTCATATTTTTTTATACACCATAAATCTTCTTCTCTTTAAAATAGAAATGGAATAATTCAAATAATAACTCAAATAACTCTAAATTTTTAGTAATTAATGGATTGATTTTTAAGTTTGGGTGGAATACCTCAACTTTATATGATATATGTATATCGCATATGAAATATATATATATATATATATGATTATAGAAAATTGTTTAAATTGAAATAAAATAGTAACATAACATTATAAATATTTTCAATTAAATTTAAAAAAAACTTTAACAACTCAATTCAACTCGAAAAAATTTAAAATCAAGTTTGAGTTATAAAATATGACTCATAAACTCAAATAACTCGAAATCACCCCTAATAATGACTTTCTAAATATTTTATTTAATTGTATAATTATAATTTATACTATCAAATATAATATAAAAAATCATAATATAATTATATCATGTCAATCAACATAATTAAAGATTTAAATTTCTTTTAGTTATAAAGGTAAAAAATCAATGATAAAATTACATTTTGTTCTCTCAAATGATAGAGTTCTAATGCAACTATTATATATATATATATATATAATTACAAGTAAAAAATAATATAAAAATCTAATTTGTTATTTCAAGATAAATATATAATTTAATTATCACCTTTAAGAAGATTTCTATTTCATCCTTATCCAAATACATGTATTATTTTTGTTGAATTTTATATTTTGTCTACTTTCAAAATCAAATAGAAGTTTTATGTGAAGATGTTGGCAATACATGAAGACACTAAATTCTATCTGTTGTAAATATTATGATAGTTACTAAGTATATTATATATGCATACTTATGTATTTTCATGTTTGTATACAGGCCCATCACAAACAAAACCAACATCACGTGTAATCCAAGACCCGTTCTAAAAATCAGGGTTTCTAGAAAACCCTAGCACACCGTCGCTTCTTGCATCTCATCCAGAAGCCCCGAAGTCCCCTGGTTCATCACGTCTTCCTCAGCCGCACTTCACGGATCCAACGTCCCCATCAACACCACCAACGACGCAAGAATCTCGCAAGGCTCATCCACAACCAACAAATGTTAGAGTCCTATTAGGACTCAAAATAGGTTTTTTACTATAAATAAGGGTAATCCAACCCGTTTAAAAAAAAAAAAAGGTGGGAGGATTTACAGAGAGAGTTTACACGTGAGCCCATACACAGTAACTTTCACACAGGAAACTAGCAAATCTCTTGTAAATTTCGAAAGAGAAATAAATAAAAGGTATCGCTTTTACCTTTGTTTTTCGATTCGGTTCCCTTGCACTGCTTGCATGCCATTATGGTGGAGTTTTTGAACCACCAAGACCATTCGGCCGAGGAACGAAAGGCCCTTCGTTTTCAAAAAAAAAAAAAAATTCAGATCTACGTTTTTTCTAGTCGATTTTTGAAAAACAATCTTTGTTTTTAGAAAGGAATTTCAAAAAGCTTTCGAGATTTCAAAAAAAAAAATATAATAACACGAGTTTTGCCGCCGATGAACGACGGCCGGTGCCGTTCAACGGTGACGGCGAGGCGGCGTAGGGTGGCGTTTTATGGGTTCACGAAGAACCATGGCCCTGTTCTTCATTTCTGAAGAATAGGCGAGAACATATTAAAGGAGAAGGGAACGTTTTTATGAGAAGAAGGGAAAATGAAGCATTAACCCTAAGCGTTAGCATATATGCACGACCCATGGGTCGGTTAAGACCCGCTTGCCTACTCGGTTTCACCCCAGATCCACGTGTTTTCAAAATAGAATGGGGAAACTCCGTTTGGCCCTCTGCTTTTCAAAACCTTCATTCTGACCCAAAATTTGACTTTTACGTTTTTTAAATTCGGCCCCAAACTGGATCTCTCTTTCAAACCAGTCCTTATATCTATATGCATATATAATTAATTGTATTTTTTTTTGGTTATTTTTATGTATTATTATATACACTATTTGTACGTTTTTTATCTTCCTATTCCCTTTGTTTATATTATCATTATTACAATACATATATTTCATTATTACTATCTTATGTATTTTATATTCTAATTTTTTATTATATTACACCTTTGATTTATTATTTTTATTATTTCTCAGTACACATTTTGTCCACATGCATAATTGTTATATTCGTTTATTTACTTATTTTACCTTTTTCTTTTAACCCCGTTGTTTATTTGTTTATTTTTTTTTTCTTTGCATTGTTAACATCATTTTTCCCCCTGTTCTAATTTACTCATTTCTGTTTGATGATTCTACTTTTTTTATTTATTTGTTTATTTTATTTATTTATTTTTCTTTTGTTTTCATCATTTCATTTGTTTTCCCATTTTACTTTCTTTATTTCGTTTTCATTCTTTTTATCTAATGTGTTTTTTGGTTCTCTTAAGGGCGCAATTTAAAACAATCAAGGGTAAGTAATTAGGATCGAAACTTTACCTTTTAATTTAACTTGTTATTTTTCTTAATTAAGACAACTGGAAATTACGTAGTACCGAAAGGGCGGTTCAAGGGTGCTAATCCTTCCTTGACCGTAACCGACTCCCGAGCCCGACATATTTATGGTAAGACGCAGATCAGGTAAGAAATAGGGTATCCGATCAACCCATTTATTTTTAAATAAATGATCGGTGGCGACTCCAATCCACATTTTTCAAGTCGAAGCCCAATTCCGTGGCCCAACCGAAAGACGGTTACGACAACATGAATCATAACAAATAAATTAAAATTAAAAATTTAAGAAAATTTCAAATACCTAAAAGGTAACACGGTTTTGTTGTCTTAATTTGTGTTGGGTGCTTCTCCCCCGACTTATCCTGAGAAGAGCAAACTGTGAATTAGAAGGCATGGTTTGGATGGGCTCTGAACTGCATTTTACTCTGTGCCAGTTGACGATCATCGCAATCGAGGTTGATCTATGCCAGCTCATGCATGCACAACAAACCTTGGTTTCTTTGGTCCAAATACCTATAATATCCATTACACCTTTAAACCCTACAATATTTATTTAATTACACTCAACACAAAAGGGAAGCGCTGTTCCTTTGTGATGAAACATTGAAGCGTAGTTTAGACCGACCATAATACCTACAAGTTGTAATTTAAATATGAATAGATGCCATTCGGTATTACTTCTGACATTATTAAGTCTAATAATATTATGGATGATTCTTTGGGCTCGACAATCGGCGATGAGCATCATTAATTTAATTTATAAAATTTAAAATTCTAAAGGGTTCAACGTATAATTATAAATCAGTTAAAAAATTAGAGATAAATTATTTAAAATAAAATGTAAACTATAACAATGATCACTTAACTATTATCTCTTTCCATTTTGACCATCATTTTTTGAAATTTTGTCAATCAGAGTCACTCAACTATTTAAATACATTCATTTAAGCCACTTGTCGTTAATATTTAATGGAGAAGTTGATGTGACAACTAAAATATTTGGTATAATTATACATTTGGTCACTATTACATATATATTCTATAAATATTCTCCTAATTTTAATAAATTTAACCCTCATAATAATAGCAAAAAAAATTGTAAAAGTCATCATTTGCTGGGTAAAAGGAATCAACAATGGATATTGAGAAATTAATTTGGGAAATAGGTGGTTTTGATCAATAATTGTAAAAGTCATCCTTTACTTGGTAAAATGAATCGACATTGTAATTGTTGATGATTTTGGCATAATAAAATGAAGAAAACAATTTAAATATTTTTAAAAAGGAAAAAGAAATAATTAAAAACAAAATCTTAACCAAAAAATATATTTTGGTTGCATAATAAAATATAACTTTAAATATTAAAATAATAAAATTGTCACCGTCAATAACTAATCTCGCGTAAATTATACTATTTTATTAAAAAGAATAAGTTAAATGAATAAATTGCACATAGAAATATATTTTTTATTAATGCACATAGAAATCAAAACAACCTTTAGATATAATAAATTTAAGTATTAATTAATTATTGAATTTATATTATGTTAGGTTCCTAAGTCAAAGTCAAAGGGTTAAGTTTATTTTAATTTATTAAAATTAGGAAAAATTGATACAAATATAAGTAACAATGACCAAATGTGTAATTATTCCAAATATTTTAAATGCCACATATGTTTATCCGTTAAATATTAATGGCAAGTGGCTTAATTGAATGCATTTAAACAGCTGAGTGACATTCTTGATAAAATTTCAAAAATAGTGATCAAAATAAAAAGGAACAATAGTTAAATGATTATTGTTATAATTTACCCTTTATTTTAAATAATTTACTTTTAATTTTTAACTGATTTATAATCATATGTTAAGTCTTTTAGAATTTTAAATTTTATAAATTAAAATAATGACACTCATCGTTAATCACCGCACGTCAAGTGTGGTAAAATTTTCCTAATAATATATGCATGAATTGTGATGAATAGATTTTAGATTTGAAATCTTAAAAGCAATGATGATACGTTGAGAACCAAATGACGATGCCAAATCCTTACAAATCATCCACTTAAGCGTGCTCTTTAGGGATAATATAATTGTTGGGTTCTCATAGGCCTTATTGGAACTTTAGTAAGCAGGCATGGGCTCGGGTAATTTTCAAATTCTTTTATATTTTAAGTTTTTTTTTATTTTCTATTGATTAACTAATTTCACACCTCTAAAATTTCATATATGTGTACCTTAAAAATTTTAATATAATTTCTTAAATTCGTATCCCAACGTAAATTTATGCATCCATTCGTGTTAGTAAGAGTAAGATTTCAATAAAACCAAAAAGTAAACATTATAAAAATGTTAATGTTACGACTCGAAAATCTGTTTTATGATGGATGTAGTATCAAAGCAAAGAATAAAATAGTAAAAATTGAATTATAGAATTATGGAAAGTTATGATGTAATATTTCCATGCATTAACGTGTAACTTTATAAATTTTAAAGAGATTAAACGGATATTTGATCACTTTTGGAATGCCCAATATGCAATTTTTTTAATACATTTGTTTAAAATTTTAAAATTTTAAAATGATTTAAATTGTAATTTTCCATTTCAGAGAGGAAACCAGGTTATTTCCCACATGTTGAGGAAACCAGGTTATTTCCCACATGAACGTAGTTTTAAAATTGACCTAAAACGTCAAGATCAAAACTACTAAAATTGCACAGCGAACAAACCCGTCAAAATATTGAATATTGAAACACAATGTAAAAACCCAATAAAGAACAATAATGGAGAGAACACACCAAATTTACGAGGTTCAAGGACAATTCTTGGTGTCTATCAATGCCACTTGTCAAATTGAAATTATACTTGTGGTGGCAAATTCAAACTTGAATTCTTTGATGGTTATAAAGTTGAACTTAAATTCATGTCAATTTTTACTACCACTTGGACTTTAACCCACTTGTAGTTTGTAAATATACAAGCCACACATAACAAATCTCCACCTTGACTTGATATTTCCAAGCCTACTCAAATTCTTAAACTCCCCAAATCTGATGAAGCTATCCTTATGTAGTGCCTCTAATTGCGTTCACAAGCGCCGTACACCTGAAGGTGCTCAAACTTTCAGGATGTTAATCAAGTCAATCTTCTGAAGTATAATATTTTAGTCTTCAAATATATCACGCACAAAGTGATACCTCACGTTGATATGCTTAGTCCTTGAATGGTAGACTTGATTTTTAGCTAAGTGAATAGCACTCTAACTGTCACAATAGAGACTAATGTGACTTTGAACAACTCCCAAGTCCTCCATCAACCCGTTAAGCCAAATTGTTTCTTCCACAGCCTCTAAAACTACCTTATACTCTGCCTCCGTAGTAGACAAAACCACCGCAGACTGTAAAGTAGACTTCCAACTCACTAGGGTTTTAGAAAGAATAAACAAATACCCAGTAGTTGATCAACGTTTATCCAAATCACCAACATAGTCAGAATCAACATATCCAACCACAAACTGACCAAGTTTTTTATCATGTTCAAAAACTAAACCAACATCTATGGTTTGTTGGAGATACCGTATAATCCATTTCATAGCTTGCCAATATCCCTTTCCAGGATCATGCATGTACTTGCTCACAACTTCAACTACATGTGAAATGTCAGGACGCGTACACATCATCGCATACATCAAACTCCCTACTACATTAGCCTATGAAAATTTTGCCATATATACTTATTCTTTATTAGTTTTAGTAGATAACTGAGAACTAAGTTTAAAATGAGAAGCAAGTGGGATATTTACTTGTTTGATTTTTTCATTCATGCCAAAACATTGTAATAACTTTCTCAGATATTGCTTCTAAGTCAAACAAAACTTATCTCTCTTTATCCCAGCTTATCTCTATATCAAGAATCTTTTTGACTTCACTTAGATCTTGTTGGAAAAGTCAGAAAAGTAAGGCTGGGGATTTCGGTGGATTTCGGTGATTTAATGCACCGAAAGTGGTATTTGTTAAAATAAAAAAGGGTGGGCTGCACCGAAAGTGGTGCAACTATTGTTGAAAATTGGATGGGTTAATTATATTTTAGTCCCTGTATATTTTAGGGTATTTACAAGATTAGTTCTTAAGCTTTAACTATAAATACCCTAACCCATTTAGCTTCAAAATCATCATAAATCATTTCTTTCTCCCAATACTAAAGAGTTTAGAGAGTTTTCTTGTGAGTTGTGAGTGTTTTGTAAACACCTGTAAATTTTCTCTCTTTAGTAAAAGATCTGCAGCAGTCCGGAGACATAGGCATAATTGGCTGAACTCCGTTATCAATTTCGGGTATTATTTTTCCGCTTTTATTTCGCATTCTCACTAATCTGGTTATAGGAAAATTACTCGTATATTTCTCAACAGCTGGTATCATGAGCTTTTGGTTGTGAATTTTTTCAATTTTTCTGCGAGGTTACTATTCACATGAATAGTGAATTTATGAATAGTAAAATTTGGTCGGCGATACGAGTTTGTTGATGGAGGTGTTCTAATACACGGTGGTTCGTAGAAATTGTTAGAAACAATCCAAATAAACCAGATTCGAGTGGGAGCAATAGCTTTGAGAAACGAAGTTGATGAGCTCAAGAGGGAGTTACTCATATGCAAGGAAGTAATGAGTGAACGGGATGCGTCAAGACCTTCTTGGAAGGACTTAGACCAGAGGCGATGCTCGGGGGAGAGCAAAGTGATGCCAGAGACTTTTGAAGGCCATAGTTGTAGCCGGAAAGCTGACTGAGCTTGCAGGAGACAAGCCAAGTAGCGATGTGTTGTCCAGGCCCATGCCCAGAGATAGTGGCAATAGTGGTGGAGACCGGGAAAATGTGCAACATGGAGATGGTAGAGAAAGCTCTTCGAATAGCCAAGGTGAGCCATCGACTGTTCGTAACCAATGAAAGCCATCGTGAAAGAATGACAAGGCTAAGTCCGGTGTAAAGAAGAAGGGGAGCAAGGAAAAATTAAAGTGTTACTTCTATGATGGTCTTCATTTGATTAGAGGATGTCCCGAGAAGCATTGCCTTACAACCATCATGAAGAGGATGAGAGAAGGAGAAGAAGTAGGAATTAGCGCGGTTGCTAGTGTTAAAACTGCCAAGCAAGGAAAAAGACTTGGTCTGATTGATAGGATCAATGCGACCAAGCAAGGATCGAGACGAGGCAAGGTTGTTGATATTGAAGTAGCCAAACCTGGAAGAAAGCCTGAGATTACGAGTATCCAAGCAATCAAGACATGAGAAAGACTTGGTGAGGCTAAATGTTCCAAAGTAGCCGAATAAGCAGCAAGAATGGTGTGACTATAAGTTCTCAAATAATCAACCCAGGATCGAGACGTTACGAGACTACGGGTATCAAAGCATTCAAACAAAATAAGGAACCCGGTGCGATAGCAAGAGATAAAGCCGTCAAGCTGAGGGTGCAAAGTGAGCAAGTCCGCTCACAATATGCCAGGATGAAGGCATGGTCTAAGTTGAGGCGTTTCAGGCATAAAGGGACACTTAAGGAGTATGTGAGCCGATTTAGAAAACTCATGCTCAAAGTCCCGAGTTTTGACTGAAGAAGATGGGTTCTTCACCTTCATGTTCGGATTGAAGTCATGGGCAAAGAGAGTGTTGGAACAAAGGGAAGTCAAGGAGTTGTATGTGTCCAAGGTGTTTACCGAGCATGTTCGTATAGAGAACATGGCTTCAGAGACCATCTTAAGAGAAGGGTCGAAGCAGGGGCTTGCCGAGGATGTTCAAGTGAGGAATAATCCTTCAAAGACTAGTGGACAAGAGTCGAAGGGAGCCAAGACATTGAGGGACAAGACAACCACGGAGAAATCGCTCCATAACAAGTGAGTTTATAGGACGGTGACTACAGATAAACTGAAATTGTGTTCAGCTTCAGTTGGCATGCTAGAGTAACAAGACCAGAAATACAGCTGCATTGATTGAGGTGTGAAGAAAGATTAAAATCAGTCTTGAGATTGTTGGAAAAGTTGGAAAAGTAAGGTTGGGGATTTCGGTGATTTAATGCACCAAAAGTGGTATTAGTTAAAATCAAAAAGGGTGGGATGCACCGAAAGTGGTGCAGTTATTGTTGAAAAGTGGGTAGGTTAATTATATTTTAGTCCCTACACACTTTAGGGTATTTACAAGATTAGTCCTTAAGCTTAAACTATAAATACCCTAACATATTTAACTTCAAAATCATCCCAAATCATTTCTTTCTCCTAATACTAAATAGTTTAGAGAGTTTTCTTGTGAGTTGTGAGTGCTTTGTAATCACCTGTAAATTTTCTCTCTTTAGTAAAAGATCTGCAACATTCTAGAGACGTGGGCATAATTGACTGAACTCCGTTATAAATTAAGGATATTATTTTTTTCCTTTTATTTCGCATTCTCACTAATCTGGTTATAGGGAAATTACTCGTTTATTTCCCAACAGATCTTCTATCTCAAACTCTTGATTTAACTGAGGCTTTAATTTGTCTATCTCATTTTGGATCTTTAAAGCGATCAACATATCCTCAACATACAAGATGAGATAAATAAAAGAATGATATTGTAGTTTTTACAAATACACACAATGATCATATTTGTTTATGGTGTACTTCTGCCTCCTCATAAAGCTATCAAATCGCTTGTACCACTACCTCTAAGATTGCTTTAATCCATATAATGATTTGTTCAACTTACAAACACATTTCCTACAACCACCATTTTTGTATCCTCTAGTTGATTCATATATATCTTCTCTTCTAGAACACCATGCAAAAAATCCATTTTTACATCTAGTTGAGCTAGCTCCAACTTCAATTGTGCTACCAAGGCCAACAATATTCTAATGGAGGAATGTTTCACAACAAGGGAAAATACTTCATTGTAGTCGATTCCCTCCTTTTGAGCATAGCCTTTAGCTACCAACATTTCCGTGTAGTGAACATATTTCTTGCTAAGAGATTTGTCTTTCTTTGCAAATACCAACTTGCATCCAATTGCTCTTTTACCTTTCGGTAATTATGCCAGATTCTAGGTGTTGTTCTTTAAGAGATATTACATTTCTTCATCTATGAAACTTTTCCACTTGTCACTTTCCAAGCTTTGTATTGCTTATTGGTAAGTGATAGGAATATCATTATCAATAATTGGAAGAGCATAGGCCACCATGTCAACAAATCGAGCAGGTCTACGAATTTCTCTCATTAGTCTTGTAATTGTAAGTGATTCTGGTGTCTCCAATGGTTCTTGGGTTTGAATATCTTCATCATCTGATTCTTCTATTGGAGTTGAAGAATCAGTTGTATCAACTTCTAAGATCGTTGTATACTGAAACTTCACCTGTTTTGGAGTATGCTCCACCAGATGTGAAGTACTACTTGTTTGAATAGCTCCATTTGTTTTCACCTGTTTTGGAGTATGCTCCACCAGATGTGAAGTACTACTTGTTTGAATAGCTCCATTTGTTACATTCTTTACTATGACATATTCATCAAAGGTAACATCTACCATTTTCTTGGTTTCTACACACTAGAGGCATAATTGCTTTACTCCATGGGTGATTCCTATAAAGAGAGTCTTCTTTGCTCTCGGATCAAGCTTTGATTCCTTCACATGATAATAAGCAGTGGATTCAAACACATGTAAGGAATCATAATATGTAGCAGGTTTTCCAAATCATACCTCCAACAATGTTTTTCCTCCTATTGTTGATGACTGCAAACAATTGATGAGATGGCCAACATATCTCACAACATCAGCTCAAAATGTTTTCCCTAACCCAATATTAGATAGCATACGTCGAATTTTTTCCAATAATGTTTGATTCATACGCTCTGTCATCTCGTTCTGCTATGGTGTATTTCTAACAGTGAAGTATCGAACAAAACCATGCTCCTAGCAAACGTCAAAAAATGAATCACTTCTATATTCCCCTCCATTGTCCGTCCTAAGTCATTTGATATTTCACCAGTCTGATTCTCGATCATATTTTTCCATTTAAGGAAAAATTCAAGCACTTCATTTTTAGACTTCATCGGATACATCCAAACTCTTATGGAAAAGTCATATACAAATGTTATAAAATAATTTTTCCTCCCAAAGATAGTGTCTTGGAAGGACCCCACACATATGAGTGAATATAATCCAAAACACCTTTCGTTTTATGGATTATGGTGCCAAACTTCACTCTCTTATGCTTTCCCAGAACAATATGCTCGCAAAAGTTCAATTTGCAAGCCCTTGCACTTTTCAACAAACCTTGCTTTCCCAGAATTTGTAAGGATTTCTCTCCAGCATGTCACAACCACATATGCCACAACTGGGTTGTATCCAAATTATCACCACCAGAAGTTACTGCATCAGCTCTAATAATTGCGCTATCTTGGTGGTAATACAAATTATTTTTTCTGATGCCCTTCATCATCACAAGTGCGCCAGACGTGACTTTCAAAACTTCATCTCTCATAGTAACAACTGAGTCTTTGGATTTCAAGGCTCCCAACGAGATGATATTTTTCTTCAAAGTGGGCACTTAGTAGATATTAGTTAGAACTCTAGTTGATTCATCTTGATTCTTCAATAGAATTGAACATATCCCAACAGTTTTACATGCATTGTCGTTGCCCATATAAACAACTCCTACATTTATTTCTACTAAATCGGATAACCACTCCCGATTATGGGACATATATTAGGTGCAACCTGAATCTAATATCCACTCATCTGAATGGAATATTGATGATAAAGCAACCAATGATATGTCAGAGTCATTGGCATCATGCTCTGCAACATATACATCTAGAGTAGCTTTTCCTTTTTTCTTCAGCTTCGGACAATCTTTCTTCCAATGACCTTTCTCATGACAAAAGGTACATTCATATTTTCTCAGTCTGGACTTCAACTTTGATCTCTCTCTCATCTTTGGCTTTTGGCTTTTTTAGCGACCTCTTACCATCATGGCCTTCGTTGCTTCGTACTTGATCTCCTTCTTAGTTTTCTTCTTGAGCTCATAACTATACAAATGAATAGTTACATCTTTAAAGGTAACTTGATCCTTACCATGAAGTAACGTCGTCTCAAGGTGCTTAAATTTATCTAGAATAGATGAAAACAATATTAAATCCAAATCTTCATCTTTAAAAGTTCATGAATGCCCAATAAATCTACCACTAATTCATTGAAGGCAATGATATGTTAATTCATACTGGTGTTTGGTTGATAATAAAATCTGAATAATCTTTTCTTTATGTGAAGACGATTCTGAGAGTTTTTCTTTAGAAATTTTTCCTCCAATGCTTTCCACAGCTTACTTGCAGAAGTCTCATTCTTGTTACTATACTTCAGCTCCCTGGAAAGACAAGATCGAATCGTGTTGCAAGCCAAACGATTGATTGTTCCCCATTCTTTCTCCTCTATATTTGCATATTTTTCTTCCTCAATGGTGATGTCTATACCTTGTTGGAATAAAGCATCTAACACCTTGTCTTGACGTATGCCGAAATGATCGAGTCCATCAAACAACTCCACCAAAAAGTTTGCATTTGACATCACCCTCATCATCTGTCTGGATGAAGAGCTTGATGTCTCCACTGATCCGTATTTCGTCATTTCAATGTCAACAGACAATATTCAACAGCACGAACTTGATATTTTCAGCAACGTGACCACTAAGATAGCACCAACCAAAGCTCAAATACCAATTGTTGGGGGAAACTGAGTTATTTCCCACACGATAGTAGTTTCAAAATTGACCTAAAATGTCAAGATCAAAACTACCGAAATTGCACAGCGGACAAACCCATCAAAATATTGAAACACAATGTAAAAACCCAATAAAGAACAATAATGGAGAGAACACGCCAAATTTATGAGGTTCAACGAAAATATTGTCTACTCCTCGGGCACCACCAACGGATGATAACTTCACTATCGAAAAAATATTACAATAAAGAATTTCTATAAATATTAAAATGGGATGAAGAAAACAACATAACTTGCCAATTTGGATCAACTTGTCAGTACTTGGTGTCCATCAATACCACTTGTCAACTTGAATTTATACTTGTAGTATCAAATTCAAACTTGAATTATCTGATGGTTGTTAAGTTAAACTTAAATTCATGTCAATTTTTACTACCACTTGGACTTTATCCAACTTGTAGCTTGTAAATATATACAAGCCACGCATAACACTACACACCTGGAATACTATTCTGCGGGCCATATGGCCCATTCTCATAAAAGTTACAAATTAATAATAAAAATGATCTTTTTCAAGGTATAAATGCAAGGTATGTCATGGGCATTTTTTTTATTAGTATACAATTATGAGTGCGAGTCGAATTAATTATTTGATAATAAATATGTCATGCTCAACTGTAAAAGAAAAAGAAATGTTGAACCCGTTCTGAGTTACGGAAGATTCTTTTAATCATTCGCGTCTTTGGTTAGCTTGGGAGTTAAATAAAATAAATAAAAAGAAATAGAAAGAACGCGACAAGTCGACAACGAGCAAAAGGAAGAGAGATGGTGAGGCCAATGCTTGGTTTCCATTTCCATGCTTTTTCTTTTGCAGCTTTTCTTTTAAATGCAAACAACTGTAGTATACAAATTTGTCATTTAAAGGTAAAATATATCCATATTATTTAATTTTCAGTTCACTTATAAATCACTTTTTTTAATATATATATATATATATATAACTATTTAATTAAAATCTTATTATTTTATTCTTAAGTTGAATATATATCTAATAATATAGTGAATCGTTTATAAAATAATAATAATAATAATTGAGTGATATAGGATGTATCTTATCCATGATTGACAGTGTTTTCATGTCATTTGATCATATGAAAATCATGTGTTCCAAGTTTAAAAAGCTTTAGATGTGTCAAATATCTAAACACACACGGGGGCCATTGGTATCACTCTCTGCTTCTGCATTTTAAGATTTTCAATCACCAAATATTCCAAAACAAATAGATTTTCACCATTGCATGCCTTTTAAGCTCTCAACCACCATCGGTGACTTCTCCCGGAAATTAGATGAAAAATAGCATTCATTGCAAATTTGAAAGAAAGAAAGAAAAAAGCGTGAGGAGTGATGCAGGATTTGAATCTCGATCTATGATGTCAACAAATAATAATTTAATTATTTTATCGACAAACAAGAATAATCATTCATTTGGTACCGTATTGAACAATTATGAGGACAATAATATCTTTTAAAAAATTTAAATTCTCATATAATTTAAAATAAAAATATGTTTTGAACAATAATAATTCCATTTGGTGATTCCATTAAGATTTGCCTTGAAGCTTTTGCCAATGGGGGATGAGCCCACCATCTCCATGGCCAAAATTTAGGAGGTTAGGTCACCTCTTCTATAATGGCTACCGATAATCTTCCTCTTCATCCTTATTCCCTCAACCTTGTAAACGACTTATGCTTTAAAACATAATTTAAAAGAGCTATATCATGAGTTGCATAATCCACATGATAATGTATGTATGTATGTATGTATGTATACACGGGAACTCAATGGGCAAAGAGTTATAAGTGCAATTTAAATTGCCAGACATAAAAGACGAGTACCGCTGAACATCACTAACGATGAGTACCGCTGAGCACTATTAATGTAATTTACAAAAAATTAAATTCTAAAGGACTCAACGTATAATTATAAATTAGTTAAAATTTTAAAGATAAATTATTTAAAATAAAATATTAATTACATTATTTTTCATAATCTTTGTTTAACTAATAATGTAATTAATATTTTATTTTAAATAATTTACCTTTAAAATTTTAACTAATTTATAATTATATGTTGAAAACTTTAAAATTTTATAAATTAAATTAATGATGTTCAGCGTTGCTTCTTTCAAACATAAATCACACACATGTATATATATATATGAATTTAAAATGTTTTAAAATATTAATTTATTTCGCATATAAAAGCTTCAAAAATAATGAAACATTGATAGATATAGTTAATATACACACTTAGTCTCTTTTTGAGATTTTATTTCATTATTATTTTTCCTCATTTCTAAAATCATGAAATTTTTTCCATTTCATATTTTTTTTCGAGGAAACCGGAATTTATTCTTCCCTTTCAAATTTTAGATCGATGAAAATTTAAAAAAAATTTAATAATATTTTTAATGTGATTACAGTTTTAGGGATAAATTCTTACTAATTTACTCAACATTTTAAGAGGTATTTTTTCTACAAATGGAGTGTCAACATCTTATTATATTTTTATTTTATTTTCTTAAAATAATAATAATAAATAATAAAAAATATGTTTTAGATCCATACTTATTCCCTAAAATCATATGTAAACATATATGATTTAATAAAATAAAATTATTACTAAATTTACATTTTAATTCCAAAATCAATTGTCTAATTTATCGTTATACATAAATTAGTGTCTATATAAGAAAATATTTACTAGGAAAAAAATAAAGACTTAATTTGTATGTATATATATCTTCACATATCTTACTATTAATCTGGATCGTCCATTTTTACTCATCTAATGGTCCTAAATATGTGCAAAATTTAAAAAAAATTATGTAAGTGGATCTTGCCCATATATATATATATATACCGTACTTAAATGAATGAATATGAATGTGAAAGGGTGGACACATAATTCTAACAACTCACGTTAGTCACAAATAAGAGCATTAATGATTAGAAGCATCTTAGCAACACACATCAACAGTTTCATTAATTGCATTATAACTAGGCTGGATTTGATTATATATATGAGTTAGTATTTATTTATATAATATAAAATTATTAAATTTTACATGTTTTTTAGATTATCTGAATTTAATTATCAAAATTAAAAGTTTTAGTTCCGGGATAACCTACTTTTTAACAATTTTCTTATAATTTTACTCGTTTAATAATTTAGAAATACATACATATAAAATCTCATACCGTATTAATAAAATTTATCCTATATGTGTAGATCTTGATAATAGAGTGAATATTGTTTTTTTAAAGTTTTGTATGGCAAAATCAACGAGATAATGCTCTCAATTTTTTTTTCACGAATTAATGATTTCGCCAGATTAATTGTTCATATGGGGTGATTTCTACAGTTCCGATGGAGGTCGATATGGCATCCGGGCGAGCTTGGAGTGCCTGCATGGCTGTGCATGGCTCACGTTGACGTGCATGCAACGTTTGGCAACGTTTGGTATGGTTCTGGGTAGGTCGCCAGGGCATCCCAGCGACATTGTAGGTCGCCAGGGCATCCCAACGACATGCATGCTTTGCATGGCCCGCGCGAACGAAACTTTCACGTGCTCTGCTCCCATGCAGCGTGAATTCAACTGCATTATTGCAACACTTATTGCTGCATTATATTGCAACCCGCTCACGTGAATGACTCGGGTGATATAATTGAAGCAGAGTCTAGACGGTGGTTATATTATATATTGGATGGATGGGGTTAATGAGTGAAACATAAAAGAAAGAAAGGGAGAAGATAGCAGAGAAAAGAGGAAGAAGAAGAAAGGGAGAGCACAACATCGAGGTAAGTTTTTTTAATTATTTTAATTAGTTTATTATTTTAAACTATTAGTTTGTTAGTTTATGGTTTAAGGTAAAACATAATTTTAGTTAATTAGTTAGTTAGTTTAAGGTACAAAAAATTAGTTAATTAGTTTGTTAGTTTAAGTTATATTATTGTTAGTTTAGTTTAAGTTATATCATACATAAATATAAAATTATTTAATTAGTTTGTTTGATGGTTATATATTAAAAAAATAATTAATTAGTGTGTTAGTTAGTCTAATATTTAATTAGTTTGTAGTTAGTTAAATACTTAAGTTATATTTTGGTTGTTGAATTTATATTATATAAAAAATTAGTTAATTAGTTTATTAGTAGTTTAAGTTTTATTATAATAAAAAATAGTTTACTAGTTTAAGTTATATAAAAGAATAATTATTTAAATTAGTTTATTGTTATAAATTATTAGTTTATTATTATAAATTAGGGTAAAACAAAAAATTAGTTAATTATTTTTTATTTTAAGTTATATTATTGTTCGTTTAAGTTATATCATATAGAAATAAAAAATTATTTAATTAGTATGCTTGATAGTTACATATTAATAAAAATAATTAGTTAGTTTGTCAGTCGTTAGTTATATATAAAAATATATGTAATTAGTTTGTGTTAGTTAAATAGTTAAGTTATATTTGTTTGTTGAATTTATATTATATAAAAAAAATTAGTTAATTATTTTTTAGTTTAAGTTATATTAAAGAATAGTTTATTAGTTAAAGTTATATTAAAAAATAGTTAAAGTTATATTAAAGAATAGTTTAATAGTTGTTTAAGGAAAAAATTACATTTAACATATATTTTAAAAAGTTTAGTTTGTTAGTTTATTAGTTTAATATATTATAAGTTATTATAATAATTTTTTTTGTTGTGTTGTAAAATAGTTAGTTAGTTAGTTAGATTATATTAGATTATATTAAATGATTTTTTAAATATTGTTGTTTAATTTTTTTTACAGATTCATTCCAATGGTTAACCAAATTCCACTGCTGAGACTTGACAATGAACATATTTCAAGTCATTTGGGAATAATTGTGAATAAAATATTTGTTTAATGAATTATAATTAAAAAATATTTGAATATTATTTTATGATTGTGATAAATTTTTTGAAATATTTAATTGTAGGAGGACAAGCAGTGAGTCCTTCGTCTTCGGCTACATAAAGTGCCCAAGCCATACCCATTGATAGAAGAAAACTTGCAAGAGGCTGGATTTTGGTATGTAACATTTGTTCGAGATTACAAGTTGGTCTCATGTTTGATCAGTGCGTTGATTGAACGTTGGAGACCAGAAACGCACACGTTTCATTTGTTGTGTGGCGAATGTACGATAACTCTGGAGGATGTGGCAATGCAACTCGGTGTCCAAACAAATGGGATGCCGGTGGTAATGTTACATGAGTTTAATAATGTGGCACAACTTTGCAGCTTGTTTCTTGGGAAAGCGCCCGTACCACCAGAGTGTAGAGGGTGGCGTGTGAGGTTGTCATGGTTGAAGAATGAATTTCAGCTTCTACCAAATAGTACGGAGCACGAAATTATATATGCAACACGAGCATATATATTACAGTTGATTGGGGGAATTTTGATGCCTGATAAATCTGGTAGTTATGTTCACACTCAGTATCTTCTTTTTTAACAAATTTTGAGAATTGTAGGCAATATAGCTGGGGATCAGCGATATTGCCGTTCTTGTATCGTGATATGTGCAAGGCGTCATTAGTCGTGAATGATAATAATACAGCACAAATCAGTGGATATATGTTGCTTATACAATCATGGGCTTAACATAGACTTCCGTTTTTGACACCGATTAGTCGGACTACGGTTGACTTTCCACTTGCCAGAAGGTAATATGAATCCTCTATTTTAATATAAAATATTAATTAGAAAATATTTATTTTGATTAAAATTATTTAACAAAATGTTTTTGTTTTGATTGATATACAGATGGAGGCATAAAATTGAAGGCACGGGGTTGGTGCACAACAACATTAAAGAGTTCAGGTTGAAGATCGACATTAAGGCCAAAAAGGATGTATGTATAATCTGTTATTTTTAATTATTATTTAAATTAACTGTATTATTTGATTTAAATCAGTTTTATTGTTTTTGTAATTTTACAGTTTAATTGGTGACCATACATGAATGAAGAAATTTTTGCGTTGATACCGCACGATATTTTAGATGAGTTTCAATATTGGTGTGCTGTTACACCATTGATCAATTTTGCTTTTGTTGAGATCCAA
The DNA here is from genome assembly GCF_006381635.1 of Hibiscus syriacus. Taxonomy (NCBI): domain Eukaryota; kingdom Viridiplantae; phylum Streptophyta; class Magnoliopsida; order Malvales; family Malvaceae; genus Hibiscus; species Hibiscus syriacus. Next base: position 1,667,857 of record NW_024063519.1, on the reverse strand, counting down.
TTTGGGAATAGAGTGCTGAGGCAATTCCACTTCCATCAACCTATTCCGCGGAGTCCATAGGATCATGACCTCCTCCAAAACTTAGATAGTCGTCGTCAGGTAAATTGGGTTGAGACGCATGACGACCTGCACAGATTTGATGGTCGTCGTAAAGAAAATGTTAATTGGGTTGAGAAGTATGCAACCTACATTAATGCTTGGAACAATAGGGCTTCATTCATGCCAACTCTTGACGACATTCAAGACGACGACTTTAATTTTGAGACTTCGACTTACCTTGCTTATTTTTGGGATAATGGAAAGCCGTTCCTCGCAACAGCCACAACGTATCAGACGTCCGCCCCGACATTATCATTCAACAACACCCCGGCATCGACAACAATTGTAAACTCGTTTGCTATTTGTTACAAATTATATATTGAAATTAGACTAGTTTTTTTAACCTTAACAATGATTTTTAATATCAAATCATTATTATAATTTCATTACTAGTAATCATTAGTATCAAATAATTAAATATGAATAATAAATCATTATTAATAATAATTACTAAATCATTAGTATTAAATCATTAAATATTTAAAAATCATTAATAAATTCGACTATGTATAAATTTAAATTTGAGTAGTCGACACTTGTACACTCATTTGTTATTATTCCATAATTATTAGTAATAATTATTAAATCATTAGTATTAAATCATTATTATAAAATCATTTTAAATCATTATTAAATCATTAGTATTAAATTATTATTATAATAATTATTATTAAATCATTATTATCATTATTATTAAATAATTATTATAATGATTATTACTAAATCATTATTATAATGATTATTATCAAATCATTACTAAATCATCAAATCATTAAATATTAAAATTATTATTAAATCATTATTATAATGATTATTTCTAAATCATTATTATAATTTAATTACTAATAATCATTAGTAAATCATTATTATCAAATAATTAAATATTAGTAATAAATCATTATTAATAATAATTACTAATCATTAGTATTAAATCATTAAATATTTAAAAATCATTAATAAATTCGACTAGTATAAATTTAAATTCGAGTAGTCCACACTTGTACACTCATTTGTTATTATTCCATAATTATTAGTAATAATTATTAAATCATTACTATCAAATCATTAAATATTAATAATAATATCATTATTACTAAATCATTAAATATTAATAATAATTTCATTATTACTAAATCATACAAGGCATTATTACAAATCAAACAAGTGTTCCATGGATGAATATTAGTTATGTAACGAAAATGGCGTTAATTGAACCACACATCTATTCAAATCTATTTAACTCCTCGAATTATAAATCATTACAAAATTAAATCCGGATAAATACATAGAAATACATATATGATTCCTAATGATGAGGCCTATATCTTGGTAAATTAGGACAATTATTTTTTGAATGGCCTTCACCCCTACATAATCCGCATCTCTTTGCTTGACCTCTCTCTCTAGCATGAAAATCCATACTCGTATGAATACGAGTGGACTCAGGTCGACCCTTTGGACTTCTGCGAAGCATTGGATTTGGCAGCCATTCATCATGATCCTTTTTGGGCCAATACGATTCATTCGAGATCTGTCTGAACGCATAGCTGTAGACATTTAATATCCTACGCAGGTGAAAGCATTCATCAACATAAGTGTATGCGCTTACACCGACATACATACATGCAGCGACTACATGAGCACATAGATATTTCCAGGGTAGCTTCATTTTTTTCCTCTGAATTGCACCTCAACTGAAAATTCACCAGAATTATTGAATGATTCAGTCATTTGGTACGGAGGTAAATGTGGCATATCTGAGAATTCAGGTGCTCTCATCGTATCATTGTCTATCTCGTACATACGAGGAGTAGCTTCATACGGTGCCGGAACTTCATCAATTGCACCTCCACCAAAAATATTTTCATCGTCGCCCAAAACGGGTTCTTCGGTTTCTTCATCTTCGCTTGAATCATCATGAATTTCTCCCCATCGATTTTCAGCATCAATATCAACAACCAATTCCGGTATGTTTCTCGTCTCATACTCTGCTGCTGCAGATATTCCTCCGACTTCATTTACACTTTCCAATAGTGCCATAAAACTGTTCGAGAACCTGTATGTCGGCTCCTCAAACTGACTATATAAAGCCATTTCAGATGGATTTTAAGACACATCTCTTGATGACCCAAGAACATCACATATGTTACGCACATCAACAAATAACTCAATAACTGCTATATTGGTTGACTCATGTAATCCAACCATGGTTCCAATATCATCATCTTCTTCAAGTGGAACTGCAGCATATCTGACTGGGCTGGGGCATATCATAAACCTATACCTCAAACCATCAACTGCAACTCAAATTTTTCTTTCTATCTTATTCTTCATTTCTATAAATGTGATGTCTTTTTTGAACATCATATTTATTGGTTTTTCAGACTGAAAAACTACTCCGACCTCATTTTCCATAATCTGTCCATTATAATGGACAATCGTGAAAATGTTGTTGCTCATTTTCTCTACAAATAAAAAATTAAATAAATTTAGATTACAAAATTAGATAAGATAATTTCATAAATCATTTAGTAATGATTACTAATAATAATGATTAGTTTGATAATATTTTTATTTTTTTTAAATATCAAACAAATTTTTTAATAATTGTTATAAAATTTAAGATTATATAATCTAATATAAATTAAACAAAATATTCTTTTTAAAACAACACTAAATATTTTTAAACACAATATTTTTTTAAACGAGAATAAATTAAACAAATTAATTTTATATACTCTAATATAAACTAACTAATTTACACATACAAAACAACAAAAAATGAACAACAAAAAATAATAAATTACCCCGTATTTATATCTTCTTCATTTCATTTCATTTCCTTTCCCTTTCCTTTCTTGTTTTTTTTTTCGAATCAATATGTACGTGGGAAAATGTTGTGGAATAATGACATGTACGTGTAAAAGAATTATTTCTTTAAACAACAATAAATTAAACAAATTAAATTTATATAATCTAATATATATATAACTTAAACTAATAAACTATTTCTTTTATAATATTTTAGTTAAACTAACAAACTAATTAAGCACTAATTAACTTTTTTAATATTTTAACTTAAATTTCAACAAACAACCTAATATACGTTTAAACACACTAACAAATTAATTAAATATTTTTTTTTACATTTAATAACTTAAACTAAGAAACTAATTTACTAATTTTTTATATAATCTAATATATAACTTAAACTAACAAATTAATATAATATAATATAATATAACTTAAACTAACAAATTAATATAATATAATATAATATAACTTAAACTAACAAACTAATAATTTATACTAACAAACTAATTAACTAAATTTCTGTTTTACCCTAAACCCTAAACTAACAAACTAATTATTTCATAATTTCATATTAATAAACTAAATTAAACAATTAAAAATTACCTCACAAACTTTCCTTTCTCTCGCCAAATTTTCTTTCTTTCTTATGATTCTACCCTAAACCCCTCATATCTAATATATAATGATCTTTGCATGGTTGGTAAGCTGCAATCAATTTGAGCTGTATAATTCACGTTGAAGGCTGTAAATTTTTCAACCGTTGAACGCTGCAATAATACAACACTAATTGCTGCATGCAGCAATTGATTTTACGCTGCACCAATGCAACTATGATAACAAGAGGGGACAGTCTCAAAGCTATGGCACGAGGGAGCAGCTATGGCTCGAAGCTATGACACTTTGCAGCTCAAATCATGCTGCAATAATGCAACTATTACAATTGCATGCATGAGGTCTCCTGAGCAGCTGCAAGAGGAATTACGCGAGGAGCAGGAGGAATAGGTTCTCCTGAGCAACTGCAAGAGGAATCACACGCGAGGAGAGGATTGTATGGCGACCTACAAGGTCGCCCATAGTACTTGGCGACCTATGCTTGGGGATGTGCATGTGCCATGCAACACGTTCATTCTCTATGTGTGTTTGTTTGGAAGCTGGCCACGTAGTAGGTCGCCCGGATGGCATGGCGACCTAAAGCCAACACTGTGGATTTTACCCAATTTGAGCAATTAATCTAGGGAGTGCATTATCTTGTTAAATAAAAAGTTCGGAACATTATCTCGTGAATTTTGCCAATTTTGTATAGGTCTACGTACGGAATTTTATTTTTATTTTTAGAAGAAAAAGAGGATTGATAATTATTTGGATTAGCATATATTAATATAACATAGTCGATGCGTTAGGTTCACCTCTATTGTTTACTAATACGTGTGTGGCATTGGAGATTAATAATGCACCCACTGAATCTAGAAACCACAAACTCAACAACTGTAAACGCGTTTACCCAACTCAATTAATTTTAATCAATTCGTGTATATAATCTATCAAATAATAATAAATTATCAAAAATAAATTTATTATTAAAATCTGATTAATTAATAGTGTAGCATTATATATAATAAACCCATCAAATATTAACCTTACGTATAAACTCCACATTTATCCCAAAATATAACATTTAAATAAAATCTCCAAATTTATTCCGACCGCAAAACAACATGCACTATGGAAGACCTAGCTAGCTAGAATTTGACTTGAACAAAATATGTTGAGCAATTGTTTATTATTTTCTGTTTGTGGAGCTGTTATATCAATGGGATTTCCATTCTAATACATTAATTTAATTAACCATGCACCATATGGGAAATCATATCCATGGTTTTTCTTCTTCCAAATCACACTAATATTATACGAAACCAAAACAAAACCAAACCATAAACAATGTATGTAGTTCCATTTTCCAGATGAACATTTCTACAGCTGCATGTGTGCGTGTGTGTATTAACTTCAAACATCATCCAAAAGTTTGTATCTTCGTACCTTGTTTCTGAGAACATGCCTTGTAATGTGCCCACCATTTGATACCTCTTCTGCCTTTCTTGTCCTAAGATTCTCCTCTAGACGAGCGTTGCTTATGATCCTCTTTCGTGTCGTGCATGGCGGCCGTTTCTCCGTCGACTTTGGTCTGTTGACGAATTGCTGCTTTAAGTTTTTGTTCCTTTGGGCACCTTTAAAGCCTGCACCGTCATTGCTATAATCGCCCTTTCTCTTGTTTTTACAATCGTCTTCGCTGTTTTCTTTACACGATGGCGAAGAAGTAGAAGAATTATGAGACTTGGAATCCACCTTTAGACTCTAACACCAATTACAAACTTCATAAGACTCTGCTTTTAGGTACAGATTGCTGAAACCCAGAAACCATAGATGATAATCTTTCTCATTTTAGAGAAGAGAATCTACTTTTTGATGAATGAAAGAAAAGACCTTGATTTGGGGGGATATAAAATGACCTGTGTTGAGATCTGAAAAGGTAAACTTTGCAGTGTAAGAGCTCCTGAGTTAGACCTTGATTGCTTTCATTTTTCCCCTTGTTTGGGGGCCAGAATCGCCACACATGCAACACTGGATGAGCCTTGATTGCTGTGATATAATTGGACCATTTTTTCCCTTGTTTGCTTTCATTTTTTTTTTTTGGCATGTCATAGATTCATATGAGACAGACAGACAGATCAAAGAATGGTTTTTTTATTAGGGGTAGTAAGAGAATGAAAGACATCCACACAGGCAAAAAATAATAATAATAAATATAAAATAAGTAGTGAAATTATACTGATTTTATGAATATGTGTCTAAAGTAGTTTTTGTCTCGGTGTCTAATGTTACAAACGATACAATTTTAAGTGCACATGTCGTCAACGACACTAACTTCTTTCGTTAAATGGCATGTGTCATAATCTTAGAATTTTAAATTTTTATTTTTCTTAAAAAATAAAATAATATTAAAACAACATTTCTTCTACTCGCGCCCCACTCCCTTTCCCATGCTTCCATGACATTTCCATAGCCAAACGGCCGACCAAATGGTTGGATGCTACAGTCGGCTAAACAATCGATTATCACGATCAATCAAAGCTAATTAATGGAGTATTTGAGATTTTAGGGATTGAAATCTAGGGGTTTGAGAAATTTGGGTTTTGAGATGATAGTAAGGGTTGTGACTACTCATTGGGTCAGTGATCAATCGTCGGCGAATGGTGATCGGAGATGACTGACAGTCGAAATAAATGAGACTAGAATAAGAGATTTTAAGAGTTTTGAGTTTTTTTTAACATTTTGGGAAAAATTGAGACTTTTCAAAAATAATTTTTTTTTAATTTTTTAAAAAATAAATTTTTAAAATTACCAGATTATGACACGTGTCATTTAACAAATTAACACCGTTGACGGCCTAGACATCTAAAATGATAACGTTGGTAACGTTTAACACCGAAATGAGTCAAAAAAAAACTTTAATCAGCTATTCATGAAAAACAATATAATTTAAACACCTATTTTAAACTTAATACAAAAGAAAGACGGTGAGTTTTATTTGCAATAATACATTAACCAACAGTGTGTATCACATTCGATGTCGCGTGTGAGAAAGGTAACATAATTATGAATGATTTTGTTAAGGGTGGAGGCTAATTAGATTAATATCTAATAATATTAATTTTGGGAGTGCCATGCGTGATTCAGGTTTGGGATCTGTCTTAGATGTAAGTAGTTGATAGCAACATTGTCTACCAAGTAGAAAGTCACAATCGAAGATGATTATATGAAAGAAAGAGAGAGAAATAAATAAATAAAAATATGAGCCATTCATATATGTTGTAGGCTGCCAACTTTATGGGTGAGAGTGACTGAATTCTCTGCCACATGAAGAAAAGAAAAGAAAAAGAAAGGGAAGGTTGTGATATGTGGCTTTTAGGCAAAGAATCAATGGAAGGTAGTGTCGACACATATTTTGTTCGAGCATATGGCATTTACACGTGCTATCATTTATAACATATAGTATATATATACTATATAATATATATGTACTATGTTATATCTTATACATATTAGTTTTTGGTTACAGGCCCACAATTATTACAGAGTTCAGCAGCCCGTTTTGCAAAGGACATGTGACCCAATAAGGGCCCAAGATGCGGATTAGGGATTGTTTTCCCAAACCCTAACAGACTCTCACTTCAGCCACGCCGCAACCCTAAGCTTCTAGACTCCAATTGCCCGCGCCCACGTTTCACGGCAGCATGTCTCCACCAAGTCCCGAACCGTCCGACGCTCATCACCAACAATCAAAGCAAGAGAATTAGTTTGATTAGGACTCTGTTAAAATAGCATTTTTCGTAGACTATAAATAAGTGTAATACCCATTCGAATGGGACACATACCATTTACACATACAAAAATACTCAAATACGCAAGCAATCTTGTAACATTCGGAGACACGAAATAAAAAGCAAAAAATTTCGAGCAAATCGTAGTCAATAATCGTGATTTTCCGAAAAGGAAAAGTAAGGAGAAAAGGTAAAATTCATACCTTTGTAATTTTCGACTTGCATGTTTCATCATTGCTTTTGATTTTAAAAAATGAGTGGCCAAGGAATTGGGGCGTTTTTCGAGATCTTCATTCGTAGATCTAGCCCCCGAGGCTTATTTTTAAAGAAATTATTTTCGAGATCTTCAACGCTGGCCGGCGAGGCGGCGTCCCCATCGGATTCTGGAAATAACGGTGGCTGTTCTTCGTGAGGAAGAACAGTTGAGAGCAAACATGAGAGATGAGGGATGCTTTTGGCGAGAGAAGAGAAGAAATGAAACTAAAAAAAATATTTGGCTTATATAGTAAGCCCACGGATCAAACCATAACCCGACCCAAACTGTCTTAGATTCGCGTGTTTTGGCCTTCAAAAGGGGTGAATTGCGCCTTTGGTCCTTCTCAGTTTTTATGAGTTCATTTCGACCCTAAATTGAATTCCCATTTTGATTTTTATTCGAAATTTGGCCTATAGTTTTCATTTATTTCATTTTAATCTCGTCACTATTATTATTATTTTATACATATTTGCTCATTTTTTTATTTTATTACTTACTTCTTTTATTTTATTAATATGTTATTACATGCATATATATATATATATATATAGGTTTTTGTTTCCTTTTTCATTTTTATCACTATTATTTTTATTATTTCTATTTCTATTTTCCTTTTATTATACTTACTTATATTATATATGTTCTTTTCTTTTTCTATTATTTTTTTATTTATTTTCCTAATGTTTATTTATGTGTACATATTTATTTGTTTTTACTTCTTTATTTTGTTCTCTCTTCCTTATTTTATTAAATCTTATTATGTACATATTCTTTAATCCACCTTCTTTTTTATATATTTACTTGTTATGAAAGCCTATTTTACTATTGTTTTTTTCTTCTTAATTAATTTAAATATTATTTTCATTTTTTCATTCATGTGGGTTTTCTTTTCCGGTTTCTTATGATTTATTTATTACTTATCTTTATTTATTTTGTTTATTTTATTTTCATTTTCTGTTACTTTGATCATCTAACACTTTTTGTAACATCTTAAGGGCACATTTTTAATCTGTTAAATGTAAGCAATTTGGATCGTTATTTTACCTTTTAATTTAAGCTTTCAGCTTTCTTAATTAAAGACAATTGGAAATTACGTAGCATCGAAAGGGCAATTTAAGGTTGCTAACCCTTCCTTGACTGTAATCGACTCCCGAATCCGACATATCTTTGGTACGACGCATATCATGTAAGAAATAAGGTATCCGATCAACCTATTTTTTATAAAATAAATTATCGGTGGCGACTCCAATCCATTTAACCTAAGTCGAAGCCCAATTCCGAGCCCACCCGAAAGGCGGTTCCGACAGCTTGGCGACTCCGCTGGGGACACAGGTAAGTGAGTCAGGCTAAGATGATTTCCAGTTGTCTTTTTAACGAAAAGGGTAAGTTTAAATTTTAAGGTAACATTTCGATCCTTATTACTTACTTTTGATTATATTTTCGAGTAAATAGTTGTACTAATCGTTTTATAATGATTTCAGCCATCAAAGCTCATTTTTCACTTAAGGCTCTAAACCCGAGCTCCGAACCCATTTTTAAGTGGGGGTGAAAGTGACGCCTTCGTGTGAATTTATTCATCGCATAGGCCTAGCAAGTAGCCTTCGGGATTCATATATCGTATGTATTCGTGTGAATTTATTCTCCGAATATACATAAGGGAATGTATACTCTCGAGTTTAACTTAGTCCACACTAGCCTGTGATGGGTTTAGGACTAAGGGTCTGGTAAGCCCAAGGGGGCGCCGGCAAGGAGAACTCGGGTACCATTTTTTAGAACCTAGACCGGGAGACTATAGAGAATTAAAGCCTACCCCGAAACCACATTCCAAAACCTAAGATATTTTTACCCTAACATTGCTATTTGTTTGTCTTTCTACTTTTCATTTTTTCTTTCATCATTTATTTATTTTATTTTATTTTATCATTTTTATTTTGCTAACTTTTTGCCTTTGTGTTTCTTTTAAAGCACTTGCATCATTTAAAAGAGGTGTTGATCCACCAAAAATGTGTTTGTTAAGCATGAATAATCTGTATTAATGGACAAAGGGGTTGTAATACAAGAGATGAAAATACATAGGACAGTTTACAAGGCAACTATGTGTCACATTCAATTTAGAAGATGCAGTGCCCACAATTGAAGGGTATATCACTCTGCTGCGTTATAAAGGACTCAGAATGAATCGGGTCTACATTAAGCATAATGAAAGTCTATCTTGGAAACAAGAGATGAAATACATAGGACAGTTTACAAGGCAACTATGTGTCACATTCAATTTAGAAGATGCAGTGCCCACAATTGAAGGGTATATCACTCTGCTGCGTTATAAAGGACTCAGAATGAATCGGGTCTACATTAAGCATAATGAAAGTCTATCTTGGAAGAACTGACTGGCAGAGGTTGCAGGGGCAAGATGGAGGTCATTGATCTTGAGAGTCCCTTCAAAGACAACAATGGCAAAACGATAGCTGAAATTGGAGACCATTGCTGACGAATTTAAGAAACATACAAATGAACTTCACGTAGTTCCTATCAATTAAGGGCTCCAATGATGTATTCGTTGGGAACATGCTCAAAAAAAGATAAATGCCCGAGATACAGTCATTCGAGACTTCTTGGGCCAGTACAAAAAACAACTCAACATTTGTACGGTTCGTCCAGAGAAGCTGGAGCGGTTTGACAGGTTATTCAACCGGTGACAGACGAACGCAGAAGACTAGTCAGCATGTCAAAAACTGTCATGATATTTTTAGTCTCTTAAAAGATAAAACACTTTTGTCCCCAATAAGGATTATTCATTATAACAGGCACATTTTTTGGATCAATGCCTCGGATATTTCATGCATTATGCATTTAGACATATTTTGCATTTTGTTATTTTGTTTGCATTCGCATTAACTAACATATGCATGTCTCATCAAAAGGAACACATAATGGATACACCACCTCAAGCATTGGACACACCCCATCCGCATAACACCCGCTTGAAAAAAGAAGCGAATGGAGGCCAGAATCATTCAAATCGAAGAAAATATGGCAAAATTGCAAAAAGAGCTGGAGGATAAGATGGCTCAGAACAGTCAAAATACCTTGGAGTCCATCAAGAAGAACCAGGAGTCCTTGGTCGATCAAATTATGGCCAAGTTATCGGGTCTCCAACAAGTCAATATACCATGGGCAGGTTCATCTAAAAGAGTCACTATACCACCAACCCCACATGTGGTTATTTCACCCGGGATCATACTCAGACCGCAAGAAAACTCTTCTTTTACCAAAGAAAAAGCATCATCTGCTGCGAAGGTGCAAACTTCCACAACCTGTCCTGACAATCATCCGGAAGACTATCATATCTCAGATTTTGATGAGGAGGATAAGACAAAGAAGATGGAAGAGAAGATCAAGATGTTAGAAGATCAGATGAAGATGATCCAAGAGGACCATGATTATAATGAAGTGAACACAATGGAGCTGAGCCTGGTTCCATATTTGGTGCTTTCACCAAAGTTTAAGGTCCCAGAGTTCGAGAAGTTCGATGGGAACAGTTTCCCCTCAGCCCACATCAGCCCACATCATTATGTTCTGTCGGAAGATGACGGGATATGGGGGAAATGACCAACTCTTGATCCACTGCTTCTAGGAGAGCCTGTCTGGTTCAGCTATCCGGTGGTACAACCAGCTCAGCCGAACTCATATTAAGACATGGAAAGACTTAGCCAAATCTTTTTTGGAGCAATATAAGCATATTAAAGATATGAGACCAGGCCGGGTTATGCTACAAAGCCTGGAGAAAAAGCACAATGAAAGTTTCCGACAATACGCACAGAGATGGAGGGATCTATTTGTATAAGTTCATCCACCTTTGGATGAAAAGGAAACTAGAAAGCTATTTGTACAGACCTTGAAGACGCCTTACTTCGGGCACCTGGTGGCAATTACATCGGAAACTTTCTCAGATCTAGTTATGGCTGGCGAGATGATCGAACTAGCTATAAAACAAGGAAAAATTGAGGGAAGTGACTCCAGTGAGAAGCCTCCCATGAAGAACAAAGAGCGGGAGATCAACAATGTCAACACATACAACGCTAACAAAGGTGTTACGATCTCAACCACTGCAACTGTATCATCCGGTACTTCTAAATGAACTCAGAGGGAACCAATGAATGAAAGTGAATCTTACCTGGCTAATCTGGGGATTAGACCTCATAATATCTTCCATAAAAAGACTCGCATCAGTCCAATCCCAATGACATATGAGGAGTTGCTCCCAACGCTAGTTGAGAAGAATCTTGTGACTTCGGTTCAATCCAAACCTAGAGAGGCCCCATATCCTGAAGGCCATGATATTAACGCCATATGCAGTTATCATATCGGGAGCTCAGGGCACACCAGTGAGAACTGTGGGGCATTGAATCGTAAGGTCCAAGATCTGATCGATTCAGGGGCATTGACTTTCAATGAGTAATGAGGTATTCTGATTGAGTTGATTGTGGCATCCATCATGAGTTTTGTTGTGTTCTCATCTTGTTTGAAATTGTTTTTCTTTTGTGCTTCTTATGTTCAAAAGTTACTTGACGTTCAAACATTTTAAATAAAATGTTTCCTTCTGAGGAAATGAACAAATTTTAATCTTGAATTCCTTGAATATCACCTTAATAAAAGTTGTTTAATAATTAAGGTTGTAAATCTTTGACAAATGACAAGATTAAACCTGTAAAACAAAGACCTCTTGGTCCTAATTTAAAAGATACATCAGACTATACGCTCTTCTCTTACAGGGACCGAGCTAGTTTTCTCTTCTCATGAAGAGTCCATCAAAGGTTTGGTATTCATGTATGTGTTAGAAGCGAACAAAATGGGGCAACTAGCACATGAGATTGCAAAACTAATTGGTTTATACTTTTGTTTAAGACGTTCAGTGATGATCTTCTCAGATGAAATGGTCAAGTAGGTGAATCTAGTTTAGGTCAGTTGCTTGGGAATTGAACTCTAACGATGAGATTTTCTGACCTTCAAAACACCTAGACTATAACAGGTTCTTCTTAACAAACTTAAGAAATTGGACCCGTATACCCACATTATAATATTATTTATATACAATAAAGCTTGAGTTGTCCCTTTAGAGCAATTAGTTAAACGCCCCAATTTTATGGATAATATTCAGCTAGCCTTATAAAGGTGATTATACTATACAATAAAGCTTGAGTTGTCCCTTTAAGGCAATTGGTTAAACGCCCCAGCTTTATGGATAAGATTCAATTAACCTGATAAAGGTATTTACATATTGAGTTGTCTCTCTAGAGTAATTGGTAAAACGCCCCGGCTTTATGGATCCAACTAGCCATTTAATGGAAAATTTAAATAAGGAGTTTCGGTAAAAATGGACTAAGGGAGTTAAGGAACACCTGTTATAGTCAAATACACACGAGTACTCAAGAATCTCCTTTTTAAACCGATATTTCTACACTACCTTTGTTAGAGGAGCTTACAAAACTTGAACAAATGGAAGATTTCAGAGAACTGAAATAGAAGTGTCCTGAAAGGTCTAGCCATTGATTATGCTAGTTGTGTCATTTTGTTCGCCTCTGATCAAAATGTAAAATCAAGAAAGAAGGGTATGCACTGATCTTCACGATGACATAATCGATGAAACAAACTTTAATAACCCACCTCTAAACCAACTTTTCGATCTTGATATTTGTCAAAGGTTTGCTGCTATCAAAGATTAAAAGAGCATTTGATTCTTTTTAAATCCAATGAACTCCGGTTTTATGATTTGCTTCAATTGTGAAACCTAGAATGAGGCAATATTTTTCAAAACTCCTTTTGATATTTTTCAAAATTTTGAAAATTCAAAAAAAAAAAAAGCATTTTCAAACAAGATGAGTTCTCTGGAAGCATGTCTTGGAAATCAACGAATATCTCTCCGAAGCTCAAGATTGAAGCTGGGGCAGGAGAAGCCAAAATTTTGGGGCAAAATTTGTTGGAGCAAGGAAACTAAGTTGTCTTAGGCTGAGGTTTGCAAGAGTACACCCTGGTAGAAATGAAGACAAACTGGGTCTAAGAAAATGAAGTCTGCTCATACAATTATTCCCTTCACAGATCAACATTTTGTACATCGGATTTAAGCATATTGAAGAATCCAAGATCAAGAATGAGAAATTCAAGATTCCAGCATCAAGAGTCATCGAGACTGACAACCAGAGATTGAGATTTTTCTCTAAACCCTAAAATAACATATTTCACATATACATTTTAGGCATACAAAAGAGCATTGCATCCATGGCATCGCATATGTGCGTAATTTTGCAGATTCATGCTAGAGTCAATTTCAACTTCACAGCGAAAGACATTGAACTCAAAAGATATGCAATTTACAAGTGTTTATCTTAACTTCACAACGAAGGACATCCAATTAAAAGCTCAATTTCACAACATCCATGATTTTAATTTCACGAAGAAGGATATCGTGCCCGATGAAGTGATTTAGTGTCACAACAAACATGTCATCCACAGATTTGACTCTCTTAAGTCAACGATTAAAGCTTCTGAAAGGATTTCTTTAACATGCATAAACAAGCAGATTATCGATCACATTTGAGATTATTTCTCTCGAAACAAGGGGTCGTCTCGCTCAAGACTAATTTACTCAAAATAAAATTTTGTGTCTCTTGAGACAATTTCCATTGAAAAAAAATCTTTGAATTTTTCCTTGAAACAAATTGCGTCTCCCTTGAGACAGTTTCTTTTGAAACTAAGTTTTGTCTCTTTTTAGACAATTTCTCTTGAAACAAATTTTATCTCTCTTGAGACAGTTTCCCTTGAATCAAATTTTGTCTATCTTCAGACAATTTCCCTTGAAACAAAATCTTTGAATCTATTTTCCTTCAAACAAATTTTGTCACTCTTGAGACATTTTCTCTTAAAACAAATTTTGTCTCTCTTGAGACGGTTTCTCTTGAAAAAAAATCTTTGAATCTGTTTTCCTTGAAACAAATTTTGTCTCCCTTGAGACAGCTTCCCTTGAAACAAAATCTTTGAATTTGTTTTCCTTGAAACAAATTTCATCTCCCTTAAAACAGTTTCTTTTAAAACAAATTTTGTCTCTCTTAAGACATTTTCTCTTTAAAAAATTTCTCTCTCTTGAGACAGTTTCCCTTGAAACAAAATCTTTGAATCTGTTTTCCTTGAAACAAATTTCGTCTTCCTTGAGACGGTTTCTTTTAAAACAAATTTTGTCTCTCTTGAGACATTTTCTCTTAAAAATTTTGTCTCTCTTGAGACAGTTTCTCTTGAAACACAAAATCTTTGAATTTATTTCCCTTAAAACAAAATTTTGTTTACCTTGAGACTGTTTCTCATGAACCAACAAATATCTTTGAGATCGTTTCCCTTGAAACGAATTATGTCTCTTTTGAGATAACTTCTCTTGAAGCATCATCTGAATCATGTCATTCAAATCAAGGGCACGTCATTTGCAGCATAGCTTAAGTTGAGAAAAACTATCTGCCAACCAAAGACCTTTGAGTTTGATTACATTCAGCTTCGAGGGCACATCATTTGCAGCAAAGCATGTACGATTCCAACTTCACTACGAAGGGCATCGTACCCCAACAAATTGACCCAACTTCACGACGAAGGAGTCATCCGCAACACAGCCACACCAAAGTCTTTAAAACAAGTCTCACCTTCACGACGAAGTATCTTGATCCAGAAGTCGATTCAGAGGCCACTCGCCGAGAGCTTTGAGCTCGATTTCAACTTCACGACGAAGCATATCGTGCTCAGAAGTTTCCAGTTCAACTCAACCTCACAACAAGGGAGCCATTTCATATTGCAGTTCAAAGTGACGAACCAGTCAAATGTCGTATTTCCACTCCACACCGGAGGACATTCGATATGAACAAAATTTGTGTCTTTTAATCTTTGCTCTATTTTTGTTACACGATAATGAGCAAAGAGGGGCAGTTGTCGACACATATTTTGTCCGAGCATATGGCATTTACACGTGCTATCATTTATAACATATAGTATATATATACTATATAATATATATGTACCATGTTATATCTTATACATATTAGTTTTTGGTTATAGGCCCACAATTATTATAGAGTTCAGCAGCCCATTTTGCAAAGGACATGTGACCCAACAGGGGAACAAGACGCGGATTAGGGATTATTTTCCCAAACCCTAGCAAACTCTCACTCCAGCCGCACCGCAACCCCAAGCTTCTAGACTCCAATTCCCCATGCCCATGTTTCACGGCAGTACGTCTCCACCAAGTCACGAACCGTCCGACGCTCATCACCAACAACCAAAGCAAGAGAATTAGTTTGATTAGGACTCTGTTAAAATAGCATTTTCGTAGACTATAAATAAGTGTAATACCCATTCGAATGGGACATAAACCATTTACACACACAAAAATACTCAAATACGTAAGCAATCTTGTAACATTTGGAGACACGAAATAAAAAGCAGAAAATTTCGAGCAAATCGTAGTCAAGAATCGTGATTTTCCGAAAAGTAAAAGTAAGGAGAAAAGGTAAAATTCATACATTTGTAATTTTCGGCTTGCATGTTTCGTCATTGCTTTCGATTTTAAAAAACGAGTGGCCAAGGAACTGGGGTATTTTTCGAGATCTTCATTCGTAGATCTAGCCCCCGAGGCTTACTTTTTAAAGAAATGATTTTGGTTTTTGAAACAAGGAGGTGAAGGGCTTTTGGAAAAGTAAAAAATTGTATGGTTTCACCGCCGATGATCGGCGGCTGGCGAGACGGCGTCCCCATCGGATTCTGGAAATAGCAGTGGCTGTTCTTCGTGAGGAAGAACAGTTGAGAGCAAACATGAGAGGGGAGGGATGCTTTTGGCGAGAGAAGAGAATAAATGAAACTAAAAAAATATTTGGCTTATATAGTAAGCCCACAGATCAAACCATAACCCAACCCAAACTGCCTTAGATCCACGTGTTTTGGCCTTCAAAATGGGTGAATTGCGCCTTTAGTCATTCTCAGATTTTATGAGTTCATTTCGACCCTAAATTGAATTCCCATTTTGATTTTTATTCGAAATTTGGCCTCTAGTTTTCATTTATTTCATTTTAATCCTGTCACTATTATTATTATTATATACATATTTGCTCATTTTCTTTTTATTTTATTACTTACTTCTTTAATTTTATTAATACGTTATTACATGTATATATATATAGGTTTTTGTTTCCTTTTTCATTTTTATCACTATTATTTTTATTATTTCTATTTTTTATTTTCCTTTTATTATACCTATTTATATTATATATTTTCTTTTCTTTTTTTTTATTTTCCTAATGTTTATTTATGTGTATATATTTATTTGTTTTTACTTCTTAATTTGTTCTCTTTTCCTTATTTTATTAAATCTTACTATGTACATATTCTTTAATCCACCTTCTTTTTTTTATATTTACTTGTTATGAAAGCCTATTTTACTATTGTTTTTTTTCTTCTTAATTAATTTAAATATTTTTTTCATTTTTTCATTCTTGTGGGTTTTCTTTTCTGGTTTATGATTTATTTATTACTTATCTTTATTTATTTTGTTTATTTTATTTTCATTTTCTGTTACTTTGATCATCTAACACTTTTTGTAACATCTTAAGGGCACATTTTTAATCCGTTAAATGTAAGCAATTTGGATCGTTATTTTACCTTTTAATTTAAGCTTTCAACTTTTTTAATTAAAGACAACTGGAAATTACGTAGCACCGAAAGGACAGTTCAATAGTGTAACCCTTCCTTGACTGTAACCGACTCCCAAATCTGACATATCTTTGGTACGACGCAGATCAGGTAAGAAATAAGGTATCCAATCAACTTATTTTTTATAAAATAAATGATCAGTGGCGACTCCAATCCATTTAACCTAAGTCGAAGCCCAATTTCGGGTCCACCCAAAAGGCGGTTCCGACAGGTAGTATTTGGACACAGCCAATTCCAGTTGATTTATTTCCAGCCCCATGTTCAAGGCTTAAAGCGTAAATTGGGGAACATTGAAAATATTCAAATTGCACAGTTGAGATGGTTGATTCACTGAAAATATTAACGGATATTGGAGATGGTTGAATGTCTCTTGAGACAAATGTTGATCGAATCCTAATTCAGTTTCTCTTATACATTGGATTATAAGATGATGACGAGTAGAAGTCAGTGTGGGGATTCGCCACGTCTGTTACTGCATATTGCTCATGCAGAGCTCAGAAATTTTAAGTGCAAGGCCTAATCAATTTCTTTTGGTTTTGGGAACTTCACCAATTAAAATCCTCAGAACTGCAAACAGAAACACCAAATTGTTGATAAGAAAGAGAGGTAATACGTGACCAATGTCGATGTGCCTGTTATCGAGTAGATTGTGCACGTTGCCGTCATGGAACGGCCACTCCTCCATCGAGTTGTTTGTGAAGAAAAGTTTAAAACTGGAAAGAAATTGGGAAACCCTAGCTTCGATCGGCAGCGAGGCTGGTAATCGGCGATGATCAAAATCGATTCCAAATGCGGAAAACAATTGCTATCAAATTTTAGAAGCTGAGACTGATTTCTCTTTGGTTTTAATTACGAAAACGCTTTGGGACTTGAGACATCAAAGCAAACAAATGATCAACTGCGTTGCTTCCTTCGCGTTTGAGACTCTGTGTACTGTGTAATGAAATGATTCTCGTATTTTCGGAGGGGAAAAAGAAACATATTAATCAAAATAAGAACAAACGTATTGCGTTGCGGTGGGGAGCGTTGTTTAGACAAAGGATGAGTCAGTAAAATGGGCAATGTAGACCAGTAAGGACGGTCCAATCTATAGAAAGCCCCATGTAAACTCCCGCCATGATTGTCGGGTTTTAACCTCTCTTTTTCAGTGAAGAATGCTTTGATTTCTTTTTCTTTTTTTTAATTATAGAATTAATTACTTAATTGATCAAAGCATGATTCAAAGCCTTCGGCTTGTTGAAGAATAGATTCGAAGAAAACTTGAGAAAGCACAAGTGATGATTTGACGTGACATGAATGGGGGCCCCTATTTAGGTGAAACTCCAGTTTCATGCACCCACCATGTTTTCTTCCTTTCTTTTCTAATAATTATTTCTTTTAATTTGATAATAGCATACCAAAAATAAAAAATAATAATAAACTACTCTTTTCTTTTTCAACTTTGACTAATTTAGAGGGGGAAAAGATTATAACTGTGTTTCAGATTAAATATTTTTTCACATGAATAATTTTTGAAACTGTAAACATTATTAAAATTAACGACAACTGTAGACGATTCTAATTTGATTATAAATCTTAGTTGAATAATAATTTCTAAAATGAAAGACAATTAAAATTACAAAAATATTAATAAAATCTTCAAAAAAAAATTACCATAGAAATATAAAAGGAAAATAAATAGGCTAAAGTCAGAAATAATTGCCGATCATGAATCAAAACACAACTTTGATGATTACCATACAAATCAGTCTATTTCCCTGGTTAATGTTAGAAGCCTTATCTACCCAACCTTTTTCCTACACGAGTGTCCGGTTTTCATGTGGAAATGAGCAAAGGACTGGAAATAGTGCTTGCCAGCAGCTTTGGTGGTTCCATCACCGAAAACAATTTGCACCATTTCAGGTAAGGAGGCAAAAGACATCGCTGTCTCGTATATAAATGCATGCACGAGGGGTAAAATATACATTGGCAAAAAGACAAAATATTACACTAAAGAAAATATAAAATTACATCAACACCCATGGATGCTCACATCATAATATAATTCAAAGCACTACAAGATCACGAGTTTAACAACAAGGCCCCATGATGGCAAAACAAGGAATGCATCAGATGGTGAGATATGGGGCCCCCTTTCAAATTGTGGCATTGCATATGATGAAAATGGGGGAAGACTCTTTGCTCGTGCAATTTTCTGCATCAAGGAAAAAGGAACCCACAAGCATGAAACTTGACAAGAGTACAAAAAGGAAGAAACTGACCCAAAACACCTAATCAGCATGCGCTTAAAGGGCCCTCTCCAGAATAACCAGTCTTCCCTTTCACACATCCAAGCTGGGAGTTTTACTTTCTCTAATCCCCAAGATGATGACTAATGATTTACCTTACTTTATTGGCCCATAATATACACAGCAGTATTCCTGATTTCTGTAGCAAATAGACTCGGACTTCAGCCAATTCTACTGGTTTCCCAACTTAAACTGATTGTCTGTACTTATTTCATAGAGCTCCATTAACAATGGCAGAAGCTACCACTGATACTACTTGTACGAACAGTTGCAGTTCACCGAGTACTAGGTCTCAAGGTTTAGGCTGCGTTTCAAGGATTTCAAGTAGTCAATAGCTTCATCAAGAACAACAACTACATCTTTTCCCTCTCCACTTGGAATTATGCTTCGCAAAACCCTCACCGTCTCACGGATTTTATCCTTTCTCATCCTCTTGTTGCCTGAAGAAGAATCCATGTCAACTGATCTAGGACTTTGGCCATTGGCACAGCTGGATTCTGCATCATCCTCGTATTCTGAATTTTTGTTAGGATTCCCTGAATTAGCCGTGCCCATCAGCAACGGTGAATAACTGTTACTTCCATCATCATCAAGCAGCTTTATTCTCTTAGTTAGCCTTGTAGAGCTTGCAACATCTTCACAGCTTCCCTCACATTGCTCATCATGAGCAGTCATTGAACTAGGAGAATGACCCGTGCTCGTAACTTCATCATCATCAGTATATTCACTATCGTCGTCTGAGTAAAGCAATGCATTGAGTTCTTCAGTGTCCTCGTGCATTTCACTTTGCACATCAATCCCATTTTCATCAACCATAACTGTAGATATTGGTCCAGAATGAATATTCCCATTTACTTTAGCTATGGGATCTTCCACGTTAAAGTTACAAGCAACAGGAGATTTTGGACCCCAAGAAGTCAGGAACTTGGTAGGAGTCTCAAATGCAGAGCTAAGAATCAGGGTGGTTTGATCAGCAGACTGATCGAAAACAAGGAATCTCTTCTCTGCAACCCCAGGCCCTGCTTTGAGGATACCAGTACCACATTCGTTGCAATTTTCATATGCAATAGCTAGGGGTTGCTCTTTCACAAAAGAGTTTAAAGCAGGTTCAAACACCTGTCGAAATCGGGGTAAACAGTAAAACCAGCCACGAGGTTCATAACCTTGGCTAACCCGTAAGAGAGGCAATTCCGGATTCACATAAACCGGCGAAGTCCCAGCAGAGGACACCATATTAGTGCGAAGGCTCATGAATGGAGGATTAGTACTTTGCAGCCCAAAAGGAAGTGGAGTAGGCAAAGAGTTCAAGATGGGTGATTGCCTATCAAATCGCAGCTGAGGAGACCCGGATCCACGGCCTTCTCCCATTGAACGGGAACAATCACCTACAGGAAAACAAAAGAGTGAACCTGAAAAGGGTTATTCAAAAGACTAACAAGTAGATATTCGATAATACCAAGAAGTAGAAATAGCACTACATACCAGAAACCGAATGCTGAAGCAATGGAAATGGCAGTTAAAAAGCAGTTTCTCTCAAAACCAAAGGGGAAAATAGAACTAAAAATTCCAGCTTAACTTGAACGCGAAAACGAAAAAAAGCAACCTACGTAACTGGCTTAAGCAAATGACGGAAATATTCGGCCTGAAAAAAAAAGGTACGAAAGGAAATTCAATAAAGACTAGACATAAATTTTCTCACCAATCAACAAAAACACAATATAATGAAAGTACAGTAAATAATATATGTTAAAGAAAACAAATATGAATCAATGAAATGTAAACATCACAAAACAAAAGGGTATCTAATTCTTTCATAAATCCTTGAAAAAAAAATAAGGGAGAAATAACAAACCTGGCAATCTTGAAGAGGTTGAAAGCATGCTATGACTCTAACTACAATGGTGGCACTCCCCGCAATACCATTTTCATACTTCAATGCCCGGAATCTTGTTTGACTTGCTGCTTGGCAAACCATAACTACGTCCTAACCCTTCGATGTGATACCAAAAAAAGAGGGTCTTCCGGGTACGAAAACGTATTCAAAACCCCCCAAGATCCGTTTCTAGATCAACAAAAACTGAACAACCACCACTACCGCTACTACTAATGATAATTCTTGGATTAGAAATTTGAGCAATGTGTTTAAAGATTTTCAGCTAATCTGGCGGACATAACAAGGAACGACGATGAAAAAAGTGGATCCCATGGAGGATAGAATACTAATACTAACTAAATTTCAAAAGGTGGATCTTGAAGATGATGTATTATGGAATTACAGAATCACTCTACAATACAAGTTCAAGGAGATGACTTTTCGAAACACGTCGACTGAAAGACTCAACCACCAACGCATGCTGTTTCTTCTTCGCCGCAAATAGCCACTGTTTACTTCCTCTCCCAGCAAAACCAACCTATAATCCTGCAAAGAGGGATTAACACTAAAGATAATAATCTAAAACAACACAGGAACATAACAAAATCAAATGTGGAAGAGAAAATGATCAAAGAAGCTGACAACTTACAGGAAAGAAAAGAGGATAAGAAACCCAAAAACTCTCAATCAAAAGAATCACAAAATTGCTCCTACAATCCTTAAGCTGCAGTAAGAGAAAGGGATATTTTTGAAGCCTGGAGAAGTTTTTTTCGTCTTCCTGGAACAGAGATATTTGGGGGTAACAGTCAAAAGAGTCGAAAATTTATGGAATGCACGGATCCTAACATACACCAGCAGATTAAATAGGGGAAATAAATTGACGAAAATGTCCTCATTTCACCAAAAAAATAATATTAATTAATTAAAAATCCTAATTAAAGCTTTGACAATAACTGGTGAAGAAATGATGAAAGCACGGTTTGGTCCGTTCGGTAGGTGTTGGGAGTTCGGGGCCCCTTCGGGTGGCCTTACCATGACCGGTTCCGGTTTCGGATCCAATTTATACCGAGGAAATGAAAAAAATATCAACACATTATTATTCCACGGGATTCATATATTTCTACTGTACATTTTTTATTTAGATTCCACTGAATTTTTTATGTACATTTTTAAAAAATAATTTTTAATTCACAATCATAAAATTTTAATATTCAGATAACGATATAATACTGAATTTTATTAAATTATATCTTTTTTAAAATAAGATATACATAGATTTAATTAAATTGTTCGAGATTTTATTTAGTAATATTTTTATTTCTCATTTTTATTCCTTAAATAATAATTCTTAATTATTATTTTTATTTTTAAAATACTATCAGTTTATGTTAAATCCAAACAAATATCAATAATTAATTTTAATCTCATAGATTCAATACTTATTCACACTTAATTTTACCGTAATTATATAGTTATCATTGACTTTATCTCACCCACTTAACATATGATATATTGAACTTATCAATTGGCCTCAAGGATCGAAGAGAATATTTATTTTTTCTAAAAATTCTGAGTTCAAATAAATGCGTTTGTGGTGTATGTGTGTTGTAAATAGTAAAAAAAACATATATTACTTTGTTAATATTATTGGCTATTAAAAGTATTTTAATAATACATGATATATTGTTTTTAATCTAACCAAAACTAATATTGTTTTGTCCTTAATACTTATAATAATGATGATGATGATATATTAGTGAAACTCATTAAAAATCCAACCAATTAGCATCACAGATTTACAAACTAAATCAATTAAAATAAACTATTATGAGCATCCTCACTACATTTATTCATCGATAAATATAAACTTTCGTCCAATCGTATATTAAATTTAAAGTAATCCCAAAGTAAATCACAGCCATTTATCATCACAATAATTAACTATTTTTCCACTTAGACAACACATGTCAAAAGTTTGGGATTTATTTCCCATTAAGAATTATTTTTATAAAAGTAAAATTTCGAATGCATTATGCGATAAATCCAAACATCATCAAATGGAGATTAGCTTAATCTCATCATTACTGCCATAATATTAAAATTTTACCACTTTTATTTTTGAAATGAAATAGTATCAACTATTAATTATCAAATAATGCCTGGAGAGGTGTCATGATGGTGGTTGTTATGGATTGACCACTTAACCGAATTTCTCCTAAGCTTCTTCTCTCCCATAATTTGTGATACAAAATAAAAGTGCATATGGCACATTAGCTTACCCACGAAGTAAAAAATAAATGCAGTGTGTGTGTAACACACCATCACACGAGTCTCACTATATATATGCATATGTATTGACTTGCAAGTGGACCATCCATTTTACATGGATGTTACGAGTTGACGAAGATGATTCCATCTCGCAAAACGTACTTACAACGCTGGCTACACAATACGAAAATTTTGATTACCCAATGTTTGAAAAACTCAAACTTGAATTTTTTTTTATATAAAAAACAATAATAATATT
Organism: Hibiscus syriacus; assembly: GCF_006381635.1. Lineage (NCBI taxonomy): Eukaryota > Viridiplantae > Streptophyta > Magnoliopsida > Malvales > Malvaceae > Hibiscus > Hibiscus syriacus. Next base: position 1,643,883 of record NW_024063519.1, on the reverse strand, counting down.
TATTTTAATAAATATATCACTCATATTAGTAGAAGTTTTACGGTTTATAACTATTATAATTCTAAAATTTATCATTACCTAAGTCAACAATGTTATTTGTAAAACAATACGATGTATATAAAAATATATAATAATGATGTAATAAATAAATTTAAACAACTGTCCATGTTTTATGGCACTAAAACTTGTTTAAGGGGCCATTCGGTTTTAAATATTGGTGGTGGGGATTGGGCGAGCATGGAACCATTTGGTTATGGATCTCCAACAAACGCAGCACGCTTAGAAAAAGTTAAAAGCAACCACACATGCCTTGCAATTAACAACTTTAGTTTTTTAGTAATGTTAACCTTCTAATGTCACAATTAAATATAAGTATGAATATAATCCCACATACAAATGATTTTATTTGTAAATAAATTGTTGTTATTCTTTGAAATCTCGAATTTAAGCACTAATAATTTCAGGGGTGTGAGTGTTCAATATCAAATGATTAAAAATTATCTTTCAACATATATTACCTTGTACTTACCCCAAATAAATAAAAAAAATATGAATATAATGATAAATTAATATTGCAATATATATATATAGATATTGTGTAAAATTTATTTTACATAATTTGTCTCTCTATTTTAACATCACTTGTTTTATTCGGGATTTTAAATTTAGAGCACATATGTTATAATATAAAATTTGAAATTTAGAATTAGAATAAATAAATTAGAATAAATCTACACTTTGATGTATGAAAATAAAAAATCACTGGGAAAAGTACGGATAATACAGTGTTTTAACAAAATTTTAGCTAGCAAAGCTATAAGATTTGAGATACGGTTTATTTGAAGGTTTTTAATATATAATATATAAAGCGAGTTTGTATGTCTCTAAAAGCCAATGTCACCATGGCAATAATCAAGAGCAATTATAATTAAGTAAAGCCCTCTTAATCATGAAAAGCAAATGTATCATTTATTAAAGAAATAGGTAAGTTGAACTAATCAAATTATCTCAATGACTAAAGAAATGGTTTTTATATTGAATTAAAATCCATAATTATAGTCACATATTTATAATGTATATTGTTATCACAAAATATGTCATAAATTAAGTGACTAATTATGTTATAAAGTTATAAGGTATTAAAAGTGTCATGAAAATAAAAGCGTAGGTACTATTAAAGTTGCACTTATAATTTAATTAGGGCATAGTCATAAGTACATACAATAGTTGATTCTTAATTAAGTTATATAAAGAGGTTATGATCCTCAATAAATAGATAATATCGTATTTACTCTTATCACTGTCAAAGAGTTTATACTAGAACCCTATATTCTTGAAATATCACAACCAAATAAAGATTCAAGAATTTCAACATATCAATTAATTTATGTGTTCTTCTGCATCTAGTAAAATATTCTTGATAATTTGACATGATTAGATCATTGTTAAACTTTTATATTAGTGGTTTGTTTCTAACATTTTATTTATAGAGGTTTTGGGTTTAAACACCAACAACTACATCAAGGGTGATTGAACATTTATTATCAAATAATTGAGAGTATTTAGAACATACACTGCTTTATAATCACCTTATCTTAGCAAAAAATAAAAAAAGAGTAAGATAAATTATCTCACTGATCCTGTTAAATATATCAGTTATTAACTTTTTTTTATCAAATTTATTTAACTTTAAATCGTTATTATTTAAAGTTTATTATTAATAAAAATATAAAAAATATATTTTAAAAACCTTCCATCAAATAGTTTTTAAATATATATTTTATAAATTTAATTTTTTAAATATTTAAAATAATTATTGTCAAAATTTTAAAATTTAACTTTAAAAAAGTTAACAAAAGATAAATTTTAAATAATATTTTAGATGCTAATGAGTGATGATCAGCTAGTTTGTATAATGGCATACTTAGCATCCATTTCTAAGTAATTATAAGGCCAATTAGCAATTCCTTTTTTTTTTGTATGGACGTATTACTCTCTTCCATTGGGGGGTGTTAAGTTATTTTAAACTTTAATAATTATAATCGTGGGGGTGTTAAGTTATTTTACACTTTAATAATTATAATCGTGGGGGGTGTTAAGTTATTTTACACTTTAATAATTAAGGTCAAAATTAACAGTGAAGTGAATATGATAATGAGTTATTGACTTGGAAACTAAAGGAGAAGTCGAGATTAATAATTCCTCATTCCAACGTAAGAATCATGAGATGGATGGCGCCCTTCATGCTTTTTGGGTGGATATAAGTTGGAACTTTGTTTTTTTCTTTTGGGGGGGGGGGGGTTAAGTTGCATTATTAGGGCACCGCAATCAACTTGCTCCCACACTGGGTTATCATTCAGGTTATGTCTTATCAAGAAAGCGATAGGCATTATAAAAGAAAAAGGATTAACATCTTCATATCCAAGTTTTTCTTAATAGGTAGATCTCTTACATTTAAATTAAAATATATTGAACATTTAAATATTTAATTTTATATTAAATTAGATTCAATCGGTTGTTCCTTAATTGTTGTTTAAGCCGTGGCTTAAATATAAATACATTGAACTTCTTCCCCATATTTCAAGGGTTAAGCGTTAAACATGGGACCAAACTCAGCTGCCCACAATGTTCGATTTCCTTGGTGGTCGGAGGGAAAATAAATGAATGAATAAATAAAAGTTTACTTAAAATAGAAGGGCAAATCGGTCATTTCCATTCAAGCAATAAAAGAGCAGGGAAACTTAAAAAATATTTTTTAAAAAGTTTAACCTCGATAGATTAAAATATACACATGATATTAGAAGACTTTGGTGGAAAAATAAAATAAAAGGGAAGAAAATCTTGCGATCCGACATCAAAATCTTTAGTACAGTAAGGAAACAGCAGACTTTTTTTTTAATTTTTTTCTCATAAAAGGGGGGGGTCACCCACGCCGTTTTATCTTTTCCCAACATATTCACGCTACTCCGCTCGGTGCCTCACGATTGGTGACCTCGACACGTGGAAGAATCCCAGTCTCGGTATAAAAAAGAGTGGAACAAATTGATTCAACTTTATAAAATTTCGTTTTTATTTAACTTAGTTAACGTGAAAAACAGTATTCTGAACTTAAATCAATTTACTCATTAAAATGATATTACATAAATTAGCTAAAGTTCCTATACTTCTTTGTGATGTAAACTGAAAAAAAGAACATAGTTTTATCACAGTTTAAATTAATTTTATTTTTCAAAAAAGGAAAAACAAAACGCTGCATCAACATCAGCATCGGCGTCGGGATTTTATTAAAGAGCGCATGCATTTGTGCACGCTGGCTCGCGCTTTTAGTTCTTTTAACAGAGTTTTATTTGTTGGGTCAAAGTAAAGTATTATTAAATAGCCTAACATGCACGCGAATGATAGCGTGACAGTCGGGTGTACGGAGAGATTTTGGAGGTGGGCGAGGGTTTGAGGATAAATTTAAGATTATCATAAAATATTTGTGATATATTAAAATGTTAACTAATTATGTCTAAAGCTATAAAAATTAATTTTATTTTTTACCAGTAGCTTTATTTTTAATTTTATGACCATAGTTTTAAATTATAATTTTAATCATATTATAAAATATTTTTAATCATTTATCACTGCAATCAAATTTTAACTTTCAAAATTATAAGCCGTAATAATGAAGAGTGGATTGAAGTTGTTGGAAAACATCTTAGCCGCCAATGGCGTGCTCTTTCTGGCGTGTGTTTTAACTGCTCCTTTTTTCCTTTTGACTTTTGCATCGTGGTTTTACTGATTTTTCGGGTCTGGTGATACCGTGTTTCTGTATTTTCTATTTGCCCCTTCGTATTTTTATAAATATTGCTTTAGATCCTGATTACCTAATACTTGCATGTTCAATTTCAATTTTCTAAGGGTTGATGGCACGAATATCCCTGTACCTTGTCAAATTTATCCATATGACGTCTCTACTTTTAAATTGTTCACTGTAATCAGGAATTATTTCTGGAAGGATAAGCTTGATGGATGATTGGCCATTGAATCTGTAGTCAACTTGTCCTAGTAAGGTTACAACAAGGCGGACAAAGGAAAGGTAAACCTCAATCTTGTCCCTATGAATTCTTTGGAGAGTCTAGAGATTTTGAACAAACAAGGAAGACCAAGCTCATTGATGGTCGATGAGAAGAAGAAATGGAGACATCAAATTACTTGTTAAAACTATAAGCAAATAGGATCTGTATTTTACGTGACTACAATAAGAATTCATATTTAATATTACCCCAAACTCGTTCGTCCAAACCCGTTCAATTGATGTGTTTTTGGGTTTATTTGCAATGACGTAGGTACGATCCTTGTCAATTGATGGGTCGCATCGCATCTCAGTAAATTTTGGTCGCTTAAATAAATAATGGTAAACTACACCGACGATCACTAATGTTTGAGTAAGTTTTTGTTTTCATACTTAAGTTTCAAAAGTAACAAATTACTCACTCACGTTATCGACTTGTAACAAAATGGTTACCAACATTATTGATTTGTAAGGAAATGATCACTCCATTGTTATCTCTGTTAAATTAATGATCGGGTAATTTTAATAAAAATGTTAATATTTAGCTTTAACTTAAACTATTGCTAAAACTTTGAATAGGTCCTTAAAAATTGATTTTATATCTAATTTATCCCAAAAATTTTCTATTTTTCATTTTTTTAAACACCCCATTATCTCAATTATATTCTAACCGCTTTACACAAAACAAAAATCACACTTAAATAAACTCTCACTTGCTAGTTTTGTCTTTAAGTGCACATAAATTATTTACATACTACTATTTTTTAGGTTGAAGAGTTGTTGAAAAGAATATGACAATGCACGCATCCTCAAAGTTCTGATGTCAATCTCATCCGACCTAAACAACCCTCGCAACTTCATTACCAAGATTTCATGATACAGTAGAATGATCATTAATATTCCCAACAGTCTGACAATCTTGGATGAAGTTTTACCAATTTCAATTGACATGGCAAAGAGGAACTTGAGGGTCATATGGAATTTTATGAACCTCGGGGTTATAAGCCACAATGAGATCCTGAAGATGTATAAGAAGTACATTAACCCAAAGTTTCAGTGAGATAAACTTCATATTAGAATAACAAGCCAAGGTGATTGTTGCTCGTGGAAGTAATAATGAGATGATGAATCCAAATTGAAGAAAGAGTTCCATGAGTTGCTACCGATCAAAGAATCACCAATTACATATATCTTTGAACCCAACAAAAGAACTTCACTCTGAACAAGCTTTCAACTATAATACCCCGTGGTTAACCTTTGCATATTTGTTAATTATTAGTCTGATTCGTTGATTATTGTTATTGACCTAGGTATTAATTTTATTCAAAAGCTATAGGCATTTTGCATCTTTGATCCTTACTAGCTGTAACGGAGTTACATCATAGTTTGCATAGTGCTTAGCATACCTTTAACGGAGCAATTGTCATCAACTACTTTACAAATTGTGTGATCTGTAGGTTGTCTGGTGTATTATTTTTTATATTAAAATTAATTGAATATATGGCTTTAAATATTCACGTTTTTGTCTTTAATGAAAAAACTTCATTTATCTATGTATTGTGATTTTCATTTTGTAAGGACAGTGGCTCGAATATAGTTTGGTGGTGGGGTGTTTGAAAAAAATTATAAATTGGAAAGTTTTTGATATAAATACGATATAAAATATTGTTTAAGGACCTATTTGGTGTTTTAGCAATAGTTTAGGGATAAAACTAAATATTTTATTAACAATGTCATGCCATCAGCTTAAATAACGGTGGAGTGACCATTTTTGTTACAAATCGTGAACGTTAGTGATCACTTTGTTACAAATTGATAACATTAGTGACCAATTGGTTATTTTTGAAACTTTAGTGGGGAAAACAAAAGCTTATTCAAACATTAGTGACCATAAATGTACTTTACCCGTTAAATAATTTAACTGAGAAAAAAAGATGAGTTTTGGTGGATCAGAGTATGGCCTTATTATAATGATTAATTGGGTGTTTATAAGCACAAAACTACTTGTTAACCTACACAGATTGCATCATCAGGGATGTTAACTGCTCCTGATTTGTTGAGTTGGATAAACAGTATAATCTTTCATTTTGTGGAAGGCTCACGTTGCTACCAAGTTTAGTCCGAACCCGTAATGGATGAACTAAGGCCCTTCCTCTGTGATATGGCTTGCAACTTTGACCATGCTTACACTTTTTTTATTAGTTTAAGATAAGTATAAGATACTATCCGATAGAAGATAATTCTTAAACTTTTTACATTGAACGTTCATAATTATGATGCTCGACCTGAATCCTCAAAGAATATCAATATTTCATTTAATGAGCTGTATGAATTGTTTTGTTTTATACCCTTTAAATAGTTAAAATTTACTTTGAGATGACCATCTCATTATAAATCTTTATAAATTTGGATTTAAAATAGTAGATTAGTAAATTATATATATATATATTTGAATTAATCATTGGTATCTAGATCTATTGACCGACTAATCTAAATCGGGTACTGCAGAGGCAATGACGACCCTCCCAATCCATTTTGCTCCATTCGCAAACGTCAGAATTCGAACCCTTGACCTCACTTAAGGGACCTAATGCCTCATCCTACTAGACCAACTAATTATTGGTAGTAAATTAGATATTAATAGTTAGATAAAAAAAAATTACGTTCATCCCAACTGCCCACCGAATGTGCAAGGTATATACAATGTTTTTTTTAATTAAAAAAAATTCAGTCCAGCTTTGGGATGACCCTTGGGTGCCGACAATGGGCCCTTCGACGGGATGATATCAACCCTGACTCAAGCTTTATGGACCTTCTTGGCCAGTCGGGGGATTGGGACTTTACTCGCTTATCTGCTCTTTTCCTCCAGGAAGCAATCCCTCACATCCTCAGAGTCCGACCCCCTCTTGCATCGGATCTGCCGGATTCCTGCCATTGGCGTTGGAGTAACAAACTCACGTTTACTGTTGCCTCTGCTTTTGGATGTTTGGTAGGTAACAATTGGAACATGTGATCCCCTTCCTGGAGGGCTGCTTGGTCTCTCCAAGTTCCGCAGCGTATCAGGCTTTTTATTTGGAAAACTCTTCACAGAAAACTGATGACGCAGTCCGAGCGTGCACAACGCCATCATACATCTGACTCCTATTGCCCGGTCTGTAATTCAGCACCTGAAACGCTTCTCCATTCTCTCCGAGATTGTACTGCTGTCCGTGGTCTCTGGAACAAGCTTCTCGCGCCTGAGGACACTGAATTCTTTCGATCCCAATTACAACCCTGGCTCCAGTCTAATCTGAACTCAACGAAGATGCTCTCACAATCTGACATTTTATGGAATATCCTCTTCTCATCCCTTCTTTGCCTGCTATGGAAGTGTTGGAATGACTATGTGTTCTCGGCATCTTGTTGGCCTCTGGAAGACCTTCTCCACGGAGGCATCGCTTGGGCTAAACACTCAAGTGAGTTCTCCCCGTCGAAGCACGCTCAGAGTAGTGATCCCATGGAACGCGTCTCTTGGGCAAAACCGCCTGCTCAATGGCTGTCTTTAAACACTGATGGTGCAGTGGATGTCTTTACTGGTTCGAGCTCAATTGGCAGTGTAATTCGTTCCAACGATGGCACTTGGATTACAGGGTCCAACGAACATATTGGCATCTCTAATCCGCTTCAAACCAAACTCTGGGGATCTTTGTGTTGCGGAAGACGGCTATCGGATAGAGTAAAATCGCAACTGATAATTTGAGAAAATAAAAATGAAGATAAAAGAAACACAAAATTTACGTGGAAAATTCCTAAAAATTTAGGGTAAAAACCACGGGCAACGGTAGAAGAATTTCACTATGAGAAAATAGGAATTACAACCTCTCTCGATCTACTAAGGAGAAAACAATGATAATTCTCTCTAGATAAAAAAAAAGGAGAAAACAACTCTCAAGAAACTCTCTAAATTCTCTATAGTATTGGAAGAAAGCTAGAATGCTTTGGGATGATTTTGAAGCTAAATGGGACAGGGTATTTATAGCTAAATCTTAAGGACTTAATCTTGTAAATACCCTAAAGTTTAATGATTAAAATGTTGTAATTATCCCCATTTTTTTCAACAAAATGCAACCATCTTAGAATTAAATCAAAGTAGTTGGCTGCCATCTAGAAGATTAGCCGCCCATGATGACTTTTAACAATCTCTCACTTGAAGATTTGATTGGAACAATCATATCTTCACACCATTCTTTTTACCTTGTACCTTCATGTTGCTTACGTTTCTGACAGGCCACAAGAGGATCGACACCAGGTAAATTTATCAGCGTTGATCGCCTTCGTCATGAAATCTGCTATGTTGTCTTTGGTATGGATCTTCTACACATCTACCGTCCCTTCTTCCACCTTTTCACGAATGAAATGGTATTGAACTCGTATGTGTTTTGTCCTTGAATGAAATGCTGGATTCCTTGCTAGATGCAAGGCACTTTGACTGTCACAAAACAGAGAGACATACTCTTGATTGCGCCCAAGCTCCTCCAATAGCATCTTCAACCAAATTGCTTCTTTACTGGCTTGTGTAGCTGCTACATATTCTGCCTCTGTTGTGGATGTAGCCACAACTGACTGCAATTTTGAAACCCAGCTTACAGCTCCACCAGTAACTTTGAACACATATCCTGTAGATTTGCTTTTATCCAAATCCCCTGCATAGTCAGAATCTACATACCCATTGATTAGTAAGTTTGATCCTCCGTAACATAATGCAACATTTGAGGTCCCTTTGATGTATCTTAGGATCCTCTTTACAATATTCCAATGCTCTTTGCCTGAATTCGCCATGTACCGACTAACCACTCCCACTGCTTGTGCAATGTCTGGTCTTGTGCATATCATAGCGAACATTAAACTTCCCACTACTGATGAATACGGTACTCGAGACATCTCCATCCTCTCTTCTTCACTGCTAGGACTCATACTGGAGGATAATTTGAAGTTAATAGGAAGAGGGGTAGAAATTGGCTTACAATCTTGCATGCTAAATCGTGACAATATTTTCTTCAAGTAATTCTTTTGTGAAAGCCAAATCTTCCTATTACTTCTGTCTCAGTGAATTTGCATCCCTAGAATCTTGTTTGCTGATCCCAAGTCCTTCATTTCAAATTCCCTAGCCAATTGTGCCTTCAATTCTTCAATATGATCTTTGTTGGGTCCTGCAACTAGCATGTCATCCACATACAACAACAATATAACAAAATCATTATCACCAGACCTCTTGAAATAAGCACAAGGGTCTGCATTAAGTCTGTTGTATCCAAGGCACATAATGAAGGAATCAAATTTCTTATACCAACACCTCGGCGTCTGCTTTAGACCGTACAGAGATTTGTTCAACCTGCAAACCAAGTTCTTCTTTTCGTCTTCTTCAAAACCTTCAGGCTAGAGCATATAAATCTCTTCTTCAAGATTTCCATGAAGAAAAGTTGTTTTAACATCTAGCTGTTCCAAATGTAAATTCAATGTACCACACATTGCCAAGATTACTCGAACTGTTGTTAGTCGAACCACAAGAGAAAAATTTCATTGAACAATACCTTCTTTCTGAGCATATCCTTTGACCACCAGTCTTGCACGATACATCTCCACTGATCGTCACCATTTCGCTTGATTTTGAAAACCCATTGTACCAATTGGCTTCCTTCCTTGTGGTAGTGGCACAAGGTCCCATGTATTATTTTTATGAAGAGCTTCGATTTCTTCTTGCATCGCCATCATCCACAGTGAAGCATCTGAGCTGTTTATTGCCTCCTGGTATGTTGATGGTTCACCGTCCTCTGTTAAAAGTATGCACATTCTTCTATAACATAATCTGAGTGCCAATTGGGACTTCTTCTCACACGATCTGATTGACGAGTTGTTGGAGCTTCAGAACTCTCTGGTTCTTGTTCATCATGTGCTGGTTCTGCTTCAGAAGAATCTCCTTGTTCAACCTCCTTTTCCACATGTATCTGTGTAGTCTCTGACTTTTCAGCGCTATCATCGTCTTCTTTTCTTTGTAGTTTATCCTCTACAAAGATAACATCCCTGCTGATGATCACTTTGCGGGCAGTGGGATCCCACAAGCGATACCCATTGACTCCATCAGCATACCCCAAGAATTTGCATTTCCTGGATTTTGGATCCAGCTTTGAGATTTCTTGGGAGTTGTACATCACGTACACAATACTTCCAAATACATGGAGGTTTGAATAATCAACTGGTTTACCAGTCCACATCTCCATTGGTGTCTTCAGCTCTATTGCAGTTGATGGAGCTCGATTCACCAAATAATAGGCGGTATTGACTGCTTCTGCCCATAATGATTTTTCTAGGCATGCGTCCCTCAACATTGCTCTTGTTCTTTCTAACAAGATTCTGTTCATCCGCTCTGCCACTCCATTTTGTTGAGGAGTGTTCGCACTGTGAACTGTCTTTTGTACACCCAGCATCTCCTAGAGTAGTCATCAATAAATGAGACAAAGTATTTTGCTCTGCCTAGGGATATAACCAGTGCTTGCTATACGTCAGAGTGAACCAATTCTAGAACACTTTTGCCTCTAGAATTTGACGTGTTGAATTTCAACCGGTGCTGCTTACTTGTTATGCAATAAAAACACATCTGACTTCTCTTAATAGGTACACCAGCATCTCCTAGAGTAGTCATCAATAAATGAGACAAAGTATTTTGCTCTGCCTAGGGATATAACCGTGCTTGCTATACGTCAGAGACAATCTAGAACACTTTGCCTCTAGAATTTGACGTGTTGAACTATCTTTTCACCTTTTAGCACCACAAGCGCTCCACGGAACACCTTCATGATTCCTTTCCGTGTTTCAATCTTACTTGCATTATTATCCAATAATCCGTAGGATAATAAATTTTTCTTCAGGCCTTTCACGTGCCGTACATCTCGAATAATTTTGATTGTTCCATCATACATCTTCAATTTGATGGTTCCAATGCCAACGATCTCTAAGGCATGATCATTGCAGCTATATACAGATCCTCCTGAGACAGATTCATAATGATGGAACCATTCTCTTCTTGAGGTCATGTGATATGTTGCTCCTGAATCAATGAGCTATATATCTGTAAATCTTTTTCTGCCTTCCACGGTGGTTGACGCTTCACAGCATAGAGCATCTCCATCATCTGAAGTGTTTGCGGTATTGCCTTGTGGATTGGAGTTTTTATTTAGACTCCAACAATCCTTCTTCAAGTGACCCTTCTTTCCACAGTTGTAGCACTTTAAATTCTTCTTGCTCCTTGACTTCGATCTACCATGTTTGTGACTGCTGCTTTGGCCACGTTCTGTTGATCTCCCTCTCGTCGTTGTCATCATTGTTAACGCTTCTGCTTGTTGCAGATTTATTTGTCTTTCTTCCTTGTTCTTGCGCCGATTTTCTTCTTATAGAACATCAGCTGAAACGTCATCGAAGACTAGACTGGTGACATTATTGTTTGTCAAGTTGATGATGAGTTGATCATACGAATCCGGTATACTTTGAAGTAGAAGTTCAGCACGTTCTTGTTCTCCTATTTTACAGCTTAAGGATGTAAGCTGAGAAAATAAAGTGTTCAGCGTATTTAAGTGCTCTGTCACTGAAGTAGATTCTGGCATACGAAGAGTGTACAATTTCCTCTTAAGGAAAATTTTATTGTGCAACGATGTGGCCTCGTACAATTTGATGAGATGATCCCATATCTCCTTAGCTGTCTTCTTCTCCTCGATGCTTGACAATACTTCATCTGCTAATGCTAGATGAAAGTTTGTCATAGCATTCCCGTCCATTTCGATCCATTTGTTGTCATCTGTAAAATCTACTGGCCTTTCACTGATAGCTGCTAGACATCCGTCTTTCCTCAGGATGGCCTTCATCTTTAATTTCCACAATGAGAAATTTCTCCCATTAATTTTTTCAATATCAAATTTCGTTGCCATAGCTTCTATTACGGATAGCTCCCACTAGTTCACTATCGTGAATAGTTCTCTGGAACCTTCAAAGAATGGATAATACCTTCTTACTTTCTTATGTTGGAGGATCCACCTTTTGGTGGCAACCACAAAGACAATAAGCATATATTACACACTCTAATCTAGCTCTGATACCAATTGTTGCGGAAGACGGCTATCAGATAGAGCAAAATCGCAACTGATAATTTGAGAAAATAAAAATGAAGATAAAATAAACACAAAATTTACGTGGAAAACCCCTAAAAATTTAGGGTAAAAACCACGGGCAACAGTAGAAGAATTTCACTATGAGAAAATAGGAATTACAACTTCTCTCGATTTACCAAGGAGAAAATAATGATAATTCTCTCTAGATAAAAAAAAGAAGAAAACAACTCTCAAGAAACTCTCTAAATTCTCTCTAGTATTGGAAGAAAGCTAGAATGCTTTGGGATGATTTTGAAGCTAAATGGGATAGGGTATTTATAGCTAAATCTTAAGGACTTAATCTTGTAAATACCTTAAAGTTTAATGATTAAAATGTTGTACTTATCCTTTTTTTTCCAGCAAAATGCAACCATCTTTGAATTAAATCAAAGTAGTTGGCTGCCATCTAGAAGATTAGCCGCCCATGATGACTTTTAACACTTTGTTGGTTTACAAGTTGCATGGTCTCTAGGTATCGAACTTTTGTAGGTCCAGGTGGATAATTCCGACGCTGTGAGACTCATTAACGACCCGAGTGCTGATAGAAGTCGACTCCCGCTGGTTCGCTCCATCGCTGAATTACGTAACCGCTGCTGGTTTACTGAAGTTATCTGGATCCGTCGTGAAGGGAACCTGGTGGCAGATAAAATGGCCAAACTGTCCATCCCTAGCCACCCTTCGCTGATTCTCCACGATCAACCTCCGCATGAAGTTTGTAATCTGCTCGACCGGGACGCTGCTGGGTGCTCTTATCCTAGGAAGTCTCAACTTTAGCTCTAGCTAGCTAGCTCTTCTCAATTAAAAAAAAAATCAACGTAAATGGAAATGACGACAAAAACTATTATAATTATAAAAAATGATTACGAGTTTTGAACCATAGATGAAATAAAGAATTTAAAAAGAAAATCATCATTAATTGTGATGATCAGTTGTTGATGAGCTGCGATTTCACTGATTTATTCGATCACCTTCTTATTATGTCTTGTGACTCTCTCGTGATGCTATGATACCATTGTAAGTCCTAAAACTTTTTTTAACCATGACCGATATAAGATTTTATGTTAGAAGAATGAACTTAAATTTATAAATTTTAAGGGAACGACTTTAAACTTATAAAATTGTAAGGGATAAAATTTTATTCTTAATAGAAAGTACATAAAAAATATAAAAATCAAGTAATTTTAAATTTTGAAGGAGACGATACCCCATCAGTTTCCCTCAATTTATCCATGTTTTTAATAATTTATATTTATAAAATACTATATGTTCTAAATACTCTTAATCGTTTGAGATTGACAGCTCAATCACATTGTTGCAGTCGTTGGTGCTCGAACTTGTGACTTCAAGAAACAACAATGATTCCTTTAATCACTGAGGTAAGTTGGTTCATATATGTTTATTATTTTTATAAATTTGTATATATAAAGACAAAAAACATTAATCAGATTGTAACATTTTTCGATTTTATTATTTTATTAAAATTTGTTAGAATTCTTCGATAACTATTAGCAGGTATAAATTTTATAAAATTTATTTAATATAAAATATTTAGTTAAAGGCACTTATTAAAATAAATGATTAACTAAAACATGTTTTTATAAGTTTTATTTATTTTAAATATTTGATCTTAGCGATCATTAAAAAGAATGGAGAATAGTTTATATAATAATTTAATAGTTCATTTACTTTAGTAAAGGAGTTGAATGGATCGATAATTTAATACTCATCAGCTCGTGCTAGTTGAAATGAAAATGTTGGTTCCTAAGGATGATTTTTTATGAATCAATAGTTTAGTCTTTGAATAATTTAACTGTCCCACTAATATCCAATGATTAACGAATACGGACGACTTGTTTTTTTTTATTAAGCTAAAATTGTAACGCCATGAAATTCGAGTCAGTAGTTTGGGTTAATATGAGACTCATTTTTAGAGTTCAAATGACCGAGTTTAGTGAAAATTGGGCTTGAGTTAGACCCAAAAGAATTATGAAAGATGCTGGGTATTTTATGAAATATAAAGTATAGGGACTTAAGGTGCAAATCTCTCATTTTTATTTGAAGCTAAAAACTTTCCCCTCTATTTTATGTATGATACGTGAACCACTCCCCAAATCTCCTACCAAACTTTCTATTTCTTCCTTCCATCATTTTCTCTTCCTCTTCTCTTCCAAAATCAAAATTTTCAAACATTTCAATTCTAGTTTTGTTAAGCCAAGGTAAGAAGAACGTGAATCAACATCCTTCAAGCTTCAATACAAGATCCATTTTGTAAGTTTTAACCATAGTTTTCAAAATGAGTTTTTGAGAAGTTTAATAGAATCTAAGGATTCCAAGTTATTTTGTTAGATTCAAGATGTAAGAAGTATTCTAATCTTTATTCCCACTATATAGATAACTTAGAAATTCTTTTTTCTTACCCTTAAATAGTGAAAGAAGTGAGAGAAAGTTCAAAAGCTGTGGGCAAAGAGAAAACACCTCTTGATTGAGTTGAACTTTGCTATTAGTCAAGACATTTAAGGTAACCACACTCACAACTCTTTTATACTTTCTAGTGGGTCATTTTGAAGTGCAAGTAACTGATATTAAGGCTTGGTGAGCATGTTTATGGTAGATGTTATGTTTTATGTTTTTTATATGTATTAAAGCCTTTGTTGTGAGCCTTGTTGATCACATAAGACATTAATAACAAATGGGAACCCCAAAGTATCAATGTGGGTGAGTTTAAATGCCTAAAAAGAGCATTCATGAGTCTGAGTATATGTACTGAAGGAACTGGTATCGATACTATACATTAGTATAGTAAGGGTAATATCAATACCCTTTGAAGGAGTATCGATACTGGAGGTTCGGTATCGAGACCGGGGGGCTTGGTATCGAGACCAGTATTGCAGTAGTTATATTTGGTACTGATACTCAGGGAGTATTGATACCAATATCGATACTCTCCATAGAGTATCGATACCAAGAGTATATTTTCAACATTGAAACCAATTTCATTATCGATACCACAGATGGAGTATCGATACTGGAGGTTCGGTATCGAGACCGGGGGGCTTGGTATCGAGACCAGTATTGCAGAGTTATATTTGGTACTGATACTCAGGGAGTATTGATACCAATATCGATACTCTCCATAGAGTATCGATACCAAGAGTATATTTTCAACATTGAAACCAATTTCATTATCGATACCACAGATGGTATCGATACCCTAGTTTGTGTGTATCAATACTGTGTTAGTGGTATCAATACTAATTACTCATTTTCAGCTTTAATTTAACATAAGGTACCAATACCTAAGGGTAAGTATAGACACCCTTATTCAGTTTCGGGTACAAAACCCAAAAGTTTTTAAGGGGCAATAGGGGTTCCCAAAGATTCTAATTACTCTCAAATAAGACTTTAAGTAGAACAATAATATTGTTTAATTATATTTAGAAGCACGATTAATTAGGGTGACATAAAATTAGCCTTGATTGATGTTTAGGAAATGATCAAGACACTCGAGTTTCTTAAGTAAAGATGAGGTGACGAAGTTTAGAATCAGTCTGAATATCCTTAGGTAGTGCGCAAGTCACTTTAAATGATTAGCTAGGGTGCAAGGTCCAACATTCACAAGGGGTGGGCTAGTCAAGGGTGTTGTGTCTGATGCAGAGATTTCGGACCTCATCATCTGTAGACTAAAGTGGTACGTGAGCTCCGAGATGCAGAAATCCATCTGTCGCACGATGATGTCTACCATTGAGTAGAAAGCGAGTATACGAGTATACTCACTATATTATTTTATCTAGTATGTTTTAGTTGTTATTGTGGGTAGTTAGCTCAACGTTAGGAATTTGTTTTCTTACGCAGATTCATAGGTGGAGCAGTTGAAGAACATTTGTACAGAGTAGATCCAGACCCATATTTCATAGCGGAGTACATCTCGGTTTCTTTTTAGAGGGTATGTATATTTGTAACCATGTTTTGTATAATCGAGTCGTAATTCATTTTAAATTTATGGTATGTATATTTTGGAATGTTCTTTTGGGAGCTCCCGATTATAAATTGATTTATATAAATATTATTATTTATTTTATCATGAGCAATGTCAAATGAATAGTTCTAATTGAGCATGTTAAAGAAAATTTTTGGTTAGCCACTACAGTGGTTTCTTGTGACACTTTTATCAGTCAACTGTGTGTCATACTGGTGTAGGATTTTATAAAAGTGATTAAGAAAGTAATATATGTTCTATATATTCTCAATCATTTGACAATGAACATTCAATCTGTAATATCCCAAAATCAGGGCTAGTGATTAAAATGTAAGTTTTGAAAACTATGTGCTCAATTTTGAAAAAAGTTAAAAGTTCGTGGACTTAATTAGAAATAATGTGAGTATGATTGATTAGTAAAGAAGAAAAGAATTAAGGGTAAAATGGTCATTTGATAAGAAAGTTTTTTTTATCTTTCCTTTGGGATATAAAACACGTGGAATGGAAGGAGTAAAGGAAAATAAAAGTTCCAGATAACTCCTCTTCATTCTTCTTCTGTCGTGGAACACCTAGCAAATGTGAGTTTTCTGGTTAAAAGATTATTAGTTGAAATTAAGTTTGGGTTTTGATCGTTAGATGATATTTAAGCATAAGGTTGCTTAAAACTTAAAGATTGATAACTTATGAATGATTGAATATAAGAAGTTTTTAAGTGAATTATTGTAAAAGAGTTAGTAATTGAAGTTGGAGGTTAAATTTGACTTGTTATCAATCAAAATAAAAAATTCAAAGTGTTAGAAACGAATTTAGAACACGTTGATAATTTGGTATGATTTTTAGCTTTAAGAATTTGGATGAGATATGGGAGATTATAAGGTATTGGAACGAAAGCAGTTAGTTAGAATGATTGTTGATGAGTTTGGGGTGTAAAAGAAGCTTTATATGAGGAAATTTAGTGAAAATTGATGAATTTTATAGTGGAAAAGTCTATTATGGGCAGGGTATATCGGTACACTATGAATAGATTCCAATACACTAAGACCAAATTTTGAAGAATATCTTCACTGTGTATCGATACATTGAGGAGTGTATCAATACCTATGTATCGATACACACAGGCAGGTAGCGATACCTGTGAATTTTGAAAGCAATTTGGGTACCGATACACTCGTAGTGTACCGATACCCTCCTAAAGTAAAAAAATGAATTTTGGTTCATTAAATTAGCTTAAGTTATTAGTATCGAATTATAAGGTTTAGGCATCTAATAATTGCCTTAAAATTTATATTGTGTAAAATGCATGCATTCATATAAAAAAGTATGTGTTGTTATGATTTATATGTGTGCATGAGTATATGTGATGACATGTTGTTATGTAAGTTATATGATTTGTATAAATACATGTTAGTGTGATAAGTCATATGAACAATACAAATGATCTATATGATTATATAAGAATATGAAATAAGCTATATGATAAGGATAAAGGAATGAGATGAAAACGTGACATCAGCTATAAGCTGAAGAATCATTTGATATAAATATATGTTAACATAAGATAATCAAGTATAAGTTAGATCATATGGTATAAATGATTATAGAAGAAAGGTTATGACACTTTATGAGAATAATAAATAAATTAGGGGGATAAATATAAATGATGATACCAAACTATAAGATAAATATTTACTTATAGGATAATATGAGATTATATGAATATATAGTATAGCTTTATGAGGAATACTCAGGTGTTATATGATTTAGGTATGGAAATGATTTATGTGTGCAATGGAGTAAACTAGGTAATTATAAAGTATGTAATTATATGTATATAAGTTAAACCACGTGACTATGATCTAGGTGAAATTAAGTGGCGAGAATGTTATAACAAGAAGTTATAACAACATATGTTTATGAGAAGGTATAAGAACAAGTTATAAGCCATGTGATATGTGATTTATATGAAAATGTTCTACGTGCAAGTTATCTACGTGTATATGTGAATATGTGATAAAAGTGAAAGATAATGCCCAAGTTAAGTGTCATGAGAGCTAGAGGTATAGTTGGCATGCCAAGAGTCGAGGGTTCTACGTGTCATTCGGGACATAAATGTATCCTTTGGAACATTTATAGGGTCTTTTGAGACACATAATTGGACCATTGGAATATATATATGGTTCTTAAGGAGTGGTTCTTCGGGACATATGTGATATATGTTCTATGTGGTCATTCGTGACAAAATTCTATGCGCCCCTAGTGGGAATTATACGAGCTGTGGTGACAATATATGTGCACAACCTCTATATACTCGCATATATTTAGTTCTCACATGTGTACATAGGCTAACAAAAAGATAACAATAAATATATTACATGTCATGTATAAACTATTGTGTAATATGAATTGTATTACATGGTTTATACGAGAATGTGTGTAGTGTTTGATTAAAATGATAGGTACAAGATGATATGCTTAAAAGATATAAATGATAGTGATGTTGACAGTGAAATAAAATTAATGATGAAAATGATGAGTGATATGTGTATATTTATTTGATTATATGAAAGCCTATATATATACACACATATGGGTGATGTTATGTGATGTCATAGTATGATATATTTATGTATTGTTAAGTATATAGAGTTTCAATTATATGTAAGTTTTATGCCTCACTAAGTCAATGACTTAGCGTGTGAGTGTTTCACACGTAGGTTCTGGGGAGCAAGAAGAGATGCTAAGAAGAGCAATAAATGTCAGATTCTCATTTCCACTGTTTAGATCAGAAATATATTGAAGTATATATATTTTTTTTATCTAGAACATAGTTGGTATGTAGTTTAAACATTAGAATTGTATAAGCTCTGATAAGTTTTGTAAATCAAAAGTTTTTAAATTAATGCAAAGTAATTATTTTCCTTGAATTATGAATTTGAATTTTTAGCCATTTGGTAAAGAAAAACGTTTGAAAAGTCAATGTGACACCTCAAACTCGGATTCGGGTCGGATATGAGTTAGGGGTATTACATTTAATGGTATCAGAGCTAAGGTTTAGCCGATTCTAGGGTTTAGCCGGTTCTAGGCTTAAACCAAAGGTAAAAGAGTTTTAAAAATATGTACATGCCAACCCAGAGTAGAAAATTTCTTATATGATAGTGTAAGGAGTATGTTATCTTGCTAATAGAATAAGATTAGTTTAATATAGTATAAATTTGATTGTGAGAATTTCTGAAGAAAAGTGAGGTAAACCTGATGGTGATAGCAATTCACTTGCCCTGGCCAGGTAGGATGAAGAGTGGACACCTCAAAAAGTGCCTCGTAAGATCAAAAGTGGATTGCAGAAAGTGGAAATCATGTTAGAATAGCGTTAGAGGGTTTCTGCTGTTTGAATCAAAAAATTAATAAGAAGTAGTTTTTTATTTTGCGGATAAGATATAATATGGTGAACCAATGTCACCATAATAACGTTCAAAGATCAAATGATGTAGTGAGAATTTGTAGAAAAAGTTCGAGAATAAGTATTCAATGATAAGTTTATCAGATATATGAAGCCAGAGTTTATGAATTTGAAACAGGGGAATCGTAACGTGTAGGGATAAGAGTGCAGTTTGATAAGTTGAAGGAATTGTTATGTGAATTTAAATGAAAATGAGTTATGCAAAGGGTTTGTGAATGGTTTGTGCTCAGATTAAAAGGATGTTATTGGTGTTGAAATTGTTTCCCTATTCAAGAAATAGTTAGTTGTGTTGAAGTTCTATAGAGAACTCAGAATGATTAAGTGAACTGGTATGTCAAAGAGATCCGCACTATTAAAGAGAGATAGAGATTTTGGTCTTCAACTACAGATTTGGTTTGAATCAGTTGTATTTAATGATAAAAGATTAAATCCGATGAAAGTCAAACTCACTGAAGTAGTAGAGTCTGATACTGAAAGACTAAATAAGGAATTCAAGATAGATATGAAGTTAAGTTTAGATATGAAAGTGTTGGATTGGACTGAAAGTTCTGTTAAAAATTATGTAAATTGCAAAATAAGAAGTATCTAAAATGGATCAAGAGATGTAGATATTGTTTCAGAAGAGTTTAAGAATGAGTACATCGGTGATCAATTTGTTAGACAAAGATATGAAAGTGTTGGATTGGACTGAAAGTTCTGTTAAAAATTATGTAAATTGCAAAATAGAAGTATCTAAAATGGATCAAGAGATGTAGATATTGTTTCAGAAGAGTTTAAGAATGAGTACATCGGTGATCAATTTGTTAGACAAAGAAAGCGGTAATGTTTGAGTTTGGAACCAGATAATTGCATTGTGGATGAGTAAGAATGCGAGTTAGATAGGTTAAATAAATTATCACTGAATTAATTTCGACCGAAAAGAGTGGATATAATTGGAAGAATTGTTGTTGACTGACAAAGTTAGGTAATGATGAATGTATTAGAATTAAAGGATTTGAAGATGATGTCAAGTTAAGCTAACAAAGTATGGCTTGAATTTGAAAAGAGTTATGTATTTTGATAATGTAAATGTGATGTAGTAAGGAGATAAAGATTGATAGAAAGTTTAAGTTGATAAAAGAGATAGGTATATGATGATTTGAATAAGGATTACATTTTTCTTCGATTAAATTGTTAAATATAAGGGTGTTCTCATATAGATGATAAAAGAATTCGAGTATTGTAATTTGGATGAAAATGGTACAAGAATTAAAGGTTTGGTTATTATGGTAAGATAATTAGAGATTAATAAAGTGAATAATTTGACTCATAATATTGAATGGAAAGGATTGAGGTTACTTATTACTGCTTTGATAATAAGTAACAATAAATAGAAGTATAAAGGAGAAATGAGTTGAAGAATTAAATGAGTAAAATACAAGTTTGTTGATGGTGACATGAAATATTAAGTAAAGAAAGTAACATTATAACATTAGAAGATATGTTCTTATCAATGTGTGCAGCGAAAATTCGAGGACGAATTTTCTTTAAAGGAGGGGATATTTGTAACATCCCAAAATCAGGGCTAGTGATTAAAATATAAGTTTTCAAAACTCTGTGCTCAATTTTGAAATAAGTTAAAAGTTTGAGGGTTTAATTGGAAATAATGTGAGTAGGATTAATTAGTAAAGATAGAAAGAATTAAGGGTAAAATGTTCATTTGACAAGAAAGAATTTTTTTTATCTTTCATTTGGGCTAAAAAACACGTGGAATGGAAGGATTAAAGGAAAATAAAAGTTCCAGAGAACTCCTATTCATTATTCTTCTGTCGTGGAAGGTGAGTTTTCTGATTAAAAGATTATTAGTTGAAATTAAGTTTGGGTTTTGATTGTTAGATGATATTTAAGCATAAGGTTGCTTAAAACTTAAAGATTGATAACATATGAAAGATTGAATATAAGAAGTTTTTAAGTGAATTATTGTAAAAGAGTTAGTAATTGAAGTTGGAGGTTAAATTTGACTTGTTATCAATCAATATAAGAAATTCAAAGTGTTAGCAACGAATTTAGAACATGTTGATAATTTGGTACGATTTTTAGCTTTAAGAATTTGGATGAGATATGAGAGATTATAAGGTATTGGAATGATAGAAGTTAGTTAAAATGATTGTTGATGAGTTTGGGGTGTAAAAAGAGCTTTATATGAGGAAATTTAGTGAAGAATTAATGAATTTTCGGGTGGAAAAGTCTATTCTGGGCAGGGTGTATTGGTACACTATGAATAGGTACCGATACACTAAGACCAAATTTTGAAGAATATCTTCACGGTGTATCGATACATTGAGGAGTGTACCGATACCTATGTATCGATACACACAGGCAGGTACCGATACCTGTGAATTTCGAAAGCAATTTGGGTACCGATACACCAGTAGTGTAGCGATACCCTCCTAAAGGAAAAAAAATGAATTTTGGTTCATTAAATTAGCTTAAGTTATTAGTATCGAATTATAAGGTTTAGGTATCTAATAATTGGCTTAAAATTTATATTTATGTAGATACTGAGCCTAAAGCAATTCTGGAACATTTGGGAAGTAAGATCGATCGAGGAAAGGACAAAGAGATATAGGCGAGTGCATCTTATTTAGTATATGATGTTTAATGGGAAATAAGACTTACGAAAAGTCTATTTCCAATAGTAAAATGCATGCATTCATAGATAGAAGTATGTGTTATAATTTATATGTGTGCATTAGTATATGTGATGACATGTTGTTATGTAAGTTATATGATTTGTATAAATACATGTTAGTGTGATAAGTCATATGAACAATACAAATGTTCTATATGATTATATAAGAATATGAAATAAGCTATATGATAAGGATAAAGGAATGAGATGAAAACTTGACATAAGCTATAAGCTGAAGAATCATTTGATATAAATATATGTTAATATAGATAATCAAGTATAAATTAGATCATATGGTATAAATGATTATAGAAGAAAGGTTATGACACTTTATGAGAATAATATATAAATTAGGGGGCATAAATATAACTGATGATACCAAACTATAAGATAAATATTTACTTATAGGATAATATGAGATTATATGAATATATAGTATAGCTTTATGAGGAATACTTAGGTGTTATATGATTTAGGTATGGAAATGATTTATGTGTGCAATGGAGTAAACTAGGTAATTATAAAGTATGTAATTATATGTATATAAGTTAAGCCACGTGACTATGATCTAGGTGAAATTAAGTGATGAGAATGTTATGACAATAAGTTATAACAACATATGTTTATGAGAAGATATAAGAACAAGTTATAAGCCATGTGATATGTGATTTATATGAAAATGTTCTACGTGCAAGTGATCAACGTGTATATGTGAATATGTGATAAAAGTGAA
This sequence comes from Hibiscus syriacus, assembly GCF_006381635.1. NCBI lineage: Eukaryota > Viridiplantae > Streptophyta > Magnoliopsida > Malvales > Malvaceae > Hibiscus > Hibiscus syriacus. Next base: position 1,620,812 of record NW_024063519.1, on the reverse strand, counting down.
AGATAATGCCCATGTTAAGTGCCATGAGAGCTAGAGGTATAGTTGGCATGCCAAGATTCGAGGGTTCTACGTGGTCCTTCGGGACATATATGTATCCTTTGGAACATTTATAGGGTCTTTTGAGACACATAATTGGTCCATTGGAATATGTATATGGTTCTTAAGGAGTAGTCATTCGGGACATATGTGATATATGTTTTATGTGGTTCTTCGGGATAAAATTCTACGCGCCCCTACTGGGAATTATACGAGTTGTGGTGACAGCATATGTGCACAACCTCTATGTACTCGCATATCTTTAGTTCTCACATGTGTACATGGGCTAACAAAGAGATAAAAATAAATATATTACATGTAATGTATAAACTTTTGTGTGATATGAATTGTATTACATGGTTTATAAGAGAATGTGTGTAGTGTTTGATTAAAATGATAGGTACAAGAGGATATGCTTAAAAGATATAAATGATAGTGATGTTGACAATGAAATAAGATTAATGATGAAAATGGCGAGTGATATGCGTGTATTTATTTGATTATATGAAAGCTTATATATAAACACATATGGGTGATGTTATGTGATGTCATAGTATGATATATTTATGTATTGTTAAGTATATAGAGTTTCAATTATATGTATGTTTTATGTCTCACTAAGTCAACGATTTAGCGTGTGAGTGTTTCACACGTAGGTTCTGGGGAGCAAGAACAGATGCTAAGAGGAGCAAGACAGATCATATTCTCCTTTCCACTATTCAGATAAGAAATATATTGAAGTATATGTATTTTGTTATATAGAACATAGTTGGCATGTAGTTTAAACATTAGAATTGTATAAGCTCTGATAAGTTTTGTAAATCAAAAGTTTTTAAATTAATGCAAAGTAATTATTTTCCTTGAATTATGAATTTGAATTTTTAGCCATTTGGTAAAGAAAAACATTTGAAAAGTCAATGTGACAGCTCAGACTCGGATTCAGGTCGGATACAAGTTGGGGTGTTACACAATCACTCTGTTGCAACCGTTAATACTCGAACCCATGACTTCTATGAACAATAACGATTCTTTTAACCATTAAGGTAAATAAATTGGTACACTTATTAATTTATTTATTAGACTGGACTGCTTCTCATCCCTCGTGACTACTGCTTTTGGAATATCACCTTTTACATCTTTCAAACTTATTAAAGTGCATCTCTTTACTTCGTACCACCGCGTATGTGTATTCTCATCGCATCTTTGCCTCTTTCAAGTTTCAATGGGAAACTTTCCTTCAACTTCTTTTAGACGAAGGAATTTTGCATCTCGATTCGGTTTAATTTAAATTCAATTATAAAATTATTAATGTATAATTGTTTTATTTTATAATAAAATAAGTCATTTGATTAGATTAAATTAGATCCAATTTAAATCATAACTTATTTTTGAAAATTTGTATTAGATATCGATCTGATTCAATTTATTTCAATGCTTAATACATCTATAAGGTATTGAATGTTTTTATTGGGATAGAAATTACAGTGGTCCCTCTTCTCTTCTCTCTTTCCCTTTTTTTTTCTTTACAATTTGTGTCAATTTTTTTGATCGATCTAACTTTTTTTTTTAATTTTGTTTAACTGGAGGTGACACTGGTTTTGATGCTGGTTGTTGCATGCCAATTATTTTTTTCTTTTTCTTTTTTTTTTTTAAATTTTTTTAATAAGAATAATTATGTGTTTGTGATATGTTTCTCTACCTTTATGACACATTTATCTTTGCCTTTGTGATACATTTTTCTCTGCCTTTTGGTTGCTTATGATTCTTTGCCATTGTTTTCATTTATATTTTTTCTCAAGGTTGGATTTGACACGTCATGACTGATCAAGATGTCGCTTATTTGTTATCATGATGATTTTCTCTGCTTTGGATCATCGGATTGATTTGGATACGCGTTTTGCATTTGTTGATAGTTTTTCATGTCGTTTGACTCTGATTTGTGATTTGTCGGTGACCTTCACTAGCTTCATCCCCTTTTGTGATTCGTTTGCTAATGCAATCAGCTTTGTTTGTATCTTTATTTTGTTCGAGCTTTTTGGTTAGGTTTTTTAACATTTTCCTTATTTGATTATTGCGTTATCTAGGTTGCTAGTTTTTGTGTCAATGGTTATAGAAAAATATCCTAATTATAATTTTTTTTACGTTGTACTTGAAAATCTTCATTGTAATTCTCGATATTTTTTATTTTCAATAAAACTAGCGGATTTTTATAAATAAATAAAAAGAAATTACAGTGATCCTACAAGATGTTATTTTCACATGTAAGAAGATATTTACATCGACTTTTTCGTAAATACTCATAATTTACATTAAACTTATGTGTAAAGTAAGTTGGATATCTTTGAAAAACACCAATAACCAATTGGTCTAATGAGATGAGCCACTAGATCTTTTAAGCAAAGTCAAGGGTTCGAATCCTGACGATTTTGAATGGAGTAAACTGGATTGTGAGGGTCGCCCTTACCTCTGTAATACATGATCTAGATTAGTCGTCAATAGATCAAATATTGGTAGTTATACCTAAAAAAATTCTTTGAAAAACAAAGTTAGAGAATCCGAAGAGATTAAAGGAAACTAATTTCTTATAATAGGCCATGTTTTACCGCGTGATAGACATTTTTTTTTTCATTTTGAAGGGGCTTATTTCGATTATTCCAAATTTTTATGCCATGAAAGAGGTTGGGTAATTAACAAAATTAGAGTCAACAATATCAAACTAGTCTGTCTTATTATATTTACAAAGTTTTTTATCTCCAATAGTCAGCACATCAAAGGGTCAGTTTTCCACCCCAAAGAAGAAAGCAAATGGAAAATCGATTCCTTTGACAACTTTCATCGCACCGAGAAACCGTAAATACTACTATAGGTAGGTATTTGACTAAACAAACTGTCATTGTCAACAAATCACAACCCTACATCTTCATAATTATCCAAGTGATACTTTATCCACCTATAAATACCGTCTCATTCATTCTTTTTGTATCACATAATTTGAAAGCCCACAACATCACTTATATAGCTTAGCCCTTCTGTTTGTTATACTTTTGTTCTTTCATTACCTTAATTTCTATACCAACATCACAAACGGCAGGTGCAGGTATAGTTGTGATTTTCGATTTTGATAAAACGATCATCGACTTTGATAGTGATAACTGGGTGGTCGATGAGTTGGGTGCCACCCAGTTGTTCAATCAGCTTCTTCCTACCATGCCATGGAACTCTCTCATGGTCAGTCTTTGATTTCATTCTTTTCACATTGCATGCATAATGTTCTTGGTTTCCATGTATCATGTATATTTATCTTTTATTTCTTTTTTTTCAAACCAAACAACTGGTCTCGTTAATAATTATTAAATTCCTACGGGATCGAATGATGAAAGAACTTCATTCACAAGGAACAAGCGTTGAGGATATTGTAGCTGTGTTGAAGAGAACTCCGATACACCCTCGAATCGTCGAAGCCATTAAATCGGTTCATGCTTTAGGGTATATATAAATACATTTTTTCTCTCTTCCTTTGTACATAACACTTTTCTTGCTAAATAAGAAAATCACTAACAGTTGCAGTGGCCATTGTTATTCAGATGTGACTTGAAGATTGTAAGCGATGCAAACACCTTTTTTATCGAGACAATTTTGGAACATCATGGCCTGAAAGAATGCTTCTCGGAGATCCAAACAAACTCTGGTTTTGTGGATGAACAAGGAAAGTTGCGGATATTCCCTCACCATGATTTCACCAAATCTTCTCATGGATGTGTTCATCCTAGTGTAAGGTATATATATATTTGCAGCCGGTGATGGATCCATAAATATTTTTGAGGGTGGGCACACATAGACTAGCAACACAAATTTGAATATGTGGGCATAATTAAAATTTTAGGGTGAGCACAAATAATATTTGAGGGTGGACACCTTTAGTAAAATAAGAAAATAATCAAAGAAAATTCGGATATTTCATGGTGGTCACATGCCCACCCTCAAATACATGTAGCTTCGCCACTGCTTGCAGGCATATGATATAGGAAACAAAACATCTTCTCACAGATCCTTTTATATTGATAAATCTTATGTTCTTTCCCACTAAAATATAAATGGTTTAATTCTCTTGTTCAATATAGGGTACTGTGGTTGAGAAGATACAAGCTTTCTCTATACCTGGAGGATCAAAAGAAAACGATAATCTACCTTGGTGATGGACTCGGTGATTTCTGTCCAAGTTTGAAGCTTGGCGATGGAGACTATGTAATGCCAAGGAAGGGTTTCCCGGTTTGGGACTTGATTTGCAAAAACGAGAGTCTAACAAAGCCGCAAATATGCGAATGGAGCAATGGGGAGGACCTTGAAATCGTGTTGCACCACTTTATTACCCTGATTTCCATCGAGGGAAACCACTCTAGTGCCAATATTGCTGAGCTCTATTCAGTCGACTGCAAACAAGAAACGATGCCGTTGCCAGCCGCCAGTGTCCCCCAACCCTTCCACCATCCCCTTCATGTTATTCATTAGAAGTAGTCTAATTGGTTGAAATCAGAAAGGCTGACGAATTTGATGTCCTTTTGTTTTTTACAATTAGTACTGTTGCAGCAATTATTCTTTAGTTTTGAGAGTTGAAAAACTTCAAATAATTGAGCCAGGGTGTATCCGTTATTTAAATAACAGTTAGTCGGTTTATTAACCTTAAAAGGTTATTCAGATTTCCATATTTACATTTTCAAGCTTGATCTTGATATTCATCTGGAAGCAAACGGCTGGAATTGTGGTTTTCAAGTCCGATAAAGCTATAATTGATTGCGATAGACCTGGGTTTGTTCAACCAGCTTATTCTCTCAAGTTCTCGCATTCGAACAAAAGATATCTACAACTCAATGTTAAAACTGTAAGACATCTACTATATATTTTTTGGAAAGTAATATTCACGAGGACTCCACTGCCTCTCATCGGCCTGCGTGACTGTTACTAGTTTTATATTCCTTTTTGTCTAACAATATATATATGTGTCTTATATTAACTATACAAGTAGTTTTAGAAGATATATTTAATCAAGAAAAATGATAAAATTATCCACAAAAGATTATTAGTAGATTTGACTGATTTATTTTGATTAAAAAGTTTCATTTTACATTTGTAAGACATTTTGAAATGAACCTAGTGATTTATTTTGATTAAAAAGTGAGACATTTTACATTCGTAAGACATTTTAAATGATATAATATTTACATCAGATCAATTTTTATTCCATCATAAATAAATAAATATCAAGTGTTTAGACATTCTTAATCTTAAAAATAAATAAATAAATATAAAGTGTTTAGACATTCTTAATCTTACATACTTTTATATGTTAGGTCAATAACAACGCTAATACAACTAAACTCAATTGAGAATTACAGTTTTATATTTAATATTTTTTAGAAAAAAAAATGATCATGATTCTAAAAAAAATATCATTTGTTTCATATTGAATTAACATAAAATAAAATAAATTTGGATTAAACTTTGTATAAAGTAAGTTAAATAAATTTCGGCTATTCTTTCCATACCTTTGTTTTTTCAACTGCGAAGGAATATGACTTGGCATATTCCAAATATCCCAGCCTTTGATGCCCTGACTAATTTCAAAATATGGTCAACAATATTAGACTTATATTGACAACTTTTTTTATCTTTGAATAAGTCGGCAAATCAAAGGTCAATATTCCAACCCCAAAAAGAAGAAAGGAAGGAAACCGGCTCCTTTCAGAACTTTCGTGGCACGAAGATCACCTTTGTCAACAAATCACAGCCCTTCATCTTCATAATCACGCGCGAGGCTTTGGGGCCAAAGCATCTCTCATCTATGTATAAATACCGTATCATTCCTTGTACACATATCACGTCATTTGAAAGCGCAAAACCTCAGTCAAATAGATAAGCCTTCCGATCGTAATATTTTCGTCTTTCCTTGGTTCATAATATCAAATGGCAGGTGCAAGCATTGTTGTTATTTTCGATTTCGATAAAAACAATTATCGATTGTGATAGCGATAATTGGGTGGTGGATGAGTTGGGCGCCACCGAGTTGTTCGAACAACTTCTTCCTACCATGCCATGGAACTCTCTCATGGTTAGTCTTTGCTTTCTTGTCTTTCACGTTGCGTGTTCTCGGTTTCTAAATATTTTTCTTTATTTCCGATCAACCAACGGGATTTGGTTGATAAATTATTATAGGATCGGATGATGAAAGAACTTCCTTCCCAAGGAACAAGAATTGGGGATATTGAAGCTGTTTTGAAAAGAACTCCGATACACCCTCGAATCATCGAAGCCATTAAATCAGCTCATGCTTTAGGGTATCCATTCTCTCTTCGTTTATACTTCACCTTTCTTCTGTAGGTTTGGTTTTCTCTCTTGAATAGGAAAATTACAAAGAGTTTTATTGTTTTTCAGATGTGACTTGAAGATAGTGAGCGATGCAAACACGTTCTTCATCGAGAAGATTTTGGAGCATCAGGGCTTGAGAGAATGTTTTTCAGAGATCCATACGAATCCTAGTTTTGTGGATGAAGAAGGCGGGCTAAGGATATTCCCTCACCATGATTTCAACAAATCTTCTCATGGTCATGGGTGTGTTCACCCCAGCTGCCCTCCAAATATGTGCAAGGCATATATAACAACTTATTTTGGGAAATTTACGTACAAGAAATGCAAGCTCCAAAGTATGATTAGCTGCAACTTATTTTATGTTATCATCTTAACTTATTTGTCATGTAATCGATTAAATATATGCGGTTTAGTTCTTTTTTTTCTTCTGAAATATAGGGTGCTGTGATTGAAAAGATACAAGTTTCTCTATACGTGGAGGACCAGAAGAAAACGATAATCTACCTTGGTGATGGACTGGGTGATTTCTGCCCAAGTTTGAAGCTTGGTACAGGAGACTATGTAATGCCAAGGGTTTCCAAGTTTGGGACTTGATTTGCGAAAACACGAGTCTAATAAAGCCACAGATATGGGAATGGAGCAATGGGGAGGACTTTGAAAATGTGTTGCTCCACCTTATCACCAGAATTTCCATTCACAAAAACAACAGTACTAGTGCCGACATTGGTCTGCTCCATTCAGTTGACTGCAAACTAGAAACGATGCAGTTACCAGCCGCGACTAACGCTGAAGCCTTCACCCGAGCCCTTCATGTTTTCCATTAGGAGTGAAATGGCTGATGAAGTTGTTGTATTAGAATTGGGAGTATATTTTGTTTGTTCATTTATTGAAGTAAACATTGTTATGATTCTTTTAATTTGAATTAATAATTCCAACTATTAATTTGAACCTCGCTAAACTAACCTCGCTATTCACATCAACCTGCTTACCCCACATTTTCAGCTTTACCATGTTTTTAATCCGTCCGACCACTTCAGGAACAGTAATAACCTGCCCAGCAAAGAGCCTGTGGTTCCTCGCCTTCCATATCATTAGCTATATGACAGTTCCAAGCCAACTTCAATACCCAAGATCGAAACGACTTACCCTTCAGATTACAACAGGCTCATCGGAGTTCACCCTCCCAACTCATGACCGCCCTATTAACCTGGCAAAGGCCAAGAATATCCTGCCAAACCAAGCGAGACACCTCGCACTCAAAGAACAAATGATTTCTAGTTTCCACATCATTCACACATAGCCCACAACCACCTTCAATGTCAAGGCCAAAGGAAATAAGCCTACTTTTGGTAGGCAACCTATCTAACACGCCATCCAAGCAACGAGAGAATTTTTAAGGATATGTCCCGGATGCTAGACCAAACGCTCCCAAGGAACCTTTTCCTTTTTACTCCGAATCTCTCCCCATATCATCAAAATGGACAGAAGAGTCAATAACCCCGACACCGAACCCGTCTTGTCCCTAAGATGCAACAACGATCTCCAAGTCCAACTACAATGTTGAGGACAAGAAAGATTCCAAAAATAATTGTTCTTGATAATGTAAGAATTTATCCAAGCAACCCAAATCGAGCCATCCTTGAACAAAACCTTCCTAATAAAGGACAAAAAACACGCATGGTTCTAACATTTCAGGTCTGTGAGACTGAGCCCCCTTCCGATTTCGGATAACAAATCGAGCACCATCCTACTCTCGCTCCCTTTGCAGTCTTATCCTCGCTCTTCCAAAAAAAACCTAGAGCAAAGCTGATTAATCCAATTAATGACCGCATCTGGGAGAACCAACTGACAACTCCAGTAGTTCTTAATACTATAGATCACTGACTGAATAAGTTGCATCCGCCCCGCATAAGAAAGAGTCTCAGCTTTCCAATTTTGTAATCTAGCAGCGATATTATCAATGAGAATGACACAATCTTTCACCGAGAGACGCATTGCAATGAGAGGGACCCCAAGGTACCGCACGGGTAACTTACCACAGCCAATTCCCGTAGCCTCAGTGATCTCCTTCGAAGTATTCTCATCAATCCCCGCAGAGAACAAAGCAGATTTACTAGCATTGATCTGGAGGCCTGAAATACTATAAAACAACTTCAGGACCTCACAAATACCCAAAACTGAATCTACAGTTCCTTTAGAGAAGACAAGCAGGTCATCCGCAAAACAGAGATTAGTAAGCTTAATACTGTGGCACTTCGGATGAAAACGAAATATACCACACTCAACTACAATAACCGAGATAGGACATTCATCACAATGACGAACAAGTAGGGGGACAAGGAGTCACCCTAACACCCTCCCTTTGCTCCCTAAAAAAACCAACTAAACCCCCATTCAACGAGATGGAAAACTTCGGCGTAGTTACGCACACTTCAATCCAACGAATCATTACCCTCGGCATATCCAAAGCCTCCAAGATAGAAAAAAGAAAACCCCAATCAACCAAATTAAAAGCTTTCTGTAAATCAAGCTTGAGAGCACACCTCGGAGAGCAACCACAAACATGACTTGTAAAGAATATTACAACAAGAGATAGTTCTGGACTCCCGAATGTGACTAGCTAGGATTTAATTTTTTGGGAACCAAAACTAAAGTAGTAGCATTCAAGAAGGCAGCAACTCCGAACAATCAAAGAAATAGCAGGCAGCATCTCCGAACATTTACTACTTTAATATAACACGTGCGTGTAATCTAGTTAATTAAAAATATTGAATTGTTGCATTGGCAAAACTCACTAATAATAAAATATTTAGCAAGTTTTGGTTTGGGAGACAGGATCCGTGGCACGGGGCACAATCACGGGTGAGATGACCCCGTTTCCATTTATCTCAAATTAAATACCAACTGTTATTAAAACAAGGGTAAACTACGTAAATGATCACTAATATTTGAGTACAATTTTTTTATCATTAATATTTCAAAAATCATAAATCGGTCACTAATATTATTGTTTGTTACAAATTGATCACTTGACGTTAACCGCCATTAACAAATGTGGCGGGAATCACAGCTGGACTGCTATCTGCTTATTTCGATCGTTGACCGCCACAATAAAACCGTTGAAATCTCATTTGACCACATTAAATCATTTTGACCAACTCTTCTTCTTTTTCTTCAACCCAACCCTTCTTCTTTTTCTTCGACCCAACCAAATTGGTGACCGTATTCCAAGTCAAACCGTATGCCTGGTGTAGACACTCATTTTCGTCTCATTTATATATATAGATATAGATATATATATATATATATATATTATAGTTTAAAAATATTTTTAAAACCTATATATAATATATAGTTTTAAAAACATGTTTGAAAACATTTATACATTATATAGTTTTTAAAATATTTTGAAAATAAATAATTTTTAAAACATTTTTTAAAAATATATATTATATAGTTTTTAACATTTTGAAAATATATATAGTTTTTAAAAAAATATTTTGAAGAACATATATATATTATATAGTTTTTAAATCATTTCAAAAACTTATAATATATAGTTTTAAAAACATTTTTAAAAGCTATATAATTTTGAAAACGTTTTTAAAAAAACATATAATATATAATTTTAAAATATTTTTAAAAATATATATTATATAGATTTTTGGAAACTGTTTTTTTAGTTTATTTTTTATTTACCTTTTGTTATTTATTTATTTTATTATTATTATTACTTATTTTATTTTTATTTTTTTATTTTGTTACAGGGTCCAATAAGTCCAACGAGTCCAACATGTTTGGGCATGATCCAACCCAATATGGTTTAGGGTTTGGAAACCCTAGTCACCAACCCTAGTCAGCGCCGCAAGTCAAGGAAGCATGAACGCCAACAGTCATAACGGCGCGAGATCTCCGGCCGAGGAAATCGGGACTGACCCATCCCGAAATCCTCGGTCAACGACGGGTTTGTTACCACGGCCATCGGATATGACCAGCACCAATAGAGGTATAAATACCCCCACCGCAGATCGACAGAGGGAGACCAACAGTACAGTAAACCAAGGGGGAACCCATCACGCTACGAACCGAGAACCCACACCAACAGAGATCCATCAACAGACAGAAACAAACCCATATCAAGACATCATCATAACCAAACACGTAAAATACAACAAGCCAACAGCCAAAAAACAACAATAAACAACCACCACAACCGTACCAGAGAACAACACAGAATCGTCGAGAGCCACAACAGATATCAACAGTACCAAAACAACGACAACCATAACCAAAGAAATCCTACCATAACCACATAACATCTCAAAACAGTCGAGCAAAATAAAAACACAAAGAGACCGAAGAGCCTCGGGGAAGCCGAGAAGACGCTGTCGAAGGTAAAAATCAGATATTTGGGTATAGATCTATGCGTTTAGGGGCTACTTTGTGGAATTTTGGCTTCGGTTTTGGGTTTACGAGGTGGAGATGAGTGTTTTGGGTTTTAACGGCCGACGCTCGCGGCGGTCAGCAACGGCGGTGGTCGGCGTCCGGCGGTGGCCGGTCATCCCTTTCGTTGAGGGTGTAGAGAGAACCCAGAGAGAAATTTTTATTCTCTCAGTTTAGAGAGAAAACGAGAATGAATAAGAATGAGGAATTTGGGGGTGTTATGGGGGCTTAAATATAAGAATCGAAACTACGTCGTTTTGGCCCCTTATTCCCGTGTTTTCAAGCCAAAGTGGGGTAATGTCAGGTTTAGTCCTCTCTATCCTGTAATCTCAAACGCGTGTCTTACGTTTTTTGGATTAATTATGATTTTGGTCCCCATTATGTTTTATACATTTTATTTTGCCCCTGAAATTCTTTCTTTCTTCGATTTACATTGAAATTGACCCTCCAATTTGATTTTATTTCAATTTAGTCTCTTTTATTATTACTATATATTTTTATGTGTTTTTTAGCATTATTATTATTATTCATTCATCTTATTTTTATTTTATTTTATTTCATCGGGTTATATTTTTCTTCTCTCTATTTTATTTATTTATTTATTTTTCTATTTTTTTGATTTAATGATTTCTTTTATCTCTACATCTTTCTCTGATTTATTTAACATTTATTATTCTTTGACTAACATTTTCAATCCCTTTTTTAGAGAAATCCCAACTGACCAAAGGTAAATAGTTCGAATCGAATGTTTTAAATTTGAATTTAAATTTTTTAATTTTCGCAATTAAAGACAATCGACAAATTAATTGGTACCGAAAGGGCGGTTCAAGGGTACTAATCCTTCCTTGACCGTAACCGACTCCCGAACCCGACACATTTCTGGTATAACGCAGATCAGGTAAGAAATAAGGTATCCGAACAACCCATTTGTTTTAAAATAAATGATCGGTGGCGACTCCTAATCGTTTAATCCAAGTCGAAGCCCAATTCCGAACGCACCCGAAAGACGGTTACGACAGCTTGGTGACTCCGCTGGGGACAGGTAAGTGAGTCAGGCCGAAATTAATTTTCGGTTGTCTTTTTTTAGCAAAAATTACAAGTTTAAATTTTAATTTATTTATTCGATTCCAATTATTTATCTTTGATTATTTTTTTCAAGTAAATAGTTGTACTGATGTTTTTCAATGATTTCAGATATTTGAAAAAGTTTTCATCTCTAGCTCTATACCCGAGCTCTGAACCCTTTTAAGTGGGGTGAAAGCGACGCCTTCGTGTGAATTTATTCACCGTGCGAGCATAGCAAGTAGCTTTCGGGATTCATATACCTTATGTCTTCGTGTGAATTTATTCACCGTGCGGGCATAAGGGAATGTTTCCTCTCGAGTTTAACTTAGTCAACATAAACTTGTAATGAGCTTAGGACTAAGGGTCTGGTAAGCCCAAGGGGGCACCGACAAGGAGAACTCGGGTTCCATTTTTTAGAACCTAAACCGGGAGGCTATGGAGAATTAGAGACCACCCCAAAACCTCATTCCAAACCTTAGGCTGCTTTGTTTCTTGCTTTATTTTCTGTTTAAAGCATGCGAACTAGACAAATATGCGGTTAGGATTTGTTTGAAATTAGCATGCGAGGTAGAAATCGTGTCTGGGTAGGAATATTAAGCATGTTCGGGTAGATTATCATGTGAGGTAGGATTTTTTTTTTATTATTTTATTATTTTTTATTTTAATTAACCTCACTAACCCCTTTTATTTTTTGTTATATTTCATTTTGTTTTCATCATTCGCATCATTTAAAATGAGGTGTTGATCCACCAAAAACGTGTTTGTTAAACATGAATAATCTGCATTAATGGACAAAGGGATTATAATACAAAGAGATAAAAAGCTCATAAGCCCAGATGTGGTCAAAGAACACTCGGAGGCCAAGGTTGTAGGGGCAAGACGAGGAAAATGCTACTGACCCGGAGAGTCCTTTTGAAAACTGCGATAACAAGTGCCGAAACCCCAACTAAGCTGGAGACCATTATTGATGAATTTCATAAACAAGTTGATAAACTTCGGATAGAGGGCTCCAATGGCGCTTTCGTGTGGATCAAGCTCGACATAGAGTGAAGGCCGAAGATACAGTCCTTCGAGACCCCTTTTGGGGCAAGCAACCCATCACCTGCACAAGTTTAGCCAAAGGAACCAGAATGGTTCGACGGGATATTCAACCGGGGAAAAAAGGCGGAAGAAGAATCAACTTGTCAGAAGTTGTGCAGGATCTATACCATCAAAAAGTTTTCTGTCTCTTCAGACGTAACACTTTTGTCACCAATAAGGGTTATTCAGAATAACAGGCACATTTTTGGATCAATGCCTCGGACATTTCATGCATCATGCATTTAGACATTTTGTATTTTGTTATTTTCTTTGCATTCACTAACATATACGTGTCTCATAAAAAGGAGCAAATACTGGATACACCGCCTCAAGCGTTGGACACACCCCTTTCGTATAACACTCGTTTGAAGAAGAAGATGATGGAAGCCAGAATTACACAAATCGAAGAGAATATATTGAAACTACAGAAAGAGCTAGAAGACAAGATAAACCAGAAAAGTCGAAATACTCTGGAAACAATCATGAAGAACCAAGAGTCCTTGGTTGATCAGATTGTTGCCAAGTTAGTTGGCCTACAACAGATCAGTGCGTCTGGGGCAGGTTCACCGGAAGGGGTAACTATACAAACTACCCCGCAAGTGGTTATCTCACCTGAAATCTTACCAGAACTTCGAGGGGACTCATCTACTGCAAAAGCGAAGCCCTCGTCCTCTGTATTTAACCCTAAGAACAATCCGGGTTATTACCATGTACCGGATTTGGACGAAGAGGACAAAGCGAGGAAGATGGAGGAAAGAATCAAACAATTGGATGACCAAATGAAGGTAGTCAAAGGAGACTAAGACTACCATGAAATCGATACCGCGGAACTCAGTCTAGTCCCAGACTTGGTTCTTCCTCCGAAATTTAAGTCCCCGGTATTCGAGAAGTTTGACGGGAACAGTTGTCCATCCGCTTACATCACCATGTTCTGCCGAAAGATGACAGGATATGGAGGAAACGACCAGCTCCTGATTCATTGCTTCCAGGAGAGTCTGTCGGGCTCAGCCATTCGGTAGTACAACCAGCTAAGTCGATCAAATATCAAGACCTGGAAGGACCTGGCCAAGTCATTTTTGGAACAATACAAGCATATCAATGACATAATGCCAGATCGAGTTATGCTACAAAGCATGAAAAAGAAGCATAACGAGAGTTTCAGGCAGTACGTACAAAAATGGAGGGACTTGGTTGTGCAAGTTCATCCACCGTTGGACGAAAAGGAAACCCGAAAGCTCTTCGTACAGACCCTGAAGGCTCCATACTTCGGTCACTTGGTTGTGATCACATCAGGAATCTTTTTAGACTTGGTTATGGCCGGAGAAATGATCGAGTCGGCCATAAAGTAGGGGAAAATTAAGGATGGGGAGGCCAATAGGAAACCTCCTATGCGAGAGCGGGATGGAGAGATTAACAACATCCACCATGCCAGTAAAGGTGTTACAATCTCCAAACCGAAATCAACTGCAGCTGTACCGTCGGGTACTTCTAAACAAGATTTCAGAGAACCCCGGAAGGAAAGGGAGCATTTTGACCTTATTCCCATGACCTATAAGGAGCTTTACCAGCAACTTCTTGACACCCATGTAGTGTCACCATATCCGGTATAACCCATGAAGCCCCATACCCCAAGTGGTATGATGAGAATGCACATTGTGTTACCAGCAACTTCTTGACACCCATGTAGTGTCACCATATCCGGTATAACCCATGAAGCCCCATACCCCAAGTGGTATGATGAGAATGCACATTGTGAATATCACGGCGGTGTCCCAGGGCACGCAATTGAGAATTGTTACGCTTTTAAAAGAGTCGTACAGAAGATGCGTAACCAGAACTGGATCGACTTCAACAACTTGGGGGTATCCAAGTGAGGAATATCATTTCATCATTTGAGGCATTCTGTTTGAACTTTTTTCTCACTTTTTCTCAAGGTTTTGTAAGAACATTTGAATAAATTTTTGTTACTTTAATGATGACGAGCAATGAATCACATTTGCAAATTTGTAATTCTTTGAATATCATTTGAAGTAAGAAACTCTGTAAACAGTTCAAAGTTACAGATCTTTGACGAAGTAACATGATTTAAAACAAGGACCTTGACCTTACCCAGAATATACCCTTAAACACCGTACAATGCTCTTGCAATTAACCAATATACCATTTTCCTTTCATAAGGTGCGGACAACACGGGGCATCATTTGCATATGAAAATTATTATATTTTTTATTTAAGACGTTCAATGACGATGATGATCTTTACAAATGAAAGAGTCGAGTAGGTAATTCAGTTTAGGTCAGTTTGCTTGAAAATTAAACTCTAAAGATGAAATTTTTGACTTTTAACAACACCTAGACTATAACAGGTTCTTCTTGACAATCTTAACAAATTAAATCCGTAAAACTGAGCTATTCCGCTAAGGCAATTGGTTATAGAGGAAACTTGAAAGCCCTGGCCTTATGAATAGATTATATTCAAACCATGACAATGCTTGAACACTTGGCAATTCGGTGTTTGCTCCACTGCTATTGTCCGGTCGAAGACTTTGTGATGAGATGAACCCTTCAGTAAACTTAATAAAACTGATTATAATGTTAAGTTGTCCCTCTAAAGCAATTGGTTAAACGCCCCAGCTTTATGGATTCAGCTAGCCAGATAACGGCAAATTAAGTCAAATTTATCTAAGCAAGAAATTTTCGGTAATGTTGGACTAAGGGAGTTAAGGAACACCTGTTATAGTCGACTACCACGAGCACTCAAGAATTTCATTTTTAGACCGATATTTTTTTCACTGCCTTTGTTAGAGGAGCCTACAAGGCTTGACCAAATGGAAGATTTCAGAGGACCGAGATAAAAGGTCTAGTAATTGATCATGCTAGTTGCGTCATTTTGTTCGCACCCAATTGAAATGCCAAAGCATGTTGCGATATTTTAAAAAAATGATATTTTGGGTCACCAAAACCTTAGAAAGAGGCAAACCTAAAGCCTACTCATCCATTTGAACATTTGTCAAAGAGATGTAACTCTGAAAGCATTAAAAGAGCTCTTGATTCATTTGATATTCTCTGAACTCACGTTTACAATTTGATTCAATTGCGAACTATATTTTACAACATTTTTATCATTTTCCCTCCTAAAACAAGAAAAAGAAGAAAAACATTTTCAAACAGAACAGTCTCGGATATGAAAGGTCTGTGAAGCCCAAGCTTTAAAAGAAGATGGGGCACGATCAATTCCATGGACTAGATTGGCAGACGAAGCACAAGACTCCATCCAAGAGATAAAACATAATTCATTCATGTTGCATGCATCTTAGACATACTTAGGTGCATCACATTCATCATTTTAGCATATATGATTTTTTGCAGCTTGTAGAGTCAAGTTTTGACTTCAGGATGAAGGATACTCAATTCACAAGCGCCTTTAAAGAACGATGGTGGTTGCTTAACTCAGTGGTGATTGACTTGATATATCTACAGATCTCAAAGTCAACTTCAGATGAGTTCGAGAACCAGTTTAAAACAAATCTAGTTCGGCTCAACTCAACAACGAACAAAATATTTCAAGTTAATGTCTTCAAGCCAGATTTCAATTCCACGACGAAAGATATCCGACTGACAGAATTCATCAGTGGTCTTTTCCGTAAAAGGGGAGTCATTCAAAGATCGTCTCATTTGGTTCAGACTCGCTCAGAGGAGCCACATGAAGAACTACGACCGGTGTAGACCTGTGAAGGGAAGCCATTTTCTTAGACAACATTTGCAGCATAACTTAATACTAGAAGGGTTATATGCCAACAAAGACCTTCGAGTTTGACTACACTCAGCTCCAAGGCATATCATTTGCAGCATAACTTACGTCGAGAAGGGTTATCTGCCAATAAAAGACCTTTGAGTTCGATTACGCTCAGCTCCGAGGCACATCATTTGCAGCATAGCTTAAGTCGAGAAGGGTTATCTGCCAAAGACCTTCGAGTTCGATTACGCTCAGCTCCAAGGCACATCATTTGCAGCATAGCTTAAATCGAGAAGGGCTATCTGCCAAAGACCTTCGAGTTCGATTACACTCAGCTTCGATGGGACATCATTTATAGCATAACTCAAGGCTAGAAGGGTTATTTGTCACCAAAGACCTTCGAGTTCGACTACGTTCAGCTCCAAGGCATATCATTTGCAGCATAACTTAAGTCGAGAAGGGTTATCTGCCAACCAAAGACCTTCGAGTTTGACTACGTTCAGCTCCAAGGCATATCATTTGCAGCATAACTTAATTCGAGAAGGGTTATCTGCCAACCAAAGACCTTTGAGTTCGACCTCGCTCAGCTCCAAGGCATATCATTTGCAGTACAACTTAAGTCGAGAAGGGTTATCTGCCAACCAAAGACCTTCGAGTTCGACTACGCTCAGCTCCAAGGCATATCATTTGCAGTACAACTTAAGTCTAGAAAGGTTGTCTGCCAATAAAAGACCTTTGAGTTCGACTACGCTCAGCTCAACGACACATCATTTGCAGCATAGCTTAAGTCGAGAAGGGCTATCTGCCAAAGACCCCCGAGTTCGATTACACTCAGTTTCGAGGGCACATCATTTACAGCATAACTCAAGGCTAGAAGGGTTATCTGTGACCAAAAGACATTCGAGTTCGACTACGTTCAGCTCCAAGGAACATCATTTGCAACATAGCTTAACTCGAGAAGGGCTATCTGCCAAAGACCCTCGAGTTTGATTACACTCAGCTCGAAGGCCTATCAACCACTGGGTAGAGTCCAGGTACTATTTTCCAGTCGAATTTTAACCAAGGTCTTTAAATCGAGAAAAAGACCAAAGTTGATTGCAATTTGGCAATGAGAAGCCACATTCTAATTTCAAATTCCGAATTACGGTCTCAATATCATATCTTTCAAGATGGACTCGACTTCACGATGGAGGAGTCATCTGCAATTCAATTCGACAGGGAGTTATTCTTCAACTTCACCGAACAAAAATTTGTGTCTTTTTATCCTTGTCTTATTTTTCGTTCCATGAAAAAGGACAAAGAGGGGCAGCTGTAGACACTCATTTTCGTCTCATTTATATAT
The DNA here is from genome assembly GCF_006381635.1 of Hibiscus syriacus. NCBI lineage: Eukaryota > Viridiplantae > Streptophyta > Magnoliopsida > Malvales > Malvaceae > Hibiscus > Hibiscus syriacus. Next base: position 1,602,748 of record NW_024063519.1, on the reverse strand, counting down.
ATATATATATATATATATATATATATTATAGTTTAAAAATATTTTAAAACTTATATATAATATATAGTTTTGAAAACATGTTTGAAAACATTTATACATTATATAGTTTTTAAAATATTTTGAAAATAAATAATTTTTAAAACATTTTTTAAAAATATATATTATATAGTTTTTAAACATTTTGAAAATATATATAGTTTTTAAAAAATATTTTGAAGAATATATATATATTATATAGTTTTTAAATCATTTCAAAAACTTATAATATATAGTTTTAAAAACATTTTAAAAACTATATAATTTTGAAAACGTTTTTAAAAAAACATATAATATATAATTTTAAAATATTTTTAAAAATATATATTATATAGATTTTTGGAAACTGCTTTTTTAGTTTATTTTTTATTTACCTTTTGTTATTTATTTATTATTTATTATTATTATTACTTATTTTATTTTTATTTTTATTTTATTTTGTTGCAGGGTCCAATAAGTCTAACGAGTCCAACATGTTTGGGCCTGATCTAGCCCAATATGGTTTAGGGTTTGGAAACCCTAGTCACACATCCCTAGTCACCGCCGCAAGTCAAGGAAGCATGAACGCCAACAGTCACAACGGCGCGAGATCTCCGGTCGAGGAAATCGGGACTGACCCATCCCGAAATCCTCGGTCAACGACGGGTTTGTTACCACGGCCATCGGAACTGACCAGTACCAGTATAGGTATAAATACCCCCACCGCAGATCGACAGAGGGAGACCAACAGTACAGTAAACCAAGGGGGAACCCATCACGCTACGAATCGAGAACCCACACCAACAGAGATCCATCAACAGACAGAAACAAACCCATATCAAGACATCATCATAACCAAACACATAATATACAACAAGCCAACAGCCAAAAAACAACAATAAACAACCACCACAACCGTACCAGAGAACAACACAGAATCGTCGAGAGCCACAACAGATATCAACAGTACCAAAACAACGACAACCAAAACCAAAGAAATCCTACCATAACCACATAACATCTCAAAACAGTCGAGCAAAATAAAAACACAAAGAGACCGAAGAGCCTCCGGGGAAGCCGAGAAGACGCTGTCGAAGGTAAAAATCAGATCTTTGGGTGTAGATCTACGCGTTTAGGGGCTACTTTGTGGAATTTTGGCTTCGATTTTGGGTTTACCGGGTGGAGAGGAGTGTTTTGGGTGTTAACGACCGACGCTCACGGCGGCCGACAGCGGCGGTGGTCGGCGTCCGGCGGTGGCCGATCATCCCTTCTGTTGAGGGTGTAGAGAGAACCCAGAGAGAAATTTTATTCTCTCAGTTTAGAGAGAACGAGAATGAAGAAGAATGAGGAATTTGGGGGTATTATGGGGGCTTAAATATAGGAATCGAAACTACGTCGTTTTGGCCCCTTATTCTCGTGTTTTCAAGCCAAAGTGGGGTAATGTCAGGTTTAGTCCTCCCTATCCTGTAATCTCACAAGCGTGTCCCACGTTTTTGGGATTAATTATGATTTTGGTCCCCATTATGTTTTATACATTTTATTTTGCCCCTGAAATTCATTCTTTCTTCGATTTACATTGAAATTGACCCTCCAATTCGATTTTATTTCAATTTAGTCCCTTTTATTATTACTATATATTTTTATGTGTTTTTTTAGCATTATTATTATTATTATTATTATTCATCTTATTTTTATTTTATTTTATTTCATCGGGTTATATTTTTCTTCTCTCTATTTTATTTATTTATTTTTTTCTATTTTTTGATTTAATGATTTTTTTTATCTCTACATCTTTCTCTGATTTATTTAACATTTATTATTCTTTGACTAACATTTTCAATCCATTTTTTAGAGAAATTCCAACTGACCAAAGGTAAATAGTTCGAATCGAATGTTTTAAATTTGAATTTAAATTTTTCAATTTTCGCAATTAAAGACAACCGACAAATTAATTAGTACCGAAAGGGCGGTTCAAGGGTGCTAATCCTTCCTTGACCGTAACCGACTCCCGAACCCGACACATTTATGGTATAACGCAGATCAGGTAAGAAATAAGGTATCCGATCAACCCATTTGTTTTAAAATAAATGATCGGTGGCGACTCCTAATCGTTTAATCCAAGTCGAAGCCCAAATCCGGACGCACCCGAAAGACAGTTACGACACCTGGATACCAAACTATACAGAGTCCCCGCATCAAGCACAGACTGCCAAAACCGTTGGCTAGTAAGATTTTGTTGCCCGTGAAGAAAACGTCTCCGCATCTGGTTCAATTTTGCTCGGTGCTGATTTAGCTTTTCATCCATCCTCTTCATCCTCTTCCATTCTGATTTCTTTTTATTCAACCTAGGGATGTGTAAAAATATCCGATCTGTTAATCTGGTGGATCCAATCCAAAAATTTGGTCATTCCATCCAATTTTTTATTTCGAATAATTTGGATCGGATATTCCTTTAAAAATTCGGATAACCGGATCGAATATGATCAAAAAACTCTTGATTTCGAATTATCAGAAAATTAAATAGGCTCCCTAGACCCAAGCTGCAATCTCCTCTCACCAACCCATTATTAGTAACCAAAATCCAAGTCTTTTTCGAGGGAATTTCTCCAACCCATCATGAGTGAGCAACCAAAACACTGTGTTAAACTTCCCTTTGCCTTGCAATTTTTATGTACTTTTTTTATAAAATATTGACTGTACTTGTGGATTTACAGGGGAAGGGAGTGGAACCAACCAACACAATCTCGTAGTGGACATATGCAAACCATTCCTCGAAATCAAATATCCAGGAGGCACACCCATGGCATGGGTTGTTCTGAAGGTCTTTAGTAGGATTAAGGAATTAATGTATCTACTCGACGTTATCAGACTCTCTCAAAGTCGAAAAGACATGCACCCAATCGCTTACAGTGGTCTTCACAACGGCACCGACTGTTAGGGGTGTTAATTTTTTGGTTTTAACTGAATTAACCGATCGAACCGAATTTATTCGGTTAATTCGGCCGGTTATCGAATTAGTTCGGTAGGTGAACGGTTAATAATTTTTTTAGAATTTAGTTAACGGTTAATTCGGTTCGAAATAAGTTAATTAACCGAAATTAAATTTTAAATTTTAAATATATTATATATAATATATGGGCTCAGGTCAAATTATTTAAAACCCAATTAATAATTTAAGATCTAATAATTTTTAAATCTAAATTAATATTAATTAATTAAAAAATTCATATAAAATTTTTATTTTATAATTATATATTATTTAAATTAATTGTAAATTGTTTTTTTGAATTAAAAATATTCCATTTTTATATAATTTAAAAAAATTTAAAAAATTTCGGTTAATTAGAAAATTAACCGAATTAACCAAAATTTATTCGGTTCGGTTAATATTTTCAAAAAAAAGTTTAGTTTGGTTAACGGTTAAAGAAATTTTTTTTTGATTAATTCGGTTAATGGTAATTCGATTCGATCGACCATCGTTTTAATCGAATGAACACCCCTACGGACTGTAGCTATTGGCGTCTTCCATGTTTGCTGGTTACTTGGAACCATATATTATTTGTAGCTCTTTTTAGTTAAAAATGCAATGGAAGCTTCTTCGGCCATTATTTTTTAGTTGAAAATTATTTTTAATTCTGTTAGAATGAATAATACAAAGGTATCTTCTCCATAATAACTAAACAAAATCAATATATTCGGATAGAATATTTAGATATCCTATCTTCAAATTAGATTTGAATCACTTTTTTTACTATTCAAAATTTTAGATATTTGAATTTTCAAATCGAATTTGACTTCTACTATTAACCCTAAAATTTGTACTATAAAACATTTATAAATAATTTATTTATTTAAAACTGAGTGCAATTAATGAGGTGAAAGTGGTCCAGTCTAGTCGAGTCCATGAAGCTTTCAATGCGTCAAGACATTTCGTTTCGATAAGCCAAAGAGCAAACAGGGTTGGCAGGCTGCAGCCTTAGCTCGAAAACGTAAACTCACTTGTGATTGTGCGCCGACTCTGTGATTTTCCTTCTCCTTCACGACAAAACTCTCCTCAGTTAGGGTAAATTACATAAATAATTCCTATTATAAAGCTATATTTGATTGAATCTCTTATCTAATAAAAATTATAAAATAGTCTTTTTATTATAATATATTTTATTGAGTCACTCGATTATTAAAAATTATAAAATAATCATCTAACTATTTATACATTCTAAACTCATCATTTTTTTATAAAAAAATTAATGGTTGTTTGAGTTGGACGTTAACATGTTGACTGTAGGATATGATAGTCGTTTGAGATTCTAGAATCAAATTTTATCATATCTCATTCAGTAAGTTAACGTCCAGCTTAGATTGCAGTCAAAATTTTTATAGAAAAAAAAAATGAATTTAGAACATATGAATAATCAAGTGACCATTTTATATATTTTAATAATCGAATGACTCAACAAAATAGTATCTATAATTAAAAGATCATTTTGTAACTTTTAAAAATTAGGAGAGTCAACAAACTAATTTCATATAATTAGGGGATCATTTGTGTATTTTACCTTACTTTTTACTTTTTTTTAAAGAATTTTGCCTTGACTAATTTGGGTTGATACGTATCGCACACTTGATTTTGTTGAGTGAATATTTTAATACAAATTTTATACATACACAAAAACTCGAACTCGATATCTTATTTAAACAATATCAAACTATTTACTAGTTAAATTAATAACCGTAAATACTTTTTAAACCTTCCAAAACATCGTCAATAAGATGTCGATTTTCTACCTTCCAAAACCCACTATTATAAATACCTAAATCACGTCGGTCGATGACTAACATGAATCCATCAATCCCCGAACCTAAAAAATCCACCGAAGTCTAAGGGCACTTTCGTAATGTTATTTATAGTTTTCAACACTGTTCCTCTTTAACGTCTAGGTCGTGTCCCCGTTACTACACACTTGTGACCTTGCAACTCATTTCTTTGATTTAATGTAAAAATAAGTGTATTAAGAACATATCAACTAATATTTTAATACGTAAAGAATTTTTTGTTAAAATTAAATGTTTTAATTTTTTTAATTATATTTTTTTTGTCTACCGTTAAAAAAATTCGTTAAGTGACAAGTGTGATGTTTAAATTTTTTTTAAAAATAAAATATTTTTTAAAATAAAATATTTTTTACAAAAGTCTAAACATGACACGTGTTATTTAACTATTTTTTAATGGTAGCACCTAATAGTATAACAAAAAAACTTTAGACATCATTTTATCGAAAATTCTTTAGCACTAAAAATTAATTTTAATTATAGTTTAGGTACTTATTTTTATATTAAATTTATTTCTTTTCATTGTCTAAGTCGAAGTTAAAATATAATTTTAAATAAAATTGTAGTGAAAATTTTAATATATTATAAATATTATTACTTAAAATATTATTATTATCTTATTTTTTAGAAATAATTAAAAAACAAAGTTTATAAATTTAAATATACTATTTTTACATAAAATATTTTTATTTGATAAGTTTGTTGTAAAATCTAGTTTTAGATATGTTTTTAATTAGAATAATGTCATTGCTCACGTTACAAATAATGAAAATTACAGTTTAGTTTCACAAGCAAAAATTTATTGCCGTCAGCATAGATACGTTATACAGCGTTCAGATGCCAAAGGTTGTTCTTTCAAATCTTATAGTATCAAAACCTTAAAATTCTTTCCATTTCTATCTCAGCCTTTCCTTTCATTCCTTTTTGTTGAAATAAACGTTTAGAATAAATAATTATTTATCCGTACAAATTTGAGCTCGCTTGTCTCTAGTGTTGCCAAAATGATCTGGAAGAAGAAGAAAATGCTATTTAAAACAAGTATAAATTATTAAAATGGAAACAAATAGGTAACTATCTCGTATCTGGATATGAAACCCTTTTAGATTGTCATGATTTTTCACTTCCAACCGAATGTTCTTTTTTCCCCCTGTTATATTCAGAGTTAGCTTTGCTTCCTTTTTGTCAAAGGTAATCTGGGTTTTGTTCTAAAAACAATTTTGTGGATGTTTGGTTGTTGATTATCGAGGTAGCTGGTCATGCTTTGCTTTGCATATCGTATTTTTTTAATGTTTCTATCTATGCTGTTTTGTTTGCTTTGCTATTTTGTTCAGAAAATTGGCATTTGGCGAGCCTTGATTATTAAAATGAGGTTGTTGGGGGCTCGGGTGATATTCATGATCCTTTCTGGTTTAAAATACGAGCTTCTGTTGTATTTTGGAGGGATTTTTTTTATTGTGTCGTTATAGGTTTCGTTTTCTGCAAAAGATAATAGAAAAAGAAATTGTGCTGTTAGCTGATAATTCTGGTTGTTATTGTTGTTTTCCTGCATTTCCAGGTCATATACACATGCCTCTGATATTTCCTCTTTTTAACCAATGAGGCTTAAGTTTTAAAGTAGTAATCTAAATTTTATCTTTTTACAATATTTTTTCCAGGAATTTGAACTAGGCTTGTTGCTTGAAAAGGGTGCTGTTTCTTCTTCTTCTATCTACAGCTTCAAATCTGATGCATTTTGTTAGCTGTGAACATTTCAAGTGTCAAATCCTTCTAAAAGAAAGCTGCTGGCTTACAACGCATTGTGGTTTGGTCTTCTTTCTGTGAACTGAACAAGAAGAAAAGGGGGAACACAGCTTATTTTTACTTTTATAGCTGTTACTTTCACTGGGTTGACACGATGATTTGAATCCCATTCAGAAAAGAAAGGGAAAGCGGGTTCTTTTGCATTGATTCACCTTTTGGGAGTGCTGTCGTTTTGCAGTTTCAGTGTTACTTTCTTGTTTTAGTGACAAAAAGGTTGGCTAGATCTTCATCAAATTTGGAATCACTAGTGGAATATACATACTAAGTGGCCCTTGAAAAGTTGGAAATTTTTAGAGAGTGAGCGAATTTGTGAGTTCACGTGAATCAGTGAAAAGGGTGTTGTATTAAATTCCGGTATCTCTCTGTCTCAGCAGATTATCTGGAATGAAATAGTTAGCCATGTTGATGGCACATGCCCTTGAATCCAATATGGTGGGGGCAGATCAATAATGCAAGAAACGAATTCTGGGTGGCAAATTAGTGAAGAACAGAAGGGAAAAAACTGGGTTGGATATGGCCAAGAAAGTTGTGGTTGCTGTTAAAGCATCCAAAGAAATTCCCAAGACTGCTCTGGTGTGGGCATTATCTCATGTTGTTCAACCCGGAGACTGCATTACGTTGCTTGTTGTTCCTTCACATTGTTCAGGTGTTTCTTTTTTCTTGTTTTGTGTTATTGCTTTTGCATATCTACCTACGACATTTTAGGATCCTTCTCCTGCTGATGGTAATTTGATTTTTTTTTGGGCCATAGGAAGTGCCTGAGGCTTATACTCATAGTTAGAAACGATTATGGTGTTAACTCCTGACAAATCCTCTAACTTCATTTTTTCCCCCAAATTCCTGCCTGATGGTTAAATGCCACAATTCTCCAGCTAGAAAATGGCCTTTTCCAAGATTTTCTGGTGACTGCGCCAGCAGTAGCGGCAAGTCCGAAACAGGATCAAGTTCGGAACAAAATTCTGGAATTGGTGATTCCTTCTCCCAAATGATCCTCCGGCTCCACGATGTTTATGATCCCAACAAGGTAAATACCTGGCTCTGAGTGCTTGATTATTATGTATTGCTTTTTTGTAAATGTCATTGCCTGCTAATGCTTCGATTCTGAATTTCATTGCACAGATTAATGTCAAGATAAAAATTGTTTCTGGATCATCATGTGGAGCTGTAGCTGCAGAAGCTAAGCAAGCTCAAGCTAGTTGGGTTGTATTGGACAAGTAGCAAACGTCCTGTTATCTTTGTAAATGTCATTGCCTGCTAATGCTTCGATTCTTAATTTCATTGAACACTTTTTTACAGGCAGCTCAAACACGAGGAAAAGCGCTGCAGGGAGGAGTTGCAATGCAACATAGTGATCATGAAGCGTTCTCAGGCGAAAGTGCTGCGCTTAAATTTGGTTGGGGCATCTGAGCAGGAAGCTGAAGCTTGTCAATTAAGTCCTGAGACAGATGAATCATCTGAAAAGCATCCAGAAAACAAAAATGAATCAGGGCCAGTTGTCACTTCAACCAGCAGTCCGGAGCTTGGGACGTCGTTCACTTGTACTGAAGCAGGAACTTCTTCAGTGTCTAGCTCTGATGCAGGCATTTCACCTTTTTGCACCTCAGAAAGGAATGCAGACTCAAAGAAAGAGGAATCACTAGTCATCAAGGAAAACCAGGATTTTAATGAATCTATTTCAGACACAGAGTGTGAAAATTTATCCTTATCTTCAATGAGTTTGAGGTATCAACCTTGGATAGCCGAATATCTTACTTCTCATCATCAGTCCTCGCTATACCTCGAGCAACCTTCTGGTCGAGCTAATGTCAAGGCTCAAGCTTCAACAACAAAAGCCTTACTGGAGAAACTTTCAAAACTTGATAGAGAAGCTGGAATTGGGTTGTCAAACTTTAAGAGTGATATTGAATTTAGTGGAAATGTGAGAGAAGCAGTTGCATTATCCAGAAATTCCCCTCCCGGCCCTCCTCCATTGTGTTCCATATGTCAGCATAAGGCACCTGGATTTGGAAAACCACCAAGGTGGTTTACCCATGCTGAATTGGAGCTTGCAACTGGTGGGTTTTCCCAAGCTAATTTCTTGGCTGAGGGAGGGTTTGGATCCGTTTATAGAGGAGTACTACCAGACGGACAGGCAGTTGCCGTCAAGCAACACAAATTGGCTAGTACTCAAGGGGATCATGAATTTTGCTCGGAAGTTGAAGTCCTCAGCTGTGCTCAGCACAGAAATGTTGTTATGCTGATTGGATTCTGCATTGAGGATAGAAGACGGCTGTTAGTTTATGAATACATATGCAATGGATCTTTAGATTCTCATCTATATGGTATTTCACCGATCTCTAGCTCACTGCTCTTTGCATGTAATGATCTTTGGTGTGCACCTGTGGTTGATGTAGTTTTGAATGTTGCACAAATTTGATGTGTTTCAGGGCATCATCAGGAACCGTTGGAATGGTATGTGCGGCAAAAGATTGCTGCGGGAGCTGCTAGAGGTCTGAGATACCTTCATGAAGAATGCAGAGTTGGCTGCATTGTGCACCGTGACATGCGGCCCAACAATATTCTCATTACCCATGATTTTGAACCATTGGTAGGCAAACTTTTAACTCTTCAGCATGCTTAAACTTCGTATCTACATGTTAAAGGATCTTTATTCTTCATTTCTTGCATTGGCATTTGGGAGAATCCTTTCTTTTCTTTGGTGCTAGTAAAACATTATAAATGCACCAAAACCATTGGATTCAAATTTTGTGCATTGGCATTAAACTTCCGATATATCTTATCAGTTAGTTTCTATAACTGAATCTTTTATAGTTAGCATATAGTTGTACATGCAAGTATTGATTCAGATTTGTTTTGCCAGGTTGGTGATTTTGGCCTTGCAAGATGGCAGCCTGATGGTGATGCTGGAGTGGAAACAAGAGTGATTGGAACATTTGGGTGAACTTGAATGACAACTTTGTTTTTCACAATTTACCCGACTTATGCAATTGATGAAATTAGTAATGGTTTATGGTGTGGCATAGGTATCTGGCACCAGAATATGCTGAAACTGGCCAAATTACCGAAAAAGCTGATGTTTATTCCTTTGGAGTGGTGTTAGTTGAACTCGTTACGGGACGAAAAGTTGTAGACCTTAGTAGGCCAAAAGGCCAGCAATGTCTAACTGAATGGGTATAGGTTCAAACACTCATTCAACATCTTTCTGCAAATCACTAGTTCGAGCGTTTATTCTCTTCTTCTGTGCAACTCTAAGAACAATCTATGAATATCAGTTTATTCTCTTCTCGGCCGTGTAGATTTGCTGTTTCTTTTTTTGCTTATTTCTTATTTTGTGGTCTTGAATAGGCCCGTTCACTTCTAGAAGAATATGCTATAGATGAATTGGTAGACCCAAGATTGGAGGATCGCTACTCTGAGCGTGAAGTCTATCGCATGCTTCATGCCGCATCGTTATGCATAAGGCGGGATCCTCATTCTAGGCCTCGAATGACACAGGTAATGAGAAACGGTTGTAGAGAAGAGTTTAATTTGTTTTACCTTCAGTTTTTTTTTTTAATTTTTTAAAGCCACTGCCGAATAGGTTACATAATATTTTTCTGGGTCATTCAATGTTGTTCTGGATCAGGTGCTCCGTATATTGGAAGGCGACATGCTTATGGACACAAATTACGGATATGACATTGGCCACTGCAGTGGCCAGATAGGATCCTTGGCAAATGAGGTGTTAGAAGATTTCAGTGGGAAGCTCTCCCCTGACGGGCTAAGGTCTTGAACCAGGAGGACTTCATGTGCAGCAGATCATTTGTAAAACCCTCATTTTCCGGCCTTCCTTACACGCATGGTACACTTATCTATATATCTATTTATCTATACCCATTTGTATATTGGAAGCAAGGGGTAGTAGGGTTTTTGTATTTCTTTTTGGAAATGCTGATTTTCAAAGCTGAATGAGGCAGATCAGTTGAGAAATATGATTGTTTTCCATCTCTATATTATATATTCCTTCATCAGCCTACAATCTAATATCCCTCTACTTTGTTCAAGATTCACAAACAGATACAAATTGGGTTTAGAATCGAATATTTATCATTCTTAAATATATGTAAAAGTGTAAAACAAGAGGTGCAAAATCTTATTGTCTTCAATTGGTAACAGAACCTTTGACGGACGATGATAAACTCTAAAGAGAATTTCTTGATCACTTGTGTTTTTTTATTAACATAGAATACTTATATTATCTCGTATGAAAGGAGAAATAAAAGGCGTTTTAAATTAACAAATAATTGTAATTGAGCTTGTGTGGTCAATTAAAAATTTGATTCTGAAATCTAGTTAAATTCTCAACTTTGGATAACACGATTTTATGTTAAATTCATTCTGAAATCTACTTAAAGATCAAATCCACTTTAATATAGCTTCTACACAACTGGAAGTGGGCTGCTGTGAGGCCTAAATCCACCGCCGATCATGGGTGGGGCTGCCACACGAGATCCGCATGGGCGCAATTATTCACAGAAAATACTCACCTTATGATTAAGCATCACAAACTCCATGATTTCATTCATTACGCTATAATATTTAAAACTATATTGCCTTTCTCTTTTGCAAACATTATGACGACCATCTTGATTCCTAACTAAGCATCGGATTCTATTGTTGGTGAATCTCATTATTTGGGATCAATACTATAATCCCCATTTTTTTTTTTACTTTTATCATATTACAAAACCATATTTGGACTTTGTCCAAAAAGCTTCCCCCCACCACCGCACGTGTGCACTATGTTCGGCTTTAAAAACATTTTATTCATGGCTTGATGTTGAGGTTAACGAGGGAGGATGGGTCCTTTCCACCCAAACCGGCATCCTCTTCTTCATTCTTACTGTTGGAAAGTTTATTATTGTATCTTCTTCCGCCACCCATCTTCACATTTTTAATTAACATTAGGTGTGATGAGACCAAGATCATGCCTTCAATTATTCTTATTCTCCTATGAAAAGGCCAACCCTAGCTAGTGAAAATACTCTAAAATTAATTCAGGTGTCCTGTTATAGCATCTTTCTTGTAGTATGTGCTGGTCTTTGATTCTATGGGCATTAATATAATCAATAATGTTATCTAAGACAATGTGATGTCTTTGTCCTGTGCATCATGATGACCCCCCCCCCCCAAATGTCTATTAGTTCAATGCTTAAAAGGAGAAAGAAATTAATTATTACAAGATGTGTCTCTTACTTGCCATCTCCATGGATTAAACTGATAAGGACAATCATAGTGATTTTCACTGAGATGGATGGATCTAAAATAAGCAAAAAAGCACAATCCTTTAGGTATCAGATACCCTTTAGTCTCAATGTCTTTCATGGCCTCTCATCACCCCTATTATCACGTTTCCCATCCTTGGAGTCTCTGTTATAACCTACTTGAAGCAATATATAATCAATCCAAATTAATCCTCTATTAGAAAGCTACATATAAAATTAATTTTATCTGTTGAATTACTTACACTCTGTGTAAAAAATAATGATAAGTAATCATTCCAAATCAATGGCTCCCCGTTTTGAGCTTTGAGCCTTTTCAACTTCAAGTTCTCCTCCTAAGAAATGGTAATTGGAGGTGATATTAATATAATATAAAGTTTGGTCTTTGATACCTATCATAGAATATTTCGTACCGTCAATTGATGTAACGCAGCCGGACAATCCGAAAGGTATCTGATAGCGAGAGTCATTAAAACAGGCACTGAATCTTCACCGGGAATCATCATATCGATCATGTTACCAGCTATTAGATCGTCTGTTAATAGTTCACTAGAGTCCATGAGCAAAACATCAACGACATCTCGTGGAACCATTGGACTCGTGCTTGAATTCCTTCTAGATTGGATGATTCTGTGTACAATCTTAACCATGCTCATCTTTGCCTGAAATTGTCAATTTTTTTCAACAGTTTTGCCTCACCAGTCCCCATCATCAAGTGATTTTGTATATAAACAACTGAATTTGAACATGCAACTTGCCTGTAAAGATCGATAAAGTTGAGTTCCAGGTACTTTTACAGGTAAAGACATAAGGCCTGAGATAAATTGTTGGAACTGTTTCTTGAGAACTTCCATTTCTTCACCTGGGTTCATGCTAATCAATGCCTTGACTAGCACTTTAAAAGCAATCTGGAGACACAAAAAAAGGGTATTTTCATTTCTAACTCTTCAAAAGGATCGACTATTAGTTTAAAAAAACAATCATTATTAAGCAAATTTCCCAGACAAAATGATTAATGTAAACCTATTGTAAACCCCACGATCTCAACTGGGTTGCTTTCACCTTCCAACAGAAACATAATATTCAAACTTCAATGAAAGAATCCAATACTTGATTGATTCATTGAAATCTTGGTGACATTCAACAAGTTCAGGATTGGAATGTTTGTACGCACGTGCTTTGGTTTTGTCTGTGTCTGCTGCTTATAAAATTAAGAAGAGATATGGGATATTTTGTTTTATATGTAAACAACTTTGAAAGGGAAACAAATGGCGGAGAACAAACTTCAACGAAAAATGAATATTTCTGCTAAATAATTTCACTCAACGAGAGGAGTTAAAAGGTACTAACAGTTTTGGTTTCATCTTGAATGAAAATAGGCTTGTCATCTCTCCATTTATTCATTGCTTGTTGGACATAAGTTTGCATGTCTCGAGTGATCTGATGTTTGAGATTTGGAGACTTGAAGAAGGATCCTATAAGACCATGGATTTTCCTTTGTAAGCTCCCATTGATCAGAAGAATGGAGGATTCCCCCATCAACTCGGTTAATGATTTCGGATAAAAGGGCACGAAAGCCCTGGCATCACTTTGTAGAACGAAACGGTTAACTTCTGCATCTGTTGAAACTATTGTCGGGGTCCCGAATATGTGTGACTTGAACACGTTGCCATACCTACAATAATCCTTAATCAGTAATAAAAGTTGACCAATACCTTCATATTGAATGGAAAGAAAAACCCTATAATCTGTTTAGCAAGATAACAAGGTAAGGACAAGAGAAATGTTTACATGCGGCGACGACGGTTGATGAAGCTCTCGGGGCGGTCGGAGTAAGCACAAGAAATGAAGTCGATGGTTTCTCCGACGAGAGGCCACCCGAGGGTTCCTAGAGGAAGCTGGCATAAGGTTTTGGATCTTAGACTGCTCAACTTGCTTCTGCTTTTGCCACGGAGAAATATGATGCAAAACACAAGTGTTGTCACCAACACGATAATCCACATTAATGACCTGATCATCTCCATCATTGATGATTCTTTCTTTCTTTTCTGCTCTCTTACTTTCCTTCTCGCACGCTTGCCCTATCTCTCTCTTAAATACCATTAAACAATTTATAATCTAAGAGAATCTAAAGAATAAAAATGAACAATTTGATGAACCGATCAAATATATTCGATCATGAAATTACAATGTTCGGTGCTTAGTTAAAGTTGTTGCGGAAGACGGCTATCGGATAGAGCAAAATCGTAACTGATAATTTGAGAAATTAAAAATGAAGATAAAAGAGACACAAAATTTACGTGAAAAACCCCTAAAAATTTAGGGTAAAAACCACGGGCAACGGTAGAAGAATTTCACTATGAGAAAATAGAAATTACAACCTCTCTCGATCTACCAAGGAGAAAACAATGATAATTCTCTCTAGATAAAAAAGAGAAAACAACTCTCAAGAAACTCTCTAAAATCTCTCTAGTATTGGAAGAAAGCTAGAATGCTTTGGGATGATTTTGAAGCTAAATGAGCTAGGGTATTTATAGTTGAAGCTTAAGGACTAATCTTATAAATACCCTAAATTTTAGTGACTAAATTGTAATGTTCCCATTTATCAATTTTCCACAATTGCTGCTCCACCGAATTAAGCATGTGCACCGAAATTTTTGCTTGATTTTTTTCAATATGTTTGGCCACTTTACTTGACTTTTCAACAATCTCCCACTTGAAGATTTGATTAGAACAATCATATCCGAAATTTTTGCTGATTTTTTTCAATATGTTTGGCCACTTTACTTGACTTTTCAACAATCTCCCACTTGAAGATTTGATTAGAACAATCATATCTTCACACCATTCTTTCTACCTTGTACCTTCATGTTGCTTACGTTTCTGACAGGCCACAAGAGGATCGACACCAGGTAAATTTATCAGCATTGATCGCCTTCGTCATGAAATCTGCTATGTTGTCTTTGGTATGGATCTTCTGCATATCTATCGTCCCTTCTTCCACATTTTCACGAATGAAATGGTACTGAACTCGTATGTGCTTTGTCCTTGAATGAAATGTTGGATTCCTTACTAGATGCAAGGCGCTTTGACTGTCACAAAATAGAGAGACATACTCTTGATTGTGCCCAAGCTCCTCCAATAGCATCTTCAACCAAATTGCTTCTTTACTGGCTTGTGTAGCTGCTACATATTCTGCCTCTGTTGTGGATGTAGCCACAACTGACTGTAATTTTAAAACACAACTTACAGCTCCACCAGCAACTTTGAACACATATCCTGTAGTAGATTTGCTTTTATCCAAATCCCCTGCATAGTCAGAATCTACATACCCATTGATTAGTAAGTTTGATCCTCCGTAACATAATGCAACATTTGAGGTCCCTTTGATGTATCTCAGGATCCTCTTTACTGTATTCCAATTCTCTTTGTCTGGATTCGCCATGTACCAACTAACCACTCCCACTGCTTGTGCAATGTCTGGTCTTGTGCATATCATAGCGAACATTAAGCTTCCCACTGCTGATGCATACGGTACTCGAGACATCTTCATCCTCTCTTCTTCAGTGCTAGGACTCATACTGGAGGATAATTTGAAGTTAATAGGAAGAGGGGTAGAAATTGGCTTATAATCTTGCATGTTGAATCGTGACAAGATCTTCTTCAAGTAATTCTTTTGTGAAAGCCAAATCTTCCTAGTACTTCTGTCTCGATGAATTTGCATCCCTAGAATTGTTTGCTGATCCCAAGTCCTTCATTTCAAATTCCCTAGCCGTTGTGCCTCAATTCTTCAATATGATCTGTTGGGTCCTGCAACCAACATGTCATCCACATACAACAACAATATAACAAAATCGTTATCACCAGACCTCTTGAAATAAGCACAAGGGTCTGCATTAAGTATGTTGTATCCAAGGCACATAATGAAGGAATCAAATCTCTTATACCAATACCTCGACGCCTGCTTTAGACCGTACAGAGATTTGTTCAACCTGCAAACCAAGTTCTTCTTTTCGTCTTCTTCAAAACCTTCAGGCTGGAGCATATAAAGCTCTTCTTCAAGATTTCCATGAAGAAAAGTTGTTTTAACATCTAGCTGCTCTAGATGTAAGTTCAATGTAGCACACATTGCCAAAACTACTCAAATTGTTGTTAGTCGAACCACAGGAGAAAATATTTCATTGAAATCAATACCTTCTTTTTGAGCATATCCTTTGACCACCAGTCTTGCACGATACCTCTCAACTTGATCGTCACCATTTCACTTGATTTTGAAGACCCATTTGTTACCAATTGGCTTCATTCCTTTTGGTAGTAGCACAATGTCCCATGTATTATTTTTATGAAGGGCTTCGATTTCTTCTTGCATCGCCATCATCCACAGTGAAGCATCTGAGCTGTTTATTGCCTCCTGGTATGTTGATGGCTCACCGTCCTCTGTTAAAAGGCAGTATACAATATTACCTTCTATAACATAATCTGAGTGCCAATTGGGACGTCTTCTCATACGATCTGATTGACGAGTTGTTGGAGCTTCAGAACTCTCTGGTTCTTGTTCATCATGTGCTGGTTCTGCTTCAGAAGAATCTCCTTCTTCAAAATCTTTTTCCACATGTATCTGAGTAGTCTCTGACTTTTCAGCGCTGTCATCGTCTTCTTTTCTTTGTAGTTTATCTTCTACAAAGATAACATCCCTGCTAATGATCACTTTGCGGGCAGTGGGATCCCACAAGCGATACCCCTTTACTCCATCAGCATACCCAAGAATTTGCATTTCCTGGATTTTGGATCCAGCTTTGAAATTTCTTGGGCGTTGTACATCACGTACACAATACTTCCAAATACATGGAGGTTTGAATAATCAACTGGTTTACCAGTCCACATCTCCATTGGTGTCTTTAGCTCTATTGCAGTTGATGGAGCTCGATTCACCAAATAACAGGCGGTATTGACTGCTTCTGCCCAGAATGATTTTTCTAGGCCTGCGTCCCTCAACATTGCTCTTGTTCTTTCTAACAAGGTTCTATTCATCCGCTCTGCCACTCCATTTTGTTGAGGAGTGTTCGCCACTGTGAACTGTCTTTTGATGCCTTCTTTCTTGCAAAAGTCATCAAATTCTTCGCTTGTGTATTCTCCTCCATTATCTATTCTGAAACACTTGATCTTATTTCCAGAATCAGTTCCACTCGCGCTTTGAAGTTTTTGAAAGTTGAAAACACGTCTGACTTCTTCTTAATAGGGTGCACCCAACATCTCCTGCGTAGTCATCAATAAATGAGACAAAGTATTTTTCTCCACCTAGGGATGTTACTGGTGCTTGCCATACGTCAGAGTGAACCAATTCTAGAACACTTTTTCCTCTAGAATTTGATGTGTTGAATTTCAACCGGTGCTGCTTACTTGTTATGCAATGCTCACACAAAGTAAGTGATACCTTTGTTAAGCCTGGAAGTAGCTTTTGCTCCACAAGGACTTTCATTCCTTGTTCTGACATGTGTCCAAGTTTCTTATGCCATAGCATTGCAAAATCTGAACTACTTGAGGCAACAGAGGCTTCTGCTTCTAACAATGTCTCTCCCTTCAGCATGTACAAGTTTGCAGCTATCTTTTCACCTTTCAGCACCACAAGCGCTCCACGGAACACCTTCATGATCCTTTCCGTGTTTCAATCTTGCTAGCATTATTATCCAACAATCCGTAGGATAATAAATTTTTCCTTCAGACCTTTCACGTGCCGCACATCTCGAACAACTTTAATTGTTCCATCATACATCTTCAATTTGATGGTTCCCACACCAACGATCTCTAAGGCATAATCATTGCAACTATACACAGATCCTCCTGAGACAAGTTCATAATGATGAAACCATTCTCTTCTTGAGGTCATGTGATATGTCGCTCCCGAATCAATGAGCCATATATCTGCAAATCTTTTTCTGCCTTCCACGGTAGTTGACGCTTCACAGCATAGAGCATCTCCATCATCTGAAGTGTTTTTGGTATTGTCTTGTGGATTAGAGTTTTTATTTAGACTCCAACAATCCTTCTTCAAGTGACCATTCTTTCCACAGTGGTAGCACTTTAAATTCTTCTTGCTCCTTTGACTTTGATCTACCATGTTTATGACTGCTGCTTTGGCCACGTTCAGTTGATCTCCCTCTCATCGTTGTCAACGCTTATGCTTGTTGCAAATTTACTTGTATGTCTTCCTTGTTCTTGCTCCGATTTTCTTCTTGTAGAACAGCAGCTGCAATATCATCGAAGACTAGACTGGTGACATTACTGTTTGTCAAGTTGATGATGAGTTGATCGTACGAATCCGGTAGACTTTGAAGTAGAAGTTCAGCACGTTCTTGTTCTCCTATTTTACAGCTTAAGGATGTAAGCTGAGAAAATAAGGTGTTCAGTGTATTTAAGTGCTCTGTCACTGAAGTAGATTCTGGCATACGGAGAGTGTACAATTTCCTGTTAAGAAAAATTTTATTGTGCAATGATGTGGCCTCGTACAATTTGATGAGATGATCCAATATCTCCTTAGCTGTCTTCTTCTCCTCGATGTTTGACAATACTTCATCTGCTAATGCTAGATGAAAGTTTGCCATAGCATTCCCGTCAATCTCGTTCCATTTGATGTCATCTGCGAAATCCACCGGCCTTTCATTGATAGCCGCTAGACACCCGTCTTTCCTTAGGATGACCTTCATCTTCAATTTCCACAATGAGAAATTTTCTCCCATTGAATTTTTCAATATCAAATTTCGTTGCCATAGCTTCTTCTACGGATATCTCCCACTATTTCACTATCGTGAATAGTTCTCTGGAACCTTCAAAGAATGGGTAATAACTTCTTATTTTCTTATGTTGGGGGATCCACCTTTTGGTGGCAACCACAAAGACAATAAGCATATATTACACACTCTAATCTTGCTCGGATACCAATTGTTGCGGAAGACGGATATCGGATAGAGCAAAATCGCAACTGATAATTTGAGAAAATAAAAATGAAGATAAAAGAGACACAAAATTTACTTGAAAAACCCCTAAAAATTTAGGGTAAAAACCACGGGCAACGGTAGAAGAATTTCACTATGAGAAAATAGGAATTACAACCTCTCTCGATCTACCAAGGAGAAAACAATGATAATTCTCTATAGATAAAAAGGAGAAAACAACTCTCAAGAAACTCTCTAAAATCTCTCTAGTATTGGAAGAAAGCTAGAATGCTTTGGGATGGTTTTGAAGCTAAATGAGCTAGGGTATTTATAGTTGAAGCTTAAGGACTAATCTTATAAATACCTTAAATTTTAGTGACTAAATTGTAATGTTCCCATTTATCAATTTTCCACAATTGCTGCTCACCGAATTAAGCATGTGCACTGAAATTTTTGCTTGATTTTTTTCAATATGTTTGGTCACTTTACTTTTCAACAAAAGTAGCTAAAACCAAAGTGTTGGGGATGAGGGTAAGTAATTCACTATACGAGTTAAAAAGGTAAACTTTTCTTGATATGGTAAACTTGACTTTTAAGAGCTTAATTATTTTAAGTGCAGGTTATAATTGAAATATAAATAGAATACACGAAATAGTGGCATAGGAATTGACACTGTTATTATTTTTAATCGTACTGTATAGATTTTGTAAGGTGCATCGTATCTATACAAAAGTTTAATTACTTATTCAATTCAATGGATTGATTCGAATAAATCAGATTTAGAGAAAATATTTTAATTTAGAAGACATTCTGATTCAATTAGAATGATTATATTTTTAAAAATTAATATAAAATTATTTTATTAATATTTTAATATAATGTAAAATGAGTTTTTTTAGAGGCATTCTAATTCAACTAGAATTATTATATCGTTGGATTGGTTGAAAGGAAGATTATCTGACATTATAAGAGTAAGATCTCCTCAATTGATGAACTCACAGTGAACTTATATGTGTGTATATAATAATTTTTATAATAATAGTAATAATAAGTAAAAGTGAATGCATCTTGCCCCAAATAAAAATGAAAATTATAAAGGAAGACGTGAAAAGATGTGAGATAACAGTAAATCAATAATATTCCCATGAAAATTATGAATGGAGTCATGGACCCATTTGGGAGAGTTTGGAAATAATTATGAGGGGGCGTGAGCGTAAATAACTTTTCCCAAGGTGGAACAAAATATACCAAAATTAAATTAAAATTTTGATAGAAGGATTTTTTTGTTTTAATTTTAATTAAACTATATAAACCAAATGATTCAAGGGATAAAAAAAAGATAATATTAAAATTCTGAGTTTGAGCATCATGAATATTAATTGTAAATATTAAAGATTACTTGGTATTTAAGTTTATTAAGTAAAAATTCTTATGAGATAAGATTTTTAGTAACCAAAATTTTCATAGATAATTATTTGAAAGAGATATAATTATTTTGATGATCTATTTGGATCACTATTGCATATATATATATATATATATATAAAAGTTTTGTAAAAATATTGGAAGAGTATATTAGAATATAATATTTTTTTTTATTAATCTAAGGTGATTATTAAGTATTATATATTCTACTCTCAACCATTTGACAATGAACACTCAATCACCCTACTGCAGTCACTAGTGCTAGAACCCATGACCTCTATGAACAATAACGATTTCTTATGTAGAATATAATAAATTTTGATATATATAAAAAATATGTTGGAAGCGTAGATGAGCTCTTGATAATTTATAACTCTCAAACTTTTATTGATACGAAATAAAATACGTTACAACGACACTACTCAATATTACAATATTACGACACTAGTTGCGGCTAATTTACAAACTCCACTAATATAGCTTTACTAAGCTCTCTCTCAAATCTCTCTATTATTTTTCTTTCACTCGTATTTTTTCCTTACATTATATTACTCTAAAAACTAACAATCACACATATATATAGTATATTAAAACCGCCTAAAACTTGTCGCCTTATAATTCTTTAATAATTAAGCAAATCATAAATACCACATGTAAGTTTTGCTATCAACGTTGCCTTCATTTTAATTCTCCAAGTGGATAGTCCATGATCACATGCCGCCTTGAATTTTGTTTAATAATTAAGCATATTGTAACTTCATCATTGCTGCAATTTTATAATTTTTTGTGCGACCACCTAAGTTTTCTACACAATTCCATGAGTGTTGAGTTTGACTTCCAACAAAAGATTTTAAGATACATAAATTTTAAATATTAATGTTTTGTATAAACTTTACATTTATAAAAAAATGTTGTTTCTCCCAATAAAAAAAGTGTTGTTTCTCTTGTAAAAATAAATAAAATTTATTCATATTAAATATTGAATGTTATATGATATATTTTATACTGATCTTACATTACTTACATTTTCACTTATAAAATTCAGTCAGAGTGAATCAATTATTTATAGAAGTTAGTATAATACCCAAAAAAACAGAGTTTGCTATTCCTCTCAAAATTAATATTTAATTCTGATGCTCAATTAGTTATTGGTATGGTAATAAAAAATGTACATTATTTTTTATTAGTTATGATTTTACTAAAGAATAAATTACACGATAAGTACTTAAACTATTAATTTTGGTTCGTTCTAGTATTTAAACTTTCATTCTTTTAAAAATCATACATAGTGTTTAGTTTTTATTTTATTTTAGTACCCTAATTATAAAATTATAAAATAAGTTTGGAAAAAAATTGAAAGTACTAAAACAGACCAAAACTGATAGTTTAGGTATTAAATGTGTTAAATTTTTAACGATGGGATACTAAAATAAAATAAAAACTAAATGTTAGATATGATTTAAAAAAAATTGAAAGTCAAGTACTAAAATGAAACAAAACTAATAGTTTATACACCAAATCCGTAGTTTACTCAAAATTAAAACCCAGAGAAACAAACACCCACAGAAAATAGTTGATGATGGATGAAAGAGGGGCGGCGTCCACCCCAAGGCGCGAGGTGCTTTAGCCTCGTGCATTCATGTCATGTGAGATTCAATCAGTCCAAAAATCATCTCCTTCTCTATTTTGTTTTTTGTTCTTCTGGTTTCCCTCCTCTTTGTCTCAACTTTTGTTTTGTCCTTTAACTCGCTCACTCCAACGAAATAATGACCCTTTTGTATACTAATATTATATGCACTAAAATCCTACACCACCATCTTTCTTACTTTCACGCCTTATTTAATTTTATATGGGGGAGGCCACATGCACGTGGCTACCTCCCTTTATTTATGTAACATACTTGAAATTATTCCTCAAATCTTTCCTTAAATATATCATATAAACAAAACCCCAATTTTTTTTCATTCAAAAGGGGAATGGGTGGTCAAAATTGGCCTCGAATTAGTAGCATCAGACATGATATTTGACTTGAAGAGGTGCAAAATTGACATTTCACTTTGCAGAAAGGAATTCTTTTAGCTTTCAAAAAGAGAGAAATCTTCCTTTGACCGTATAATTTGATTGAATATGGCCCTTATTTCTGGACTGTCCAATGCTCAATGCAGTGTTTAGTTTTTATAATTAAACCACAACTCCATTTGGACCATTCCCAGGGCTTGCCTTTTGCTCATTGGTTTAAACAACCAAAGTAATTATGATTAAGTATCTTGCTGACTAGATTGTTCATATCATCTTCCTTTTATGGGGTTTGTATTTGTTTCAAAAAAATTGTTAATTCTTTGGAAGGCTGGTCTAGGGTTTGAATGAAGTAGGGCATTTGAGGAGTTTGCAGATTTAAGGAAAGGGGTTGGGGTTTGAATTCATGTGTCGTGCTATTGACAATGTCCCCCATATACGACCAATGAAAAGCATTCTTTATAACTGTGAACTCTCGTATATATATACGCACACACACGTTCGTCTTATAAAAATTGAATCTTGTTATTTCTTAAGACATGACATCTTATGTGTTTTTGTTTGGTTGAGGGATTCATTTGGACCTTGAAGCATTTTCTTTTTGGGTCTCTTGAGCAAGTGTAGGGTCATATATTTTCTATGTTGATTTGGAGCCCAACCTATATGATTACCTTTGTAGTTGTTGGATTTTCTTAGCCCTTTTTTGTTTAGACTTGAGTTTTCTTCTTTAATAGTTTTTTCTTTTCATATCCAAAAAAAATCCTTCAATGATATCAATTAAACTTCTATTTTAAAGAATTTTTTTTGTATTACATCATAATTTTGATTTACCTTTTTATCTTTGAACAATAATTGGGGATAAATATTCAATATATAATATTAGAGTTATTATATGATACACATGTAACGTAGTTTTTTATATATAATTTATCTATTTTAATCTCAATTTTTAAAATCTAAAAGTATGAACTCTTATACTAATTTTAAAACCCTAAATAACTCTTAAACTAAAAGTATGTACTCACAGGTTCTTCTCATCTTAACTGGATAGCTTCACATTAAAACTGATTGGTACTTGTATCGTCTTTGAAAGATGAAATCAAAATGATATCCGTATGAACAGTATAACTCCCCCCCCCCCTCTTTCTCCTCTATCAGGAGGGTTTGTCCTCAAATGCTTGTATTTATTTTTTTGGATAACGTAGGACCAAACACACATACGTGTAGGTTCACGTTAAATGTTCTTTTTTTGGGGTTCAGAAAACACATTATGTACGCTAATCCATTTAAATCTACAGTTTAAGAAAACTTGTAATAGCATTACCAGTCAAACTAGTATTACTAATTTTATCTACAGAGAACTACAAAATATTCCTTCTTATTGCAAAACAAAAATAACGTACAAGATTAGAACTGGAGTCTTAAGAAAATTTTCAAGCTTAGAACTGAAGCTCTTCCGATTCTGTCAAATGGAACTCACTCTATTAGACAAATTTGGCAAGAGATTAGACACAAGGGGGACAAAATGATTTGGCATTCTTTGATATGGTTCCCATATCATATTCCCACACATAGTTTAATAGTTTGGAAGGCAATCTTAGATAGGCTTCCCACTCGTGACCGACTACAACGCATGGAGATCATTTCCTCTGAGACTTGTATTCTTTGTAATGACATCCAGGAAAATCGAAATCATTTGTTCTTCGACTGTCATTTTGCTTCTCAATTAAGAGAAAATACTCTTCACCTTTGTGGTTTGAACAAGACACTTCAATCCTGGGAAGAAATGGTTGCTTGGGCAAGTAATTCATGGAAAGGCAAGTCACCTTTAACCTCTGTTCTTAAAATCGCTTGGAACGCCAACATTTATGTTCTGTGGGAGGAACGAAACCGTAGAATCTTCAAAGGTTGCTCTCGAAATCCTTCTGACATCTTCAAAAGCATTAAAGATTCAGTAGGTATTAAGTTGAGGGGGAAAAATATCAATAGACTAGACTATGTTAACTCCAAACTTTGTATATCATGGGGTATAGATTAACCCGATCGATTTTTTGTTTTAGAATGTAATTATTTTAGGTGATCGGATATTGTTTTTTTGTAGCATTTATGCTTCTTTGGGTAATAAAATTTGAATTATCTAAAAAAAATAACATACAAATAATCTTATCTTATAAATAATTATGATACGAAAGTTTATACCAAAAAAACTATGATATGAAAGTCATACAGAAGGTGTTTATAAGAAATGGCAAAAGCTATTGCCATGTAAAAACTAATACATTAGTATTAAAGTCACAAATATACATCTTAAGAATGATAATAATTAAATGTATTAAAAATATTCTATATCTTCCTAATGGAAGAAACATCTATTATCCTTTACATAAAAGTATGATTGATTTACCCACATACAGGTAAACCATATTGAAATCTGGAATGATAACAATTTTACGTAGTGACATCAATGTTTTGTATTTTCTTTATAATATAAACCATTAAAAGATGAATTGAAATTATATAATTTTATCTTAGATAAAAAGAGATAATAGTACATGCATATAAGTGAGTTATCATCCAATTAAATCTAATTTTCCATCCCATGCTATTTAAAAGAAAAGAAAAAAAATATAATTTTGTTAAACTTATAAAAAAAGAGCATGGCGCAAGGTTGACTTGTTGTTTCAATCTTTCTACGATAACCCCTTTTTCATATATTATAACGTGAAGTTTCATATATTATCATGCAGGGTAGATGTACTTATCCCGATTAAGTGTATCCCATTATTTTGGAAATATGTTAAACTTAATTTAATGTGTTAAAGAAAAATATTTTTTTTTGCATATCCATTTTTAAAAAATAAAATTAAAATTTAGACCCCTATTCTTAAATTCTAGATCCGCCACTGTTTTCATATGAAGCTTAAGAAAGCCATTTGATTATGTATGATATCCAAAACCATCAAATTAAATTATTTAATATATTTATTTTAATTTCATATTTTGATCGACTCACGGTTTTTCAAAATTATCAACAACCAAAAAAAAACATTAGATTGTGTATAACAAACGTGAAAATGTATCCTCTAGGTGAAGTGGTCCAAAATCTAAAAGGGAAGGGTGATAGACCCATCTTTGGGGCGAAGGGACACCTAAACAGTGAAGCAGCCATTGCTGAACTGAGATAGAGCCTTTTGAAACTCACCTATTATAAAGTATGAAAGGATATGTACTTATTTGTGGGGCTTGGCCTCGAACGGCTATGACATTGACCTAAATGCACAGCCATTAGCAGCATATGTTTCGTTTAATTGGATCGTATCCGAACTAACGTGAATAGCATGTATAAACAGTTAGAAAAATAGTCCAAAATTTGGTCGAGAGATTTCATTTATATATAACTAGTTGAAAAAAACGTATGTTATTAAGATTCATGAACAAAAGCTATATGTTTAATTATTTGATTTTTTTTAATTCGATTCCGTGTTCTTTTTTAACCCAACCCTAATAATCATGTCTAATGTGATTTTTTAAGTTATTATATATATTGAGACTAGCTTAAGCTAATGATAACTTAAAATGTAAGTAAATGAGATTAATGCTAGATCTGACGGATTGTGTTATGATTGACGCACTAATAAATTTAAGCAGATTTTGTAGCTCTCATGTAATAATTTATTTTCAATCAATGATTACAACCAATATAATCATTCTTAGTAATTGTATTTATAGAAATTAATAATATATAATTATTCAATTATATTATTTTATATTATGTTCAGATAAAATAAATAAGTGGATAAAGGTGTCGAAGAATGTAATTGATTTTAATGCTGCCGTGTTGGCTAATATATTAGCACAAAGAACAAAAATGGGGCCATTCAATGAAAAGTCCACTAAATATGCACTTTAAGACCCACGAAAGAGCAAGAGAGAGCGACTGTTTCAATGGATTGGAAAGGACCCATGAAATTCAAATGTAGACTTCATTGGCTGGCTAAATTTGTGTATGTGGCAAGCTCATCCACATTTCAGATAAACTCGTAAATTCTCCCCCTTTTTTGCTCTTTATAATTTGGTATCAATAAAAGGTGGCCACAATTTCCTCAAACATCAACCCGTTTCGATACATCATATTAATGTTTCCATCGTTGTGCTGACGTCTCGTTCCTGCCTGCCCTACCCTACCCTACCCTACCCTACCCCATCACTGTAATAAAAACATTCAAATCTGTATGAAAATATACGTTTTCGGACGTAGAAGTTATCCAGGTTGTTAGATGTATAGATTGGGATGGGAAAACACAGGCAGCACGATACACTACACATGCACATTTTCTGATTCACGTCCCTAATGGATGTGACGGATAGCAACTAATTATTTTAAGTATTAAATACTTGAATATATCAGCAGATGAGATGAGATGCGATGCGGAAAGTGTAACAGTTAAAATTACGAATAGAATTCTCTGCCGTAGTTTTAATTCTTTCATACTAATTTTCAACTGTTTTAGATGAGGAGAAGAAAAAAAATGAGCTGGCTATGATGATGTATTCCGAACAATTTGTGAAGGGCGGTGATGAGAAGTTCCTGTTAGGCCAAGCTGGGAAAATGAGGGCCCCCATATCAAATCACAACACAGGTCGGTTTCGGATCTGGATCGTGGTTTGTTTTCTTATTTAAGCATAATTTGGATTAAACTCAACTATTAGTAGCTACTGATAATTTTTTATTTGGAAATATGATATATTTTGGAAAAAATAATTATATCTCTAACAATTGAATGATAATAGTAGTATAAAATTTAAGTTTTCTGGTTCATGCAAATATAAAATAAAAACAATTTCAACTGTTAATTAATTAAATTTCTCTGGCACGTTTGTTCCATACTTGTTAATATTGTATTTATTTTTAAGGATTCTTAAATTCACTCGATATTATATTTTAATGTATTTCTGGTTTTGAATATATAACATCCCGGAAAATTTTATACTTCACTAAAGTCGCACACCGAAACACATCATTAAATAAATTATTTTTTAAGTAAATATTAAAAGAATAAATTACACGTTTTGTACCTAAATTATCACTTTTGTTTCTTTTTAGTGTATAAACTTTATTTTTTTTAAATCATTCTTGCTCCTAATATTAATTAAACTTGGGTCTCTTGCATGAAAGACCAATCAATCAACCATTGAGCCAAACTAAACATTTGGATAAATTTCACCACATTTTGTATCTAACTTATATAATAGTATCACCACAAAATAAATATTTTTTTTACGATTATAAGATTCAAATATGAGATATTTTAAATTAATCATTGAAAACTTAGTCACTCAACTATAGTGTATTTTTATTATATTGCACTTAATACTTAATCATATAATTATTAAATTGAAAGACTAATTGTTCAATTTATTTAGAAATAAAAAAATAAAAAATAATTTTTTATAAAAATTATATGAAATAATTATAAAAAGTATATTTATAATATTATAAAAATATTTATTTATTTTTAAAAATAAAATTAACTATTTATTTGAAATAATATTATCTTTAAATTATATATTTAATTTTAAATAATTCAAAATTTAGGGTAAATTATACGTTTAATATCCAACTATCACTTTGGTTATGTACAATATTATTTAAAAGTAAACAGATAATTTTTAAAAATATATTATTTCAAATAATTAATTAATATTATTTTAAATAAATATATAATATTTTTTAAAAAATAAATAAATATTTAATTTATTTTTATAGTATTATAAATACATTTTTAAAATATTTTAATATAATTTTCATAAATATATAAATATTTATTTAATTATTTTTATTTCCCAAATAAAGTGAAAAATTATTCTTTAATTTAACAATGATATAAGTAAGTATTAAGTTTGATATAATAAAAATAGATTCACATTATAGTTGAATGACTAAGCTTTCGATCATTAATTTAAAGTGTCACATATTCGAATTTTATAATCATAGGAAAATATTGATTTTGTGGTGATACTATTGTATAAGTTAAATACAAAATATGGTAAAATTAACTTAAATGACTAGCTTAATTCAATGGTTGAGTGCCTTGCATTTCACACGAAAGAGGTAGGTTCACTTTATGCTTAGATCAATAATACTTTTTATTTATTTTATCCCCATATTGGGTGATATGTGTTACCATTTAATTGGTTGAATAAAATTAAGTAAAAAATTATGAGGGAGATATAGAAAAATGATGTGAAAATAAAAAATAAAAAGAAATTAACATGTCATGTCAGATCAGCATTGTTGTTAGAGGTTAGCAAAACTCAACTCGAAAAATTGATTTTTTCGACTCGACTAGAAAAAAATTCAAGTTTAAATCGAGTTATAAAATACAACTCAACTGATTTTCAACTTTGATTTGAGTCCCTCGAATAACTCGAAATGTTTATCACATATGAAAAAAATATATAGAAACACACCTATATTGTATATGCTTATAAAAAAATTAAACCGGAATCAAATAATATCATAATATTATACATATTTATAATTAAATTTAATTAGAAACTCGAAAAATTTGACTCAACTCGAAAAAATTTCAAGTCAACTTTGAGTTGTAAAATAGGACTCGTCAACTCGAATAACTAGAATTTTTTTCTATTTTACTCGAATTGATCGAACGCTCACCCCTAATTGTCGTTAATTGTTTTGAAAAAAATAAAGTTTAGGTATTAAAACGAAATAAAAATGATAGTGTAAGTACTATATATATAATTTACCTTTTTAATATTTACTTAATGAGGACAATTTAATTAGTGGTGTGTTTCAATTATATTTTAATAGGGTGTTGCAGTACAACATGTTCCGTAGAATCGTTAATAATATCCCATGTTAGTGGGAGAAAAATAAACGTATGCACGAATATAACTATTTTTCAGTTGAAATCTGATATTTTGATATGGAAAGTTGATTTCGAACAAGATAATAATCTTAAGCGATATCGAGCACAAGCTGATATTTTCATGATTAGGCTTTAACAAATGTGGATCTCTTTAGGATGACGCACTTGTTTGTAAAGAATGCAATTTTCCGAGAGTGAAGCATTGTGCAGCATGCACAACCTCTTATTTCTCCACTTTATCTTTTGCTTTATTTATAGGATTTCTAACTGGAATTGCTAACTTAATTGCAACTATATGTTAGAAAAATAAAATTTGTCTTTAAGATTGTTATGAATGCGATAATAATAAATATAAATAAAATATTCATTTTTATCTTGATCCATCAATCGGAAACAATTGAGGTATGTCGCTACAAGATTTTCTTCATACAAAATTTTTGGTCACTCCTTTAATACTCAATTTCGTTGGTCTTTGCCTCACTAGATACAACAACTATTATATGATTAACTGCCGTTAGGGATGACAATGTGTTGGGTTAGAGTCGGGGTTTTTATTAACCCGACCCAAAAATATGCATCTTCCACCCAAACTCGATCCGACCCAAAAATTTTATATCATCCACCCGACCCGTATATCCTCACCCAACTCCGACCTGACCCGAATTTTTAGAGTATAAATTCAATCCGATCCAACTCAATATAAAATAAGAATTTAATTAAAAATAATAAGAAAATCTTTAAGAAAATTATATTACTATCCTCAGATCAGGACGAAGTTTTTTCACCCTTCACCCTAACCCGACCTCGTCCCTTAAAAAATCAAACTTGAACCATATTTTTTTATATAAAAAACAACACTATCGGGTCAGGTCGAAACCCGTCAGATTCGAGTTAAATTACCATTCCTAGCTACAATAGCATAAAATTAGAAATCACGAACTATCATCGCCTTCTGCTATCACTGGAAAACTAGTAGAAGAGAGAATTTTCTTCTTTTTGAACTTTCCAAAAACTTATTGAAACTTTTTATTTGTGAAACTTGTGTTTAACCTAGCAGACTAACTAATTATTTATATATGATTTTCAAGATATATTTAATCCAATCAGATATCTTTTAATATTCAATATAAAAAAGATAATAATATATTTTAATTTAAAATATTCAAAGAATAAACTCCTTTAACTATTCAATCTTAAATAGATATTATTTTAATTTGAAATATACATAAATATATAATTATCCTTAATATTTAAAGTTAAAAAAATAATAAATGTCTTTTTAAATTAACATATTCAAAGAATAATTATCCTTATAATATTAAAATTAAAAATATTTTTTAATTTACAATAATAATAAAAATTAATATAAATATTAAATCTATCAATTAAATTCACCCTTTTCCAACAGTATATTAATTATTTGTGCTCCTCCTTCTCTCTTCCCCAAGCAAACCATCTTAACTTAATCCTTTTTATTAAATGATTTCTGAAAATAATATTCGTTCATCTACTATTTGTCTTCTTTAAATATGTAACTATATAAACCAATTATAGTGGAGCCCTCCAAGCACTTCAATCGTTTCATTAATTTTTAATTTGGTTAACATAGGATCATAATCTTTTTTCTTTTCGTTATGCTAAATATTAAACGTACAAATAAATTTTAATTAATTATATAATTTTAAATTTTCAGTTTTATTCATTTTTAATAAAAGTATTAGTTTATATTAATAAAGCATTAGTTTACGATTTAAATATTATATACATAAATAATTGTATATATTTAATTTTTTTTAAATATATGTTAAATTTTATATTTGATATAATTTCAGCATAATAGTATTTTTATTAATTGAAAAATAAATATTTAAATTTAAAAAATATAAAAATTTATTAAATATTTAATCAAGTAGGACCGAACTAAAGAGATAACCCCGTATTCTCAATATTTTTGGTCTAATAACAATTTAGGTCATTGCAAGTCTTAATATTACACAAATTACGTATTATCTTGTGAATTTTTAGTTTTTTTTTTATAAATCTAGGGTGAATACAAGGATACCCCACATGAGTAGTGCTCGAACTCGAGATCTCAAAGATAACAATAATCCCTTAATCACTAAAATTACTTAGTTTATGTTGAATCTTGAGTTTAAATACTAAATAAATCTTTATATAATTTTAAAATAATCTAATATTTCGATCTCTATTAATATTTAATTTTGATTTTATCCTTACTTGATGGGTTGGGAGTACTTAAGAAGAAACGTGGCATTACAAACATCAACTCTATGAACAGTAAAAGCAAATTTAGAAGCTAAGATTAAACTATGAAAAGAAATGAATGTCATTATCATTGCCCATTATTAGGTTAGTTATCTCCCACAATTGCAAGCAATTTGCAACTAAAACAATTACGTATAGAATCTAGGGTTTAGCTTATCTGTTACTACGAATAATCTTAAAATATTTCTAGTGTCTTTTTTCCAGGTCTATTATTTAGATTTTTTTAATATATATAATTTTTACCCTTATCGGTCAATTTGATATTGAGTTTGCTAAAATATACAATGACTAAATAAGGTGGTATATATTAGTGAAAAATGTAAGTAATATATAATCGTTAAATTTTGGATATCAAAATAATGTATTAAAACGATTTTTAATTTACCCTAAACTCTTTTTGACAGTATCCAACAGATTGTGTTTTTTTCTGGCTAAATTACATAACTGACACCATTTTTTTTAATTTTCTCTTTCTGACACCGTTTGACCAATATTTTCAGAAGTAGCACCCTTTCTGCTGAGTTGGCAAAGGCGAGTCCCCGGGGACGCGCTTTACCCGTGTTTTCGCTGAGTTGGATGCCACGTGTGGAAGGCGCGTCGCGCGTCCCCGGGGACGCGCCTTTGCTATATCAGCAGACACGTGTGGAAAGCGCATCCTCGGAGACGCGCCTTCCATTAAATGTCATAAATGCCCCCATCCGTTTTTCCTAACTACCCCTCCTCCTCCCCTATATAAACCCCTCAACCCTCCCTCATTCTTCACACCAAAATCATATTCTCCTCTCTTATATAACTCAAATTCTCAAACTATTTGAGTTTAAATTTTATTAGTGGTAAGAAATTTATTTTTATGTTAGTATTTTTTAAATAGTTATTATTTTTTATATTAATATATTTATGTAAATATTATTTTTATTAAAATAATATTTATATAATTATTATTTATTTAGAATTATTAATTTTGTTTTGCTAATTATATTGTTTTGTCTACAGTTATAATGGAAAACGAAATGCTATTGCGATTGGATATTGATCATATCTCCAGACATTTTAGCGATATGGTAATATTTTTATAATTAATGTTAATATTAAATTTATTTTTATTTTAAAGTTATTATGAATTTATATTTTTTTTTTATAATGTATATTATTTAGGATGTTGATCGTATTTTAGAGACTTTTATTAAAAATCCATACCGACACCGGAACGTATTTTGCCATATTTGGCTTCTGCCGGGTTCGGGTATATTGCAACAATTATAGGCGTTGCAAACTCGAACCTGTCCTAATTTCTGCACTGATTGAGAGGTGGAGGCCCGAGACACACACTTTTCACCTTCCATGTGGAGAGGCGACAATACATTGGAGGATGTCTCTATGCATCTGGGCTTCCCGTCGACGGAAATATGATGTGTGTATGGCGGATGGTGATTGGCAATCATGTGCATTGATTATCTTGGAGCTGCTCCGCCAGAGTTTAATGGAGGTAGATAGCTTTATCTTGGTTGAAAGCTATTTTGAGGTTTTAAATGAAAATGCTTCAGAGGATCAGCAAAGGCATGTGCTCGGGCATATATTCTACAATAATTGGAGGAATATTGATGCCCGACAAATCTCGCAACCAGGTGCATTTTATGTGGTTGCGGCATCTGATCGATTTGATGAGTTGGAAGATATAGTTTGGGTGCTACAGTTTTGGCATTTTCTCTTTAGAGAAATGTGTCGGGCGACGAATTATAAGAAAACTGCTATCGTGGATGTCTTCTGCTTCTACAATCATGGGCGTGGTTCCGCATGCCTTTCTTATGCCCGATCGTGAATGAACCATATTTCCCTTATTGTTGAGTAATTTCGAACTAAATTTTGATTTAAATATTTTCAATTAAATAGGGTGATATTTAGTTTTATATATTTTCATAGGTGGGTGGTCGATGAAAAGAAAGGACCTTATTATACGAAAGCTGGTCTGAGGTATGTTTTTAAATTTGTTTAATTATTAATATTTTAATTTAAAATGTTAGATATAATTAGAATATTTATTTATTTGTTTTTATATTTCATTAGTGGATACTTATGCGAGCGATGAAGTGAAATTCCCACCCCACCTTATCATAGAGGTATTATCGGTTATACCTCTTATATGTTATGCTATTATTGAGTGGCATCCAGTTGATCGCGTGCTCCGTCAGTATGGTTGTACGCAATATATTCCTGGAGCTCCTAGGAATTTAGACGACGTGCATAACATAGATAGACGAGGAAAGAAAGATGTTAACTGGGTGGTGAGACACAGAGATTGGATTGC
Organism: Hibiscus syriacus; assembly: GCF_006381635.1. Lineage (NCBI taxonomy): Eukaryota > Viridiplantae > Streptophyta > Magnoliopsida > Malvales > Malvaceae > Hibiscus > Hibiscus syriacus. The sequence continues at coordinate 1,568,985 of NW_024063519.1, read as the reverse complement.
GCTTTGGGAGAACCGATATACACTGTTGGCCCCTCGACAATATTACGCTGAAACTGGTCATATGGTTACGGATAACTATATGGACTGGTTTAATGAAAATGGGAAGTCGTTTCTACTTTCGGCGGAAGCACGAGGGGTTAACATTCCTAGGCGCCGAGAAAGACGTCAACCGTCTCAATATCATCGTCTCCCGACGCGTGGACGGAGAGAAGGCGCTACCGGTTCTGCATCAGTCCCACCACAACATCCTTATTCGTCGATGTCGTAGGGGTACATGCCCAGCCCTCCACTTCATATGCCAAGCCCACCAGTTTATATGCCATCTCCGCAGGGTTACATTCCGAGCCCGCAGGGTTACATTCCTAGCCCGCCAGGTTACATGCCTAGCCCGCCAGGTTACATGCCTAACCCGCAGGGTTTTATACCATATGGAGGTGCATATACGACTATGTTTAATGATCTAGCATATGGTTCATATGCATCTTATTTGGCTGGTGGTGCTTCTCCGCAGACACCTCAATCTCCATATGGATCACATACATCGATGCCAATGTTTCCACAGTTTTCACAGTTCCCGGGGAGCGGGGGGATTGTTACTAGCACTCCTCCAGGGTCGTTATTTTATACAGGCCCTTCAGCCCCTTCAACGTCATCTACACCAAATGAAGAAAATGCTGCTGATGATGATAGTGAAGATGAGGAGACTGAAGAACAAGTTCCATGAAAAAATCCTCCACGAAATAGACAACCACCGCCATGTGGAACTCATTCGAGAAGACGACATCGGTGATCCAGTTATATTTAATGTTATTTAAATAATTATATTTCAGAATTTTATGTAATTTGGTTATGTTATTTAAATGTTTCATGTTTGTTACATACATATTTTTTAATGTTATTTTTTATTCACATTTAACATTAAATGTTTGATAAATATTTTTAAAATACAAATTATATTATTCGAAATTTAAAATAAAAATAAAAATAACATTATTCAAATTTAAATTTAAAATATAAATTATAGTATTCAAAATTTAACATTAAATTTCAACTTAATATTCCAATTGTATTCGAAATTAAAAGTTATATTCCAATTATAGTACACAATACTTAAATTGAAATTAAATTTATCCATACATATGATTTATCATTAACATATATATTAAAACGTATACATTAAAATCAACTTATGTTGAGTTCATCGATCGACGGAATCAGCCAAGAGGGGGTGATTTGGCAATTTATTCAATGTCACATTTCAATGCTCATTCCATACAATTTCAATGTCACAATCAACTTATCACTTCACATTTATTCAATTTATCCATAACATTTTATCTAATTTATTCAAACTTCACATAACGTTTTAATTTAAGTTATTCTTAACTTGCTGAACTTTCAAAAGAAGTTAAATTTTGGTTATAATTTACCTGATTTACTGATATATCTAGTGTCCCCCGAGGGACATGATGACATAATAGGGCAATGATAACATATTTCTGACGAAATAATGGAAGGCGCGCACCCGGAACGCGCCTTCACTGAGAAATAATAGTACTGATATATCTATCCCCGAGGGACAGAGTGACATAATAGGGCAATGATAACATATTCTCTGACGAAATAATGGAAGGCGCGCCCCCGGGAACGCGCCTTCATATCCCCTGAGAAATAATAGGTACTGATATATCTAGTGTCCCCGAGAGACATAAGTGACATAATAGGGCAATGATAACATATTCTCTAACGAAATAATGGAAGGTGCGCCCCCGGGAACGCGCCTTCATGTGAATAGTAAAATAATAGGTACTGATATATCTAGTGTCCTCGAGGGACATGAGTGACATAATAGGGCAATGATAACATATTCTCTGATGAAATAATGGAAGGCGCGCCCCCGGGAACGCGCCTTCATGTGAATAGTGAAATAATAGGTACTGATATATCTAGTGTCCCCGAGGGACATGAGTGACATAATAGGGCAATGATAACATATTCTCTGACGAAATAATAGAAGGCGCGCCCCGGGAACGCGCCTTCATGTGAATAGTGAAATAATAGGTACTGATATATCTAGTGTCCCCGAGGGACATGAGTGACATAATAGGCAATGATAACATATTCTCTGACGAAATAATGGAAGGCGCGCCCCGGGAACGCGCCTTCATGTGAATAGTACTCCGATTATAGACACTATTATATGCAACGTATTATAAACTTTCAAAACAAACTTCAGTTCACAATCTTTCAAATTCTCAAATTCCCAAACTCTAAATTCTCAAATTCTCTGAAAATGAGTCATCTTTCTGCTGTTGTTTTGTATGATGGAGAAATTAAGGAAGCTGAAGAGGGGGTTGTTTTTGAGTCAGATCATTATATCCCCTTAACCTTGAAGAGAAACATCACAATTGAGGAGTTAATCACAAAAATTTCGTTAAAGATTCGTATAGCAGGCCAGAGAAGACTATCTTCACTTCAGTACAGATTTCCTACTGAACTTTTTCCGCTCACGTATACATCATTTCAGCTTTCAAACAATGATGATGTTTCTATGATGGTTGATGCTCATATGGGGAGTTCACAATCTCTTGTTGAAATGTATGCCACTTTTATTGAGGTTCGTACAACTCGTGGTCTCTCATATTCCTCTCACTTAGGCATTGCATATCAAACTGATCAAGTTGATAGCCCGACACAACTGATCTGTAATGATTTCACATCATTAATGGCGGATCCAACGCCATATAACATGCCATCAAGTTCAATAGGAAGGCATTCATCTGCAACTGCTTATGATCTCAACCCACGTGGCTTCACCAATAATCCATATGGCAACATCTCTTCTACTTCAAGGGGCAGACATTCATCTGCCAATGTTTTCGACTTACATATGGAAATACCAACAAGACGACAGTCTATTCACATCCCACATGATACAATGGCCTCAAGTTCAAGGGGAGGACACGCAAGCGGGAACTTATTTGACCTCAACATTGGATTATCGGAGGAACCCTCATCTCCACCAGAAGAACCTCTTCGGGAGCCAGATGCAGATGGTGCTGAAACGGGATTATTCGTTGAACCTGACTCACCATAGTTTAACGTACATTCTGATGATGACGAGGATGACGTTCCGATAAATACAACACCAGCCGAACTTTCTGCACATATGTATGAGGCTGATTATCATGCAATGTATGAGCCTGAATTTCCAGATCTTCCTGATGTTAGAAACTATGGACTTCAATCATCAGTCAATGACGGTAATTTACATATTGGAATGGAGTTCGCATCGAAGGAGGAAGCAATGATGGCAATAAAGAGTTACAATATTCGTAACTCAGTTCAGTCCCGAGTTGATCGATCTAACACGGAGAAATATGTCTGCTACTGCGTCCAACGTGACAACGGATGTCAATGGATGGTCGTGTATCAAAGAGGAAGAGGAAGAACAACTTATGGGAACTAACCAGATACAACGTCCTCATACATGTTGTGCAACAGGTATAAACCAGGATCATCCCAACTTGGACTCCAACATTATTTGTCAAGCAATCATGCCCATTGTGAAGCAAAGCTCTCATATAGCTGTTGCAGTGTTGATTTCTGCTATACATCAATATGGGTACACTGTCTCATATAAAAAAGCGTGGTTGGCAAAATAGAATGCCATTTGCAAACTTCATGGCGAATGGGATTCCTCTTACAACGAGCTGCCCAGTTGGTTTCATGTTGTGCAAAGACTTAATCCTGGGACAATTGTTGAGTTCGAAACTCAACATCATTACGTGAATGATCGAATGGTTCGCGATCGCTGCCAATTTTACCGAGTCTTTTGGACTTACCCTCAGTGTATTAATGCAGTCAAGTACTGTAAACCAATTGTCCAAATTGATGGTACTTTCTTGTATGGGAAATACAAGCAAGTTTTATTATTGGCTGTGGTCCAAGATGGAAATCGCAATATTCTTCCTGTTGCGTTTGCCCTCGTTCAAGGAGAAGACACTGAGTCTTGGGCTTTTTTCCTTAAAAATTTACGTTTACATGTTGTCACCAGGGAACGACTATGCATTATTTCAGACCGAGGAGCCGGGATAAAAGTAGCAATGGACTCTTTGGGTACAATGTATAGACCTCCACATGTTCAACATCGTTATTGTGTCCGTCATATTGCTACAAACTATTACGGAAAATACAAGAAGAACGATGAACGTCAGTTAGTCGTGCGGATGGGTATGTTATTTTTTCCCAATTTTTCTATCAATTTCTTATTAGTTATTTATACTTCATATTAACTATTACATATTCCTAATGGCTTAGGTTATGAACTCTTACCTCAAAGGTTTGAGTCGATGCTACAAGAGCTGTTTGGCAAAAATAAGAAGGGGTGCGAGTACATTATGGACATCAGCAAAGAAATGTGGACAAATGCATATGACGGGGGGTATCGCTATGGTCATATGACAACAAACTTGGCTGAAGCAATAAATTCAACCTTAAAGGGGGCGCGTCATTTACCAGTCACGGCATTGGTTAAAACGACTTATTTTCGTTTGGGTCAACTCTTTGCAAAGCTCGGTGGACAAGCTCTTACTTGGATGCAAAACGGACATATTTACCACCCAAGACTAGTAGTTGATTTACAGAAAAAAGTGGCTGCATCAAATGGGATGTTAGTTACAAATTTTTCTCGCACCCGTGAATTGTTTCGTGTAACCGAAATGCCACGTCCGCTGCAAGGGATTAAAGCTAACTCTTTCAGAGTTAATCTGCAAGAGAGGTGGTGCGATTGTGGTTTCTTTCAAGCACTCAAATATCCATGCTCTCATGTCATTGCTGCTTGCTCACATTCGCATTTGGACTACAAAAATTATGTTGATCCCGTATACCAACTTTCACAAGTATTCAAGGTATATGAATTTGAGTTTCCGCCCATAGGAAACGAAAGAGACCCAAATGAGATTCAAACTTGGCTTACAATTGTACCAGATCCATTGCTATTGAGGGACTCAGGTCGTCTAAAATCTACTAGAATACATTGTGATATGGATATTCGGGAGAAGTCAACAGAACAAAAACGATGTGGGCATTGTAGAAACATCGGGCACAATAGAAAAAAAATGTCCAGCTCTGTTATCATCATATAACCGTTAACTCTTATGTAATTAATATTGTATTTAAATGAATGTTTTTGTTTCTAATAATTTAATGTTATTGCATTTATATAATTTGTCAATGTATGTACACCTAAATAATTTTTTAACTTTTAAATACATAAATATATTTAATATATTTATTTAATATAATAATATATTAGTAGTTAATTTTTTTTAAAATATAATAATAATTCCACCTTCTAAGTAGAGAAAAATATTAAATTAAACAAATTAAAAGTTATTAAAAAATTTATGTATACAATGACACATTTCATGTTCTGATTGGAGGATTAAATTTATTAAATTAAATTTTCAATAAGACTAATTTTATAAAATATGTAAGTCTTGAAGATTAAATATGTAATTATACTAATTTATTAACTTATGCATCAATATTTTCGTTAAATATTGATATGAGATGACTACATTGATAACATTTAAATAATTAACTGATAAAATTAATAGATCGATAATCAAAATCAAAAATAATAATATAACCATATGTGTAATATTATAATTTCATACATTTTTCCTATAACTACAATAAAGTCAAAACTGGTTTTTATATATTGTTATATCATATTAATGTAGATAATTCACTCCACCTTTAACACACATTAACAAAATACATTTGATAATTCTTACATTATAATCGAAACATTTTACATATATTATTAATTTATAATAATAATAAAAATAAACTATTTATTATAAAACAAAATACGTGTCTGTTGAGTTGGCAAAGACGCGTCCCCGGGGACGCGCCTTTCACACGTGGCATCCAACTCAGCGAAACCGTGGGTAAAGCGCGTCCCCGGGGACGCGCCTTTGCCAACTCAGCAGAAAGGGTGCTACTTCTGAAAATATTGGTCAAACGGTGTCAGAAAGGAAAAATTTAAAGCAAACGGTGTTACGTAATTTAGCCTTTTTTTTTTCTCTGTATAAATTTCCCCAACCTATAATTTATTGTGACTATTTGAGATGACACCTTTCACGCGCTTATTTACACGTGCATTCATCTGCCAATTATTACTGGCAATGCCAAAGTTGCTATACTGTCGGGGCTTTTTCTTTCGCCTATCACAATAGTTTTTATCAATCACGCGCACCAGTAGGGAGTAGAAGTTAAATGAAGTGAAAAACATAAAAGATTAAATTTATTAACTAAGAAGCTCGAATTGTGCAGAGAATATGTGTTTTTTTGGCCGGTCAAAATAGAAGCAAAGAAGGGCAAAACGAGATAAATGTTGAAATTAATTAATTTAATAAATATAATCGGAGTACAATATAACTATAAAATAAAAAGATTGTGTGGGAAGAATAATTGAATAACAAATAAATTAAACAATTAGTAATGGGATTAAAACCGGAGTATGAAGACTGGGGTCCCATCCTGCATTTCACCTTTTTTTTTTTTATCTATTTCACTTTCAAAACTCCGGGATTTGGTGCTTATAAATAAAGCTGCAAAAACCAAAGCCTGGCATCACATTTGATCTGAAAAACTCAAAAGAAAAACCAAATTCAAGTTATAGGCAACTCATTGCAATAATGTGTTAGGTTCTAGTTTACCTCACATTTAAGAGAGAAAAAGGAGAGCTCAATTCGACAACAAACAAAAGACATAAGCAGCTAGCTTTTATGTTTACTTGTCTGTCTCTCCTATTCCTTTTAATAAGCGATTGTTTTCCACCCCTAGAAAAGAATCCTAGAAAGTGAAGAATAGATTAAAGTGAAAGAATAAGCAAGGAAGGTTATTGCTTTGTGTAAAACAAGAGGGTCTCTTTTTCATGCCATGGCCGTGAACTCCAACTTCAAGCTTCCTATAATGCGGAATGCTTTGTTGGTTGCTCTGCTAGCTTCCTGGGTTTGTTCAGTTTTTGCCTCTGTTTCCTATGACCGTAAGGCTATCACCATTAATGGCCAAAGAAGGATCCTCATCTCTGGATCCATTCACTACCCAAGAAGCTCCCCCGAGGTATTCTTTTTCCCCCTATTTCCACTAAAACTCCACAGTTTTAGCTTTTATTCTTCTTCCTTTTCACATTTCTTCATCTGGATGTTTCTGAAGTTTCCTCTTTTATGTTAATTCAGTATGTTTAACTTTGCTGTTAGTTGTTTGGTTGCTGGAAAAACTGATTCTTTCTTGTCTTTTCACAGATGTGGCCAGATCTTATACAGAAGGCTAAAGAAGGAGGGCTAGATATGATTCAAACATATGTTTTCTGGAATGGCCATGAACCTGCACCAGCCAAAGTAATGAAAAACAACATTTTGTTGATTTTTCCCCTTTCTGCTTTGCGGAGTTTTTGTTTTCGGTGAATGACATAAGAAATTCTGAGTTTTATTTCTGTTTATGGTTGTAGTATTACTTCGAAGGCAACTAAGATTTGGTCAAGTTTATTAAGCTGGTGAAGCAAGCTGGCCTCTATGTTCATCTCAGGATTGGTCCTTATGTCTGTGCTGAATGGAACTTTGGGTAATGCTAAATTATTTTGTTTTCTAAAATTATAAAGAAAAAACACACACGATGAAATGAAGTTCAAGCACTGTTTTTTATTTTATTTTTCAGGGGTTTTCCTGTTTGGCTCAAGTACATTCCCGGTATTAATTTCAGAACAAACAACGGACCCTTCAAGGTTAGCCAGTTATCGTCCATCAATAAAGTTTCATTGTATTCATTTAATAGTGTGATTGAGAATCACAAAAATTCAAGTTTCAACCGTTATACTCACTCACTGAATTCCTATGATGAAGGCTCAAATGCAAAGATTTACAGAAAAGATTGTTGGTATGATGAAAGCTGAGCGGCTGTTTGAGTCTCAAGGAGGTCCTATTATTCTATCTCAGGTATAAAATTCTGTACATTTATAGTTGTGGGTAATTTCTTGATTCGGCACTTTGCTTTTAGTATTCTTAGTTTAAGATATGGATATTCATTGGGTATGATGATGAACTAAGAGACAGTGCCTTTTATAATCTCTGCTTTTGACAGATTGAAAATGAATATGGGCCCATGGAATACGAACTTGGGGCACCAGGTAAAGCTTACAGTGACTGGGCGGCTAAAATGGCAGTAGGACTAGGCACCGGTGTCCCATGGGTCATGTGCAAGCAAGATGATGCACCCGATCCTATTGTAACATACCATGCCTTTTTATCTTATAACCTTTTTTTTCCTCTTTGACATGGTCCCTATCTGATGTTTAGTGGCAGTCGTATTATATTTAATCTTCTTTTGTGGGGTTACTAGATGATAATCTGTTGTCTACTTGTTGCTCATGGTTGAAATGAACTATTATTTCTCATTGCACAAGGCTCAGCTTTGCTATTTTCTACTCCTATCTGTTAACGATGTCGCTATTTTGCTCCTTTTGGACTTCCGGTTTCTGTAATCATATATAAGTGACCTTGTTCCTTTCATCAATTATTACTGCATCCATTTAATCTTACATAGTGACTGTTGTTGTGGATGGATACCATTTCTTTTTCAATGCTCGGAGATGTCGAAGCAGTAGATTATTTCTAAGTCAATTCTCAATTGTATAGAGCCATGAGGGAAAGATGTTTGATTTAAATTTTTGGCTTACTGAATATTCTAGTCTTTTCATGTATTGCTGTTCAAGGTGAGGTGTTGTTTTTTATTTAACTTCTATTGCTTCCAACAGATTAACGCCTGCAATGGTTTCTACTGTGACTACTTTTCTCCGAACAAACCCTACAAACCAAAGATGTGGACTGAAGCCTGGACAGGCTGGTAAAAAAAAAATTCCTGCGAAGATTACCTTTTGCGACTTGTCTTTGCTTGAAACGACTACAGTTCACGAGAATATAGAGGTGTCTCTCGGTTGATGATTTATTTTTTTTTAATTTTGTGGTGCAGGTATACTGAGTTTGGAGGGGCAGTTCCTTACCGACCAGCTGAAGACATGGCATTTGCAGTTGCAAGGTTTATACAGAAAGGAGGAGCCTTCATAAATTATTATATGGTAATCAACCATTTTTTCCCTTCAATTTACCAAGTTCAATATGGGGAAGAGTAAGTTCATATATGCTTGTTACTTGTGTTAACAGTACCACGGAGGAACAAATTTTGGCCGAACTGCTGGGGGTCCTTTCATTGCTACTAGCTACGATTATGATGCTCCTCTTGATGAATATGGTATGCAGAAAGTATCATTGGTGCATTTTTTATGTTTACCCTGCATCATCTAGTTTCCATTATTTTGAACCATACGTTCTATGTTTTTTTCATTCGCTTTGAGTGAAAATATATCTTAAGGACTAGTCCCTCGATATTGTTTTGAAGGAGAACCGTTTCCTGTCATGCAGGACTAAAGAGGCAACCAAAATGGGGCCATTTGAAAGATTTGCATAGAGCTATAAAGCTCTGTGAACCTGCTTTAGTAAATGAAGATCCCACTGTGATTCGACTTGGAAACTACGAGGAGGTTGATATGGCACATTTCTAAGAACCACAACCATGATACTCTAAATTGGTTTGTATTGAGAACTTACACAAATTCCGTTTGAACCATACAGGCTCATGTATTTAATTACAAAGCTGGAGGTTGCGCCGCCTTCCTCGCAAATTACAACCCAAGATCTTATTCAAAAGTTGCCTTTAGGAACAGGCACTACAACCTGCCTCCTTGGTCTATCAGCATTCTTCCTGACTGCAAGAATACGGTGTATAATACTGCAAGGGTGAGAAACATCTGATAAACTTGTTATCAGTTTTATTATATTTTCAGCAATACTGTCTCAAGATGATTTCCAGCCAAGCATCTTGCAAAGAAAGTTGATCCAATTTAATACCGTAACATGCTATTTTTCCGTATACCTGTTGCTTGTATTTAGATGGTTTCCACATCAAAGGGTTTTTTCTGTAGAACTAATACAAGAGGAATCTACCGATTTTCTTTGTCCTGGTTGATAGTATGAAATGAACAGAAATTTGACCTTTATAGGAACTTTTGTAATAGGTCGGTTCCCAAGTTTCACGGAAGAAGATGGTTCCTGTTCCCCTGCTTGGAGGGTTCACTTGGCAGGCATACAATGAAGAGACAGCTTCGCATGTTGACAGTTCATTCACAATGATCGGGCTGTTGGAGCAGATAAATACAACCAGAGATTCAACCGACTACTTGTGGTACACAACAGAGTAAGTAGTGAATAGAAATTTCACATTTCAATTTACATCATCTTTGTTTATTCAACTCAGTCATCACAAAGCATTTTATTCTTATTCCTTGACAAACAAGTCAAGAGTCTATTAAACTAGTTTCTATTTCCAGTATTCGACTTATTGATACTTTCTACATATGGTTTCCATCCCCAGGGTTAAGATTGACCACAGTGAAGGATACTTCAGAAATGGAAAATCTCCTGTTCTTACTGTCTTATCAGCTGGCCATGCTTTGCATGTTTTTGTCAACGGTCAGCTATCAGGTGGGAATGGTGTTTTCGGATTTCTATTTTTGGTTTTAGGTTGCTTTTAAACCGTGTCATGTGATAGCTATATTTAGAAATTGCTGGCTTGAGGTGCCTACTGATCATTTTCTTTCCCTCTAATTGGATTTGTCAGGAAGTTCCTATGGAAGTCTAGAATTTCCCAAAATAACATTCAGTCAAGGTGTTAAACTGAGAGCTGGTATCAATACAATTTCACTTCTAAGCATTGCTGTTGGCCTCCCAGTATGTTCTCTCTCTCTCTCTCTCTCCGTCAACCTCTGCTGACTGTTTTGTACCAATTGAATTTGTTTATGGGTTATTGAATTTGTTGTTTGAAATCGAATGCAGAACGTAGGACCACATTTTGAGACATGGAATGCTGGTATTCTTGGTCCAGTTACATTGAATGGTCTCAACGAGGGAAGAAGAGATCTCTCATGGCAGAAATGGTCTTACAAGGTCTTTTTCTTGCTTACTTGTATAAGTTCTTAAGTTGTTCTGGTGTGATAAAGAGTTGTTCGGTTATCTATCCCTTCGCAGATTGGCCTTAAGGGAGAAGCCTTGAATCTTCATTCACTAAGTGGTAGTTCCTCAGTCGAGTGGGCTCAGGGGTCATTTGTGGCACGAAGGCAACCACTGACATGGTACAAAGTAAGTATCTCAAAATATGACCGAATCATATTACTAACAAGATCAGAGTCCACGAACTGTTGCCTAGAGTAGCATTTTTCCTACAAAAAAATCATTAAAACATGAATAGAAAATCAATTGCTGATACTTGAACGCTTTTTTTTAATGATATTTAATGTTGCAGACGACTTTCAATGCTCCGGCTGGGAATGCTCCGTTGGCTTTAGATATGAATAGTATGGGCAAAGGCCAGATTTGGATAAATGGACAGAGCATTGGGCGTCACTGGCCTGCGTATAAAGCATCTGGAAATTGTGGTGTCTGCAACTATGCTGGAACGTTTAATGAGAAAAAATGTGGAACTAATTGTGGAGAGGCATCTCAAAGATGGTAAGGCAACAAACTAATCTTCTTAGCTGTTCCTCTTACAAACAAGGAATTATCGATAGACTGACTTGTGGTCTCTAACTTATGTTTAGGTATCATGTTCCTCGTTCATTGCTCAACCCGACCGGAAACTTGTTGGTAGTGTTTGAGGAATGGGGCGGAGATCCAAACGGGATTTCTTTGGTTCGTAGAGAAACTGACAGTATTTGTGCTGATATCTATGAGTGGCAACCTACCCTGATGAATTATCTGATGCAAGCCTCTGGTAAAGTTGACAGACCCCAAAGGCCAAAAGTCCATTTGGAGTGTGACGCGGGGCAGAAAATTTCAGCAGTGAAGTTTGCTAGCTTTGGAACTCCAGAAGGGGTATGTGGAAGCTACCGTGAAGGAAGCTGTCATGCTCACCACTCTTATGATGCTTTTAACAGGGTGTGTTCCGTTTTCTTACACTTTCATCTTGTTTTATAGTTGGAATTGTGGATAATAAACCCATGTCTTTTCCTTGCAGCTTTGTGTAGGACAAAACTTCTGCACAGTGATTGTAGCACCCGAAATGTTTGGAGGAGACACATGTCCTAGTGTCATGAAGAAACTTGCTGTGGAGGTCATTTGCAGCTGATAGAACACATCAGAAAGTACGGGTTCTTCATTGTTTTCCCCCCTCAATCCAACATGCCTCTCAGCATTTTGTCAGGTAAATCAGCCCACAATGCCAAGATCGCTACACCAACCATTTGTTTCAGCATTCCCAGTGTGAAGTTGTACAAATACACAACATACCCCTGGGTAGAAGGTCATTTAGATTGTGAAAAATGATTGCAGATAAGCTCTATGTATATATTCAATGTGTTTTTTCCAGCATGATATACAGAATTTCAAAGAAGCGATGAAGTTGGTAGAAGCTCTATGTATATATACTACTGACTTGTAATTTAGTTCAACATCCCGGGAAGCAATCCCCTCATTGCTTTGTACTTATAATTGTAAGAACAGCTTGAGAAGGCCATAATATCTAGTATTTCAAGATTTTCTCAAGTACCTTCCCTTTACTCATCATGATCACTGATGTAGTTCTTATATATTTAGCCCTCTAAAAGCTCATCAAAGTGAAGTAAACCGATAACGAAAAACCTCAATAAGCTAACCTAATGATGCAGATTGCAGACTCATCCCAAAAGGCAGTCTACTAGTGTCTGCAAAAGCAACACCCTTTCGACTTGATATTATCGTAAATCCCGGTTTCTAAATTTGTTGGTACTATCTAATATTCGTCATTTTCGGTGGATTATCCCTGCAGGCTGCAGGCACAAAATATGGAAAATCAATAATAGGCTCCAACCGATGATAACTTTGGTTAGAGACAAACACAAAACAGCACTACTTGTCTATGTATCTTAAATACATGATAATATCATGTTTCTCTGTGTTCTGCATCAAAATGATTCCTTAATATGTTATAGGTTGTCCAATTGAAACTGCTTGAGTCTATAGAATGACAAAGCACGCCTCTGAGTCTCACGTTCAGCTGAATTTTGGCCATCCCCCAGCAGTGAACGCCACCTTCCAAGAGCCTTTTCCATGGATGCATGCTGCAAATCTTTTATACCGCGTGGCTTTATTCTTTTTGTTTTCAAAGATTAAAGCAATCTTTTGGATATGAAGAAAATTAGGATTTAACAGAAGTTGACAAGTGCATTTAAATTGAGCTGCCTGTTTGTCATTATTTTGCAAAATGTCCTAGCAGAGAGAAGAGAGATGGAGTCAAGTTTGAAGCGTTTTGATGGTTTTAGACATTGAAACATAATTTAGACCCACACATCAACAAATTTGAAAGAGTGCAACTCTTCACATTCGTATTTAAAATGAACTGATATGCTCCTCTTTGTTATTTTGAGAGATTATTTTTAATTATCAAAACATCTAAATCACAAATTTTACTTCTTGCGGAAACTACTTGAAACGAGTATGTTACATAATTTTTAACAGTTTAGACAATATAACAAGCTAAGATACCCTTAATGAGCAAAAAATAAAGAGAGATTGTAGAGACTGGGAAAATGAGAATTTTCTGTAGCATATGCTTTTTCCTGAAACAGTATCCGCAACAAGCTTTCGTCTTGTCCGGCCTGTAAATACCGGCATGTCTGATTGTGTTTCTACGTTATTATCTCTGATCTCAGTCAACTTTCACAGAGGAATAGATCTTTCTAACAAACCAAAAGCAAACATAGAAACCAATGGTTCCTGTCAGGAAAAAGAAAGCATATGACACGATTACCATGTAGCCAAAGTAAAGGATGCCCGAAACCAGCTTCGTGATCTCCAACTTCGTAAAGAAGTAGAAAGCCGAGTACAGTAAAAGGTAAAGTGCAGAGGAGCCGGCGGTCAAGTAAGATCCCCATTCCCCACCACCAATGGTAGTCTTCACTGCACAACTGGAAGTAGCATAGCGCAATTATTATCTCAGCGCCGGTGATTATCAGAATGATGAAAACTATGAAAAGGAAGCCAAATATGTAATAGAATTGGTCAACCACATCGATGTCAAGATGAAGAAAAGCTCAATGAAAACAGCCCCAAAAGCGAGAATGCCTCCAATGAGTATAGAGAAGAGTGGCTTCATGTACCATGCCTGCTCCGGTATTTACCTAGGAATTTTGTTGGTCTTAACAGGGTCTTCCATGGCTGGATTTTTGAAGCCCAAGTAACTGCCAATAAAAGCCAACGGAACTGTTATACCAAACCATAAACAAACAAGAGCGATCATTGTCCCAAACGGCACTGCACCAGAAGACTGCTCCCCCCAAACTAGTGCATTCAGCATAAAGAAGATGATAAACAGGAACCCTGGAAAGATAAATGCCGTTTTCAAAGTATTTCTCTTCCACTGTGTGCCCTTGGACATTTTGTATAAACGGGCTGAAGAGTAACCAGTGAATATTCCCATGAAAACCCACAAGAGAACCATAGCAGTCATAAGCCCTACACGGTTGGACGGGGATAAGAAACCCAACAATGCAAAAATCATTGTCACAAGCGTCATTGCAAAGATCTGGACACCCGTACCAACATAAACGCAGAGAAAACTATAATTTATTGGAGCCCTAAAGACATCTCCATGGACCAGTTTCCATCCTGATTCTTCCTGATCCTCGTCTTGGGTTTCCAATTGTTTGTAGTTTGAAATATCTTTATACAATGTTCTCATCATGATCATGGCTAACATGCCAAATAGGAAGAGAACAATCATCAGTGAGTTTATGATGGAGAACCAGTGGATCTGATCATCATTCATCGAAACGTACGTGTCCCAACGAGAAGCCCATTTGATATCACTCTCCTGCAACAAACCACAAATTAACCCATGTACTGGGATATACAGTCGGAAAAGATCAATGATAAGAAGAGAAAGAGGAGGCAGAGTACCTTGAAAGTTGCATCACATGTGAACACAACCTCCTTGCCTAGGACGACTTCTTGTGGAACAATGCTACCTGGAACTAGATTTTTAGTGTCTTAATTGCATGTTGTTATCTGAGGATTCTTCTCATCCCATTCCTTGTATTCATGATCAATGCTGTTTAAAAAGCCGCACCATGAATAATAATGACAAAAGCAAGTCCTTTAATAACCAATAGAAACCGACCCTTATCAAAATATTAATTTCTAATTTTTTATGCTTATTTCTAAAATGTTGAATGACACAAATTTCATATAGTTTCCATGCCTATTTTTCCTTAAGGACCATACAAGTTGCTATTTCAACTGTATTTTGATAGAATTGAAAAATAATAAATCAAAAAGCACATAAAAAAACTCTCAAATACTTGAGAACTTTGAGTGGCTACATGTATTCAGTAACAAAAAAAAAAACACTAGAGATAGAATCATAGAAGTAACATAGCATTACACCATTTGGCATGTATCACCCATACTAAAGAACTCAACTAAATGCAAAAGAGAGAAAAAGTCTAACAGAACAAAAAGAAATTGATACAAAACTTGTTAGGAGTAACTTCAAATCCAACAATTCAAGCAGCATCAGTCTCAGTATCCCTGTGAAACATGACCCTGAAGCTCAGGTGGTTGTTGATGAAATACTCTCCTCCTTGATCTGCAAAGGCATATAGACGGTTAAGAGAAAAAAAAAAGGCACATACATTTTGAAGACAATACCAACTTCCTTGAGCATACCCCAGCATAATTCCCCTTGAACCCCACACGGAAACCATGTTCATATGTCGTTGACTGACTTCCATCTCTCCTTTGTCTAAGAACAGCAACCGGAAGGTTGTCGAGAACCCTGAGCATCAAATCCAGTTCATTTAGTATAAACATACACTGCAAATGCATTAACCAGAAAAGGAGAGAGAGTAGAGTGATGGAGAACCAGGGGAAGCAAACATTAAAAACAGAAGAGGTCATACAAAACATCTCCATGAAGATAATGGAACAAGGAAACATGAATCATTGATTTCATACCTGCTACTTAAATGTTAACTCGATATTCATCGTCAAATTTTTCCTTGAAATTCTTTGTAGAGTCTGCATCAAGTTTTATTCAACAGACTGCTTTGCAAGGCAGATCCTCCCTCATTTCAAACTAAAGCAAAACACATGATAAACAATGAAATAAGAATCACAGATATAATCTATAAAGTTTTTTATTAATTGTCACCAACTACAAGTAAATAACACCACAAAAGGTCACGGATGCTCACTGTGTACACAGAATTCTCTATGCGATCACCACGTAGCACCTCTCCCAAATTTTCAGCACTGTTCGAAATATCGGGTGGCTTACAGTAGTTTAAGAAGTAATAGTCATAAGGAAGTTGAGTCTTTGTAGATGATAATTTGTTCACTTTTACAAAAAGGGGTTCACCCTGTCCAGAATCAGAAAAAAAGACAACTTAAGATGCAAGACAACTAAGAACAAAAAAGAGACAAAAACCATAAGAAAAAGCACTTTAACAAAATCAGAATCAGAACAATGAAATCTAAAAATTTACTCTGCAGATCCCATTTCCCCAAAACTATACACGCTCAATATATATACCCTACAGAAGGATGTAAAACAGTACCAGATTTACTGACTTTTAAATTCTACGAACAGATAGGTCAAGCACCGCTTGAAATTTTAAAACCAAATATGCTTTTACGTTTTCAAACATATGCAATCATTGATCTGCTCGGAACATGGAATCTAACGTGATCTCATTACATTTTTGGGTATTCATTGTGGAAAAGGAATAAAGCCTAAGGGAGAACATCCTTAATTTCAGAAGATATTAAGAAACACAATAAGCAATACCTTGAGAAAGGAAGTTGTACCTTTCTTTCTTCATATCACATTGGTGATAATTACCATTATAGAGGTCAATCAGCTTCTCACCGCAAACCAAATGGCCAACAGGGTCAAAGTGCTAAAACTATAAGCGGCATTCAAAAATAACAACACGTCACAGTGAATTACACTATGGATCTAATACTATATTACTTTAGGTGTTTGCTCATTGTTGTCATTCACATTACACAATCAGGAATGCGAGAAATGGTGCTTGTCTTGTCGAGCATTATACATTCAGGCAACTCAAACATGAAGATTGAACTAGCACAACCATTAATACAAGAAAGCACAAGTGGGATTACATGTTTAAAGCCAAAATAAGTATGACATTGCTCAAAAACTCAACATGTTAGCCAATCTCTATATGGAAAACGTTGCAAATTGTGATTAAGCCGGTTCATACGAGAGACTGGGAGTTGACAGAACTTTGGGACAGATAATATAAGCTCTCGGAAATTGTTATCACAAGCAACGATCGAAAGATGGTATAGTACTGACAGAACTCCAACAACAGAACCTGAACCAATTATATTTAGGTAAATTACACTGCAAGTCAACCAGTTATTAATAAGGTTATAAATGGATCACTGAATTTTAAAAATAAATAAACAAATTATTTTACTTACTATCATAATAAACATATTATTCAGTTGCTTGATGATATCTCGGGCGGTTACCTCATCGATGGCTACGTGAACAAACGAAGCTATGGGAACATGTCGATAACTAAAGCTTGAAGGTTCGATGGAGCTCCCCCATATGCCTTCTTGTAGACACAAATTTTCGTCATGTTATTATTATTATATTGTATAATTACAAACTATATTATATAATAATATTTACATGTATTTTGTTTTTACATGGCCCATTACACAAATAACACCCAACAGCCCATGTGTCTCAGCAGTAACCAACACGCGACCCAACAGGACCCAACGGAGCAGTCCGAACCTCCCGGACCCGCAAACCGGCCTCAACCCGAACCGGACAAGCTAGGGTTTGGAAACCCTAGCTTCAAGCTTTGCCCCGGAACCACAATCTCTTTCACGTTCGAAGTCCCCTCGCGCTGCACGTTGCTCCACCGTTTTTTCCGGCCATTTCTCGCATGTTCAACAACACCACAAACGTATGTTAGTAGGACTTCAAGCAACCACAACCAAACCGAGTTTTACTCGTATTCAACCTCTAAAAAATAGCCATTTTTTTACTATAAATTACTTGTAAAATCACACACAAGGGACTGGGAGTTTTATAAGATATTAGGCACAAAAATACTACGAAATACGCAAGGAAATACGAGCCTTTGTAAAGCTTTCGAAAGAGAAATAAAGAGGTAATATTTTTACCTTTGGTTCGGTCGAATCTTACTTGCACGCGTGGTTGCGTTGTTGTTTTTGCTCAAAAAAACAAAGCTTTCGACCGATGAACGAAGTAAGACCCTTATTTTCAAAACTATTTTCTTAGATCTATTCTTCTACAAATCTTGGTTTTTTTTAAAAAAAACTTTAATTTTCGAAACGGCGAAAGCGAAATCTATCGAAAAAAGCAAAAAATTGAGGGTTCGCCGTCGATGACCGACGGCGAGGCTGCGTATCGCCGGAATCTGGAAACCATGGCGCTGTGTTCTTCGTCTGGAAGAACAAGGGAGAGAAAAGATGAGAGAGGGGAGGGGTTTGAGTTTAAAATGAGAAAGATGAAATTTTAAGCTAAAAGTTTGGCTTTTATGCGAGAGCCATGGAGCATAGGTGACCCGCGCGACCCGACTCATCAGGAAGGGTCCGCGCTTTTTTCGATCTTTCTGATTTTTTAAAATTTATATTTTAACCCTTAATTTCTTTTAATTTCACCTCTAATTTTATTTCTTTTATTTGTTTATTTTATTTATTTATTTTATTACTTTATTTATATGTTATTATATATATATATTTTTAATTTTTTTATTATTATTTATTATTAACGTATATATATATATTTCTTTTATTTTTTTTCTTTATCATTATATTTATTCTTTTTTATTTATTTTATTTTATTACTTATTTAATATTATATTATACCTGTATTTGTTTTTTATCATCTCCTAAGCTCCCCATGTCCGTTCTTTTTAATCAAATTTGTTTCTTTTTTTCTTCGTTGCATTTCATAATATATATACATATTTTATTATTTTACATTATGCGCTGTGTATTTTTTTTTCGTGCATAGTGTATATTTTATTATTATTAGTGTATGTTTTTTCTCTTTTGATTTTACTATATTTTTTTATTTTTTTAGATTAACTTTTTTTAATATTTTTTTCTTTGATTTATTTTTTTTTTCATTTTTCATTTTTTGTCTTTTTTATTTATTTTTATTACTTTATTTTTTATGTTTTTCTTTAATTTATTTAATATTTATGTATTATTAATATCATTATTATTTTTCTAACATTTTCGATTTTTTTTATAGAAATTCCAACCAATCGAAGGTAAGTAATTGTAATTGGGTTTTTAAATTTTAATTTTATTTTTAATTTTTAATTTTTCGCAATTAAAGACAACCGACAAATTAATTGGTACCTTGACCGTAACCGACTTCCGAACCTGACACATTTCTGGTAAAACACAGATTAGGTAAGATGGTATCCGATCTATCTAAGTATCATTTTAAAATAATCGGTGACGACTCTAAATTATTATTTCAAGTCGAAGTCTAATTTCAGGACTCACCCGAAAAATTATCGCGACAACTTGTAAATATCATACACTCGTTTAAAACAATATTAACTCTTTTTTTTTTTTTGAATCGATTGCAAATACCGTACATGATATTAGGCTTTTAAATATCTTTGTCGTCCAGGCCCAAACGCAGTAATACATATTAGGCCAAATTATCATCACTCAATCGTAGAAACGACGTCGTTTCCTTCTGCTGAAGCACAAAAAAGAATGAGACAGGCTTTTCGGATTTCCTTTTTTTCTTAATTAGTCTTATTTTTGTATTGAAATGATAGATGATATTTTCTACTTTTATACTATGTTTGATTAGATTTTTAATCATTTTATTGTACGATAACATTTTATTCTTTAATTACTAATTTATACACTTTAACAATTATAAAGTATATGGTCAATTACTATAATTTAATATATTTTAATTCTATAAATTCTTCTTTTTTACGTATTCAATAAAAATAACTGTTATTAGTATTTTTTTTTAAAATACACATAATTACAATTGATGTAAGACAAGACATACGCATACAATTTGAAAAAAAAAATTACAGACTATAAATTTTAAATCATTATATGATATTTTTTACTTTTAAGTATTTGATATTATTGTTAAATATGCACGACTCAACTTACTTCAGCGTTAAAAGAATTGTTATTATTTTTAAAGGTTACGGGTTCGAGCACCAACGATTGCAGCAGGGTGATTAAGCATTCATTGTCAAATGGTTAAGAATATTTAAAACAGATACTACTTCGTAATCAACTTAGTTTAATCAAAAAAAATCAAGTCTAGAGTTAATTGCATAATATGTCTTCAAATTATAACCCTTATTTTGAATTGGTCCTTGAACTTTTGAATATTTTAATTTTATCCTTAAACCATGACTCTTTGTAATACCCCAAATTTTGGTTAGTGATTAAAATGTAAGTTTTGAAAGTTTAGTGGCTAAAGTATAAACTTTAAAAACTTTAAGGACAAAAATGTAATTTTAAAAAGTTATATATTTTAGAACGGTTTGGCTTAAAACAAGAATTTTCGTGGTAATCAGATTTTTGGTACGAGATTTCTGTTAAAAGATATAAAACGATAAAGTTCGGTATAGAAATCAGATAGTTGGATCGAGCTGAAATTTTACGAAAACTTGAAGGATGTTAGATAAGGGCCATAAATATTATTTCCATATTTTAGATCAAAGAAATTTAGCACAAATCATTATAGTTTTTTAGATTTGGCCGAACAGTGGAAAATTTAGTGACTAAAATACAATTTTCAAAAATTGCATGGGCAAAGTAGTAAGTCAAAGTCAAATTGTTTCTTCTTTGACTAAAGAATATTTTATTGGAAGTTATTCCAAAGGCAAATTGTAATTATCAAGTTCCATTAATGGTATTTTTGGAAGTTCTCATTAAATGAATTTTAAATTCATTTAAATTAGTATTAATACAAGTGTATTGAGGAAAATTTACTAGAATGATCAAGACAAATTTTGCTCATCTTCAAGCACATGATCGTGAGCTCCATAGACAAGAGGTAAGAATTTTATTTTTGATTTTTGAAGCTACATTATTAATTTTTTGGCTAAGTTCTGAAATAGATAATTAATCTACATGAAATTCTCTATCATTTAATATAAATATTATATGGTAATCATGATTATTTCATGAGATTGAAATTAGGGTTTATGTAGGGTTTAGGGATTTTGAAAGATTGATGAAAGATACTTATGTTTTTTATGTTAAAGATTAATTATAGAGCATGCATGATGATCAAAATCATGTGTTAAGCCTTATATTAGGTTCGGTCACACCTAGGGTTTATGTGATTGATTGGATTTTGATTCTATTTGGTGTTGTGATGATTAGAATATAATGAATTTGGTGTTAGGAGGTTGAATTCATGCTTGAAATTGAATAAAAAGCTTGCTTTATGTTCAAGGCGAGGTTCGTCCATTAGGGAGAAATTAGGAGGGAAATATTGAAAAATTTCCTATGGTCTAGAAATGATTTTAGAAGTGTTATATGTGATTTGGAGATCAATTTGGAACCTTGAGGGTGGTAAAAGGGCTAATATACAAGTTTTGATAACTGTGGGATATTATTTTGTGGGATATTATTGCAAGAATGTGATATTTGGGGTGTTCAATGTTAATTTTTAACATTGAAATGTTGGAATTTTAAGTTAGAAAGTAGATAGGAACCAAATTGTAAAATTTTGGAAATTTAAAGGGTAGAATTCGAATGGTCCTATAAGTATTAGGACTTGATTGCAAGTTTATTAAATGTAGAAGTATCATTTGGGTAAATTATTATAATGCTGGAAATCATATTAGTATACTGATTTTTTAGTTTAAATATTCAGTTGGGATTGAATTGCAAGATTACCAAATTGGGTGGTTGAATTTGAAAAGTCTAAGAAAGTTTAAGATGAAATTGTAAGGTTTTGAATGTTAAAGTATAGATTTGAGTATTTTATTAAGGTGCTGGAAATTTTAGCAATTAATGTAAAATGATCATAATAGTGAAGAGTTATTAAGAATTTAATGGAAAAGTTGAGGTGAATTCTAGAAATAATTCATAATTAGTGGTTTGATTATGCAATTGGAAAAAGTCCAGGGGTTAATGTTGGAAATAAATATTTATGGAAGTTAAAGAGTGTAATACCCCAAATATCGGGTCAGTGACTATAATGAAAGGATTTCAAATTTGGAGGATTAAATTAAATAAATGGTAAAGTATAAGAAATGGTTTAGGAAATTGTGTTTAAGACTATTTAGTAAGAATAGAAAAATGGAAGGGCGTTTTCATCCTTTAAAGGGAAATGAATTTAAAATTTATTTTACTAGGGATATTTAAGAGTTAAAAAGGGGAAAGTTGGATAAGCTAAGTTATCTTCTTCTTCTTCTCGTCCCGTGCTCTCCCCATAACCAAAGGTAAGATTTCTTCAAGTTAGGTTTTTCCTTTAGCTTATGGCCTGGTTTTGAAACCTTAAGTGATATAGAGGCTTAAGGAAAGTTCAAGGATGATTAAAACTAAGTGATTAGTGAATTATTTGAGATTTAGGAAAATGGGGTTTTGAGTGATATAATGAAATATGAGTTTTTTATTGAAGTTTACAAATAAATTTGACTTGTCAAAGAAGTAAATAAGAGATTAGAAGCCTTTGAAGTGATTAAAAACATGTATGAAATATTAGTGTGATTCTTAGTTTGAAGTGTTCTTTGGAGATTTTAGATGTTATAAGAAGATTAATGGAGGAAAGTTAGTTGGGTTAAGTGATGATGAGTTTAATGGTATGGTTGGAGATAAAAGGAAGAGATTTAAACGAAATTTTGGGTAAAATCGAAATTAAATATGAAAAATCTGGGTAAGGGTATTGGTACTGGAAGAATAATATCGATATTATAGGGTTAAATTCGAGGAAAGAGGATGAACAATATCGATATTGATGCAAGTAATATCAATACTGCTGTGGGTATCGATACTAAGAGGAAGGTATCGATACTATGGATTCTAGAATGCAAAAATGGTATCGATACTGAATGGAGTATCGGTACCATAGTATAGAAGTATCGATACCATAGTAGGGGTACCAATGCTATTAAGCCTGAAATTTATAAGATAGGATGAATTTTAACAAAATTGAAAATAATATTACTTTTGAGTATTATTAAAAGTATAAATGTTAGAAAGTATACTAACATTTGTATTGTATGTGTAATTATGGATGCTTGTGTAGATCGTAACCAAGCTCCATAGTCAAGCAAGAAAAAGGGCAAGGATAAAGTTGTTGAATAGTCGGACATCCTTAAAGCATACTAGTGAAGCATATCATGTGAGTACATTTATTGTACTTAAATGAGATGGGGGTGACTTGCGATGAGTCAACCTCGAATGTATGATTAAAGCATATTTTACAGTATTTGGATATGTTTTCATAATGTTTATGAAATTGATACAAGAGTAATTGTAGAGTATAAATTGCTCTAAAATGAATAAATGAGTATTTATGTTATGTAATATGCTAAGCTGATTGAATAGTCTATTGTATGTGCATTGAGAGTCATATGTGTATTTCGACATACTTTGTGTATGATAGTTATCGATCGATTTTGATTAATGCATAACGGAGCATTTTCACATTAGTACTATGTGTACTTTCGGCACTAGATGTGCAATCATGATATTCATAATGAGTTTATGAGTTACCATTTCGATATACAATTATGTATAAAAGTTATCGATCGATTTTGTTTAATGCATAACAGTGCATTTTCGTATTAGTACTATGTGTACTTTTGGCACTATGAGTGCATCCATGGAAATTCACAAAGAATTCACAATGTACTTCTGTGCAATGCATGTACCTTGCATTCTCATTTGGCATACATTAGGCAAATAAATGATAATTGGAAAAATACTGGTAGATAGGTATGTTAGGGATACTAAAAATAGTTTCAATGACTAAGTGAAAGAAACTTGGATTACCAGAATGTTTTAATTATTCTTATGAATTATACGATTTAGTTTGTATTTTGATAGTCATGATATACTTGTGTATGAATTACACTTCATTTTTATTTTTATGTCTCACTAAGTAAATACTTAGCATGTGTTGATTTCACATGTAGGAAATAGTAAAGATTAGCGAAGTAAGGAGTGAAGTGGACATCATCAATCAAAGGTTGCCTCATTAGTAACCGTAAGACATTTATGTATATTTTTTATAATTAGATGGCATGTATTTGAACTTATGAAAATGCTATGAATGTATTTAAATTTATAATTTTTGTAATATGTTACAACAAACCTTTTATTATTATTATATTAAAATGTTTTGTTTTATTTTCGAAACAAATTTTTATGGGTTTACAAATAGAGAAAATGTTTTTATTAAAAGTATGTGACACTTGTGACTTGTATACAAAAACGTATATGAGAAATGGGTGTTACAAAGAGTATTTTGAGAAGTTTGAAATTTATGATGAAAGCATGATTTAGTTTTGTATAGATTTTATTTTATAGATTTTTATATTTTTAAGTTTAGATTATGTTAGTTCGATACTAGCATATAGTTTGAATATGTTATGTTATTATGTTACATTGTCATACTACGATAAATCTAGCAACCCAAACAACCCGAAAGGAAAGGATAAAGCACATCATTAGGAGTATCGCATAAAAGGTTCGGTTGTGAGGCAAAGGTGAGTGCAATTTATTTATTTAATTATTATGATCAATAATGATTTGCGATAATATTTTTATCAAGTTATATGAATGGATTAGGTTGTGAACAGTCCAAGTTTATGTTTTATGATGATGATTTAAAAATGGTTATGACATGATTTAAAAGTCCATTGTATGTTGCATTTAGAGTCATAGGTATAATTGGAATATCATGAGGTGGAGTGAATATGATTCTGATATGTACATATGTGTGTATTATGTATAATACCATTGGTGCAGATGATATGATTGCACTTGGAGTGCATGGTCTGATTTTGATGATATCATTAAAGTGTTTATTGCGCACAATCATCTGTCTCACGTACCTTGTATTCTCTTAAATATACTTTGGGCTATGAAAACGGTATATGAAAGTTCTGAAAAATGTATGAATGGAAAGATTTGTCATATGATTATTCTGTCTGATATTGATTATTATGATTTTTAATAAAATCATAAGATGATTTCTTTTAGGTTTCTGGTGAAGAAATAGCTTGAAATAATCGGTTTGAACGTTTTGTGATTTTATTTGATTTACTTTTGAATGTTTTAATTTACATATATGACATTTTATATGTTTATTCTCACCTTAGCTAATTCCCATCTCACTAAGTTATACTTAGTGTGTGATGATTTCATGCGTAAGTTCTTATAGTGATAAGGATGTGCAGTGAGGAACCTCACGAGCATCTTTTTGGAGACCATCTATATTATCAATATCAGTAAGACATCTTTGATGTTACTTTTGACTAGTAATGGCATGTATATTTATGTTATTAGTTTGCTTATTCGGATTTGAATTAAATGGCCTATAATAGTATATTAGAACTATTTTATTTTGACTAGTTTAGTTATAATCGTATTTATGAATGAATCATTTATTATATTATTATGTTCTCTGTAAATTAGGGTTTATGTAGGGTTTAGGGATTTTGAAAGATTGATGAAAGTTTTTATGTTTTTTATGTTGGAGATTAATTCAAAATCATGTGTTAAGCCTTATATTAGATTCGGCCACACCTAGGGTTTATGAGATTGATTGGATTTTGATTATATATGGTGTTGTGGTGATTATAATAGCATGGATTTGGTGTTAGGAGGTTAAATTCATGCTTGAAATTGAATAAAAAGCTTGCTCTATGTTCAAGGTGAGGTTCAACCATTAGGGAGAAATTAGGGGGGAATATTGAAAAATTTCTTATGATCTAGAAATGATATTAGAAGTGTTTTATGTGATTTGGAGATTAATTTGGAACCTTGAGTTACTAAAAGGACTAATATACAAGTTTTGAGAATTGTGGAGTATTATTTTGTGGGATATTATTTCAAGAATATGATATTTGGGGTATTCGATGTTAATTTTTAACATTGAAATGTTGGAATTTTAAGTTAGAAAGTTGATTGGAACAAAATTGCAAAATTTTGGAAATTTAAAGGGTGGAATTTGAATGGTCCTATAAGTATTATGACTTGATTACAAGTTTATTAAATGTAGAAGTATCATTTGGGTAAATTATTACAATGCTGGAAATTTTATTAGTATACTGATTTTTTTAGTTTAAATATTAAGTTAGAATTGAATTGCAAGTTTACCAAATTTGGTGGTTGAATTTGAAAAGTCTAAGAAAGTTTAGGATGAAATTGCAAGTTTTTGAATGTTAAAGTATTGATTTGAGTATTTTATTAAGCTGCTGTAAATTTTAGTAATTAATGTAAAATGATCATAATAGTGAAGGGATATTATGAATTTAATGGAAAAGTCGAGGTGAATTCTAGAAATAATGCATAATTAGTGGTTTGATTATACAATTGGCAAAAATCGAGGGTTTAATGTTGGAAATAAATATTTATGGAAGTTAAAGAGTATTTTGAGAAGTTTGAAATTTATGATGAAAGCGTGATTTAGTTTTGTATCGATTAAGTATCGATTTTATTTTATAGATTTTTAAGTTTATATTATGTTAGTTCGATACTAACATATAGTTCAAATATGCTATGTTATTATGTTACATTACCAGGCTACGATAAATCTAGCAACCCGAACGACCCGAAAGGAAATGATAAAGCATTTTATTAGGAGTATCGCATAAAAGGTTCGATAGTAAGACAAAGATGAGTGCAGTTAATTTATTTAATTATTTTGATCGAGAACAACTTGCGATAAGTCAATCTCATATTATTTTAAAGTATGATTTATAATTTTTAATTATGAATTGTTTCCATAATATTTTTATCAAGTTTTATGAATGGATTAGGGTATGAACTGCCCAAGTTTATGTTTTAGGATGATGATTTAAAAATGGTTATGATATGATTTAAAAGTCCATTGTGTAACATCCCAAATCAGGGTCAGTGACTAAATTGCAAATTTTGAAAGTTTTGTGCTCAATTTAGAAATAAATTAAAAGTCTCAGGAGTTAAGTAAAGAATTTTAATATTGGATTAAATAGCAAAGATGGATGAACTAAAGGGGAAAATGGTATATTCATGGGAATGATTTTTATCTTCTCTTTTTTAGTATTATAAAACGTGGGAAATATGATAGAGTTCCAGACTTCTCTTCTTCATTCTCTTCTTTTCCACCGTGAAGCCATAAGCAAAGGTAAGATCTCTTGTTAGTTGATATTTAGCTGAATTTAGGATTTGGTTATGATTATTGGATGATAATTAAGCTTTAGGAAAGCTTAAATCATCTTAAAAACAAAGGATGGTGGAATTAGGAGAGATTAAAGATTAAGAGTTTTTGAATGAAATTTTGGAATAGAGTTCATTACTCAAATTGGAAGTTGAATTTGACTTGTCATCTATGAGAATAAGAAGCTAGAAGTGTTAGAATTAAGTTTGGGTAACATGGAAAAATTGGTATGATTCTTGAATTCTATGTAGATGATTAGATTTTGAAGTTAAAGATGTATTGAATGAGTAGTAATGAGTTTAAGCATGTATATGTAAGTTAAGAATAAGAAAGGGGATGATATATGAAGTGTTTGAGAGGAAATGAAATAATTTTCGTGCTGAAAAATGTGATTTCTGGGCTAGGGGAATCGGTACCCATTCAAGGGGAACCGATACCCCCTCAAACGAACCAGAATTTACATAATGTCATGGGGGAACCGATACCCCCACAGGAGGGAATCGATTCCCCCCTTAAAGGAAGAAATGAATATTGGTTTATTAAGTTCGTTTAAGTTGTAAGTATCGAGTTACAAGATGTAGGTATCTAATAATTATCTTGAAATGTATAATTATGTAGATTCAGAGCCTGAACAAGTTCCGGAATCATTGTCAAGTAAGATCGATCAAAGAGAAAGATAAGAGATTGAAATTGACTAGTGAGGTCAGGTGAGTGCATATTCAATAGTATATGATGGGTGATGGGAAGAAGACTTGCGATGAGTCTATTTCCTGAAGAGTTACATATGAATTCATGATTAAAGGCATGAGTTGAATATGACTGTATGTATGCTTGATTATATGAATTGATATGTTTTGTATGTGCTATGTGGTTTATGTACACACACTATTAAGTGTTAATGAGAGAATATCAAATAAGTTATGAAATTATATGAATATAGAAGATAAGTCAAGAGATGTAGGGAAATGAAAATAGAGGTTTATGAAGAATCAGAGGAGAATAAATATAAGTAATAAGATAATGAAATATAAGACTATGTGAAATACATGGTTATGAGAATTAGTAAAATAGAGTTATTTGATTTAATGAGAATTGAGGAAACTAAATAAGATTGAATTATAGAATGGAATGAGAATAATATATCTATTAGGGAACTTGAATATAAAGCACTGATATGTATATATATATGATAAATTATATGCTAAAGATCTATGGGGTTATATGAAAAGGTTATAAGAAATGTATGAAATCGAATTAATTAAATGGATTAAAGTAGTATATAAATAAAATATGATTAAGTGTAATATATATGTTTAGAAATACGACATAAGTTATATAATCTAAGGGAATATAAAGAAATAAAGCATAAAGTAGACGAAATGAGATAAGTTATTATATACCTATATGATATACATTATCAGGTAATATGAAAGGATTTAGGAAACTTATATAAGTTATGTGAAAGTGATCTAGGTGTTTATATGTGAATTATTCGGTAATAAGTTATATGAAATAAGTGTAGTGATTACCAGATCATAAGAGATAAGTCAGAGAATATGAATAATATGACCAGAAACTATGAGCCTGTGTGATGAAATGAATATAAGAAGACATGACTATGAGATATGTGATAAGAAATTATGATTAAATGATCAAGAGATATAAGTTAAGGGATATCTGTGAATTACATGAAAATGTGCTATGTGTAAGTGAATTACGTGATTATATGAATATGAAATCATATGAGAATTTACATGAACTACGTGATTACATGTATGTGTGAATGAAGCTACGAGCTTATATGAATATGTGATATGTTTACATGAATATGTGCAAGGATATAAAAGATAGTGCCCATGTTATGTGTCTTGAGAGCTAGGGGTATAGTTGGCATGCCAAGAGTCGAGGGTCTACGCGGTCCTTCGGGATATGTATATATTCTTTGGAACATGTGTGAAGTCTTATGAGACACCTACTTGATCCCTAGTATATGTATATGATTCTTAAGAAATGATATGTGGTCCTTATGGACATTATTATATGGCACTACGGTGCAATTCTATGCGGCACTCCGGTGCAATTCTACGTGACACTTCGGTGTAATTATACGAGCTGTGGTGACAGCATTAGTGCACAACCTCTATAGACTCACATATCTATGGTTCTCACATGTGTAAATGGGCTAATAAAGGAAATAATATAAAAGAACCTTGCATGATAGTATGTGATTGGTTTGTAATCTTTATGGTGTGAAGTGATATGTGATATGATGATGTGAATATAGCTTGGTTAAGAGGAATTGATGCAAGAACATATGACAAAAAGATAAAGAACGAAAATAAGACTAATAAAGAGATAATAATAAATACCTTACATATGATTTACATGTTTTGTGCTATGAAACCTGTTATAAGAATATGTCAATGATGTGTGTGTACAAGTGGATAGTGGTTGCATGACAGAATGTATGATTTTGTATGATATAATAAGTATAGATTATGAATGCATTAGTAGTGGTTATATGTTTTTATGCCTCACTAAGTCATCGACTTAGCGTGTGAGTGTTTCACACGTAGGTTTCGGAAAGCTAGAAGAAAAGTAAAGATGAGCAAGACCGGTCAGTTACTTCTTACCGAAGATCAGATCAGAAAAGATGTCTTGAATTAGATGTATTCTGTATATTGAATATAGTTGGCATGTACTAATTGATTGAATTAAACAAACCGCTGTGACTTTAATGAAAGTTTTAAATTTTCTCGAGTTTTTGTCATGAGTCAAAGTTTGAAAAGTCAATGTGACATCTCAGACTCGTATCTGGGTCGGGTACGGGTTGGGGGTGTTATATTTAATGGTATCAGAGCTAAGGTTTAGCCGATTTTAGGCTTAAACCAAAGTCAAATGAGTTTTAAAGATGAGTACATGCCAACATAAAGTGAAAATTTTTGATATGATAGTGTAAGGAGTGTGTTGTCTTGCTAATATAATAAGATTAGTTTAATATAGTAGAAATATGATCGTGATAATTCTGAAATAAAGGGAAATGTGATATTCCTGATTGTTATAGCTATTCATCTACCCTGGCCAGACATGATGAAGAGCGGACACCTCAGAAAATGCCTAGTAAGATCAAAAGTTGATTTAAGAAAGCTGAAATCATATCTGAATAATGATAGAAAGTTTTTATTGTTTTGAATCGGAAACACGTTATGGAGTAGTTTTGTTATTACGTGGATAAGATAGAATATGGTGAACAAGTGCCACCATAAGATTGTTAAAAAGATCAAAGGATGTGGTGAGGATTTGTATAAGAATTCAAGAATAGAAGCATCAGTGACAAGTGTATAAGAGATATGAAGATAAAGTTTATGAATTTAAGACAAAAGGATAGTACTATGTTTAAGCAAGGATATGGATATGATAAGGGTTTGCATTTTAGATGGAAAGAGTTAGTGTTGGCTAACCAGATTATGTGATGGAAAAGGTATAGACATATAAGATTTTAAGATATTGTCAGGATAAGATCACCAAAGATGAGGTGGATCTAGATACAGTTGTATATTTTGATCATAATATTGTGATATAGTGAAGAAGATGAGGATTCGTATGTTTGAATAAAGCTAAGGATTGTTAAGAAGAGTTTGACAATGGGAACATCAATGATCAGTTTATAAGATAAAGGAATTAGAATGTTGGGTTGGAACAACAAAAATTACATGGTGTAGGAGAATAAATGTGGATTTGATAAGTTAAGTAAACTATTGTTGAGATAATTCTGACTAGAAAGAATGTATATGAATGGTTCAATGAAGGTTTATGCTTTGGATTGGAAGGACTGGTGATGACTAATAGAATTATGTGATGGTAAGTGTATCAAAGGTAAAGTATTAGAAGATGATGTCAGGGTAAATTAACTAAGTATGGTGTGAATTGAGACACGATTATGTATTTTGATCACGAAAATGTAAGGTAATAGAAAAAAAGAGAAGAGAATAATATTGTATACGAATAAGAGTGTGGGCTGGATAAGTGAGTAAATTGTACTGATTGAATTTCAACTGAGAATATGAATATGATTAGTCTGATTAAGGCTTGTGCCCTAAATTGGAAAAGTTGTGACTGATTAATTGTAATAGTATGGATAACAAAGTTATAAGATTTGAAGAAAAGATAAAGTTAAGTTAATCAAGTATGATGTGGATTTGGATATGGTTTTGATCATATAGATATGATGTAGGCAAGGAAATAAGTATTCGTATGTTTAAAAAAGAGCTTTGAGGAAGAAAATACAAGTACAAGAGATGGTAAAGAATGAGGTTCTGTATAAGTAAAGAGGATTATCAAAGTTATGAAGATGCGATGAAGATCAGTAATCAGGGATAAGTATAAACGATATAAAAAGAGTATGAGAGCCTGAAGAAAAGATGTGATCTATGTTATAAGGAGATTTTGATTTTGGAAGGAATGAAAGAATAAAGGGATAGGAAAAGACAAAGATGGAGATTAAACGATCAAGTAAGACAAGAGGTATATTGAGATATAAGTTATAAGTTTGGTATTGAAATAATATAATTTTTCAATTATTAGAAGAATGAGAATGGGTGATTATTCTTTGAACAAATACGTAAGGGTTATATGAAAAGATTGTGTGTATAATAATACATACAAGGATTAAGAAATGAGCAAAAGCTTGATTTATGTGCAAAGCACATAGAGAATGATGGAATAGATCAATTGATCCATAATAGTGAGAATTAAGGATTTGGGGTTGCTGTCTATATAATGAATAATATTATATGGACTTATAAAGATGTGGACGTATATGAAGAATGGAGTATGGGAAAATGGTAAGTTGCTAGCGGTAGCAGGAAATATTAAGGGAAACAACATGAAAATATTAGAAGACATGATATTATAAAGGCATGCAGTGAAAATTTGAGGACTAATTTTCTTTAAAGGAGGGGAGATTTGTAACATCCTAAATCAGGGTCAGTGACTAAATTGCAAATTTTGAACGTTTTATGCTCAATTTAGAAATAAATTAAAAGTCTCGGGAGTTAAGTAAAGAATTTTAATATTGGATTAAATAGCAAAGATGGATGAACTAAAAGGGAAAAATGATCTATTCATGGGAAAGATTTTTATCTTCCCTTTTTGAGTATTATAAAACGTGGGAAATATGAGAGAGTTCCAGACTTCTCTTCTTCATTCTCTTCTTTTCCACCGTGAAGCCATAAGCAAAGGTAAGATCTCTTGTTAGTTGATATTTAGCTGAATTTAGGATTTGATTATGATTATTGGATGATAATTAAGCTTTAGGAAAGCTTAAATCATCTTAAAAACAAAGGATGATGGAATTAGGAGAGATTAAAGATTAAGAGTTTTTGAATGAAATTTTGGAATAGAGTTCATTACTCAAATTGGAAGTTGAATTTGACTTGTCATCTATGAGAATAAGAAGCTAGAAGTGTTAGAATTAAGTTTGGGTAACATGGAAAAATTGGTATGATTCTTGAATTCTATGTAGATAATTAGATTTTGAAGTTAAAGATGTATTGAATGAGTAGTAATGAGTTTAAGCATGTATATGTAAGTTAAGAATAAGAAAGGGGATGATATATGAAGTGTTTGAGAGGAAATGAAGTAATTTTCGTGCTGAAAAATGTGATTTCTGGGCTAGGGGGATCGGTACCCATTCAAGGGGAACCGATACCCCCTCAAACGAACCAGAATTTACAGAATGTCATGGGGGAACCGATACCCCCATAGGAGGGAACAGATTCCCTCCCCTAAAGGAAGAAATGAATATTGGTTTATTAAGTTCGTTTAAGTTGTTAGTATCGAATTACAAGATGTATGTATCTAATAATTGTCTTAAAAATGTATAATTATGTAGATTCAGAGCCTGAACGAGTTCCGGAATCATTGTCAAGTAAGATCGATCAAAGAGAAAGATAAGAGATTGGAATTGACTAGTGAGGCCAGGTGAGTGCATATTCAATAGTATATGATGGGTGATGGGAAGAAGACTTGTGATGAGTCTATTTCCTGAAGAGTTACATATGAATTCATGATTAAAGGCATGAGTTGAATATGAGTGTATGTATGCTTGATTATATGAATTGATATGTTTTGTATGTGCTATGTGGTTTATGTACACACACTATTAAGTGTTAATGAGAGAATATCAAATAAGTTATGAAATTATATGAATATAGAAGATAAGTCAAGAGATGTAGGGAAATGGAAATAGAGGTTTATGAAGAATCATAGGAGAATAAATATAAGTAATAAGATAATGAAATATAAGACTATGTGAAATACATGGTTATGAGAATTAGTAAAATAGAGTTATTTGATTTAATGAGAATTGAGGAAACTAAATAAGATTGAATTATAGAATGGAATGAGAATAATATATCTATTAGGGAACTTAAATATAAAGCGCTGATATGTATATATATATGATAAATTATATGCTAAAGATCTATGGGGTTATATGAAAAGGTTATAAGAAATGCATGCAATTGAATTAATTAAATGGATTAAAGTAGTATATAAATAAAATATGATTAAGTGTACTATATATGTTTAGAAATACGACATAAGTTAAATAATCTAAGGGAATATAAAGAAATAAAGCATAAAGTAGATGAAATGAGATAAGTTATTATATACCTATATGATATACATTATCAGGTAATATGAAAGGATTCAGGAAACTTATATAAGTTATGTGAAAGTGATCTAGGTGTTTATATGTGAATTATTCGGTAATAAGTTATATGAAATAAGTGTAGTGGTTACCAGATCATAAGAGATAAGTCAGAGAATGTGAATAATATGACCAGAAACTATGAGCCTGTGTGATGAAATGAATATAGGAAGACGTGACTATGAGATATGTGATAAGAAGTTATGATTAAATGATCAAGAGATATAAGTTAAGGGATATCTGTGAATTACATGAAAATATGCTATGTGTAAGTGAATTACGTGATTATATGAATATGAAATCATATGAGAATTTACATGAACTACGTGATTACATGTATGTGTGAATGAAGCTACGAGCTTATATGAATATGTGATATGTTTACATGAATATGTGCAAGGATATAAAAGATAGTGCCCATGTTATGTGTCTTGAGAGCTAGGGGTATAGTTGGTATGCCAAGAGTCGAGGGTCTACGCGGTCCTTCGGGATATGTATATATTCTTTGGAACATGTGTGAAGTCTTGTGAGACACATACTTGATCCCTAGTATATGTATATGATTATTAAGGAATGATATGTGGTCCTTATGGACATTATTATATAGAACTACGGTGCAATTCTACGCGGTACTCCGGTGCAATTCTAAGTGGCACTTCGGTGCAATTATACGAGCTGTGGTGACAACATTAGTGCACAACCTCTATAGACTCACATATCTATGGTTCTCACATGTGTACATGGGCTAATAAAGGAAATAATATAAAAGAACCTTGTATGATTGTATGTGATTGGTTTGTAATCTTTATGGTGTGAAGTGATATGTGATATGATGATGTAAATATAGCTTGTTTAAGAGGAATTGATGCAAGAACATATGACAAAAAGATAAAGAACGAAAATAAGACTAATAAAGAGATAATAATAAATACCTTACATATGATTTACATGTTTTGTGCTATGAAACCTATTATAAGAATATGTCAATGATGTGTGTGTACAAGTGGATAATGGTTGCATGACAGAATGTATGATTTTGTATGATATAATAAGTATAGATTATGAATGCATTAGTAGTGGTTATATGTTTTTATGCCTCACTAAGTCATCGACTTAGCGTGTGAGTGTTTCACACGTAGGTTCCGGAAAGCTAAAAGAAAAGTGAAGAGGAGCAAGACCAGTCAGTTACTTCTTACCGAAGATCAGATCAGAAAAGATGTATTGAATTAGATGTATTATGTATATTGAATATAGTTGGCATGTACTAATTGATTGAGTTAAACAAACCGCTGTGACTTTAATAAAAGTTTTAAATTTTCTCGAGTTTTTGTCATGAGTCAAAGTTTGAAAAGTCAATGTGACACCTCGGACTCGTATTCGGGTCTGGTACGGGTTGGGGGTGTTACACATTGTATGTTACATTGAGAGTCGTAGGTATAATTGGCATGCCATGAGGTGAAGTGAATATGATTCTGATATGGTACATATGTGTATTGTAACACCCTAACCTGTACTCGACCCGGATACGAGTCCGAGATGTCACATTGAATTTTTAAAACAATATTCTTACAAAATAACAAAATATTTAGACTTATATTAAGAAAATACGATAATATATTGTTGAATTATGTTTCATTATAACAAATTTAAGGCGAAAAAGTTTTTATGAATAGTACTATACGGTATAAACAGTACCATAAAGAGTAAGGAATAGTACTGTGAACAGTTGTAACACCCACAACTCATACCCGACCCGGATATGAGTCCAGGATGTCACATTGACTAAACAAAACCATACTCTAAAAAAAACCGATAAAACATTTGAACTTATATTATTAAAATACAATAATATACATATGTAAATACAAATTTATCAAAATACTCAGAGCATACACAACTTAACATTCTATTACATGCCAACATTAATTTACATAACAAAATGACATACTATTAAGTTACTTCTGATCTGATAGTTGCAGGAGTAATGTTGTCCAGCTGCTTAACCTTGATCATCTACTTTCTCAGATCCTACGTGTAAAACACTCACACGCTAAGTCATCAACTTAGTGAGGCAATATAATAATAATAATAACAAAGAAATGTAATGGAAATGCCATAATTAAATGAAATGAGATAAAATCAAATGCTTAACCATGCAGTTTATATCACCATGTTCTTTACCTGTAAGAATAATATATTAATATTCGTGAATTCATATTAATAAGATTATTGACCCATTATACCATACTGAGAACCTAAGTTATGTGAGTATTGTGAGGTTGTGCACTTTGCTGTCACCACAGCTTGTATAAATGCACCGAAGTGCCACGTAGAATTGCACCGAAGTGTCGCGTAAAATTGCACTGTAGTGCCATATAAGATTGTCCCTAAGGACTGCGTAGAAAATTTCCTTAAGAATCATATACATATGCCAAGGATCAAGTATGTGTCTTAAAAGACCTCACACATGTTCCAAATAATACATATATATCCCGAAGGACCGCGTAAACCCTCTACTCTTGGCATGCCAACTATACCTATAGTTCTCATCTACATAACATGGGCTTTCACCATTCCCATAATTTATATTGTATAGACATATAATTTCCATACCTTTATCACATAAACATATCATGTTCCATCATTGTATCACATAGCTTATATAACCTTTCTTACATATTAATGTCACTTAATGCATATAATATGAATTCATGTCATGTATCATAATATGAAATGCGATCATGTATCAAAATATTGAATCTAGACTTATCACAAGTCTAGAACTGAATAGAATACATATTCATGCTATGCATATGCACTCACCTATATTTCCTTTCTTTTTCCTCGATCGATCCTATGAGGCAATTGTTCTGGAACTTATTTAG
Source organism: Hibiscus syriacus (assembly GCF_006381635.1). Lineage (NCBI taxonomy): Eukaryota > Viridiplantae > Streptophyta > Magnoliopsida > Malvales > Malvaceae > Hibiscus > Hibiscus syriacus. The sequence goes on along the minus strand of NW_024063519.1, from coordinate 1,531,842 downwards.
GCTCGATATCTACAGAGTAATTCATTGATGCTAATCAGTATACTAATTAATGTATTCTAAACTATTATTTCTTGGGCAAAAAGAAAAGCCATTTTCATCTTTTAATGAAGGTATGCATCGATGCACCACACCATGCATCGATGCATAAATCCTATTTGATGTTTATATTTAAGGGGGCGCATCGATGCACTCCTTATGCATCGATGCATTGATGGAATTCGATGTTTGTATTTTAAAAGAGTGCATCGATACACCTTGAACAATTTCTGGGATTTATCCTTGATGCATCGGTGCACATTCAATGTGCACCGATGCACACAGCCCAGAAACGTCATTTTAAGCACGAAAATCTCTTTATAATCTTCTCTACACTTTATATTTCACTTCCTTTTATATCCCTAACTTGCATACACTTACTTAAACTAATTATTATCCATTTGATACCTTTAAAACTTAGAAATCCAATTCTCCAAATAAAATTTAAGAATTTCACTCAATTTCCAACATGTTCTAAATCGAATTCTGACACTTCATATCCTTTAATTAGCTTGATGACAAGTCAAATCCCACTTCTAATTCTTATTATGAACTCTAATCCAAGATTTTACTTTTCTACTTCCTTTCTTTAATCCTTCCTAACCCCATCATCTTATGGTTTTAAGATAACCTAAGTTTTCCTTAAGCTTAGTTATCATCTAATGATCAATATGCAACCTTAAATTCATCAAGAATTTGATTAACAAGAAAACTCACCTTTAGCTTGGTCTCACGGGGAAGAAGAAGAATGAAGAATAAGAGAAATCTGGAAACTTTGGTTCTCTCCAATAGCTTCCACGTGGTTTATTAAATAACCCTAAGTAATATTTAATTATTTCTCTTGCTAAAAGACTCATTTGCCATCTTAATTTTCCTTCTTTTCTTATCCATTCTACATAACACATTCCCATTAAATCTTTCAACTATTCAATTTATCTACTTTAGTCACTAAATTTTAAAATTTCACAATTTGATCACTAACCCGGTATGGAGGATGTTACAAATCTCCATCCCTTAAGAAAATTGGTCCTTGAATTTTCATTACACGAATAGATGAGGATATTGAAATCGTATATCTTCTTCACGTTCCCACGTGGCTTCCTCTACTTTGTGATTCCTCTAAAGAACTTTGACCAATGGAACCGATTTATTTCTCAATTGTTTAACTTCGTGAGCCAAAATTTGTATTGGTTCCTCTTCATAGGTCAAATCAGGTTGAACTTCCACTTGTTCTGGTGCAACAACATGAGAAGGGTCAGACATGTATCTTCGTAACATGGATACATGAAAAACATTAGGGATTTTCTCCATTTCTGGTGGCAAAGATAACTGATATGCTACTGGTCCTATTCTTTTAACAACTTCATAAGGCTCGATGAATCTAGGACTTAACTTTCATTTCCGACCAAATCGTAATACTTTTTTCCGTGGTGATACCTTCAGAAATACTTTATCCCTAACTTTAAATTCAATCTCCTTTCTTTTAAGGTCCGAATAGGACTTTTCCCGATCAAATGCCACCTTTAGGTTATGCTGAATTTCTTGAACTTTCTCTTCCATATCCTGAATCAAATCTGGACCAAGTACATTTCGATCTTTGAGCTCATACCAATTTAATAGTGTACGACACTTCCTCCCATATAACTCTTCATAAGGTGCCATTTTAATACTGGACTGATAACTATTGTTGTAAGTGAACTCCGCCAGTGGTAAGTATTTCTCCCATGACCCTTTAAACTCAATTACACATGCTCGCAACATATCTTCCAATATTTGAATTGTTCTTTCTGATTGTCCGTTTGTCAGAGGGTGAAAAGCTGTGCTAAAATTTAAACGAGTCCACAACGCTCCATGTAAGGATTTTTAGAATCTCGAGGTGAATCGAGGATCTCGATCAGAAACTACAGAAATATGTACTCTATGCAATCTAATAATTTCTCTAATATATAGCTCCGAATACTTTTCCATAGAGAAATCTGTTTTGACAGGAAGAAAATGTGTTGACTTGGTCAATCGGTCAACAATTACCCAAATTGAATCTCTTTTATTTGGAGTCAGGGGTAACCCCGAAACAAAATCCATTGTGACATTTTCCCACTTCCATTGTGGAATGGAAAGTGGTTGCAACAATCCAGACAGAACTTGATGTTCGGCTTTGACTTGTTGACATGTTAAGCACTTGGACACAAATTCAGTAATGTTTCGTTTCATCTCTGGCCACCAATACTGATCTTTTAAATCCATATACATCTTAGTTCCACCTGGTTGCATCATCAATGGACTGCAATGACCCTCTGTCAATAAATCTTTCTTCAACTCTTCATAATCTAGTATCAAAATTCTTCCTTTATAATACAAATTTCCATCCGACTTAACCTCAAAGTCTTTAATCTCTTTGCACTTTACTTGATCAATTCTTTTCAAACACCTTTCATCTTTACTTTGCAATTCTCTTATTCGTTCCAACCATGCTGGTTTAAGTTTTAACTCTGCACATAGACTACCATCTCAAGTTAAAGATAACCTTGCATCCATAACTCGTAAAGCTGCAAACATCTTTCTACTCAAAGCATATGCTAACACGTTAGCCTTTTGGGGATGATAGTCAATTATTATATCATAATCTCTCAAAAACTCAACCCATCTCCTTTTTCTCAAATTAAGCTCTTTTTGAGTCATCAAGTATTTCAAGCACATATGATCTGTATATAAATAACATCATTTTCTATACAGATAATGACGCCAAATCTTAAGAGCGAACACCACTGTAGCCATTTCTAAATCATGGGTGGGGTAATTCTTTTCATGTGGTTTTAACTGCCTCGATGCATACGCTACCACATTCCCTTCTTGCATTAATACACACCCCAACCCGCTATGGGACGCATCACTGTATACGACAAAATGCTTACCAGATTATGGTTGAACCAATACAGGAGTTTCTGTCAGAATTCTTTTTAAAGCTTCAAAACTTTCTTGACATTCAGAAGTCCAAACAAACAGTACATTCTTTCTCATCAGCTTCGTTAAAGGCAGCACTATCATCGAAAAATTCTTAACAAATCTTCGATAATAACCGGCAAGTCCAATGAAACTTCGAACTTCGGATACATTCTTGGGAACTTCCCAGTCCATTATAGCTTTAACCTTTTGAGGGTCCACTCTAATCCCATCTTCCGAGATCACATGCCCCAAGAAAATTACTTCATTTAACCAAAATTCACTTTTGGACAATTTTACATAAAGCTTCTTATCCCTGAGAATTTGCAAAACTATCCTCAGATGTGTGTTGTGCTCTTCAATGGATTTTGAATACACTAGTATCTCATCAATAAAGACAACAACAAACTGGTCCAAATAGGGCTGAAAAATCATGTTTATGAGATCCATGAAAGCAGCAGGTGCATTCGTTACTCAGAATGGCATTACAATGAATTCATAATGATCATATCTCGTTCTGAATGCTGTCTTCGGAATATCTTTCTCTTGAATCTTCAATTAGTGATAACTTGAACGTAGATCAATCTTTGAAAATACCGAAGCTCCTTTTAACTGATCAAACAAGTCATCAATGCGTGGAAGGGGATACTTATTCTTGATGATCACCTTATTAAGTTTTCGATAATCAATACAAAGACGCATTGATCCATCCTTCTTCTTAACAAATAACACCGGAGCTCCCCAAGGTGACACACTTGGTTGAATAAATCCCTTTTCTAACAACTCTTGCAATTGATTCTTTAACTCTTGCAATTCTTTCGGAGCCATCCGATAAGGTGCCATTGCAATCGGAGTTGTGCCCGGCATTACTTCAATTTGAAATTCTACCTATCTATCTGGAGGTAATCCGGGTAACTCAGTAGGGAAAACATCAAGGAATTCCCGAACTATTGTAATCTCATCCAAACCTTTCTCTTTAGCTCTGATATCTATCACATTTGCAAGAAAACCCTGACATCCCTGTAGCAATAGCTTCTTAGCAAACATTACTGATATTACATTTGCTAAAGGATTAAATCTTTCACTGATAACACTTATTTCTGTTTCTCCTGGACTTTTCAGGGTTACTTTTTTCGATCTACAATTAATATCTCCATAGTAACGGAACAACCAATCCATTCCCAGAATCACTTCAAACTCGTCAAAGGGTAATTCCATCAGATTAGAAGGGAATTGAATTCCCTGAATCTTAATGAGACACCCCTTACCGACTTTGTTCACCCGAGCACAATGGCCTAAAGGATTAGTTACTATAATCTCATTACTCGTAGCTTCTAAGGAAATCCTCAATTCCTTTACTAACTTACTCGTAATGTAAGAATAATTAGAGCCCGAATCAATCAGTAACAATACTAATTTATCATACAGTTGAAAAGTACCTTCGATAATATCAGGGTCATCACGGTCTTCACTTGTATTTAGATTGTACACTCGTGCGGTTGATCGAACTTCAGGTTGAGCAGAGGATTCAAACTGGTTCCTTCCTCTGCCTCTTCCTCATCCTCTCTGTGAGGCAGAATCAACTCTTTCAGATGGTGCAGACTCACCAACCATCAACGGAAAATCCCGGATAAAATGTCTGACATCTCCGCATCGGAAACAAGTCCCAGCAGTCATCCAACAAGCACCAAAATGGTTTTTCTCACAATACTGACACTGTCTTGCTTGACCCTAATTAGATCTCCCAGCACCAGATCCCACTGACTGACTTGCTCCCCTAGCTGATGATGCAACTGATTATGATATAGCTTGTGATCAAAATCCTGTTTCTCTTCCTCTTTTTGGTGGTGCTGAGCTAGAAGAAGCACCCGTCCTCTTTGATGTATGAACTCTTGATTCCCAAAATATCTCATTCTGAGCTCTTTCAAGAGCTTTGGCATGATTGATCACCTCTTGGAACAAGGACAAATTCAATATTATCAACATCTCTTTCAATCTAGGGCGTAAGCCCTCCATAAACCATTCACAAGCCTCTTTTTCAATAGGCACAAGCTCAGATGCAAACCCGCTCAGCTTTTTGAACTCACATTCGTACTCATATACAGAGCGGTTCATCTGTTTCAAGTTCATAAACTCCTGCTTCATCTGCCGAATAAATTGATCTCCAATGTACTTGTTTTTAAATTCATCTAAGAACAAAGACCAAGTCAATTGGTTACTTGACATCCTCATGGTGACGTTCGTCCACCATATCCTCGCATGACCCCTCAGTAAAGAGACAACTCCATCTAGCTTCTCTACTTCAAAGCAGTGGAGACCATCCAACATGATTTTCAAATCATTTAACTAAAGATCCGCCACAATCGGACCTTCCTTGGCTTCTCCCTTAAATTCGGGAGCTCTTAAACCTCTCAACTCTTTTTCTACATTTATTCCTTGAGTTGGTGGGGTAGTAGGTTGAAGACGCGTCAGAATAGCGTCCAACGTCCTGAAGAAAGTGTCTTGATCTTGTACAGGTACTCCCTGAGATGCATGTCCTTCACCTTGCCTGGCCAGGGCAGGTGAATTACTGCTTTCAGCAGGCCTATCTTCTCCCGCTTTACTTCGGGAGCTACTATGTCCGGACATCTAATAAAATAAACGCATTGTTCTATTAGCAAAACAACATACTCATACTATACCAGATCAGAAGTTCTCACTATTTGTTGGCTTGTATTCCATTTAAAGACTCTATAGACTCTGGTTTATGCCTAGAATCGACTAAACCATAGCTCTGATACCATTAAATATAACACCCTCAACTCATACCCGACACAGATATGAGTCCAAGATGTCACATTGACTAAACAAAACCATACTCTAAAAAAATGATAAAACATTTGAACTTATATTATTAAAATATAATAATTTACATATGTTAATACAAGTTTATCAAAATACTCAGAGCATACACAACTTAACATTCTATTACATGCCAACATTGATTTACATAACAAAATGACATACTATTAAGTTGTTACTGATCTGATAGTTATAGGAGTAATGTTGTTCAGCTGCTTAACCTTGATCGTCTACTTTCTCGGATCCTACGTGTGAAACACTCACACGCTAAGTCATCGACTTAGTGAGGTAATATAATAATAATGATAACAAATAAATGTAATGGAAATGCCATTATTAAATGAAATGAGATAAAATCAAATGCTTAACCATGCAGTTTATATCACCATGTTCTTTACCTATAAGAATAATATATTAACATTCGTGAATTCATATTAATAAGATTATTGGCTCATGATACCATACTGAGAACCTAAGGTATGTGAGTACTGTGAGGTTGTGCACTATGATGTCACCACAGCTCGTATAAATGCACCGAAGTGCCACGTAGAATTGCACCGAAATACCGCGTAGAATTGTACCGTAGTGCCATATAAGATTGTCCCTAAGGACCACGTAGAAAATTTATTTAAGAATCATATACATATGCCAAGGATCAAGTATGTGTCTTAAAAGACCTCACACATGTTCCAAAGAATACATATATATCCCGAAGAACCGCGTAGACCCTCTACTCTTGGCATGCCAATTATACCTATAGTTCTCATCTACATAACATGGGCTTTCACCATTCCCATAATTTATATTGTATAGACATATAATTTCCATACCTTTATCACATAAACATATCATGTTCCATCATTGTATCACATAGCTTATATAACATTTCCTGCATATTCATGTCACTTAATGCATATAATATGAATTCATGTCATGTATCATAATATGAAATGCGATCATGTATCAAAATATTGAATCTAGACTTATCACAAGTCTAGAACTGAATAGAATACATATTCATGCTATGCATATGCACTCACCTATATTTCCTTGCTTTTTCCTCGATCAATCCTATGAGGTAATTGTTCTAGAACTTTTTTAGGCTCGGTATCTACAGAGTAATTGATTGATGCTAATTAGTATACTAATTAATTTATTCTAAACTATCATTTATTGGGCAAAACGAAAAGTCATTTTCATCTTTTAATGAAGGTATACATTGATGCACCACACCATGCATCGATGCACCACACCATGCATCGATGCATAAATCCTATTTGATGTTTATATTTAAGGGGGTGCATCGATGCACTCCTTATGCATCGATGCATTGATGGCATTCGATGTTTATATTTTAAAAGAGTGCATCGATGCACATAGCCCAGAAAAGTCATTTTAAGCACGAAAATCTCTTTATAATCTTCTCTACACTTTATATTTCACTTCCTTTTATATCCCTAACTTGTATGCACTTACTTAAACTAATTATTATCCATTCGATACCTTTAAAACTTAGAAATCCAATTCTCCATATAAAATTTAAGAATTTCACTCAATTTCCAACATGTTCTAAATCGAATTCTGACACTTCATATCCTTTAATTAGCTTGATGAAAAGTCAAATCCCACTTCTAATTCTTATTATGAATTCTAATCCAAGATTTTACTTTTCTACTTCCTTTCTTTAATCCTTCCTAACCCCATCATCTTATGGTTTTAAGATAACTAAGTTTTCCTTAAGCTTAGTTATCATCTAATGATCAATAAGTAACCTTAAATTCATCAAGAATTTGATTAACAAGAAAACTCACCTTTAGTTTGGTCTCACGGGGAAGAAGAAGAATGAAGAAGAAAAGAAATCTGGAAACTTTGGTTCTCTCCAATAACTTCCACGTGGTTTATTAAATAACCCTAAATAATATTTAATTATTTCTATTGTTGAAAGACTCATTTGCCCTCTTAATTTCCCTTCTTTGCTTATCCATCCTACATAACACAGTCCCATTAAATCTTTCAACTATTCAATTTATCTACTTTGGTCACTAAATTTTAAAATTTCATAATTTGATCACTAACCCGGTATAGAGGATGTTACAACAGTGCTATAGTTTACCTATGTACTGGTACAGTGTACTGATGCACTGCTACAATATACCGATGCACTACTACAGTAACTTTAGCTCAACTTATATAAAACTCATAAAAATTTAAGCTTTCATCACTATGAAGTTACCATTTACATAAATATGTTTAAAACATTACAAAACTCGATCAGAGCATAAATACTTAATTTACCGATTTTGTTTACATGCCAACTTATTTATCACATAACAATACATACTGTGTAAATTACTTCTGATCTGATCCTTGAGCAGAGATATCTTATTCCTTTAAACTTAGCTTTAATCCTCATGCTTCTCAACACCTACGTGTAAATCACTTACACGCTAAGTCATAGACTTAGTGAGGCAGAAAATATAATAATAATAATGCATCTCATATTCATATGAACATATAATCTAATTATTCTACCATGTCACATATAATTCAGTGTAAATGATAATAGCATGATAACATGTAATAATGTAAACACTTTTGATACCTTTTGTAAGCCCATGTACATTAGTGAGAACTCAAGGTATTCAAGTACATTGAGGTTGTGCACTATTATTGGCACCATAACTCGTATGGGGTCCTACTAGGGGCATGTGAAATTTGTTTCGAAGGACCACTTATAACATATATGTCCCAAAGGACCACGTAGAACCCTTGACTCTTGGCATACCAACTATACCCTTAGCTCTCATAACATATAACATGGGCATTATTCTCATACTTCATATGTTCATGTATTCATGCCATTTCTCTTGTAATCACATATGTCTTTTATTCTATCACATATCATATGAATCATATATCATTTATCGAATCATGTAAACACATATAACTTATGCATGCATTGTAAATCAAATAACATTTTAGGAGTCACTTCTTACCATAGTAACTCCGTCACTGGCTCATCGCAAGCTAATGTTTGTTCGATAATATAAGTACAAATTAAATTGGACTCACCTATATTTCCTTGTCTTTCCCTCGATCAATCCTACTTGTCAATTGTTCCGGAACTCGATTAGGCTCTGTATCTACATAAATATAATTTTCAAGACAATTATCAGAAGCCTAAACCTTATACTTCAATGCTATTAACTTAAACGAATTTAATAGATCAATATTCACTTTTTCCTTTAGGGGTGTATCGATGCACTATGGGTGCATCGGTACCCAAAATAGCTTCAAAATTTCTATGTATCGATGTATGCCTGTGTGTATCGATGCACCTTCAAAATTGGTCTTAGTGCATCGGTACCCATTCATAGTGTACCAATGCACTTGTCAATAATAAACTGGTTTCACCCAAAAATTCCATAACTTTTCATTAAATTTCGTCATATAAAACTCCTTTCATACCACTAAACTCAACTACAACCATATTAACTAACTTTTATCATTCCAACACCTTATTATCTCCCATATCTCATCCAAATTCTTAAAACCAAGAATCTTACTAAATTTTCCATGTAATCCAAACTTATTTCTAACACTTCTAACTTCTTATTCACACTTATGACAAGTCAATTTTAGTTTCCAATTCCACTTATGAACTATTTTCCAGAAATATATTTAGAAACCCATTCCCTTTAATCTCTTATAACTTCTTCATCTTTTGATTATAAGACAACTTAAGCTTTCCTTAAGCTTAAGTATTACCTAAGGATCATAACCCAACCTTTAATTCAACAAATAATCAACTAATTAAGAAACTCACATTTGCTTGTATGCTTCACGGTTGGAGAAGAAGAAGATGAAGAAGAGAAGTCTGGAAACATGTGTTTCCCTAGCATACTCCACATGTGATTAAAATACCCAATAATTATTATTTAATTATTTTCCTTGTTCAATGACCCATTTGCCCTTTGACTCTTTCTTCATTTACTAAATTATCCTATATAAAATATTTCAATTAATTCTTTCATCTTTTCAATTTATCCAATCTGGTAACTAAATTTTTTAAAATTTCATACTTTGGTCACTAACCCGGTATTGAGGATGTTACATGTGTATTAGGTCTGTAAATGAACTGAACGTTCAGCGAACCGTTCATGAACCGTGCGATGGGAAGTTCGTTTATGTGTGTTTATTTATTAAATGAACGAACATGAACAATATTTTATGTTCGTTTAATTAAATGAACGAACACGAACATAGGTCTCGTTCGTTCATTTACGTTCGTGAACGTTCGTTTATGTTCGTTCGTTTATGTTCACTTATGTTCGTTCATTTACGTTTAACTTAATCTTCTTAAAACAATTTTGGTGACCAATTTGTAAGTATTTTAAAAATATTAATTAATATGATATTCTGATGACCAAATCCATAATTAACCCAATTTTATTTGGAGATTAAATCCAATATGTTAACCCGTGAGGCACCTCGCACCTATATTCATTTTCCCCTTTTTTTTCCCAAACCCTAGTGTTCACTGGAGAGTGGAGATGATCGGTGAAAGCTTCAAAACAAGTTATATTATAGTGCAATCTGAAGTTTTACAGGTATGTTTTCATCTCTTTTCTGTTTTATTTGGCTTAATAGTTGATATGTAAAATTATTACGGGTATCTTCACATCTAAAACTCAAGAAAACATCATACTTCTTTCTAGAAATAGATGGGAAGCTAAGGGTAACAATCGGAAGTATATGAGCATCAGTAAAGAGAAAAATATATAGAATTTTCCAGAAAACAAAACAAATGTTTCTATGTAATTTCTGAAAAAGAGTGTAATAGCGAAAGTAATGGGTTTTCCAGGAAGAACTCATTAATAAGTAGAAAATACACTTTAACAATGAATTTTTTTTCATAGTTCTTGTGTGACCTTTAGTTGTGGAGTAGACTTTAGGTACGTTAAAATTTTGAATGGTGGTTTAGCAATAATATCAGTTACGATATGTAGCATCAGAGGGATTTCAGATCTATGTTATTGCCTTGTTGTCCAATTTGTACCGTTCGAAATCTTCATGCTGTTAAATTTTCTACTCTGCCAACGGAAAGGACCATTATTAACAAATCTCACTAAAGTCTGACATTGATGTCACAAATATTTTAGCCGGCGAATTTATTAGAATAACGTAATGGAAAATGATTGTTTATATGTACTCATGGGCCACTAAGATAAATGTTATAGCGTTAAATTAAAGTCGTGTGAATCATTTAATATCTTTAAAAGATCGATCAAAATATCTGATATCTTAAAACATTTCATCACTGCTAATCAGCTCTTACGCTATTTATCACTGTAGATTTGGTTGATTTGCATTGTCGACTATTTTTCATGAATGAACAATGAAAGGTAGGGTCTCCAACGTTTATGTTCGTGTTCGTTTATGTTCGTTTATTTATTAAATGAATGAACATGAACAAGATATATTCCTTAATGAATGAACATGAACAAAAAAAATTGTTCGTTTATGTTCGTGTTCATTTATTTATTAAATGAACGAACATGAACATATCTCCATTTGTGTGCGTTAGGTTCGTTTATAGGCCTAATGTGTATTATGTATAGCACCGTTGGTGCAGATGATATGATTGCACTTGGAGTGCATAGTCTATTTTTTATGATAACACTGAAGTTCTTATTGCGCACAATCGTCTGACTCACGTACCTTGCATTCTCTTAAATATACTTTAGGCTATGATAACGGTATATGAAAGTTCTAAAAAAATGTATGAATAAGAAGAAATGTCATATGATAATTCTGTCTGATATTGATTATTATGACTTTTAATAAAATCATAAGATGATTTCTTTTAGGTTTCTGATGAAGAAATAGCTTGAAATAAACGGTTTGAACGTTTTGAAATTTTATTTGATTTAATTTTGAATGTTTTAATTTTTATATATGACATTTAATATGTTTATTCTTACATTAGCTTATTCCTGCCTCACTAAGTTATACTTAGCGTGCGATGATTTTCATACGTAGGTTCTGATAGCGATAAGGACATACAGTGAGGAGTCTCCCGAGCATCTTTTTGGAGACCATCTACATTATCAATATTAATAAGACATCTTTGATTTTATGTTTAACTAGTAATGACATGTATATTTATGTTATTAGTTTGCTTATTCGGATTTGAATTAAATGACATGTAATAGTAAATTAGAACTATTTTATTTTGACTAGTTTAGTTATAATTGTATTTATGAATGAATCATTTATTATATTATTTCTTTTTCAAAGGAAGTAGTGTTTAGGCAGTTCTATATAATTTAGGAATCAACACTAAAATGTCTAATTATTGCTTGAAAACAAATTTGTTTTTAATGATTAAATATTACTTTATTATTTTTATGTGATTAATGGAATAGTGTTAAAGTTAATAATGAAATGTTTTAAAGTAAAACATAAATTAAGTATTTATGTTCAGTGAATGTTTGTGAAGTTGATGTAACATCTTTAGCTTGTATTTCGAGATATGTACGAGCTATAGGTGTTACACTCTCATTCTAAATTAGTCCTTAAACGTTTGAATATTCTAGTTTCATCCCTAAATTATAATCCTCTTTCTATATTAGTTCATAAACTTTTGAATATTCCATTTTCATCTCCGAATTCATCCAAATATGTAATTTGTTTCAACCATAGTTTAACTTAAAATTTGTTTTTTTAAACATATAATAATATAATCTGGCCTAACAATTTTATTAACAAGGTATATGATTAGTATATATGTATAATTTGGGTTAAATTGGAATATACAAAAAATTCGGGGACTAGTTTATAATGAAGGTAATAGTTTAGGGATAAAATTAAAATGTTCAAAAGTTTGAAGAGCTGTTTAGAATGGTAGTGTTATTTAAGGATGACATTAGATAACTAAAAACTTTAAATACTAATTTAATATGATTGATATATTTGAATAACATATAATGTAACTAACTCTTAAATCTATAACACAAATGAACGGTCTAACTAATAATCATGTCTACTACAAATCAGTAGCGGAACACCTCATGGTCTAGTAAGCATTATGATCCCCTCAAATATTAAAATAATATATATTAAATTTTTAAGTTAGGGTATTCATTATCTATTAGCCTAAGTTTTTCTATCACTGGTGTAACACTCATCGCTTTTCTTTTTCGTCTTTATTGGTTGACGGTGACATCAACTTTAATGTTAGTTTTTTACAGTTAATATTATTTATTGTCTTTTTCTTCTCTATATCATATCTTTATTTTCTTTTATTTTTTGATTTTCAATAAGTCTGTATGTGTTGCACGTTTTCGTCAGCATTTATAGCACGTTTTCTTATGTTTTTTGGCATGTTTTTGGGGTTTTTTTTTGTCTTTTCTCATTTATTTTTTTAAGAGTTGATTTGACATCGCCACGACTGATCAAGATGGCGTTTATTTGATATCTTGTTGATTTTCCCTATTTTGACCTTCAGATTGGATTTGGATAACTGAGTTGTGTTCGTTGATAACTTTTCACGTCGCTCAAGTCTAATTGTAGTTTGTTGGTGGTCTTTAAATAGTTTGATCCCCTTTTATGGTTCGTTTGCTTATGCGATCAGATCTGGTTGTATAATCTTTGTTCGAATTTCTTGGCTAGATTTAATCTTTCCTTGTATAGTCCTTATGTGATCTTAAGTTGCTAGTTTTGTTTCCATGATTATAGGAAATTTTCCTAATTATGTACTTAATTTTCGATTGTGATTGTAAATATTTATTGTAATTTGAGATATTTTCTATTTTGAACAAAATTAGTTACTTCTATTAAAAAAGTCTTAGTTAGGTCCTTCAAAAATATGTATAATAAATTATTAAATTTAATTATATTAAAAATTTATATTATTTTAGAATTTAGAAACTATTTAAGTCTACTTTGAGTGTTCACATTCTTTGAGTTTAAGACTTCAATCAAATTACCATATATTTAATTTTTGATTTTATTTATGTTGAATGTTTTCTTTTTAAACATTTTTTAATTCAATTTATATTGATGATTTTATATTAATGTATATTTATTACATGAATTTATGAATTTTCATCTCTAAAAATAAAAATTCAAACATAATTTTAGATAACATTATTATCAATTTATTTTTTGCTTGATATTTCACGTGAACAGGCAAATTTTGAGGATTTATAATTTTTTTTATTAATATGATATTTCAATATATAATTTATATTAAAAATTATTAAAATATTTTAATTAATATATATATTAAAAATAATCCTAAAAAAGAATATTGAGTTTCCCTGGCTGATTCCACGAGATAATGTTCTCGAAATTTTTTTTTCACGAGATAATACTTTGGACATATTATTTGCTGATATAGGGTTAATTCTACAGTGACCAAGGAGGTCCCAATGCCACCCAGACCCATGCCACGTTGTCATGATGCCATGTACAGTCATGCAGAGACTCCAAGCTCGCCCGGATGCCATGGCGATCACCAAGGTCGTCCGGATGACATGGCGACCTACGACAACACTGTGAAAATCACTCCATTTAAGCAATTAATATGGGGAGATCATTATTTCGTAAAATAAACAATTTGAGAGTATTATCTCGTTGATTTTGCCGAGTTTCCTTATTACTACAAATTATACTGATTTTTGAGATAGATTATCACATGGTTTAAATTTCTCATGTTGAGAGAGAGATAGAGAGAGAGAGAATTTGATGAGAAAGAAATATTTATGGTTGAAACGAAAAAAAGAAATTGTAATATTGTAGGGTGATTTTGGGCTTTGGCACCTAGGTAAGTGGCACTGCCAATTCAAAGTGGGACCCGATCTGTAATATTAATATTTTATTAATTTAGGTAAGACAGAGTGGGAAAGGAATTTTGCTGCCCGACAACGAAGTCAGAGAGAAAGAGGAAAAGTCTTTAAGTGACGCACAGTGCATGGGTCTATCAATTCTGTTCCACTAATCATCGCCCACGTGTACTGTGGGTCAATCTCAGTCCTCCGTTTGTCCCTGTCACGGGTGTGTTGCTTGAAAAACACACCTTGAAAATGCGGTTACAATAATTAGTTCTTTTCCCTTGTAATTTCTCTGTTTATCACCCGTCAGTCCACATAGACCTTATATCACAACCGTTGAATAAAACGGAAGATGATTGAACTTATCTTCCATGTGTAAGGTGATTATTTGCCTTGTGGATTTTTTACAACATGGGCGATGGTCATTCCTAAAGAGGCGGCCATTTCGCAATCATTTAGCATGGAGCGTCCTCAATTTATAAATATAAAAAAATAATATCCAACTCTTACTCGGCCCGTTGGGTTTATGTGATTCAATGATTATTCTTTTAAATAATCTAAAATAATTATAAGATAAATTATATTTAATTTTTTTATCGGTAGGAATACAAACTGAAGCTAATTAAATTGCGGGTGGTTTAAAATTTTTATCAACTATTGATAATATATATATATATATATATATATATATATATATATATATATATATATATATATATATATATATATATATATAAACGTAGTTATACGAATCTAATATCTCTAAAAATAACAATTGTCATTATTTAAATCACTTTATAAGTTCATATGATTCAAGAGTTCAATACTCCTGTTAATTTTTAAAAAAAATTATTTTTATTTTTCAAATTGAGAATCAAAATATTTAGAACTACCTGTCATATAAAAACTTCATTGAAAAGAAAGGGAATTTGATATTGTTATCTATATTATGGGGAAAATATCTATAAATTAACTAATTATGTAAAAAGTTTAAAATCGTGTATTAATTATGCAAAATATAAAATAACTAATGTTAAAAACGTCCCATTTTTGGACCTTGGAGATTAAAAGTCACCTTGGCCGGAGTCTTAGGAAGCTTTTTGCGTTGAGAATGGAGGCTGGTCCTTTGCGTGATTCGTTGACTCGAGTCTCGAAGGGCATCTGTGTCCACTAATTAAGGAGTTGTGGTTTGAGTTCAGGAACAAGAAGGATAAAATGCAGTGTCACAAACATGTTTGGTTCTCTTTGCATGTTCTTAAACATGTTATAACCATTTGATTTGTTATATTGGATAGGTTAAGAATTAAGGATCGGTAACGAAAGATGTTTATTTGTGGGACCATAATTTTTTTCTGGGCGATTGTCAATCTCAAGGATCATTTGCTCCTCACACTCATCCTTAAGATGGCCTGAAGTGTGTTTGTGTACTATGAGAGGAGTGGAATTGAAGAATCTTTAACAAGCGAGGACATTGTTAATTTCGTAGAGGTCATTGTCTAATCTAAACTTTACTGTAAAAAGTTGAATAGGGCAGTATTTGTTAAAAATTCTCTTTGTATTATTTAGGATCTTTTAGATTGAGTATGAATTTTATTAGATACTTTCGTTTGATTGTACCGTCTTACTGTTTTCTTTGGATATAAAATTTTATTTATCAAAAAAAAACCTATCTATCATATAAAAACTTAATTCAAAATGATGAAGGAAAGAGAATATTGTTCTAGGATATAATATTAATTAGAACCAAAATAATGTCATCACCTTTTTATCCAATAATGTCGTTACTATAACATCACATATTTAATTGATAAATATTTTTCATGACAGTAACTCATGTATTAATAATATATACTCGAGCATTAATGTAATATATTTATCAACGCAATATTTCTTCTAACTTAATGAATTTATTTTTTTTATCAAAATTTTAAGACCAAAATCAATAAAAAATAATTTTATTTAAACATTAAATAATTAATTAAAATAATATTTTGCTTTACTTTTAGGTCGGCAAATGTCCTTGGTTTGTTGACAAATCAAATCAAAACAAGTGACCTATACACTTAAACAATCTTGATTTGAGCTAATATCAAAATGAGCACCATTAGCCTTTAAATTAATT
This sequence comes from Hibiscus syriacus, assembly GCF_006381635.1. NCBI lineage: Eukaryota > Viridiplantae > Streptophyta > Magnoliopsida > Malvales > Malvaceae > Hibiscus > Hibiscus syriacus. The sequence continues at coordinate 1,515,066 of NW_024063519.1, read as the reverse complement.
ACTGTTTTTAATATAAAATAAGTTACAATTTGAAAATACGGAACGAGCTTCCAACTTTTTTTTAATACCATTTTAAAATTAATGTAGCTGATATATACGGACCGAATTGTGTCAATTGAGTTATTTTTCGCTCAATTCTAAATAATTAAAAATTAAAAACATTTTGTTGATACACACTGTTATTCGATTTTATTTATATTTGATCAATTTTTGATTAGATTTTAAGGTTCGTGTCAAGAAACATTGATATCATTTTTATTTGTTAGGATATGTTTTAGAATTCGACAAAGTCGATGCAGGAAAGCAACTAAGTTTCCCAAGGACGAGGCAGTCAACTTCAACAATGGCTTTTTCACTGTTAGAGTGCCTTTTTCGGGCTTAATTACATGGATCTGTTCTTATCCTTTTTGTTCTTTCTTGGAGGCGGTGCCCCAGAGAGAGAAAGAAGAAGAAAAGGTTTACTTTGAAGCATATTCTAATTTCTAATTCCAGACTTGGATTCACAAAAACCCCATTTCAATTTTCGAACTCCCAACTCTTTGAAGAATCGAACAAGAAATTAGAAAAAGTAAATTGTTTATTTTACCCTATTGGGTGAGGTCGAAATCATAATAAGATAATAAATATTTAAACTATTTTTAATCAATTATAATGAACTCTCATACTCCAACTTAAAAACTCGAGAAATAATAATAATTTTGTAATTAGTTATGTTTAGTTTTTATAAATTTTATAAAATAAATGATTAAATTAAAAATTATTTTTTCATTAGAAAAAACTTCACCTACTTGATCCCAATTTAGGAATGAAGAGTTTGGTCCATACTTTTATATTATATTTATATATCCCCAAAACACAAGGGTTATTATTACTAAATAAGAAATTGTTGTAGCATGCAAAAATGTCAGAGATTGCAGCTAAGTCTTTCAGGATATATCTACACATAAAATAGTAAACTATTTGATCGTCATGAAAAAGGAAAGTAGAAATGAAGGGTAAGAGGGTAATAAGTAAAAATAACTCTTAGATATATTTAATCAATGGTTCAATCATTTCACCGTAAATACGAAAAAGGTCTACTACCCCCATGATCATGATGTAAACATTTCCCTTTGCTTTATTATTTTATTTTCCTTCCTAGTAAGCAAAGCAATAATGTGATACTTTTATTTATTTATTTTATCAATTTATTAATGATTAATATCAGTATAATTTATTGATAATCTGTAAATTTATATACCATGCATCGAATATATATAATTAATTATTGAAGGGAAAAGAGGAAAAAGACAGAAAGTGCAACATCAGAGGGTTCCCCCCCTCCCTTTGGCTTGTAGTTTTGGGTTCTTGTTTTCGGACAGCTTTGAGGATTGAAGAGGGAATTCTTCTCATCCACATCTGTCTTTTTCTGAGTTTCATGAGCTGATCGATCTCAAAATTTGTGTATTAGATTATTTATATTCAAAAACTTGAAGCTTAATAGTGGATAGAGATGGAGGATCTGCTTAAGTTCTCTCTCTCTCTCTCTCTCTCTCTCTCTCTCTCTATGCATGAGTTATAATATTATTACTTGCTCTATTTGTTTCTTCTGAGAGATTTCAAAAAACAAAAAACACTGTCTCCAGGGTTGAATCCAACATGATGATTCTCGTATATATTCATTCATATATGTTAAGCCTAGCTATTCAAGTATCGATTTCTTTCTCTTTTATCACCTAGTTTTGTTTTTTATCTTCGGAATTTTTGTTTGTACCCTACTCTTTTTGTATGTAAAACCAAGATCCATGGTGCATGATGCAGATTTTGGCGGTTTAGTTCATTTGTTCATTGGATAGAAGATGAAAGGGTTATTGTTCCACCAACAACAGCAACAGAAACAAGTTTTCGAAGAGAACATGTCGAATTTGACATCGGCTTCTGCATCTGGTGAAGCCTGTGTTTCCTCAGGCAATAGAATCCAAGCTGGTTCTAATTATCCACAACGATACTTGATCACCACTCAACAACCTCAAACTCAAGCTCAGCCAGTTAAGAGAAAGAGGAATCTACCAGGCAACCCAGGTTTGGTTTTTGGTTCAAACCTACCATTCTTTTTTTTAGTTACTTGTTTTGTTTGTTTCCTTACGATTTTTCTTCTTTTTGAACTTTTTTACGTTTTTTTCTCGGTGGGTTTTGATTTTTTGAATCAGACCCAGATGCAGAAGTGATAGCGTTGTCTCCTAAAACGCTCATGGCGACGAATAGATTCGTGTGTGATATCTGCAACAAAGGGTTCCAAAGAGACCAGAACCTTCAGCTTCATAGAAGAGGGCATAATATGCCATGGAAGTTAAAGCAAAGAACAAACAAAGAGGTGAGGAAGAAGGTATACGTATGTCCAGAAGTAAACTGTGTGCACCATGATCCGTCGAGAGCGCTCGGAGACTTGACCGGAATCAAGAAACACTTTTCGAGGAAACACGGCGAGAAGAAGTGGAAATGCGAAAAGTGTTCCAAGAAATATGCAGTTCAATCGGATTGGAAAGCTCACTCCAAGACTTGTGGCACTAGGGAATACAGATGTGATTGTGGAACCCTCTTCACAAGGTATAACAAATAACGAACCCCCTTCTTCTACCCCCCTCCCAAATGAACACCAACAATAATCAAATCTTCATTTATTATGGTGTGCACTCAAGTATAGCTTTGAAACAAGAAAGTAATAGCAATATATACATTTAGCAGTTCCTAGTTTTCACACCTGAATAAACATCGCAATTTTATTTTCTGCACTAGCTCGAGTGGACAGTTTGTCCTATGCTCTCACAGTGAAAGAAAAAGATAAACTGAATGGGATGCAGAAAAGAGGGAGAGAAAAAAGTATTTCTACCATTGTCATAGCACTCTATGATCACTGATTTAGTTTTTGTTTTGTTGTGTTTATTTATTTATTTCTTCAGGAGGGATAGTTTCATCACACATAGAGCCTTCTGCGATGCTTTAGCAGTGGAGAGTTCAAGGGCAATCGATCCACTTGTTTCCGCTTATCAACCAGGCGAAGCCTCGTCCCACATTAATCTACAAGTAGCACAATCCAATCCCCAGGTATTTTCGCTTAAGAAAGAGCAGCAAAGTTTCATTCCTCCAAGGCCAGAGATTCCTCCATGGCTGGCTAGCCATGCAATGCTGGGTTCTGGTCCTGGCTCACAGCACCATACAGACCTTTACTCCTCATTACCATCAATATTCTCCCCGAGCTTAGATCATCAAGATTTAACACTTGATGGGAAGCCCAGCCCTAACCCTAGTCTTGTGCCCACCCTCCCTCCTCCATACCTTCAGTCCCCTCACATGTCAGCCACTGCATTGCTTCAGAAAGCAGCTCATATGGGTTCGATCATGAGCGGTAAAATTGGGCCATCAACTGTACCGGCTACTGTTGCTGGCTCGTTGATGAGACCCCACCAACCAACTCACGTGTCTGCTGATTCTGCTGGCACTAACAACAACACAACAACAGCTGGTTTTGGACTCGACTTGCCTTCACGTGAACAAGAACTGGATGTGGTGGATACTAGTACTGGTGGATTTATCCATGGCTTTGATCCTTTCGGGAACTGCAAACCTGCTTCTGCTGCCATGGCAGGCGGAGAAGACCATCATCTAATTCATGCTGACTCAGGTGCTACTCCTTCCCTTCTCCAAGACATGATTAATTCTTTGTCTTCTGCCACTGGATTTGACGCCACTAATTCCTTTGATGACATTGCATTTGGTGTTGGTGGCATCTTCAACACAAAGAAGATCGATGGGAGTTCCATCGACGAACCTTTCTCGAAAACAACTACTCCGATGACCACAAACGCTGCCACTCAGCTGAATGAAGGCTTGACCAGAGATTTCTTGGGTCTTAGACCTCTCTCTCATGCCGATATTCTCGACATCGCTGCTCCTACTAATTACTCCATCAACAACACTTCCCATGAACAACGAAACCAGTCTAAGAAAACATGGCAACTTTAGGTATTATAGCAACTTTTTTTTTTCCTTTTCAACTTCTTTCCAAACATAATTTAAGAATCTCTTTCCTGCAATCTCTCTAAAGGTACTGATATATAATATCAGTTCTTCATATTCATATTTAATATAGCCCATGTTACAAATTTTGGCCTTTTTGTTTAAATATAATGTTAGTATATTCTTCATATAATCTAAATAGCTATACCTTGTTAATATTGGGTGACTGATGTTTAATATATGAAGCCATCCTCCATAGAAAAGAAAAGCAACTTCATGATGGATAAGACATTGAACTAGTGGGCTTAGTCATCTAATTTAATCATATTTATTAGTTGTTTTTCATTCGTAAATGCCTTACGTGTAACTAAGAAACCAAAGTAAATGTAGTATTAATTAAAAAAATATTTTAAGTCTAATTAAACAATACAATCAAGAGCCTTTAGAATTATTGGTGGCTAGTTATGATTATGGTTCATGCACAATAAATCTTAGAATAAATTTCTATTGTTTATATTTGTCATGATTAAATTCAAGACAACTCAGAATCGGTGTATATTATTTTCTCCACGTCAATTATGATTTTCAACATGTAATCAAGGGTTTTCTCTTTTACATGTAAGGGTTGGGGAAGAGAATACTAAAATACCTCTTAGAAAATATAAACTAACACTGTACAATAATATACATTTATTGTGCAACGAGGAAATAAATATATACTAGTTTTTGAGATATATTTTTAGGTAGACAGGCAATACTTTTTTTAAACGATATACATATATTTAAATAACTTCTAAATTAAAATTTAATTTCAAAAACATAGGCAATATAAACATTAATGAAATAAATAATTATGGATAGGTAAATGATTTACAAATAAGAATTTTTATTCATAAATTTAAGTATCAAGCAAAGAATTTTAGTTGTTTCTTTAAATATATTTATAAATTAGAAGATAATAATATCTTTAAGATAATATTTATTAGTATTATCCATAAATAAGATTATTTTAAGTATCTTTTACCTGAGTTGATATAAAGTTGATTTTTTATACTAATTTGGTCAAGAACTTTATAAAAATTCATGTGAGTGAAACTTTAAAAAAAATTAAAAATTATATTTAAAAATAATTTAATTAAAATATTTTATAAGATTATAATTTGAAAATATTTTAAAATTTTGTGAACAATCAATATAAGTGCAGTGGTAAAAAATTTGCATACAAATCATTCTTCTCATGTTCAAATTTTAAATGGAAAATTTTAAGAGAAAATAACTCAGTGATCGAAAATGCCTTATAATATACGATTTTAATCAACTTTTTTTTATATTTACGAAAATGACCAACAAATTCACAATGCGAACTCCAATTTCGCAACTCAGTTTCCAAATTCGCAATGTGAATCTGTAAATCGCAACGCGAATCTGTAATTCGCAACACATAAGTCAAATTCGCAAAGCGCGTTTATTTTCGCAACGTAAATTTTATTTTCGAATTCGAAACACAATATTAATTTCACAACAAAAATGTAAACAATATAATCGTAAATTATAACCTAAAACCCTAAATCACAACTCAATCCCATCTCCATCTCTCACTCTCTACAGCGACATCCGTCCCCATCTCCGACGAAATCCGTCCCCATCTCCGACGAAATCCGTCCCCATATCTGGCGAAATCTGTCTATCTCCATCTCTCAGAGTCACCCTCACAATCATTCACGGTCAGAAATGGAAAATTAACCACCGAGTATTAGTTTTTTTAATTATTTTTATTTTACAATTTTTGTATTATTATTAGATTTTTCATATTTAAATTGATGATAAATTTACTGATAATTTCAATAATAGATTAACCATTTCACTTAAATTGTTTAGTAAATTCATTCGGTTGCTGCCAATACTGCTAAACTGTTTAGTCTTTAACCCTGTGAAGTTAGTATTTTTCTTTGTTTTATCTTTTGGTTGAAGTAATGCAATTTATTCAAGTTTTAATTTGTAGAAGACTATTTGAAACTTAAATTCGCAATAAGAAAAATGAAAATCGCAACGCGATTTTAGTTTCGCATTACGATTTTCATTTCGCGTTGTGATTTTCATTTTCGCGTTGCGATTTTAAGTTTCAGAAACTATTCTTCTTCTGCAAATTGAAACTTGAATGAATTGCATTACTTCAACCAAAAAACAAAGACAAATACTAACTTCACAGTGTTGCGAATTTAAGTTTCAAGAATAAATTACTACTCTTTATGTTGTCCTTAAACCTGCACTAAACCTATATGTTGTCATTTTAAATGTTTATAAAAGTGCTTACTTCTGGAATGTTATCTGATGCATTTTGTGAACTATGATAGAATAATGACTTGGGTGAATACCGTGCAAATTTGAAACATATTTGGCTTTGTTTTCACTATTTAATATCATGTTTGTTTATAGTGTATAATTTGTAGTTTTTGGTATATCTAACTTGGTATGTTTATTGTTTTTGTAGAAATTTTTTTCGGCTTCATTGACCTTAAGGAATAAATTAAGCCTAGCCACTACAATTGCGTCGACACTTACACCTGTACAAAGAAAATTATTTGAGGATACTTGCTTCGGGCCATGGCTGAAAGTACAACATCCTGGTGGAGATGCTATGTTGACCCATTTGTTTCTTCAAACCATGACTAACAATCTACCCGAGAGGATACAACGTGGTGATGAAGAGATATGGTTTCATTTTTCTCCGGCGTATACTTGTTTTGGGCGGGAGGAGTTTTGCTTAATCACTGGTCTACGCTTCGGACATGATGATGTAGGTCGGTACACTAGTCATATCGCTCGCCCATCATGGTTATCTCGGGTTTTTCCTGAGCTGGCAAAGGCGAAGCCGAGTTTACACGTCGACGACTTGAAAAGATTATTTGTTAAAGATAGTTTTACTCGGATAGATGACCTCGATGTTGTTCGAGTATGCCATTTATTACTTTTGCATGCCAGTTTTTTAGACAAAGAGGCCAGACAACCTATTTCTAAGGACCTAATATTATAGGTAGATGACCTAAATGCATGGAATCTGTTTCCGTGAGGTTCATATCTATGGAAAGCTACCTAGAAAAAGTTATCATCTACCTTTGAGGACCGAAAAAGTTTGCGTGGCCATGGTTCCAAATACACTTTGGCAGGCTTTATTTGGGCCTTTAAGGTTAGAATTTCTATATAATGTTTCCAAAATTATAATTAATTATTTAACAATTACTAATGTTTGTGTATTATATTGTTTGTAGATTTAGATATTTGAGACTTTTCCCAGCATGCGGACATATGCAATCAAAAATTCAAATTATATTCCTAGGGATATTTCCTGGAGAAGGATCCGGCTGTTGGATTAGGAAGAGTTACTACCATATACGACGATGAATGATGTAAGTTAACACAAATACTACCATATGTAAACAAGTTATTACTAGTAGACATTTTACTTTGTTTGAGCTTTTATATTGTTAGGAGGCCAACTATCCATTACAGAGGCTGACACCCACAGAGGCTGAGCTTGCCACTGATTGGTGGCAAGCTAGTAAGCGTTTTTTTGATGGCACGGATGATGAGCAACCCACACTTCGAGAGCCATAACCTCACCCAGAGCCATCACCTGATCGAGTCGATTATACACCTCCACAACGAGAGACATCACCTATTCCATCACATCATCGAGCCTCTTCTCCATCATCACCTCATGATAGGTGACCGACAAAGATGCCACGACATTTATCTCCCTGTTCTCCACCTCCATGGAATGAGTTAGGGGAGTTACGTGATGAGGTCAATGCTTTGCGTGAGGAGGTCGGTACTTTACGTGAAGATAATGGTGCATGGCGTGATGAGGTACGATCTTTACGTGGTGAGGTAGAGGTTTTACGCGATAACAATGGTGTTTTACGTGGTGAGGTATCTACTTTACGTGATGAGGTAGCCGCTCTACGTGAGATTATTGCATCGTTACAGAATGAAGTAAGTTTGTTTAATACTATATGCAAATAACATTTTTTCGACATTATTTATTTATTTACTAATTTATGTATTAATTTTTTTTAGCGGCCCGATAAGGTAAATGCTTTACGTCGGGTTTTTCTTACACGACGGGGTTCATGCATCAGACGTTGTGCATGTTCCATTACGTCTCCGTTCACTCCAATAGTGCAAAGACTCCGTAAGAAGAAGTCCAATTCACATGTCATCATTCAAGAGGCCTCTATTATCGTTCAAGAGGCCCTTATCATCATTCAAGAGGACCCTCCTACCGTTCAAGAGGCCCCTGTCATCGTTCAAGAGGTCCCTCCAACCGTTCGAGAGCTCGATTCACATGACAAAATATGTCGACATATTGATAAACCCCCTCAAGTGCCCGACATGATGGATGAGAGTTGGTATTCGTATGAGTTACCGGTCAGTACTATTCCGGTATCTGAAGTGGAGAAGAGAACACTACCGGACACAATTCTGGATAATACCCTTTGGGTTAAGACCGCAGTTGATTTTTTTCTACATGAGCGGAGCCAGGGGTATTACGCTGACATATGCAAAATCGACGATGATATGCATTTGTTTCTTGATCGGTCTTGGTGGGGTGTGTTATTAGGGGTTGAAGACAATGACTATTTCGACGGGGGGTAAGTCTTATATTCTTCTTATATTGCATTTTAATTAATTTTTTTTTAATTTATGAAATTCACTAATATATGTATTTTTTTATAAAACAACATATTGATGCATGTGTGTCACGTCTTCTGATAATAAGGAAATTGAAGAAAATAAAAAATACGCGATAGACAATTACGTCGACGTCTTTTCACGTAGCTCACTTGAAGGATCAGATATACACTTCATATGTGTTGGGTAATGGAAAAGCTAAACTTTATCCTGCGTGGTGGGAGGTCGATAAGGTTAGTATTTATTTTTGAATATTTTAAAGGTATTCATAAATAAAATTTTGATGTGCACAATTGAATTATTATTTATGATTGCAGGTGTTTATCCCTATTTTGGAACGTCATCACTGGCTTCTCGTCGAGCTTCAGCTCCAATCCCTGAAGACAATGGTATATGACAACATGTTGAATTACATACCATTGTTTGATTTGAGAGATATTATTTGTAAGGGATGGAGCGTTCATTTGGCTAAATACTTGGATGCGATTGATTATTGGACTAATTCTAAAAACAAGAAGCCAAAGAAGTTCAAAGTTACAATGATCAGAGACGAGACCGTGCAACAACAAACGCAATGAGCTAGAGGGGATTGTGGTCCTCTCGTATGCATGTGCTTGGAACGTTTGACGACAGGAAGTAAACAGTTTCTACCTCCCACAAATAGAGATAGAGGTGCAGTACGCTTATGGTTTCAGCATTTTATGGCTAGAGCGATATATGCGAGACGTTGCCTACATGCATCCGCATGCTAAAAGTGTGCATAAACAATTGGTAAGTTTGAGCAAGTGTTGTTAACATATATACTCTTTGTTGGTTTGAAAATGTTTGGTTAAGTACCTAGAATTCAATAATTTGTTGTTTGTTGGTTTTAGATGTGTAGAAAGTGTTGTTTGAGCAAATGTTTGGTTTCTGCAGGTTAATCTTGAAGTGAGCTGCGTGAAATTGATGTATTTGTGCATAAACAACTGTCTGCGTGAAATTGATATATTTGTAAAAGTTGATTTGTTTAATTGATGATGAAATAAGAATTATTTTTTGCTTGTTTAATTGATTTGTAAAAGTTGATTTGTTTAATTGATGTGTAAATAATTCTTATTTTTTGCTTGTTTAATTGATTTGTAAAAGTTGATTTGTTGTTTTAAATTTCAATTTGCATTTTGTTGAAGGCAAAAAAGACCTGTTGAAGGTACACTTTCGCAACGCGAAAGTCAAATTCGCGTTGCAATTTCGCGTTTAAAATTTGATTTTCGCAACAATCGCAACGCGAATTTGACTTTCGCAACAAAAAATCTGATAAGTGATAACAACTGAACATATCATAGCAATGTTCAAACTCAAGTTACTAATGAATGTCTAACTGAAATGTATGCATTCACACATAAAATACACATAATACAACTTTTGCATTTAAAAATCACCTAAGTTAATAAGTCCCAAAAGGTGAAGCCGGTTGTGATTGGGATTTTGATTTTGATTGCAATTTTGATTTCCTTTTGCTTGGCACCATATGAACATTCTCCCATGACCCGCCAAAACACAAATCTATCCAAACATGATCAACATTAGATGATTTTATTCTACAAATTATAAATTAATTTACTAAACAAACGAGCTATAAACTACATATCATCACTAACTTAGAGAAGAACATACCTTTATTAAGTTGATTGTTGATAATTTGGGAGAGAAATCATTGAAAAAATATATATATAAATAAAATTATGTAAAAAAAATTAGAGATGGGGAAGGATGTCGTTGGATATAGGAACGGATGTTGCCGGAGAGAGTGATTGATGGGGATGAAATGAGTTGCGATTTAGGGATTTAGGTTATGAGTTGTTGCTGTTGTGTAGTTATATACCCAAAATATTTGTGTTGCGAAAATAAAACCTGTTGCGAAATTAAAAATTCGTGTTGTGAATTCGAAAATCGAGTTGCGAATTCAGAAATCGAGTTGTGAAATTGAAATTCAGTGTTACGAATTTGGAAATCGCATTTTGAATTTGTAAATCGCGTTGCGAATTTGACTTATGTGTTGCAATTTACAGATTCGCGTTGCGAATTTGGAAAATCGCAACATGAATTCGGAAACTAAGTTGTGAAATTAGAGTTCGCGTTGCGAATTTGTTGGTCATTTTCGCAAATCAAAACAAAATTGGTTAAAATCATATATTATAAGGCATTTTCGGTCACTAAAGTTATTTTCTCAAATTTTAATTGCTTTATTCAAAGATAAAATAAAAATGCGAAAAAGGTAAAAATATACTCTCACCATATTATTGCCCCCCTAAAATTGAGTTATTTTAATAATTTTATAATTAAATTAATATCAAATCAATTCTGACATCAACTCAATCAATATAAAAAGTATATAAGTACTTTATTTTTCCCCTTAGAACTATACATGTAATGATAAGTGTCAAGAGACATATCTATTAATCTATTGATTTTGTGTTTGATTTTTAAAACTTTTATTTAAAATTTATACAAAAGTATAAAAAGTCGAAATATACTGATAATTATTTTTTAAAATAAACACGTTTTTAATAATTTTAAAATTAATTAATGTGTACGAGCTGAACGACCTCAATGGTAGATGAATTGTTGTTATTCATTGAGGTCTTGGGTTCAAGCACTAAAAATGTTAGAAGTGTAAACGTTCAATGCCTATCGGTAAAAATTATATTTAAACATATATTTCCTTGTACTTACTCTATATTAATAAAAAATATTAATATTAAATTGGTTTATAATATTAATTAATCACTTTATAAAAAATATAAACAGTCACATGAAAAATTAAATAAATAATGTTAAAAATATGTTTGTAAACATAATTATAATAAATGATTGTAGATGCGATAGTAAAAGGTTTAGGTTAAACTTTGTATTTAGTACACAAACTTTCAATTTTTTCAAAAACATACCTAATATTTAGTTTTTATTTTATTCTAGTAGCAGTCGTTAAAAACTTAATGCTTTTAGTACCTAAACTATCAATTTTGGCCAATTTTAGTACCTAAACTTTTATTTTTTTAAATTTATCATTAGATTTTGAACGAAATACTAACATGAAACAAAAGCTAAAATTTTTAACGAAAAGTTACTAAAATGAAATAAAAAATTAAACTTTAGGTATAATTTTTATTAAAAATGAAAGTTTAGATACTATAACATATCAAAATTAATAGTTTATGTACTAGACACGTAATTTACCCAAAGGTTTATATGTGAAATGACATTTAATTATAAACCAATGATATTTAATTATTTTATTTAAATAATAGTGCAGATATGAAAAAAACAAAACTCTTTTAAAATAATACTATTATCTTTAGTAAAATAAATCTATTTTGATATATTTTTTAATTTCAATATATATAATTTTGTAGCACCAAAGTAGTTTCTTTAAAATTATATTTGACATTTTGCAAGCAGATTCCTTTTAGCATTTAAATATTTACGTGAAAGGAACACTTTCCACTAGAAGCAAGCTCATGATGCTCCCACTAGTCGTGTCCTTATTCGCGATGATCGCCCGATACTCCTTGGATCTCACTTTTGAGCATCGTTAAAATTAAACAATATACTCATTCTCCCTTTGATTTACTCAATTCTAATAATATGACTGTAAATTAACGTTCTTTTATACGTGCATGCATCAATTCCGATAAATAAATTCCTTTTTATTGATATTTATAAAATCAAACCATTTATCTTAAATTTACTTGGAAATTCGATTGCAAAGATTACAATTTCGAAAATGTTGTAACTCCTTTACTCGCACTCTCAGATGGAGCTTTACAATGGTAATATGAGTTTATTTTTTGTTTTGAAATACTATCAGTTTGATTAATGCTGTGGATTCTCAATCTAAAAATTAAAGATCGGATAAATAAGTTTGAAAGTTGGGCAAGTTAGTTACTTTAATTATATATATAGGGTTTTTTAAGGAAAAAAAAGATTCTGTCTGACACCCGGTGTGGGTGCAAATGGCTGATTCAATATCGAGGAAAAGATCCCTTTCTGGCTTTCTGCCTGTTGGGTTTGGCCTCATCAGATTTAAAATAAAATAAAAAGATTTTTTTCTTCTTTTTAATATGTACTATCGTCGAATATTATTAAACAATATTTAAATTTAAAACGTCAGAGTTGTTAAGTCCTACCTTTATGTCTTGTAAATGAACTCAGAGTGATTCATAGTAGCTCTTTGATTTAAGAAATTGAGCTCAAATGGTCTCTCCACTACGGCTTTGTAGCAAAAAGACTAAAAAAGGTTCCATAATAATTACCCAAAAGTTGAAAACAATGCTAAAGAAAGGGAAATCGTGGTTGTGCCATTCATTTGTTATTCCAAGAAAAATCTTTCCCTTTTTCCCTTTTTTTTGTCCTTGAATAACTTTTGCAAAGGAGGGTAGCTAGTATTCGGTAATCAAATGGGATTGTGATCAAAGTAAGGTATGATTAACCTATTATTGCCAAAGAAATGTTGCTATGTTAGGTCAATTTAAACAGATGTATGAGCTAACTTTGATAGTGACATTTCATGTTGGTTTAGCATAAAATAAAAGGAAATAAAAATAACAAAAAAATTAAGAATATATGTATGGATTTTTAAATAAAAAATCAACCCAACACCTAAATTAATTCCCCATTATTGTCCTTGATCTTATGTGTTGTAGTGTAAGGCATGCATGTTCATCTTCTAAAATTATAGCGTACCCAATCTTCCCTTTCTTTATATGTTGGGTATCAATATTGAAATGGTAGTTTGGGTATCCATTTTTTTTAATAAAGATTAAATATCGAGACAAGACAATTGTTTAAATTAAAAATAATAAAAACTCTTGAAGTATTTAATCTAAAAAAATTTAGGGATCAAAGATTAAGTTTAATTTGAGAGGACTCTAGCTAAAATATTGTTAGGCTTAAATTTTTAGAAAGAAGAAGATCTTTTCTCACTCTTTTTCACGATTTTGTTTACGTTGTCTAGGGTATTGATATTCAAATTATTGTGTAAAAAAGTTAAAAAATAATAATACATATCATAGTACGATAATTTTTATCATTTCTTTTATATATTGGGGTTTTCTAACATCCATTAGTTTAAAAGAATGACATGTTTGCACACATAGAATGACATCTAGGGACAATAATAATATTAAAGCTGAAAGTGGTATCAAAGAATGGGCGTGGCATGAGCTTTGCATGGTGCGATAAAAGCACAATCCCCTAAATCCATGGGTAATGTCTCTGGTTTTTGCCTACTTTTTGTCTGGTGGGGGTCTTCCTCACTTCACAAAGCAGAATATTAGGAGGGAGTCAAAATAAAATAAGAAATATATTATTAAAAACTGGATCAGATCGAACTCCAGACTTGGATGTTAAAACTTAAGCCTCATTCATACAGAATTATTTTTGTTGAAATTTATTTTTAGTGTTAAAACTATGAATGGGTGGCTAGAAAAGATAGAAACGAAAAACGATGGGGGAGGTGGCTTTGGTAGTAGTTTTGAGTGTTTTCATGGTGCGTGGGGGATTGAAGCATATATGATGATGACTAGTAAAAAAAAACAGTTGACTTATAAAGAATAAACATGATCCCTTCCGCACCCCGTCTGTATTTGTTTTGGGTTTTATATATGGTTTAATTTAAAGACAACCTTCTTTTGAAAACTTGAAAGTGGACCCTTGGCCCAATTTCTCTGTACCATGTCCACACCATAGCCGATGTCTGTCTTCCCCCCTCTTTATATAATACATAAAATTAATCCCAAATATTTAATTTGTTTAAATTTATTATGACAAATATTTATTCCGAAGACTATTTCAAACTTGTTTCGCTAAATAATGCAGACGCCTAGTGTCAGCGCGGAAAAGAGGGGTATTGAAAGTGTTAAAAGCTGCTGCCCAAACGCCTATGGACATTGCTGTCAACGGAACCAGAGACTGTCATTGGAAAGTACCACCGGCTAACATGTTCAAAGTCAATTTTGACGGTTTTGATGAATCTAGCTGAACTGGTGGAGCTGGGCTCATGAGCTGCAACAAAGCTTCAACGAGCAGAAAATCCTTTTTTAGCTGCTGTTAAAGCGGTTGGAATCGCACGACATGTGACCATCGAATGAGACTCTTTATGTGTCGTCGACATCCTCAAACATGATCCGTCTGAGATTGGCCATTTTCTGGATACTGCAAAACCTACTTCGTAGAATGCAATCTTAGGTATACTCGATAAAGCGGGTTCAAGAATACCAGCCTTGTGTACACTAAGCTATCATGACTGAGGTTGACATTCTCTCGATATTTAATTGAATGAAAAATCAATATGTATATTTCACACAAAAAATGAATTGACCTATTAAGGGTATAGGCATCTATGGACATTTGTAAACAACTTCTTTTATAATTAATATATT
The DNA here is from genome assembly GCF_006381635.1 of Hibiscus syriacus. Lineage (NCBI taxonomy): Eukaryota > Viridiplantae > Streptophyta > Magnoliopsida > Malvales > Malvaceae > Hibiscus > Hibiscus syriacus. Next base: position 1,499,959 of record NW_024063519.1, on the reverse strand, counting down.
ATCGAAAATAATATTTAAAAGTCCTTGCTCACCAACGTTTTGGTGATGACTTGGATTTCTAAAGAAGTATATTAAACCGTTAGGTGAGTCGCCCCCCCCCCCCAATAAAACTCTTTATGTGTCGTCGACATCCTCAAACATGATCCGTCTGAGATTGGCCATTTTCTGGATACTGCAAAACCTACTTCGTAGAATGTAATATTAGGTATATTCGATAAAGCGGGTTCAAGAATACCAACCTTGTGTACACTAAGCTATCATGACTGAGGTTGACATTCTCTCGATATTTAATTGAATGAAAAATCAATATGTATATTTCACACAAAAAATGAATTGACCTATTAAGGGTATAGGCATCTATGGACATTTGTAAACAACTTCTTTTATAATTAATATATTATCGAAAATAATATTTAAAAGTCCTTGCTCACCAACGTTTTGGTGATGACTTGGATTTCTAAAGAAGTATATTAAACCGTTAGGTGAGTCGCCCCCCCCCCCCAATAAAAGTGTAAGCAACGAGAACCTAATTTGAAGCTACAAATAGTAGAAATAAACACAACTGAAAATTTGATAAAAAAGATAAAATATTTTTAGGTTAGGTGTAACTTAAAACATTATTTTTTTAATATTTTCGATTAAACTGAAAATGTTATAATCTTTACAATATTTTTGGTTGGCAAAAAAAATGTTATATTATTCATAATATTTTAGGTTCAACCGAAAATATTAAAGAAAATATAATATTTTAGATTGCGTCAAATCTAAAATATTATAATTTTGATCACATTTTTTATTTTATCTATTTCTGTCGTTTTTAGCCTTAAATTAAGTTACCGTACCATGTAACTACAAATATTTTTTTCCTTCCATTTCGAACTCAAAGCGACAACCCATTTTAGAACGTACCATTTGATTGATTTTATTTAAAAGTATATTTTAATTTTCAGTTTAAAATTCAATTAAATTAAGAAATAAGTGTTAAAATTATATATGTATTTAATCATATTTTAATTTATTACTGTTTTATTTCATTACTATGTAATTTATTATTTTTAAATAATTCCTACTTACAGAAAGAGAAGAGAAATTTTTGCTGGATATTAAAACCACAACTTAAGGAAAAAAGATAGGATATATTAACTAATAACTTTTAATTATCTGCTCTATAAATTATTGACATTTCATTTCATTATCATTTTAAAATTAAACTATTAATTTCTGTTAAAAATATTAACTAATGAATAAGTGATACATGATATTATATACAGACAATCTATAATATATAATAAATAATGTAAGCACCATTTTTTCGTGCTATATTATTATTATTATTATTTATTATTATTATTATTATTATTATTATTACTACTACTACTACTACATAACCCCGACCCAATTACAAACCTAACAACCCAGGCCCAAACCAAATTACAAACCTAACCAACCCATTTATCTTTTAACCCAAATCAACCCTAAACTGACCCAAACTTGAAAACCCTAGCTGCCAGCACCGCCTCTCCTCTGCCTCCACTACCGCTACCACCGTTACTGTCGTCGGCCACCTTAACAAATCCCTATTCCAAATCTCAGAAGATAAAACCAAATCTAATAAAAAATAAGAAATCAGATCTAATAATAAAAAAACAAATCATACATAATCCATATTTCTTCACCAACCAGACACCCTCTGCCATAGCCATACTCCTCTGTCGAACCCTCACCAAACATACAAGTAACCTTGGCCATTTTTATAGCATACAACAACTACACACACAAAAAAGGAAGGAGAAAAAAAGGGAGAGCAAATTTAAAAAAATATAGAAAAAAAAGAATCGAAAAGAGGAGAAGCTTACCATTCGGTTGAAGCCTCTCACTGGTGGTGGAAGTCTCATTCGGTCAATCCGAACGGTGAGAAGATTCGGACCAACCCCTGGAACGTCATACCTTAGCCGCGGCTCGATCCAACGACATACAGTGGTGATCGGAGCCCAAGAAGTTGAGGACTTCTCAGCCGAAAGAGGCTGAATCTCGCGAAATGAAGCCCATATCCAAACTCACCGTGACAAGACGAGCCACCCGGTGAAATTTGGTGGCCAAAGGCCACAGGCAACGACGATCGACACAGTGGTTGACGACGGATGGTTCCACCATCGGGCACTCCTAGTTTAGAGAAAAGGGAGAGAGAAATCAGGGTAGAGAGAGAAGAGTATATGTAAAAAAACGAAAAAACTAAAGGAGCCTATTTATAGACCCATCAAAACGACACCGTTTTGGTGCCCTCCGTGCTACCGTAAAATGATGTCGTTTAAGGCAAGGTAGAGCAACCCGTTTCAGCGCATAAGTAAATCACGTTTCAGGCCATCCTAGTTTTGTAAGCGTCCATTTCAGTCCTTAAATGAAAGGTGAGTTATTTATGAGTTTTAACTTTGAGTTTTGTCATTTTTACATTTTCATCACCGTATGATTTATTAATATTATTTGGTTAAATGGCTAGTTTAATTCATTAATTTAACATTGTTATATTTTAGTCCTTATTTGTAATATTGCTCAAAATTGTTGTATTTTTATATTAAAACATTCTAGTTTTGTTTGTGTTTGTTTTAGCCACTGCTTTAGTATAGAATAATATGGATGCATAATTCGATGCTTTTCTTGAAATTTTAGTATTTTAAATTTAGTCTTTTTGTTATTTTATATGTATGTTTATACCTTTGTTAACTTAATTTTATATATTGTTAATCCTAAATTACTTATGTGTTTCCGTATATATATATATATAATATAAAGAACACATGTTTTTTTTATTTATGTGTCAAACTTATATTTATTTATTTTAATAATATATTTATATATTGTAGTTGTTTTTATAAAATATGAATATATTTTATTAAAGATACTTTTTTATATATATTTGAATGTCTACATAATATATTTTTAACAAGGCGATCTATTCTATATTTTGAAAAGCTTTGAAATATTTGATTGTTTAATTAACTTATGAAAGACCTCCAAAGACCTGGAGTGCACTTTCCAAGGGTTATTTGAATAAAAAATATATTTTATCATTTATTTTTTATTTGTCATGTTACGTGGATATTTCATCTATTTTGTACATTACACACTATTAGAAAAAAACCTCTTTATTGACGCCCATTGCGCGTCATCTATGGGTGCAGATGACACACAAATATACGTCATTGAAGCCATCGACATAAATCTCAAATGACAGGCAATTGTGTGTCATAAATCTATGACGCGCATTTATGATGCGCATTTATGACGCGCATTGAACGTCATTGAAGCCCTCGTCATAAATGAAGATGACATACATTTGTGTGTCATAAATTTATGACACGCATGTATTACTTACATTGCGTGTCATTGAAGAACACGACATTAAAAAGGATGACACACATTTGTGTGTCGTGATTGTATTTCGTAAATTATATATATATATTGTATATTGACAAATAATCAAACTAAATCACATTTAATTCCTCATAACACTAAATATATATATCATATTATATATAAACAATCCATTTACATACAATATATTCACATTAAGTTATCAAAAATATTGTAATCATATGTCGATACAAAATATGTCATGACATCAAGTAGGTCAAATACATACATTATAAAGATTTAAAATGTGACGATGAGGTCGTTCATCTGCACCTAACCAAAGGAACACCGGTCTAGAATTCTTTGAACTGTGTTTGCAGCCAAACCAACCACTGGTCGAACCTTGCCCAACTCTTTCTCAACTGCTATCCTCGCACTTGTCTTCATCTACGTACAACCAAAAAACAAACGCTTAGATACCCTACTAATTCGCAACCTGCAAATATTCAACAGTTATTACCCTAAACATCTGCTGTAAACCAAAAATAAACAACCTTCTCTACGCAGCATGTGGTGTCCAAGAGATGATAGAAATAAGCTAGTTGCTTGTAAAGATCTGCTTCCATATACTACACATTTCATGGAAAAATAAATGTTAGTTTAAACATAAAGAGCTCGTTATGGGGCAAAATTTTTTTAAAGGATTGTCATGAAACCTTTCTCACAAGACGCCCATTACAGCGTGGATAGTTTGGACAAACCATTCCTTTTTCAGAATCACCAATCAGCCGTAGGTTGACACTTCGTGTAGTATGTTTGCAAGTTTCATCGTCACACACTAAAAGCAAAGTCAAACATGCCATCAGCTCTAATTACTGCTCAACTCGAGTTTTTTATATTGTATATACGAGATTTTGCAAAAGGTCTATTACCGTCATTAAGCCTTTGTAGTACATTGAAATAAACCCATCCACTTATCGTTTGACCTGACAGAGGACAAAGCACATGTATGTCATGTTATAGCAACATTCAAGTAAAAAAATCAACAAATACGTGGTTTTCTATCATTCTAGGAGACATTCTACCCATGCCACCTTCTTCTGGACATTTGGGGCAGCGCAACGTTCGCCAGAAATTGCTCGTAGATTCCTTTTGTTGCATTTTTTCTAGTTTCTCAACTACCGCGCGGATTGAGCTGAATACAACAAGGCAGTTAAAAGCGCCTGAACAACTTGGACATGAAAATGTCAGTGGCTCACATCCCTGATACCTGCGACACAAACCAATGCATACATTATTTCATGGAAGAAGTACATCCATTGTCACTATACTCAATCAGGCTAGCATGTAGGGAATACCTTTTATGAGTCAAGTCCTAAGCAATCAGCCAACCACCCTGGGCTTGTTCCTTGTATTGAAGCACATAATCGAGATACAACTGGATGGATCTGATGTGACAAGTAATAATCAATGTCAATCATCCATCTCCCCTCATCTTTTTTCAACTCATCAGGATGTCTAGCTCGGTAAGCTATCCCCATTGAATTGCTTGAACTAGACCCCTGTCCAAGACAGAACAAAATGGGAAAATGAAGGGAAATTAAATTGAGATGAAGCATAACGGAAGGGTCTGAATGCAGCCAATACTCAAAGTTCATATATATTTCATAAAGAAATTGAAGCATAAACCTGATCACAACAAATTATAAATGGAATAGTATCACCAGCTGAGCATCCAGTAGAATAACCACTTTGCTTCATTCTGAGGGCCACCAATAAATTGGTTCAAGTAACATTCATCTAATGATTAGATACATGGTAGGGAAAATTATACAAGATTAGAGAGAAATAATGCATGAAAGACTAGTTATTGTTTGTTGAATTCACCTGAACATGAGGTTGGTTTTTGGCATCAGGGTATGCTTCTGGTGGTTTAGTCAATGTCTTCGTGATAATGTACTTCTCAAGTACTACTTGTTCATTCCTCATTTTCTCTTGGATCTATTACAAGTAAACAAGTCAATTATATGATAGCAGTCTAAGTACACTTCAAATTACAAAGAAGTTCAGACGAATGATGAGTGTAATAAACCATAAGCGGTAGCACCTTGAAACCTTTTTATTGGTGAATGATTCCAAGGACCTAAGGCTTTCAGTCAAGCACCAACCAAAAGAACAAAATAAAAATAGAACGAACGAATTATAAGTATCTACTAATGTAACACCCCAAATCAAGGTCAGTGACTAAATTGCAAACTTTGAAAGTTTTGTGTTTAATTTATAAATGAAATTAAAAGTCTCGGGATTTAAGTAAAGAATTTTAATATTGGATTAAATAACAAAGATAGATGAAGTAAAGGGGCAAAATGGTCTTTTCATGGGAAATATTTTTATCTTCCCTTTTTGAGTATTATATTAACGTGGGAAATATGAGAGAGTTCCAGACTTCTCTTCTTCATTCTCTTCTTTTCCACCGTTAAGCCATAAGCAAAGGTAAGATCTCTTGTTAGTTGATATTTAGATGAATTTAGGATTTGGTTATGATTATTGGATGATAATTAAGCTTAAGGAAAGCTTAAATCATCTTAAAAACAAAGGATGGTGGAATTATGAGATTAAAGATTTTGAGTTTTTAAATGAATCTTGAAATAAATTTAGAACATGTTGAAATTTGAGTATAATTATTGAATTTCATTAGAGGAGAGGATTTTGAGAATTAAGATGGGTTAAATGAGTACAAATGGGCTTAAGTATTTTTTGAGTTTAGTATATGAAGAGGTTGAAATATGAAGTGTTTAAGATGAAATGAAGTAAATTTCGTGTTGAAAATATGATTTCTAGGCTAGGGGAATCGGTACCCATTCAAGGGGAATCGATACCCCCTCAAACGAACCAGAAATTCCAGAATCTCATAGGGGAACCGATTCCCCCACAGGAGGGAACCGATTCCCCCTAAAGAAAAATTGTGAATATAGGTTTAATAAGTTCGTTTAAGTTGCTAGTATCCAATTACAAGGTGTAGGTATCTAATGATTGCCTCAAAATGTACATTTATGTAGATTCTGCGCGTAAAGCAATTCCGGAACAACTATATGTGATATGTATTACATTGATGGTATGTATGCATGACTAAAGATAATGATATGCTTTGTATATGCTATATGATTTATGTAAAACTTTATTATGTAATAATGAAATGAACATGAGATAATAAGATAATCAAGTATAAGTCATATGATATGGTATAAGTGATTATACGAGAAATGTTAGGAGACTCTAAGAGAATAGTATGAATTCTAGGGCATAAATAAGAATACATAAGTTATATAGAGAATATTGATAAATTAAAGGAAACTATGGTTTATGTATTAAAGTGAAGAGCTACAAAGTTTTATTAAAGAGTATTGTAGAAGTCATGAGAAATTGAACTAAATAAATAGATGGTTTATGTGAGTGAAAAGGGAAAATGATATAAAATAAGTGGAAATTATTTATAGGATAGAATGATACTAATTGAACCTGTAATATAAACTTTATAAAAGAGTACTTGGGTAAAATCATTATATGATACAATTATAGAATATTACTATACAAATTATATTAAAATAGTATATATGAGAATATGAGTAAGTTTATAGGTTATTGATAGGACATATAAGAGTATATAAATGTATGATAATATGAAAAAGTGAACTAAGTTTAATGATGTTGAACCCTATGAGTAAAAGTTATGTGATTATAAGTAACATGATTATATGATCATAAGATATGATACATGATATGAGATATATGAAAGAGAAAATATATGTTATATGAAATATTATATGACTATGCGATTATATGAAAATGTTCTACGCGTAAGTGAACCATGTGTTTATATGTATATGGGATATGTGATTTATATGACGATGAACTATGTGAAAGAACTACATGACTATGTGTATATGTGAATGTATGTTAACATAAATATTAATGCACATGTTATGTGTCATGAGAGCTAGGGTATAGTTGGCATGCCAAGAGCCGAGGGTCTATGTGGTCCTGGCATGCCAAGAGCCGAGGGTCTATGTGGTCCTTCGGGACATATGTATCTTTGGAACAGTGTGAAGTCTGGTGAGACACATACTTGATCCTTGGCATATGTATATGATTCTTAAGGAATGATATGTGGTCCTTCGGGACATATATGTATTCTTTGGAACATGTGTGAAGTCTGGTGAGACACATACTTGATCCCTAGTATATGTATATGATTCTTAAGGAATTATATGTGGTCCTTATGGACATTATTATATGGCACTACGGTGCAATTCTACGTGGCACTCCGGTGCAATTCTACGTGACACTTCGGTGCAATTATACGAGCTGTGGTGACAGCATAGTGCACAACCTCTATAGACTCACATATCTATAGTTCTCACATGTGTACATGGGCTTTGAAAAGAGAACATAATTTGATATAATGATATGTGTATTTCTCGTGACATGGTAGAAGTGCATATATGTCATGGTGATATGAGATGCTACGCGTTTATGTATTATATGATTATAGAAATTAGTAATGTATTGTGGCGTATTAAAATATATATAATATGTTTATATTGATTATATGCTAATATGACGGAATTGAAGTAATGACAAGGGAATTAGTAAGGATAAACAGGTTGGTGATATGAGAACAATGTATGTGATATATGTATATGATGTGTGATATGAATTGCATGATATGATATATGTGTGATAGGGGTTTTGGTATCTGTTACATAATATAAATGAATATATGTTGATGTATATGTAAATGAGTCATATAATTTGATAGCATAAAACAATCATGCATGATTAGTGGGTATGAATTCCATTAGATGTGTTTTCTTTATGCCTCACTAAGTCATCGACTTAGCGTGTGAGTGTTTCACCCGCAGGTTACCGAAAGTGAATATAGAAGCTGTGAGGAGCAATACAGGTCAGCATCTCCCTTACAAGATTTCAGATCAGAAAATAGATGAGTTAAATGATTTTTGTTATTTTAAATATAGTTGGCATGTACTAATTGATTGAGTTAAATATACTCTGATCGATTTTGGTTATTGTGGTCAAATTATGTAACTAAACTGCTTTTACTTTAATGAAAGTTTTAAATTTTCTTTGAATTTTGTCAAGAGTCAAAGTTTGAAAAGTCAATGTGACACCTCGGACTCGTATCCGGGTTGGGTACGGGTTGGGGTGTTACAACTAACCTTCATAAGAGAGTTATGTATTGATTCAACAAATCCTCACAAGAACTGTGAAATAGGACCCACTCTGACAAATGCTCAGTGACCAAGTTCCGCAGAGATTGCCAACATGACATAAAAAATAACACAACTTAAAATTAAAAAATAAATAGAATATCACATACCCTCCTGACAGGATCTGAGTGAGACAGAAGTCACCTAATTCCTTTGACAGTAAGCTCCAGTCACGACGAACCATATCAAGACCTTTCCGCTCAATAACCTATACCTAAAAGGTTATCTCTCCAATTCTTTTAGGAGTCAATGTGAATGAAAATGTCTTTAAAAAATCAACAGTACCTCATATGGTATCCCATCCTTGAATTGCGCGACATACTTTTTCTTCTTCAGAAGCAACATTCTCTTGTACATGCCATCAAGGTCGATTTTTAGGCACCTATATTTCTTGTTCACCTTGAAATAAAGAGATAAAAAAGTCATTTTGTAGAAGGTGACAAAAAGAAGAGTTTAAATTCAAAATGAAAAATGCATGGCACATTAATCTATATATTTGAAATGAGGAAATAAAAATTTTGAATGGTGGCAACAATTCCATAAAATTCTAAGGAATATAACAGAACAACCTATACAGTAATAATTGATGGAGCTATTTATAGGTTTGAGGAATAGACCCTTGCAACAAATCTTATCAATGACATTCCTAGCAACATTCAATGTACTTGCATCACATTACAAGTATAGCACAAAAAAGATCACATTCTCAGAGCCTCACCTCCTGGATAACTTTTCCTGCAATTGCTTTTGCTTTTGCAATGTCATCCAATCCACTATAAACCATAATAGAATCTGTATCACCACATATCACCTGCCAATTACCAAAAGTCCTATCTTCAGAAGTATAATTCATTAGCATAGACATGATATTAGCACTTCATGGAGTCTGAATATCAAAGCCTAACCATAATAAACATACCTCCAAGTTTAAATTATTCTGAACAAGATCAACAGTACTTTGTAATAATAAGACTATTAAGGGTGCCTAATTGTTCTGGGGAAAGAGCACCAATACGTAACCATAGGCTCAAAACAGGGTGTTGTAGAAGATTAAACTTGCTTAACAATTCAGGTCCACGTCAATAGTAGAAATTCTATGATAAACAAAAATTATATTACATAATTAAAAAGACAGGATAAGAAAAAAAAGAAAGGCAACGATTATGCTAAATGATGCCAACTACCGACCATGTAACCAGTTGATTGACAGCCAGGCAATGAAAAGGATTTTCCCATGAAAAACAGTAAAAACAAGAAACAATGCTTTTTTCATTGAATTGAAACAATGAGAATCATGAAAATGACAGCTACTTTGTGACTCTAATGAAAAAAAATCAACAGACCCGCGTCAAAAACTCAACTCAAATCCAAATTTTTAGTATTACGGAGAAAGAATCAAACTTCGATTCCAAAGGGAACAATTATATACACATTCGTGTAGTAGAAGATAAGAAATGGATATTGACCCATTATAAGACCCATTAAAACTGCCACAAACACAAGCAAAACCCATAAATCAGATCTCCATAAAAGAAAGGAGAACAAAATTTCAGTTAAACCCCATAAATGTTAAAAAAGAAAATGAATAAACCTTGGAAGGAAGCAAGGAAGGAAAGCTTATTGGGATTCAATCAATAAAACGAATGAGCAATTGTAGGAGGGAAAAAGAGAAAAAAGGGGGAAGCATATGCGTGCGTGAACTAATTATCGAGGAGGCTAGAGGAAGAAGCGGGAAATGATGAAAATAATGGGGAAAAAAATTAAAATACGACTTTTACAGATGACACACAATTAAAAGTGTACTCCGTGTTTTTGAATTATGACTATTAAATATGACACACATTATTGTAAGTCATAAATTGTTCAGATTTTAAAAAACATGACATTTTTTTATGACACACATTTTTTGCAAGTCATAAATTAACGTGTGTCATCGTTCGTGTGTCATTAAAGGTATATTTTCTTGTAGTGACATTTATTACTATTGCGCTCATAAATCATGCATTTGATTACTCATTTCCATAAATTCCAAGGCAATGTTGTCATGCATCATGAGTTAATGAAATTACGTCCAACATAACTAGATTTTAATTTCTATTAATTCACGTAGCAAAATGACATCTTTTTAAAATAAAATCGAGTAAATTGAATCTTCATCGAATCAAATATTTTAAAAAATGAATTCAATCATTCTAAAAAAATCATAGAAATAAAAAGGATCACAATTTAAATTTCGCGTTCAAATTTGTAAAATTTCATCGTTTTCGACAACGTATAATCGAGAGGTGCCAATCTTGGGCGTTATAGGGGTGCTTACCATTCCCCACGCGTAACTGACTCCCCAATCCTTAAAAATGAATTTTTGGTTAAATGTAGACCAATTTTCATCTTTAAATGATTTTTCTAAAATTCATTTCAAAGACGTTTTCCGGGTATTCGACCTACCTAAATAAAAGGTCAACAACGACTCCAATCTTTTCTGAATTAATTCAATTTTTTAAAAAACCGACATTCCTAAAAATTGTGTCATACATCTATTTTTTCGATATTCCGGGTGCAAAACGGTGATGACAAATAATAAGAAAATAAATAATTTTAATTAAAATAAGCAATTAAGAATTAAAAATATCCTCCCTAAATTGTCTTCTCTTACTCCCGAACACTTTTTTTGTCATCGATGGGTCGACCACAATCATTTCATTTTCCCGCTATCTTCGCTGTCACTCTTCACTTTTCTGCTCGTCCACGAATAAATACCTACATGCCACATATCTCGGGCGGGAAAGAGTCGAGTCGAGTATTGTTGAGTTCGACTTAACTTAAAAACTCTGAAATAGAGTTTGACTCGACTCGAAAACTAACGGATCTAAAATTTTTAAGTTCAACTCGAATTCGAAATCATGAACTAAAGCTCCTAAAAGCTCGAAAAGAAAAACAAATCTGAAACTTAATTAAAGCCTCAAACTCAAACTCAAACATGAACCTTAAATACATGAAAATCTTATACTGCATTTTTTTTAAAAATCAACACATAAATGTTAATATTATTAATAATTTATTTAAAAAAATAAAATCTTAATATATTGGGGTGTTTGACAAACAACTTATAGGTGATATAACCAATTGATTTGATTAGCTTATTTGAGAAACTGATTTGATTAACTGTTTATTTAGAAGTGTTTGGTAAAATTTAGCTAATATGGATAAAATGACAAATAATGGTATGATATATTTATTTGTTAAGTACATATATGTTTTATAATAGTTTAGTCTTTATTGGAGTGAAATTATTCGAATAAAATGCTTTTAACAAGAAATTAAAAGTTCCTTAAGAAAATTAGTGACTATATTTGAAAATTTTGAATATATTTCTTAAATTTAATATTTATAAATATTAACCATGTGAGATTGATACATACTATTAACTTTGTATACAATATCAACATTACATTTTTTTACTTTTATGTTTTGCTATTTTTCTTAACTAAAATAATTTGTGGATCTATAATTAGAAAATAGAATAATAAAATAAAATTTCAACTTAAATATATTAGGTTGAAGGGTATTTTATTATATTAAGTTTTATGGTAAGGATGTAATTATGAAAAAATAAGGTCAAATATGCCATTTAACATCTTATTTTGCAACAAACTCTTCCAAATCGCTGGATTTTCTAGTGTTTTCATTTTCATATTATTTTGCACAATAAATTTTTTCAAAAAGGTGCAATAAGCTATTTATGCTCAAATAAGCTAAAAGCTCTTCAAAAAGCTGTTTGACAATGTAACATCCTCAATATCGTGTTAGTGATTAAATTATAAAGTTTCAAAATTTGGTGATTAAAGTAGAATAATTGAATAGTTCAAGGACTTGTATGAAAAATGTTGTGTAGGATCAAATTGAAAAGGAGGAGGAATAGAAGGATAAATTAGTCATTTGCAAGGAAAAATAATTAAGTTATGGTTATATATTAACCACATGGGAGGAAGAGGGAAACCAAGTGAGTTTCTAGAGTTCTCTTCTTCTCCTTTCTTCTTCACTCGTGGAAGCCAAGAGCCAAAGGTGAGATTTCTGATTAGTTAATTTCTTGATGAATTTAAAGTTAGTTAATAATCATTAGATGATAACTAGGCTTAAGGAAAGCTTAAGGTACCTTAAAATCAAAGGATGATGAAGTTAGGAGAGATTAAAGATTAGGAGTTCATAAATGGAATTTTGGAATGGAGTTCATAATTCGAATTGGAAGTTAAATTTGACTTGTCAACAATCAAGTTAAGACATAAGAAGTGCTAGAATTGCATTTAGAACATGTTGAAATTTGAGTATGATTCTTGAATTTCATAAAGAGGAGAGGATATTGAGATTAAAGGTGGGATAAATGGATATTAGTGAGGTTAAACATGTGTATGTAAGTTAGGATTATAAAAGGGGATGAAATATGAAGTGTTGAGCTTAAATGAAGTAATTTTCGTGCTGAAAATGTGATTTCTGGGTTAGGGGAATAGGTACCCATACCTCACAAGTAAAATTTAAGAAAGAATTCCAAGGGTGTCGATACCTTGAAGAACAATATCAATACCCAGGGGTACCGATACCTTAAGGAAGGTATCGATACCATCTTTGAGCGAAAATTTTACAGAATACAATTGGGGTATCGATACCTAAAGGGGTATCGATACCTAAGGGGGGTACCGATACCTAAGTTGAGGGATGTATCGATACCCTATAGAGGGTATCGATACCTACTTTAAATAAGCAATGAAATTACCTTTCCTTTAGCCTAATAAATGAAAGATTAAAGTATGCCAATTAGAATACTGATATGTATCCATGTATTATTATGTAGATATAGAACGTAATCATGTTCTAGAACAATCGAAGGATTAGGATCGAGTCAAATCAAACAAGGCTAAGGTGAGTGCATACCCTAGGTAGAATTTTATGGAGATAAGACTTGCGATAAGTCTATCTCTTATAGTTGAATTTATGATTTTATATTCATGTACATGCATATATATGTATATTACTGTTATAGTGATTTCATGCATAATTCATCCATGCTTTAATAAGATATTGTATGAATGAATGCCATGATAAGAGAATCAAGCTAGGTATGTGAAATAATGGAAGTGATCATAAGAGTGCATGTGAAGTGAATTATGTGTTTATATGAAAAATGATAAAATAGATATGAAAATGAGAAGTGTATTCATATTTAAACCCATGTTATTTAATATGGAGCTTTAGGTATAATTGGCATGCCAAGAGTCAAGGAATTATTAGCGGTCCTTCGGGACATAGTGGTCTTTCGGGACATAGTGGTCCTTCGGGACAAATATTTACTGCCCATAGTGGGAATTATTCGAGCTGTGGTGACATCATTGTGCACAACCTCAGTGTACTCACGTACCTCCTGTTCTCAATAATGTACATGGGCAATCCAAAGGTAAATTAAAGTAAAGCTGGCATAAGAATATAAGCTTCATATGTGCATATCATAATCATATATGTTATAGTGTAATAGATACATGCAAATTGAAATGTCATGATCAAATGATAAGAATGCATGTTCATGAATTTATTGTTATATATATATATATATTCATATTATGCCTCACTAAGTCTATGACTTAGCGTGTAAGTGATTTACACGTAGGTACCAAGAATAAGGAAGAGCAGAAATAGGAGTGGCAAGGACAACATCACTTCTAGAAGATTAGATCAGATCAGAAGTAACTGATAAAGTATGTATTTTGTTGTGTATAGTGTGTTAGCATGTAAGAAATGTGTTAGTTACGAATGCTCTGATCAATTTTGTTTTGTTTTGGTCAACTTATGTAAAGTAACAATTTTTATTTTAATGAAAGTTTAAAATTTCTTTGGTTTTCTTTAAGAGTCAAAGTTTGAAAAGTCAATGTGACACATCAAACTCATATCTGGGTCGGGTACGGGTTGGGGGTGTTACAGCCAAACACCCCCATTATATTTTCGAGCTGCTCACGAGCTTTTCGAGTCGAGTATCAAGTAACTCGTCGACTCGTTAAGAACTCAAGTCGAGTGTTTATCGAGCTTTGATCGAGTTGATTTCGAGTAGCTCGTGAACTATCTCATCTCATTTACAAACCTACACGTATCAATTCTCAAATTCCTCAGGGTTAACAAGACTTTGTCTCAAAATTTCAATAGACCTTCGCCGTTTCGTCTTTATAAATTTTTTGCATTCAAACTGTCATATTTCAGAATTTCTTCTGTCAAGGTTTCATCCTTTATGTTGTTGGTTACACTTACGGTTCTGGTAGTGGTCTTGTATGTTTCATATCTAAAGTTACAATCGACAATCGTGGTAGCGGTAATGAGAGACTATATATGGGTAAACTATAGAAATGATCATATAAAATTTATTTTTTTTCTACTTAAGTTTTAAAAATAATAAATTAGTCATTAAAATTAACGATTTGTAATAAATTAATTTCTTAACATTAATTATTGTTAACATGAGTGACGGAAAATTGAGTTGAACCGTTAAATATTTAGTTGACATGTTAACCGCTTACCTAGCCCGTCAAACACACTAAAATAGTAAAATTAAAGAAACCGAAGCATCTATTACTTGAATTCTGCAACAATTTATCCCGGTTGAAGATCATCCATGGCTACATGATAAGAACCTTACATCAACTTCGACATCTTCACTGTCAGTTGTCAGACGTTTGATATTCCTTTGTGCAGACCCTTCCTTTGGAACATTTTCATTCCGGATTGAAATCCCAAATATATTCATTAGAATGTTTTGATCAAAGGGTTTTCAAGTGAAGTCCCGATTAAGTCTTTACATTTCTATTTTGAATTGTTACGCGCCAACATTGTCCGATAATCTCAGTTTCCCATTTTTGGTAAGGGCGTGTTCTCAGTTGGAAGCCACTGATATGGGGTTCAAGCCCCATATCATTCATAGATAGTTAACTGTACCATTTAATTTAAATGATATGTTAATTATTATAACGATTATGAGATTTTTCTAATTAATCGTTAAGAAATGGTTAATCGCTAATGGTTAATTGTTATTAACGATTTGATTATAGGTAAACCTATTATAATTATTTGTCAATTTTTTTTTCACAATGCATACTACAAAAAAATGCAGCACTTAACACATACTTACGCCGGTGTAAGTGAATGAAATAAAAAAGTGTAGCAATTGACACATAATTATACCGGTGTAAGTAAATATATCTCCTAATATCTTAGTACCTAACAATAAACACATAATTATATTGGTGTGATTATGTTTTTATATTTTCAAAGAAATACAAAACTACAAATAATAAAAAATATATTAAGTTATTTATATACGGATTTTATTAAATATATATTATAAATAATAAAAAAATATTAAGTTATTTATGTAAAAATATAATTAAAAATTTAATTTATTAACAGTTAATGTTGATCAAAATTCGTAATTGTAACATTAACCTTTAACCATCATTTTTAACTGTTCGGTTAACCGAAACCGTCTAATATTAACGATTCAATTAATTAACCTGTTAAATGTAATAGTTATACTGATTAAACGGTTATGGTATTTTTTGAACACCCTAGCTCACTGGCCAGTTATAAAACATGGGTTTGAAAATGATGTATGTGAGCAAAACTCTCTAGTTCATATGTATTGGACTTGTGGGGATATTAAAGCTGCAAATGACGCGTTTCAACGAATGGGTTGTTCGAATGTGGCTTCATGGTTGGACAAAACGCTTGAGAGGAACTTGGTTACTTGGAGTACGATGATCAGTGGGTATGCTAAGAACAATTGTTTTGATGAAGCTGTTGAATTGTTCCAGGTTTTGAAAGGAAAAAGGGTAAAAGCTAATGAGATGGTTGTGGTTAGTGTGATTGATAAAGCTCATTTGGGTGCTACTGGATTAGGTGAAAAAGCTCATGATTATACCTTTAAGAATGAATTGAGTTTGAAAATGATTCTTGAGGCTGCTTTGATGGATATGTATGCAAGATGTGGGTGTATTGATAAAGCTATTAATGTTTTCAATGAAAAACCTTTGGACAGCCGTTATTGCTGGATTGGCAATGCATGGTTATGCAGAGAGGGCACTTTGTTTCTACTCAGAAATGGTGAAATCCGGGTTATAATCCAAATATAACATACTCCATTAGTTATCAGCTTGCGGCCATGGTGGATTAATAAAGAAAGGTCTAGAGTGGTTTGAAAGCATGAAAGGAGAGTGTGGAATTGAGCCAAGGTTGGAACATTATGGTTGCGTCGTGGATGTACTCGGACGAGCAGGGAAGTTAGCTGAAGCCGAGAAGTTTGTTCTTTCAATGTCATTGAAACCGAATGCCCCGATTTGAGTTGCGCTTCTTGGAGCAGGATTCATAAGAACGAATAAAATAAAAATAAAATGTGATCGGATTTTTGCTTTTACATAGTTACAATGTCGTAGTATCGCTTGGTTTTATTCATAAGAATGAATAAAATAAAAATAAAATGTGATTTGAGTTTTTGCTTTTACGCAGTTACAATGTCGCGCCGTCGCTTGGTTTCATTCGTAAGAATGAATAAAAAATAATATTAGTGATTAATTTATTATTTTTAAAACTTGAAGAGAAAATAAAAATTTATTCCAACTGTAATCGATTATAGATTCAAAATGAAGTAAGAGAAAAAAGAAATTCAGAATTAAAGCGTGTATCATGTACGGACGCAAAAACAATTGGACCTTAAAATATGAAGAGCTAAAATTTAAACACTTAATCTGATGAAAAGAAAATGAAAACTATAGTTAATTAAGAAAAAGTTGTTGAAACCAAGCGACAGTGCGACACTGTAACTGCGTAAAAGCAGCGGCAAAGGAATGAATCGAAGTAAACGCCTTGCTGCTACAGAGTCAACCTCCAAATCAATTTCAACAATGGCGAGAAAGCGAAGCAGAAAAACGACGATGATCTTCTTCGTTTTTCTTTCCGTTTTAGCTTTCCTTTCTTTCCTTCCCGTCTTCGCTTCTTTCCCTTCTCTTTACTCTCACTCCCACGATCTTCACTTTCTTCTTCCTCGTCACCAGCGTCAGCATCGCCCCCAAAAAGTAACGTATCTTGTAATTGTTCCAAGTTAATTTCTGGAAATTTATGCTTTAGCTTAAACTTTAAAGTAGCTTCAAATTTATATTTACTTTTTCATATGTGTATGTGTGTGTATTCCTTTTCTGTTTTGAATTGAGAAGGGAAATGTGTAGTGTAGAAGGAAAAGGAATTAGATATTTGAATAGTTGATTTCTATTTCCTTAAAAAGAAGAATGAATGATATTATCAAATTATTTGTTTTTTCAAATTTCATGGTAGCTTTTTCTTATTTGTTTTTAGGGTTTATATGTTGAATGATTTTTGTGTGTGTGATTGTATGTCAGATTGGTGTTAGAAAATTTGAGATTGCGGAGGATATGTTTTGGAAAGATGGTAAGCCTTTTCAGATAATTGGGGGTGACTTGCATTATTTCCGGGTTCATCCTGAGGTATATTTTATCTCTGTTCGTTCTTAGCCTCTTCTAAACCTTTTTATTCTTGCAATTGTTGTTTTAATGGGATAAGTGGAATTGAGAAAGTTGTAGAAAAGGTTCTAAATGTTTTCAGCATATAGGAGGTATAAAAGGAGGGAAACACACACACACAAAAGAACAATAGAGATCTGTTACTTGGTGGAGGTGACGTATGTTCTAATTATGTTAGAAGTGGGGACTTGGATGTTCTTTTATCCAATTGATGGCCTACTATCTTACGGATGCAGTACTGGGAAGATAGGCTTTTGAGAGCAAAAGCATTGGGGTTGAATACCATTCAAACTTATATTCCTTGGAATCTGCATGAACCAGAAGCTGGCAAACTGGTTTTTGAAGGCATTGCAGATTTAGTATCATTTCTCAAACTTTGCCAGAAGCTAGGCCTTCTTGTCATGCTTCGAGCTGGGCCTTATATTTGTGGAGGTTTGCCTTTCTTTCACGTGTGCATAAGATTCTGTTATTTACGTTATATGTTAGGAATGGGTCCAGAATATTTCCCAGTAGGTTGCTTCTTATATTCACCTTAATGAGGGATAGATTTGAACTCGAATTTTTAATATTATAATGATAAGCTTCCCTTTTATTACCAACTGATTATGGCTCATTTGTTTTTGATCTATTTCTTCAATTTCTCATTACTTATGGTAGCATGACAACCCATTAATTTTGATGTTCTACAGAACTTGTTGTTTTCTTGTATTCTTATCCAACACAATTTCCCTCTTGTTGCAATTTGCAAGTTTTATTAAAGGAGTATGCAAAAGAAGGAAAAAAAGGAGATAATACATTGTGCTCACTGGCATAATTGCATGTACACTAGATAATTTCTGGCTCTTGGTTCTTGTGAGTTGTGACAATAGATGTCTTAATATTTAGTGTTGATACTAACATGGTTTTCTTTTGGGAACATGTCTCTTGTAGAGTGGGATCTTGGAGGTTTCCCACCTTGGTTGCTTTCCATATCCCCATATGTCAGATTAAGGTCATCAGATCATGCTTACCTTCAAAAGGTACTCATATAGTCCTTATGTTTAAGTAAGGATATGACATAGATGTTGAATTAAATGTTCTAGTTTTCATGCTCAGCACAAATTTTATGTTGGAATTATATTGTATGGTTTCTGTTTGCTTATATATGTTCTTGGAGGATGGATCAATTGGCATTTTGTATTTGCTGGATTATTTTTTGAATATGATATTGCAGGTTGAAGGATGGTGGGGGGTTCTTCTTCCAAAAGTAACTCCTCTTCTTTATGGAAATGGAGGCCCTATCATAATGGTTCAGGTATGGACATAGAATATATTTTATTAGCTACTCGAATTCCTTTGATAAACTAATTTGCCAGTCTGTTTTATCTCCAAGGATTTTTAAGCAATGATAGAAAGACTTGTGTCTCTTATTAAAACAAATTTCTCCATCTGGTAATTGTTCCTGCTGCTTCTTGTGGTTGATGTGAGTTTAAAGTTTACAAACTATGGCACTTGTGGCAAAGACCCTTTTTTGATGAAAGATGAAGAAGAAGAAGAAAAACCTGGCATAATAAGGAACTAGGAAGATACTTGACCAAAATATAGAGAGGAAAAGACAAAAGACTTGCTTATATTTAAACCACATCATTTTACTTGAGTTCTTTTTTGGGGCTAAGATGAAAAATAATTTAAAGTTAAAACGAATAAATAAATGACCCTGTAGGAGTCTAAATAGGCAACTCAGGGTTATCAACCCTCCTGCTATTTGAGTTTGTAGCTCACCATTTGAAAGATTATATGGTGTGCCGGAAAGAAATGATAGTTTGACACGTTTCTTGTCCTTTATTTTCTTTTTGTAACACTACAAAAACAACATTCCCTTTATACACATAATTCTATTCCTTCCTAATGAAATGTATATTTGTATTGTTGAATGTCATTCTCCGAAAGTTTCAACATTTTATGTTTGTAATCTTTAAATATAATGAGATTTTATACTTTGGTACAGATTGAAAATGAATTTGGGTCATATGGAGATGATAAAGTTTATCTTAGACACTTGGTGAAGTTAGCTAGAGGACATCTTGGGGAAGACATTATTTTGTAAGAGGATATTTTCTTTAATCCCTTTCCTTGCTTACACCCTAGATAGTCTTCCGTTTATCATGTAAACTCTAATTCTTCAGGAATGATTCAAACTTCCATGATTTGAGTTTTAGTTGATAAAACATAAACTACCAACAATTGTTACTGCATTTCTAAGATTTGTCCCAGTGGAATGCCAATAATTCAGGTATATAGGCAGGAAAACTAAAATTTACTGCAGACCATCTTAGAAAAAGGCCAACTGAATGTGCAGAAGAAAATACCGGTTAGTTCATATTTACATACATGATGGTCATTCCAAATTACAGATTGGACTATACCATTATCTTTTGCAGAATTTTATCTGACATTTACTCATTGAAGGTTGAAGTAATATTTTCTGAAATTTAAAGAGGAAAATTTTGGCCTTTATAGTTGGTGCCATGTCTTTCACATTGTGAACATTCATTTGTTTGACACTGCCATGTTAAGTATGTAACCACATTGACATTGTATACTGTTAATGGAGCTTCTCAAACTATTCTGATTAAAGTTTGTTATCTGTAGTACTTAGTACTTGAAAGGCAGGTCGGCATTATTGTGTTACTATATAGAAATATTGTTTATTGCTCGTATAGGATTAACAACATTGGACTTTGATACAGGTCCTCCCTTAAATTTTACATTATCTTGCCGATATTATTAAGAATTAGAAGTATTGATGCAACATGCTTTAATCAAATGACTTCAAGCACAGTATTGCATTCTGATGGGATTATTTTTTTACTTATCTGGACGTGTTATGATGGTTCCAGGTACACTACTGATGGAGGCGCTAGAGAAACTCTTGAGAAAGGAACCATTCGTGGACATGGTGTCTTTGCAGGTACTGCTCAACATCAACATGTCCTTATTTGGAAAGTTAGGAAACTAACAGAGCATCTCATCATAACATAAGAAGCAAATGATAATCTTCCTATTCCTCAACACTTTTCACGTTATCAGCCCTTTTATAGTTTTAATGCCCCCCCACTAAACAAAAAAAAAGAACAAAAACCTATTGTATTATATTCTCATATTCATCTATTCTTTTGTATAGTGTACACTAACAATAAATCAGAATAGCCTGAGCACAGAACATAATGCATGCACACAGAGTTGATTAAGTTTATAGTCACTGTTTCTGATTTGTAGCTGTTGACTTCACTACTGGTGATAACCCTTGGCCCATATTCAAGTTACAAAAGGAGTTCAATTTGCCCGGGAAATCACCACCGCTTTCTTCGTGAGTGTGTATTTGTGTTAATTTTCTACTTTTCTGATGAGGGGATAGGGGAAGGGGTTGTCCGGGGATTCGTTTCAACTGAAGACTTAATATATTTCATACTTTTTACTTATAAAGATTATTCTCAAAGATTAAATATTATAAACAGACTTAATATTTAATCTTTGAAAATTATCTTTAGGAGCAAATATTATGAAATATTTTTTTGCTTCATATAACTAAATTTCATTTATGCAAATTATACTTAGATAAATTATATTTTTAATGATTAAGTAGCATAAATGACTTTTTTATAATATAAAAAAATAAAAATTGAAGATATAGTATAAGTAACTTTAAATAACTTAATTATAATTGGTGAAATATGGCTTCTTCAACCAGTTCACTCGCGATCTAATTTTTTGATTTTAAAACTCAGACTTCAACCTGAGATGACCGGTTTGAATGACATTAAATGAAATAACTAGAGATGGCAATGGGTCGGGTTCGGGTTGAGTTTTTGGTCAACCTGACCTGACCCGACCCGACCCAACCCGAAAATTCATATCTTCCATCCAACCCGACCAGACCCAATATAAAATAAGGACTTAGTTAAAATAATAATACAAAATTTAAGAAAATTACATTATTATCCTCGGGTCGGGTCAGAATCTGTCGGATTCGGGTTAAATTGCCATCTTTAGAAATAACTTGAGTGTCAGAACCCAAATGGCCTAAATTCGAATGTTCTGAAATCCAGATGACTTGAATTTGTATTGACTCGAGTTTATTTTGACTGTCAATGTCACAATCCAAAGCTTAACTGACCTGCTCATTTGACACATCTGCAAGCTTTATAATGCTTTTGTTTCAGGGAATTTTATACAGGTTGGCTTACACACTGGAGTGAGAAGATGGCAAGGACAGATGCAGAGTTTACTGCAGCTGCCTTGGAAAAAGTTATGTTACAAAATGGTTCTGTGGTGCTTTATGTATGTTCTTCCATCCTACTACTATTTCTTTGTAGTTATGATCTGTACGGTCATGCTATGATATAGACCTTGGAATTCCAGATGGCACATGGTGGAACAAACTTTGGATTTTATAATGGAGCAAATACTGGTGTGGATGAGTCAGATTACAAACCTGATCTAACATCCTATGATTATGTGAGAATGGTTTTTCCTCCTTGTATTCAGTATTTTAATTTATAATTTTCAAGCTTTGAATTTATTTTACTTTACCCCAGGATGCACCAATTACGGAGGCTGGTGATGTAGAAAATGCAAAATTCAAAGGTATAATCCTGATTTGGCTGGCTGAATATTTCAAGACCGGAAGGATAATAAGTTGAAATTTTGCATGGTTTTGTTGAGAAGTAAAACTACCATGCAAATACCAATTTCTACGTTTGATTTGTGTGTGCTAATCAATGTTAAGATACGGTTTGATGAGCTGACGGACAACTTTGGTTGCCAAGAATGATAAATATCGTCTCGAATGAGTAAGTGGATGAACTTATCGAAAAAACATAGAAGATACTGAGTGATGTGGTAGATAGTTAGATAGGAGATAGAGGATTTAAGCAGATGGATTAGACCAATGGCAGAAGCAGATTACCTGTTTGACTTCTATTTACTTTAGATGGACATGATCCTGTCATTTGGTGTTTAGAGGGAATCAGCTTTCTTGTATAGGTATTGCTTATATTCATGGTAATTTTACA
The DNA here is from genome assembly GCF_006381635.1 of Hibiscus syriacus. Taxonomy (NCBI): domain Eukaryota; kingdom Viridiplantae; phylum Streptophyta; class Magnoliopsida; order Malvales; family Malvaceae; genus Hibiscus; species Hibiscus syriacus. The sequence goes on along the minus strand of NW_024063519.1, from coordinate 1,476,703 downwards.
TGCTTTAAGAACTTGATACTTTCTGTAATTGATGCACATGTTGATGGACATTATGCTTCAATGCATTTCATCTTTTACATTATTGAAAAGGTCCTCTACAAGCCTTGTCATCCTTCTTTTAAAAAAAATAATATTTGTGTTAACTATTTATGAATTTCCCCCTGTAAAGTTTACAGTCGGCACTCTTGTTGTCACAGTGGTTTGGTCTTTGGTGTCATAATCATTCTATCCTAGTTTTTGTGCAGTTACACCTGGTCTATTTCTGATACTTGTGCACAAATTAATAGTTGAGATAGACAACATCAAACTTTATTCTCTTTCAAGTGATTGTCTATTAACATACTCCATTCACCAAATATATTGTGTTTCAGCCATTAGGAAAGTATTGGGGAATTATAGTTCAGTATCTCTTCCTTCAGTTCCTTCCAATAATAAAAAGACTGGATATGGATCCATCCAGTTGAAAAGAACAGCATTTTTATTTGATTTACTTGATGAGATTGATTCTGCACTCATTGTTGAATCAGAAAATCCAACTACAATGGAGAATTTAAATCAGGTGTGCAAAATTTAGAAGCTTTACTGCTCAATTGCTTGTGTTTAGCAATTTAATACAAATACAAGATTGCTGAATATTTTTGCTTGTCTTTCCTAACATCCAGATGTTTGGATTTGTATTATATGTATCTGAATATGCACCTAAAACTGGCGGAAGTAAGCTAGTTATACCAAAGGTATGCGTTCCTCCTCATTTTGTAGTTATGGTTACCGAGTTATCTTTCCTCGGTGCTTCAATACTGACAAATGGTTCATAGAAATTTAATTTCCTATAAAATATGATGCTTGCAGGTGCATGACAGAGCTCAAGTGTTCATGTCATGCTCCCCTGAAGCTAATGGTGGACAAGTATCATATGCTGGTACAATTGAACGATGGTCAAATCAAGCAATTGATCTTCCCAATGTTAAATGTGTTTCCAACACCAGCTTATTTATTTTGGTAACCAACTGGCCTCATGTTTTGAGCATATCGCCCTTTGTGGTTTATGCAAATTGACAATTATCTGTGAATGTTAAATGATAGCTGTGGAAAGCTTTCGTAATTTAAAAGCTATTAGAAAAGGAGTTTTTGTTTATCTTAAATTCTAATTCTAGTTATAATTTACTTGTACTTTATGATTACGACTTATCTTCGTAGAAGATAAGCTTTTTGAAGAGATAAAGGTTAGGAAAAAGATGTCGAGTTAAACTTTACTTCTCTAATTCTCAACAATCAATTCGAACAGAACTTATGTTCTCTTTATTTGAATTCTCACTTTCTTTCTTCATAGAATATTTACAATAGCTTAGTGAAAATATTCTCACTTGCGGTATCAAGTTCATTAATCCATATTTTTGTTAAGTTACAAGCTTAACAGTGAATCAAGCTTCTGCAAGACCTACAACAATGTCTTCTAAGTTTCATGCTTTAATTTTTTTTCTCCTTTTGTCTTTATTACACACCTGTTTCATATCTTTGTTTCTACAACTTGACATTTGCAGGTTGAAAACATGGGTCGTGTAAATTATGGACCATACATTTTTGATAGGAAGGTAAAGTGCCTGTAAAGCTGAAAATTATTCTTTTATTTCTGAAATGTCACGTCAATGGCCATTTTTATTTATTGTCATCACTCAAATCCTCGTACATTTCTATTCATTAGAATTTTTCATTTTTGCTCCTTTGCTACTATATTCAAAAGGTATACCAATGTAATTGCCAGCTTTGATGACATCAATTCATTGCTTTCTAGCAGGGAAATATATTTTGAAAATGGTTATTTGGTAGTTTAATTATCCCTTGTCAGGGAAACTTCATAAGCTAATTGGTCAATAATAACTGTTCTTCCGGATCCACTTTACCATGCATCAGCTGTAAATAAGGAACCAAAACCATGTAACAATGGTAGTCTAACAGAACTTCATTTTTCTTGACTGATTTTGTAGGGTATCTTGTCTTCTGTTTATGTTGATGGGAGAGTTCTGAAAAGATGGAAAATGATCCCAATTCCTTTCCATAACCTGAATGAGGTGCCAAAATTCCATTCCATCATTCAGATTGCTTTCAAATTCCATGAAGTATCTGCCCGCAAAAGGCTAGAACACAAATCAAGTATGTTTCATGCACACAAAAAAATCCGGTATCTAATATTTGTACTTCATACTATTCTACTATCAGCTTCTGCGTAGTTTCTTGCTCATTTGTCACGGTTGGGAGAGAGGAGGAGAAGCACGAAGCGAAGGGCATTGGGTATTCAGAAAATGAATTAGGGATTGAGCTAGGGATTGCATGTAGTGAATTGGGGAATTTTGATGAAGAGGAATTAAAAGGGGAGCATGTGACTCACATGGGAAAATTAACATGAAGAAAAGGAAGGGAAACAAGGGCCTTAGGATAAGCCCAAGCCAAAATAGGAGGAAACCTAGTGATTGTGATTAAATAACCATGTACTGCAGAATATAGTTTTCATGTGTGAAAAGAATGAACTTTTTCTTCTCTTGAATCTATATTCTCTCGTCTACTCTCTCCTTTTTTCTTCTCTTCGTCGTCTATTTTCTTCTCTATTTCTTGAGGGTCATAACAAATTGGTATCCAGAGCCACAACTCCTGGCAAACCAATGGATGAATCCTCTGCTCTTTCTGCAATTTATAACCAGATTGACGAATTATCAAAGCTGGTGAAGCAAGATCAGTACCTGGAGACAAGGATTGCAAAGAATAAGGGTTATTTCGAGCAAATTCTAAGGGTCTTGACAGGAAAGACGGTGAAGCAAGACCAAAACAACCCTGAAACGGAGTCGTTACCTATGGCAATCGAAGGCACAAATGATGGGTGTCAAGTGTTTGATAAAATGCCATCCATCACTAGTAACCAACACTTGGAAATTGGTTCCGACCGTGAGTGGTCTGAAGAACAAAAGATGGAATGGATAACATCTGAATCAAGTGGAAAACATCCGTTGTTTGGTTTTAATCTTCCTATAACAGAAGACAATGGTGCTGTTTTGGATACAATCAGTATCTTGGCAGAGTTTCCGGCAGATAACTTTGGAGCATACACCATTTCAATTGCAACTGCCCCTTCTGATGTTCTTTCTATTAAGTTCATGCAGCGTGAATGCCATGGGAAGCAACCATTAAGAGTTGTTCCATGGGTTGAGAAGCCAGTAACTATTGCAACTTTGACAGATCTTGGTTTCTTATGGTTTAGAGAATTTTACTTGGAGTCTTCTCGTGTCATTCAGTTTCCAATAGTGTTCCCTTCCTTGGATGCTGGTGGATCACGTGCTCGAGTCTCAAAGTGTTGGTCTTCTTGAAAGTGTGTTGATGCCATTTGACATTTATAACGACTCAACACAACATGCACTGGTTGTGCTAAAGCAACGCTTCCTCTACGATGAAATTGAGGCTGAGGTGGACCATTGTTTTGATATATTTGTTTCAAAATTATGTGAAGCTATTTTCACATATTACAAGAGCTGGTCTTCTAGTGAACTGCTTGATCCCTCATTCCTCTTTGCCTTGGACAATGGAGAAAAGTATTCTATCCAACCTTTGCGGTTTACTTCACTTTTAAAGATGACTAGAGTGAAGTTACTTGGGAGGACAATTAATTTAAGAAGTCTGATTGTTGAACGGATGAATAAAGTCTTCAGAGAAAATCTTGAGTTTCTCTTTGATCGTTTTGAGTCTCAAGATCTATGTGCCATAGTGGAATTAGAAAAGCTGGTAGATATACTGAAGCATTCCCATGAATTACTTTCAAAAGATCTTTTAATAGACTCATTCAGTCTCATGCTGAATGAGATGCAAGAGAACATATCTCTTGTGTCATTTTCTAGTCGACTAATTTCTCAGATTTGGTCTGAGATGCCAAATGATTTTCTACCAAACTTTATCCTTTGCAATACTACTCAGCGTTTTATCCGATCTTAAAAAGTTCCTCTTGCTCATGTACAAAAGCCATCAGTTCCACATGCCAAGCCAAACTTCTATTGTGGTACTCAAGATTTAAATTCTGCACATCAAAGTTTTGCACGATTGCATAGTTGATTTTTTGGGATTCCACACATGATTTCTGTTGTTAAACTTCTAGGATCTAGGTCATTACCGTGGCTTATCCGAGCACTGCTGGATCATATATCAAACAAGATTGCTACACTTGAGCCTATGATCACAGGCTTGCAAGAAGCACTGCCGAAATCAATTGGACTTCTTCCTTTTGATGGGGGTGTGACAGGATGTATGAGGCTCGTTAAAGAGCAACTCAGCTGGGAACCAAAACCAGAGCTCAAAGCAGAAGTTCTTCACGGAATAAAGGAGATTGGGAGTGTATTATATTGGATGGGGCTCCTTGATATTGTTTTGAGAGAGCTGGATACCACACATTTCATGCAAACAACAACTTGGTTGGGCTTGCTTCCTGGTGCAGATGGGCAAACATTGTATTCACAAAATGGTGGAGACAGCCCTGTTGTCAACCTCTTCAAATCTGCTACAGCTGTAATTGTGTCGAACCCTAGGTGCCCAAATCCAACCTCCTTTTACACAATTTCAAAACAGGCAGAAGCTGCAGATCTTTTGTACAAGGCTAACTTAAATACGGGAAGTGTGTTAGAATACGCACTTGCATTTACAAGTGCAACATTAGATAAATATTGCAGTAAACGGAGTGCTGCTCCAAAGACTGGGTTCATTGACATCACAACTTCAAAGGATTTCTATCGTATATACAGTGGCCTCCAAATTGGATATCTGGAGCAGTCTGTTCAATTACAGCCCAACAATCATGATATGCAGGGCGATGCAGTTGCTTGGGATGGCTGTACCATAATATACTTGCTTGGGCAATAGCTGCATTTCGAGCTATTTGATTTTTCATATCAAATCCTAAACATTGCCGAAGTTGAAGCTGCATCTATAAATCATAAGTTTTCACAGCAGGTTTTAGATAGGCATGGGAATAAGGTTAGTTTCGGTGAAGAGTTTATTAAAGGCCAAAATCCTTTTGGTATCAAAACCCTTTTGCCTGTATTAGAAAAGAAAGTTAACACCCTGCTGTTAGAGGTTGAAAATTCAAAATCTAAAGCAGAGGAACTTGGTACCAAGTTGGCCGAAAACCAACAGGTCAGGAATGTTATAGCACTCGATGGCTCTACGAGGGTGCAGAGGCCAGGGACGTACAAGCAATGGCTAATTAGTTGGGATGGACTTCCTTCTTTTGCAACTTGGAAGGATTTTGTGGTCTTGCTATCACAAATTCGATACTTTGATCCTTGGGACAAGGATCTTCTAAAGGGGGAGGAATTGTCACGGTTGGGAGAGAGGAGGAGAAGCACGAAGCAAAGGGCATTGGGAATTCAGAAAATGAATTAGGGATTGAGCTAGGGATTGCATGTAGTGAATTGGGAAATTTTGATGAAGATGAATTAAAAGGGGAGCATGTGACTCATATGGGAAAATTAGCATGAAGAAAAGGAAGGGAAACAAGGGTCTTAGGATAAGCCTAAGCCAAAATAGGAGGAAACCTAGTGATTGTGATTAAATAACCATATAATGCAGAATATAGTTTTCATGTGTGAAAAGAATAAACTTTTTCTTCTCTTGAATCTATATTCTCCCGTCTACTCTCTCCTCTTTCTTCTCTTCTTCGTCTATTTTCTTCACTATTTCTTAAGGGTCATATCATCATCTCACACTTTCCTTTTGTATACCTACTTACAATGTATGAACTAATGAAGAATCAATATTTGATGTGATAAAATAATGAACCAATATTTGATATGATAAAATAATGAACCAATATTTGATGTGATAAAATGATTATAAACAGAGGGTGTTTTAGAAGGACCATCATTCTACACCGGCCATTTCTCTATTGATATGACGACTGAAGTTACTGATACATACATTGGTGGGGGAAAGGGATTGCTTTCGTTAATGAATTCAACCTTGGAAGATATTGGCCGGTAAGTTGGTTTATTTTCTTTCTAGGCCTGGCATGCTGTTAATTTTATTTGTCATTTGCGCATATTTTTCTCTGGGCATGAAAAGAACTACTCAAAAAATAAATGTGATTTTCTTTGCAGACTTCAGGACCACAATGCAGTCTTTATATCCCTGCTCCAATCCTTCGGCATGGGGAAAATGTTTTGGTATGAAATGCCTGTGTAATTTATGGAATGGTTGTATACTTTCAATCGCAATGAAATTTTCTTCCATGACGGTTTGGTTCATCACTTTGTAGGTGATATTTGAGTTGGAATCACCGAACCCTGAGCTTGTGGTGGATTCAGTTGATCAGCCAGATTTCACTTGTGGTCCAAGAGAAGCGAGTGTTCATCAACTTTAATGGCACCACCTGACACTAGTTTGGCAAAATGGCGGGTGGCAGAACTGAGCATCACTGCAATCCGTTAAGGCTGGATCTACTTGAGAATGTTTCCATTTTCCAGAGGGAATGCGCGTTTGGGCTGTATGCAAGTGAGCCAGAAAGACTACTACAAATGAAACAGCTGTACTTTATGCTTTAGAATGTAAGAGAAACATTCACGTTTGTACTTGAATAGCAACATACCATCTTCTGCTTAATTCAAATACAAAACGTTGGTTTTTCTTATTTCAAGTGATTTCAAAAGAAAACTCAGTAATGACTAAAAACGGAACGCCAAGCATAGCCATCTGCTCTCGACAAGCTTCCCTGTGAGCAGCCAAGTATGCTACCTAAAATACAAACGTCTACAAGCCGCAGAAAGAAAGAGGAGAGAAGGCATATCATTTTGGAGGTTGCTTAGATCCATCTCTTGGGTCCCCTGTCTTAGCAGCTGATGCAGCCACAGTCATGGCAGCTGCAGCAGCACCCAGCTTAGCACCACCGCAGCCTTCATTGCCCCTGCTACTTTAGCAAAAACAGCTATCCCTCCAACAAGGAAAGCCCTCAATGCTACTGTTGGTTTCACGGCCATCTTTTATCGAAGAATCTGCCATTCCTCCAATAATACAAAAATTCAAATGTCTATTCTCTCATTGGAGCAAGTATACACACGAAATGATTAAAACTGCAAACGAATAGATCCATGTCATGAAAAATGCTATACCAACATCCTGTAGCTCATCACAGAATTTCTGTTTGGTTGCCTAAATACCTAGCTGTTTTAGTACTTCCAAGAGATTTTCCAATTCTCATAGGCAAAATTTCAACAATCTGACAAAAGAAGCAAATCAATCTAAAACACAAAGCTAAAATTCAACTTTTCTCAAACTTTTTACAAGAACATAAAACTGTTACTTAATCTATCATAATGACCACAAATCCTGAAAAAAAGAACAATCTATAATTTGACCCCGAAGGACTAAAGCAGTTCCCGTTAAGGATTCATTCTCCCAAAATCAAATCAACTGCAATGCCCTCCTATCCCCAACCCAGCCAAAGAGGTTTACATTTCCCCCATCTTCTGTTCCCTCTTCTTTATCAAACTTTAGGTCACAAAGCAATAAAAAATAATTAAAAAAGAAAAAAGAAACTGCCCCAGATCATACAATAGGCTAGACAAGAGAAAAGTGAAACCGAGACTTAAAACTTACAGATAAAACTCTTTTCGACCGAGTCCTTCTGCCAATAGTTTGGAGTGTAATAAGAGAAATGAAGAAAGTCGTAATAAATATACTAATGAGGTCTGTTCCTCTTATGCAGGGAAAAACAAAAAATGTCTTGTTTACGACACGTTTCTCATTTCTCACCACACGTGGCAGAATTTTATTGGATTATATGGTTCAGGGGCGTACGCTAGCAATGACCCTTATATAATCGTCTAACTGTGAGCAGCCTACAAAGGGAAAGAAAGGAAGCGAGAGCGAAAAAGACGACGATGGATCCCTATTCAGGAGGGGGAAGCTGGAACATGATCCCCAGCATCCCAACCCACAATAACGTATCTACACCCTCAAATCAAGACCATTTATACCTCTCCTCTCCTCCACCATCACAACAACAACAACAGCAGCAGCAGCAATTTCATTCACAACAATTCCAGCAGCAGCAGCAGCAGCAGCGTATGTTACAACAGCAACAGCAGCAGCAGAATCAGCAACATCAGTCACTTGTTTCCCACTTCCATCTCTTACATGTAATCTTTCAACACCACAACCTTAATAAACTTATTTTACTGTCTTTTGCTTCTTTTATTTGCTTATTATGCGTGCGTCTGTATGTGGGGTTTACAGTTGGTGGAGAATTTGGCTGATGCGATTGATAATGGAACCCGGGATCAGCATTCTGATGCTTTGGTTTGTTGGCTTTCTTTCTTTTTCAATTTTATGATTGGGTTTAGTGTCTATTTTGAAGGTTATTTATTCTTTTTTTTTTTTGCTTCTTCTTTTTCCTGGGGTTTGATAAGATTAATGAACTGAACAATCACTTTGAGAAGAGCCAGCAGCTTTTGAATTCGATTGCTGCATCCCTTAATTCTAAAGCTATGGTAAATTATCTACTCTTCTTGTCTTGGTTATTTAATTCGTATCGTCTGATTCATTTGTTATTAGATCTGGATGAAAGAGATTAAAGTAGATGCAAGCTTCTGCAGAGTATATAAAATTTTCCACTTTTTTCTACCATTTTTAGAAAATGTGTATCCTTTATCAGTGATGATAGATTCTTAAAACTTGTTGACTTATTAGCATCGATGTCTTTTTTTTTTTTCTATTTTTGTTGAAAGTTCTCTGTTTAACTTGGGAATTTTCGGCGTCTCTGGATATAGACTGTTGAAGGGAAAAAGAAAAAGCTGGAGGAAAGTGAACAATTGCTAAACCAAAGGAGGTTAGTAATTGGTCAAATTTTGTGTTTTCTGCACATTTTCTACTTGTTGAATGTGTGCTCGTTTGATACTCTTCCGATTCTAGGGATCTGATAGCCAATTACCGAAGCTCTGTGGAAGACCTTGTGAAGACTGAGCCATAGCTGCTTCTCACTCTACTGAGCACAGGTGAAAAAATGAGTAGAAAACAATATGATAAATGTTTTCGATAATAGTCGCAGTTTGTGCTGTTTAGTTTTTAATATATCAGTTTAATGTCCAATTCAAGTGAGGATTGTTCATAAAGAATCTTGATTCAGATTAGCAATTTTGCACTGCATATTTTATAGTTAGTTCAAAATAAGTAAAAGAGTGCATAGATCAGAAGAATGATATGGTTTTGTGAAACCATGCATATATTGCTTGAATCCTTAGTCGATCCTTTGACATAGGATTAGCAGTAGAGTGTCACCATAATATTGTTATAGAGTTTAAGATATCAAGATTAGGTGAGGATAAGTAGTTTGAGAATGGATATTATAGGTAACAATTATGTACATACCATTATCTATGTCACGCAAGCACAAGAAAGCAAAATGAATCAAACTTCAAACAAGTTTTTGGGTAATATAACAGGAAATGTGGACCTTGTTGAGCGGTTTTTCTTTATCTGATAGCCTACCCATTATCGAATTTTACTACGTTCTTCTAGAGGTTTACACTATATTATGATGCATTGATGATGCAATTCTGGCCTCTCGGAAATCTATTCGCTGAGGTTACACCATTTACAGCTCAAACTTTATAATGTTATTGTACCAGCCATCTGCAGAGAATGTTTCTTTAAGAGCCTTAGTTTCAAAGAGAAGGAATATGAATTCTTATTCCATCGTCTTTGAAAACACTTGTAGTAGATTGTGAACTTGTTCACCGCTGTTCTAGAGCTACTGAGTTAGATTCATATGTTTTTGCACTTAACCCGTAGTCGAATTTCTTTCTCCCGCCGTTCTTTGTATGTGGTTCTTTCTGGTTTTTTTCTTATTTGATAACTCATTTCGGCTTCTTCTATATTCAGGTCAATAGCCTTCTGTGAAAGACCAGAAGGAAAACCCCGTGAAGTGGTAATCATAGATGTATACAAGTCTCATCTCTTTGTTCAGCAAGCAGAAAACTCTCTGTTATCAACCTTGTTATTCTATCAGAATTTACTTTCAAAGGAGACTACGTTGAAATGCAATCTGGGATTCATAACTTGTTGGTGCTATTTATTATGTTACAGAGCTATGTATATCATTACTGTTGGGGCTGCACGTTCTTCGGTTTCTAATAAAACTTAAACATGACTGAGTTTGACAGATCTTGTCTGCTTATTTGATTTCTGAACTGGGTTTATGTGTGTATATCAATGCGTTACTACTTTTTGATATTTTGAAAATTAGCAGTCTTTTCCATTTTCCATTATATTAAAATAGCAATATTTTAATGGTAAGGCTTTCATTTCTATCCTGCATGGAGTGCTTTTATCTGGGTAGTTCTGGGTGCGGTGCGGCGCCTAAAAAACGGTTAATATACGGCGTGACCGGTTAAACAATTGACCGGTTATGTTATATTATTTAACCGGAAATATTATAAAGTACAATAACATACTAGGTAGCGCTTATATAATGTAATAGGTAGTGCTTATATTTATCTATTTTATAAGTAATCCGGTATATTTATACCGATAGTATTGCAAATTTACCTATTACATTATATTATATTGAAAGTGTCCATACTTTTTATAAAAAGGATCGATACTTCTTTTAAAGTTATGTAATTTATGTTTCAATTTTTTTAATAGTGTTTCATGTTTTCCACCTACAATATTAATTTTTGCACAAAAAATTATTTGATTTTTTGATATTTTATAAAATATTATTTAGAATTTTTAATTTAATAATAATATATATCGTAACGTAAAAAATAAATCATTAGACGCCTATAATTACTAAATTAATATCTTAAAACTCACTCAAAAGATAACCTTAAATTAATGTTTTCCACAGTGAAAAAAGTATGGACACTTTTATAAAAAGGATAGACACTTTACAATATAACCACTACCTATTACATTATATAAACGATACCTATTACATTATATAAGCGCTACCTATTACATCATATGTTTACCTATTATATTGAAAGTGTCCATACTTTTTATAAAAAGAATCGATACTTTTTTTTAAAAGTTATGTAATTTATGTTTCAATTTTTTTAACAGTGTTTCATATTTTCCACCTACAATATTAATTTAATAATTTCATTTACACAAAAAATTATTTGATTGTTTTGATATTTTATAAAATAATATTTATAATTTAAATTTAACAACATTAACCAAAGATAATAATAAATATGTAATATATATGTTTATTGTTTTTAATTTAATAATAATATATACAACATCAAACACATTCCAAGCTATAAATTACAAGCTAAGGACACTTGAAGAAGCAACAGAACAACTATCCAAGCAATCAAAAACGAGAAAATCCCAACATGATAACAACTGAACATATCATATCAATGTTCAAACTCAAGTTGTAGATTTTGATTTCCTTTTGCTTGGCATCATATGAGATTTTTGATTTCCTTTTGCTTGGCACCATATGAGCTTTGGATTTTGATGAGCATCGGAAGTATTTCAGACTTATGATTTGGGTGGTACTCAGAAGCATTTCGGACTTATGATTTTAGTTGCTATTTGTTTACCACCCAGATCATACGCCCGAAACGTTTCTGACGCTTTAAAGTTGACCAAAAAATACAATGGTCGGGATTTCCCTCGCGTTTAAACGTTGGAAAAAAAACAATGGAAATTAGGAATAATCAATGATAACATGCATATTGGCTTGGGCTAATATTTATAGTGGAGCCGAAATATATTGAAATTCAAACTCAAATTGAAATTTAAATTCAAACTCCAATTACATATGAATGAATTTGAAATGCAGTGTTAAATTGAACATGAAAATTGCATAATTGATTCATACTGTTCAAGTAACATGCTTTATGAACCATCAAGCTAAAAGACACTATTGATTGAGTTCAAAGCTGAGTTGTGAGTTGATGGAGTTGTCACACTTGTCACATGGTTGGAATAAAGTAATTTGATTTAATAATTTTATTTGCACAAAAAATTATTTGATTGTTTTGATATTTTATAAATAATATTTAGAATTTGTAATTTAATAATAATATATCGTAACGTAAAAAATAAATCATTAGACACCTATAATTACTAAATTAATATCTTAAAACTCACTCAAAAGATAACCTTAAATTATTGTTTTCCACAGTGAAAAAAGTATGGACACTTTTATAAAAAAGATAGATACTTTACAATATAACCACTACCTATTACATTATATAAACGATACCTATTACATTATATAAGTGCTACCTATTACATCATATGTTTACCTATTATATTGAAAGTGTCCATACTTTTTATAAAAAGGATCGATACTTTTTTTAAAAGTTATGTAATTTATGTTTCAATTTTTTTAACAGTGTTTCATGTTTTCCACCTACAATATTAATTTAATAATTTCATTTACACAAAAAATTATTTGATTGTTTTGATATTTTATAAAATAATATTTATAATTTAAATTTAACAACATTAACCAAAGATAATAATAAATATATAATATATATGTTTATTGTTTTTAATTTAATAATAATATATACCGTAACATAAAAAATAAATCATTAGACGCCTATAATTACTAAACTAATATCTTAAAACTCACTCAAAAGATGTATATACCTAAATATGTAGTTAACAAACATACCTAAATATGTAGTTATTGTACATACCTAAATTTAATGATAATATACTTGTAGTTATTGTACATACCTAAATATGTACTGCGAATTTAATGGTGTACCCACCCTTTAACTACCACTACCAATGCCACATCCTATTGAAAGCAGCACGACTGAAACATGTTCAAAATGAACCTTTGCTTACATCTCCATCAACTCCTGGAGCACTGAACTTGCACAACAAAATTTTTGCCATGGATAATACTGATGTAGACAATGTTAAGCCAACCGAGGAATGCCATGAAGTACATAATGTTGATGAATCTGACAAATTGGTTGGTCAGCTCTTCTGTTCACGTGATCAAGCTTGGCACTTTTACAAGGGATTCGCACGGGAACATGGGTTTAGTGTACGTAAGGGAACAACACGGCTTGACGTGGAAGGGAATTTGAAGACACAAGAATTTTGTTGTTCCAAAGAAGGGTTTCGAGTATCAAAAGTCAATACTGTTGATCGTCAACGTGCTCATACGCCAGTCACAAGAACAGGATGTAAGGCTAGAGTCGTAGTTACAACAACAAATACAAACGATCAGTGGGTTATAAGTAAGTCTGATCAGAAACATAATCATGCATTGTGCACATCTACTATGACACCATTTATGCGTTCTAATAGAGCTGTAAGTAAGGCTGATATCGATGAGGCAACAACATTGAAAGAGGTCGGTGTTGGCACGTCACAAGTAATGAACTATTTAACGCAGCAGGCAGGGGGCTATCATAATGTTGGATTTACACATAAAGACCTATACAATGCACTTCAAAGAGGTAAAGCAAAGGAAATCGTCGATGGGGATGTGAATGCGCTTATTGCCTACTTTGATTATAAGAAACCAGATGATCCCGGGTTTTTTATGACATACTGGGTAGACGAATCGGGGGCATTGTATAATCTTATTTGGTCGGATTCTACATCGAGATCGGATTACACATGTTTCGGTGATGTAATTGCGTTCAACACAACGTACAAAGATAATTTGTATGGTCGACCAATTATGCCTATTGTTGGTGTCAATCATCACCATAACACAATTGTGTTTGCCACTGCCATAATCGCTGACGAGACGTCTCAATCTTTCGAGTGGGTGCTACAGAATTTTTTAGAAGCCATGATGAATAAATCACCTATTTCCGTTGTAACCGATGGGGATAGGGCAATGCAGAGGGCTATCAAATCTGTTATCCCTTATGCTAAGCACAGATTATGTTCTTGGTATCTTTCTCGCAATGCACAAGCTAACATTGGTGACCCAAAGTTTACAGCAGCATTCTCAAAATGCATGGCTTCCTGGTGGACAACCAAGGAATTTGATATTCAATGGCGTTCGATTGTTTCAGAATTCAACGTCCAAAAGCATCCATGGGTGATTGAGAAGGGAAATACACGACACTTATGGGCACAAGCATATCTAACCGGTCATTTCTTTGCCAATATTCGCTCAACACAAAGGTGCGAGTCTATGAATGCTTCACTAGCTATTGCACTGAAACACAAGAAGACATATTTAGATGTTGTTTGTGCAATTGAAGATGGAATTAGTAGAATGCGTATGAACGAGTTGAAAGCGGATTACTTAAGTTCCCATACGAAGCCCTTCCAGATCACAAAACTGGTCGACCTTGAAAGCCATGCCGCTGCGATTTTTACCCGCGAATCTTTTCGTATGTTCCAAGATGAACTTATACGGGAGACATTGTACCGGATTGAGGCAGAGATTAAGTCCTTATCAGATGAATGTCAACATTATATTTTGTCAAAGTACGCAGAAAAAATAGGAAATTTGAAATTAGTTTTGATTCTCGTACGAAAACTCTAATTTGCTCCTGCAAAAAATTCGAGACCGTTGGACTTCCGTGTCGCCATCAACTTCACATTTTGAAGCAATTGGACTACACATATTTGCCCGGGACTTTGATTCAAAGTAGGTGGACTAATGATGCGAAGGCTTCTGCACCCAGCTATGTTGATTTGAATGTGTCTCCAGAAGTGATGCAAATGGCAAGGTTCGCTGCTCTACGTTCAACGTCAAGTAGGTTATGCTACATTGCATCAAAGACAGACGAGTCTTTCAAAACCGCAAGAGATGAGATGAAAAAACTAATAGAAGAATTAGAAAACTCGTTTGGTTTGAATCATTCAGTCAACCAGAGCATTGTAGTAAACAATGTTCGTGACCCTCAACGAAACAACGCAAGCGAAAAGAAGTGCCGAAGAACAAGGTCGAGAAGAAAATTAGGCGATGTGGGTACTGCAACGGTGAGGGGCATAACAAACTAACATGTCCTCAAGTCAAGCTCAGTTTGAGTACAAGCACACAGCCTACATCAACTGATTTTTTCGAAGACGGAATGGAATGACAACGATCTCCATATAATATATCGTAAGTATCAACATGACTCCTATTGTATGTACATATAAATATTTTGAATGAAGGAAGAAAAACCGCGTTACTTAAAATTACCGACACTTTTTTAAATGGTATCAACACATTTTTCTTCCAATCTGGACATAAAGTACCGACACAATATTATAAAGTGTCGATATAGGTTGTAGACCTATTCGCTCATAAAACCGGTATATTTATACCGGTTATATTACAAAATTATCTATTACATTATAAATCTGGGTTCCGATGTGTAAATGTCGATACTTTTTTAAATCGTATCGACACATTTTTCTTCCAATATGGACATAAAGTACCGACACAATATTAAAAAGTGTCGATATAGGTTGTAGACCTATTCGCGCATAAAACCGGTATATTTATACCGGTTATATTACAAAATTATCTATTACATTATAATTATGGGTTCCGATGTGTAAATGTCGACACTTTTTAACAATGTATCGACACATTTTTCTTCCAATCTGGATATAAAGTACCGACACAAGATTAAAAAGTGTCGATATAGGTTGTAGACCTATTCGCGCAAAAAACCGGTATATTTATAATATGTTGAAAGTGTCCATACTTTTTATAAAAATGATCGATACTTTTTTTAAATATATGTAATTTATGTTTCAATTTTTTTTAAGTATGTTTCATGTTTTCCACCTACAATATTAATTTAATAATTTCATTTGCACAAAAAATTAGTTGATTGTTTTGATATTTTATAAAATAATATTAAGAATTTTTAATTTAATAATAATATATACCGTAACGTAAAAAATAAATCATTAGACGCCTATAATTACTAAATTAATATCTTAAAACTCACTCAAAAGATAACCTTAAATTAATGTTTTCCACAGTTGAAAAAGTATAAACACTTTTATAAAAAGGATAGATACTTTACAATATATTAAAAAAGTATAGACACTCAAATGTATATGTACACATAGAAGCAAATATGGAATAATTAATGAAAATATACACACAATATTTAGACCAAAATATAAATACACAAGAATGTTCAAATAATGTACCGACAAACAAAATTAATCCGATGAAAAAGGGTTGTTTCTAACGAAGTCCGGAACATTAGAGGCCTTCAACAAATTTTCCAAATACTCTGTTTCCGCCTTTTTCTGAGGACATACATAAATAATTTTAATTATCAAACTAATGAGGTGCAATTTTACTAACAATAAATTAAATTCGCATAAGCATGAATAAATTTGTGTCATACCTAGAGCTTTGTCGTTCGAATGGGAAGCAGCGTCAAAGGTATGTGGACATATGTAATTGTATTTCTATATAAACACATAAGTTGTTAAAATAATCAATGTCTGAACACCTGTTCAACTGGAAAAACATATTGCATAAATGCAACTTACCGGATTATAAATCATTTTTTCCGCTGAATCATCGACCAAAAGTGTATTTAGCTCGTTAAAATCTGGATACGCGTTCCAAACATCATTGAGATCTTTACAGTAGGTAACAGAATCTTATGTTTTGCATTTTTTTTGATCCTGTTCACAAACAGTCGAACATAAATATGTAGGAATCATAGACAACGAAAAGTCAGCAAACTGTAATGACATTCATCTTACCCACACGAATAGAAAATGCTCGGAAAATACAGGTAGTTTCTCAAGTACACGGTCGACGTTATGCCTGAGATTGTAATCAAGTTTGAATGTTAACATTCAAATGTATATTAACGATTTTGACTACAGTAATTCAATTGCCTCAAACATGTTCTAACCTCATCTTTGAAGACCAAAGGGCAACAACAAAATTGTCGACACAAAATTGCATAAATTTAAATAATCCTCTTCTGAGGACAACATCTACAACATGAAGAAAAATTGCATAAAGTTCTACGCTTATATGTTAAAATAATGGATACAAAAGAATAGAATTAAAACCTGCCGGCAGTCTTGGGATGTAGGCAAGGACACCATTGAGATCAAAAATTAAAAGTTTTCTTGAAGGCGGCGTTGCAGACACGATATACTTGTTTGGATCATCATCTTCATCATCATCATCATCATCATCATCATCGTCGTCATCATCTTCATCGCCAGCTTCATCGTCATCATCATCGTCATCTTCATCGTCAGCTTCATCTTCTGCGACCGCTTGGTTGTCCACATCTGTTAAAAGAAAATAAAATAAAGTTCAGAACGTTTAAATGTTAAGAAACATAGATAATGAATTACCTAACTCGTTTGATGTCGTTGACGTAATTCGTTACGCAACATGGAGACTTCACGTTGCAATGATGAAATATCGGATCGCATTCCACTCACAAGGGAATCAATATGCTCCCGAAAATTGACCATGTATTCCATCACGGTCTTAATTGTGACATCCTGTGCAACTGGAGCTTCTTCCATCATTGCGTCTCCACTTGGTTGCTCTTCTTCATGGCCAACGGGGTCCATTTCCTCCCTCTCTTGATCTAATCCGACCTCCTTGACACACTTACAACCGAGTTTTTCAACAAAATCATATCCCGCTTTTTTAATAAATACCATGTCAATCTTGCGGGTTAATCGAACAGGGGCGTCATGCGAATAATAAACTTCCTTCTTCTTCAACAGATGGGTGATGACACATCCATATGGTAGTGTAGTTGAAATTGTTGCTCCCTTTGTGACCATATATACAATTGTATTAAATATGAGTTTTGCAATGTTTGGAGCCGTTTTGGATTTATACTTTGCTATCCACCAATAATCGCTGTCTCGAAGCGTTGAATGTTTTCCCCCACTAGGCTGGATATACCATGTGAGCATTTTGTGAAACACTCTCGACTCTACATCGAGGTGAATTGGGCTATTTCTAGTAACCCTTTTAATTGTAGACCAATCTACACCATTTTCATCTGAATCCCCTGTATTCGCTACACCTAAACCCTCCACAATAGTTTCTGGAGATATATATATATCTTTCCCCATGACATGTGTATTAATTCCTATTATATTAGTCTTATTAGGCTCGTGCTGTAAGGAAGCATTGTTGTAGAAGGCTCTAACTAGGTTGGGATAATATCTTGGTTCTACACCAAGGAATTCAAGCCAACCCCAAGATGTAAATGTGGATTTAAAACTAAATGCATATTTATCATCAAACAAGAAACCCAGGTCAATGACACGTTCGGGACGAATCTTCCTTACTTTAAAACTCGTCTGCCATCTTTGTTTCTCCATGTCGGATCTAAAGTTCAGAGTTTCGAAGGACCTGATTTCCTCAGAAGAATCGTTTGTTACAGAAGGAGGTGGTTGAGAAGAACTGGGTTGAGAAGAGCTTTGAGAAAGATCTCGCTTCTGACGCTGACGTTTTGGAGCCATTTTGGTTGGATGCTACCCCTATTACAATGGAACACAAACACATTCAGGATAAAAACTCCAATATAGAAATCAATCAAACCCATAAAATATCGATAAATTTACCTGAATATCTGATCGTCACTTATGATAACGGTAGAAGAAAGAGGAAGATCTGCCTGCTTGCCTTTATGTTTAGGGTTTCTCGATTAAGAGTACTATATATCGTAAACAGTGGAAAAACACTTGATATTTAAATTAGTATCGACACAAACTATATTAGTGTCGACACATTATTTAGACATATTCTCTCATAAAACCGGTAGACTTGTACCGGTTAGATTGAAAAATTACATATTACATTATACTTTTGGTTTTCGATGTTTTTGGGATTGACACTTTTTATATATGGATCGACACTTTATGGTAAATTTGCCTTTTACTTCAAAGTATCAACATGACCCTTAATGTGTATAAGAAACATGTACAACAACATAATGCTAACTTTTCTCATCTCATTCATAATTATATTCACATACAAAAATATAAATCGTATACAAAATTATAAATCTTATACAAAATTAACCCTACATTTACATCATTGCATCCTTTTGTTATTCTTATGTAATATTGCAGCTTTTGTTATCTCCTGTCTTCGTTCATTTTGATTGTGGCTTACGAGATCGTTTAATATTCGCGATCGATCCCAGTCTCCAACAACCTATATTCAAATTGTCAGAACGTTAAGTATTGTCAACTACAGCATTCAATCTACGACTTTTAACAATTTTACCACAAATGATTTTTTCTATCCACTTACAAAATCACCAGTTGCCCCTGTAGAACCGATCGATTCCATCCACATCATCACATACATGCCACAATCATATCTGTTACAAAATTTGAAAACCACACATGTCAATTATGATGGATACTACATAAATTAAACTTTCTATTTGTGATAACATCTCATACCCATTCAATTGCTTATTCTTCTTATGCTCCACAAATTTAAAATTTTTCAAGGGATACTTTCCTAGAGATCCACAGGACTCAACCCAAATGCGTTTCTTATTATAAGAATCTAATATTTTAATCTGCATTAAAATAGAAGAAGTTATGCACCAAAAAAATTATGCATTATAATTTACATAATGTCCTTTCATACATACATACATACCAATCTCTTAGCATCCTTCACTCTCTGTTTAGCTGCTTCAGTTGTAAACATACTATCATATATTGTTACAACACGATCTACCATATCCAACACTAACAGATACCAATGTGAATTATGGTAGTTTATTGTGATCATGATCTGCAACAAATTTCACACCCAATTTGACAAAATTCAACATTCTATATCCGAAAACATCATTTGCAATTGGTATGGTGTCTTACCTTCTCACAGTCGGTGAATTTCACATAATTATCCAATATGACACCCCATAAGGTAGAAATACTCTCAACACTTTCTTTGTTGTTGGCATCCAACGCCTGTTGCTGTAATTACGCAACAAACATTATTAATTTACCGTCTATAACACTACTTTTCAATATTTATTAATTTAACTCACCACTAAGAGGTATGGAAGGTAGCCAATCCTCCGGAGTGACTTTTGAGAATCGTAGCATATGGTCCAGGCGAGCAAATCGATAACCTAACAAAATTAATTACACAATCAGAACATATTCAATAAGTTTTAACATTTTCTACTTTCTACTTACCACACTGCCAACCCATTCCGTAGGCTTCAACGTTGCAACGTCGTATACAGTAGCGAATTGATTTCCCATTGAGATTACAGAATATCTGTATGAATCATTAGAATTAATATGTTGTCATGAAATATTTAAATATCACTCACAAAACAATATATTTCACTTACCCCGATTCTAACTCGCTATTCCATAAATAATCACAAATTGCAGCTTCGATGTCATCAATTCCGCTTGGAATATCCGCTTTTTCAACCTACAATTTTGCATAAAAATTTTTGTCACACCAACATAATAAAAATCAAATTAAGTATTCTTTTATTAAACTTACCTTATGCTTCTTCTTCTGGGGTGCAGGACATTCCGAATCCAAAACTGCTGCTATAACACTCTCCGGTGTATAAATGACATCGACTTCCTTCCTCCTCATTTCTTCCATCTCTTCTTCTTCCTCCTCCCTCTTTTCTTCTTCATATTTTTTCAGTTCATAATACTTTTTTTCTACATAGCTCTTCATCTCTTTTATTTCACCCTTCAATTGAGCTCCTTCATCCGAGTATTTATCAACCACCCCCTTCACCCCCGTAAGTTCACTTCTCAAATCCACAACCTCCTTCACCACTCCCTCAAATTTTTCTCCCGTCACCATCTTAATATCACCCCTTAACACCCCAACTTCTTTCACCACTTCACCCCTCAACACCTCTACTTCTTTCACCACTCCATCTATTTTTCCTTCCACTACCCCCTTATGCCTCTCAAGTGTATCTTCGACTCTCTCGAGTTTCTCTACGACTCAATCAAGTTTCTCTTCGACTCTTGATTGTCTTTGCATGATTTAAAATTGGATTTTTTTGATATCAGCCAATTCAGACATCAAAATGTCGAAGTTACTATGTTTTCCCTTACCGTCGTCCCACTCACCGTCATCCTCCAATACAACCATCCCTTTTTTCTTCTCCTCTGCCTCCACTGCCTCCTCTACATCCTTGCCAATAACCTTCAAAATTAAATTACAATATTAAGACATTGATTATATTCTTAATATTATTTAATTACATTTATTACCATTTCTTGCTTCTTCCCTCTATCCAACTTCAACTTCACCATCACTCTAACCACCTCTTCCTTCCCCCATGCACGGATGCGTGCCACTCCGGTTCTTTCATAAGCCGGCACTGCCTCACAGCCCGACCAAAAATCGAACAGTGCAACCTGCATTTATAATAAAAATTTATATTTTTATATAAAAACACAAAAAAGTGATTCAACTCATTTACCTCTAAGATTGCTATGCACCCTTTGAGGTATCTCTGGCTGCCCTTTTTAAAGGTGATTATTGATTCAATCAATCTCGAATGGATATATTCAGCCCAATTGAATTCACCCTTCAAGCCTTCATCGCAAATGAGCTTCATATATTCCTTGTTCGTTGACGTATCACCCGTTGGACAAAGAAATATCCCGACAAGGTACAATAGAACTCGGGCCTTCAGCTCATCCCCCCAGTAAGATCCACTTTTGATATCCTCTTCAACTTCAGCATATGTCACCTTATGATTCAAACCATATTTGGAGGCAAGTGCTTTTTCCAATTCTTACTCCTACAGACTTCTATAACACTTTTGCCTTTGTTTTGTACCCCCAAGACGGCTGCAGCAGTCGATAACCCCAGAGGGAATGAATAATCACCATACTTAGCCATACATTGACTGACGTCAAATTGTGCCATCAAGGATCGACACAATTCCCTCCGAATAGGTCGATCCCTTACTCCGATCAACGATCCAAAACCTATTTCTCCCAGCACATTCAACTGACCCTTCTCCTTAAGGTGTTTAATTAATAAATTCACCCTTTTAATGCTGCATCTTGTCGACACTTCCTACATTTTTTAACAATATATAATGTTATAGTTCTTATATATTTTGTATCAACGTATTTACAAGTTTAATGAATACCTTATTTTCATGTGCTTTCCTCCGTTCTTTGTATTCTTTACTATCATTCCTTGACTGTGTGATGTAAGGTTCCTTTTCAGCATCACTCATTGAATTCCATTTGGACCTCACATCTTTTTTCACCTAATATTAAACATAAACGTTTCTTAATCAATACATTAACACTAAATACTAATACTACTCAATGTCAATTTCATTTTACATACCGAACCGCTCTGTGTGCCATCTCCCTTCATCCTTTTGCATTCGGCCATACTGTTAACATTTAAAATTTGTAATCAATTTAAAGTTTATCGATACTTTAATCCAATTACCATTTCAACAATAATAACAAAAGGACATTGATACTTACTAGAAGTACATATATCTACCCTTTGGTTGCTTTCGAGTCTCGGCCTCAATTTCAAAGTCATCTGCTCCACCAACAATTTCCAACCCATTGACTCCATTTTTCCTTCATATATCAGTTTACGCAAATCAAATTATTTTGTTACATACACTTTATTCAATATACAAATATAGATAACTACTCTTGTGGTAAAACGGTTTTCTTCAAAAGAATTTGAATGGCCACACCAAAATGTGTCGGCACATTTATACAACCTATAATATCATTTTCTACCTATAATATTTAATAAAAGTATCGACATTTATATTTTTCCTTGAATATCTATTTCTACCTGCAATCGGTCCCAAATGCTTCCTTACTCCAAAACCCCAAACAACACATAAAAAACCCTATCGCGATTACTGTAATAATAAAAAATTAGGGTTTCGACAACATACTTTTCGATTCGACTGCAGCAACAAACAAACAAACTTCGCTTTAGAAACGCCTTCTGAAATGCAGCAACAATTACGCTTCGATTTCAAAAACTCGTCCGTTCTATCTTTTTTCAGAGGATATTTAGCTATGGCCTTTATATTTTCATCGGATATGTTATTTATATTTAATCGATACAAATACAAAAGTGTCGATACTTTTATGTCAGGTGTCGATACTTTCGAAAGGATAATTACATATTTCTTTGAAAGTGTCGATAATTTATTACACGTACTTACGAAAGTATCGACACTTTCAATATATCCGGTATCATTTTACCGGTTTTATCATTTTGATACCGGTTTTATCATATTTTTATCTGTTATATCGTTTTGGATCGATATATTTTTTTAAAGTATCGACACATTATAGGCGCTATAACTGCTTCTCTTTTAAAATCACAAAGTGTCGATCCTTATATAAAGTATCGACACTTTTAATATATCCGGTAACGTTTTACCGGTTTTATCATATTTTTACCTGGTATATCGTTTTGGATCGATACATTTTTTAAAAGTATCGACACTTTATAGGATTTAAAACTGCTTCTCTTTTAAATTCACGAAGTGTCGATCCTTATATTAAAGTACCGACACTTTAAATGTATCCGGTAGCGCTTGACCGGTTTTATCATTTCTATACCGGTTTTGTCATAGTTTTACCTGTTATATCGTTTTGGATCGACACATTTTTAATTTGGATCGACCCGAACCGGTAGCACAATTTTTTAATATTTCTTCATGACTTAGACCTACTTTTATAAGTATGGACACTTTTATAAAAATGATATATACTTCTTTGAAAGTTATGTAATTTATGTTTCAATTTATTTAATAGTGTTTCATGTTTTCCACATACAATATTAATTTAATAATTTAATTTACACAAAATATTATTTGATTGTTTTGATATTTTATAAAATATTATTTAGAATTTAAATTTAACAATATTAACCAAATATAATAATAAATATGTTTTCAATAGTGAAATAAGTATGTACACTTTTATAAAAATGATATATACTTTTTTGAAAGTTATGTAATTTATGTTTCAATTTTTTTAATAGTGTTTCATGTTTTCCACCTACAATATTAATTTAATAATTTCATTTACACAAAAAATTATTTGATTGTTTTGATATTTTATAAAATATTATTTAGATTTTAAATTTAACAATATTAACTAAAGATAATAATAAATATATTTTCACAGTGAAATAAGTATGGACACTTTTATAAAAAGGATAAATAATTTACAATATAACAGGTAAAAATATGACAAAACCAGATTCATTATGACAAAACCGGTAAAATTTACTTGATATGTTAAAAGTATGGACACTTTTATAAAAATGATAGATACTTACCGATAACCAAAGTTTACCGGCTACCAAATTTTTTAATAGTTTTTCATATTTTCTACCTAAAACATTATTAGTTGTCAACATAATAGGTACCGCTAAACCGAATTTATTAAATACATTTTAATGTATCCGATAATGCTGTATATTAGTCATATATTAACCCGCCTTTCCTGAGACATTCCCCTTTTATCTACTACATATGGCGGGGGAGGAACAACAGGATCTGCTGCTGATTTGGTTCGTCAGATAAGAGACAGGGTACGCTTGAGGTTCAATGGTACACGGAGAGGCATAAATGATACTCTGTGTACTGATTTGGTTCATATCCCAACATTAATATAAAATCAACTAATAGTTTATTTACAGTTAGTGAAGTTTTCAATGACATGTAAATATATTTTTTAAGTGGTTTTATATTATTGATTGGGTATTATTTATATTACCATTAAAAATTTAAATTAATTTGACGTAGTAGAAGGGTTGTTAGTTGGCATTATATTATCAATTCAATCAAGGTAGTAAGTGGCAGAAAAATATATGAAAAATATACGAAATTAGCAGCCTCTACGTATTTTTTTTATTTTGAAATAAAGTAAAAAATTGGAAATATCTAAAGAAAGACAGAATATTATTAAGTTAAAAAATGGCGAAACTGGAAATTTGAAAAGAAACTTATCAAAATAGGGTTTAACGCTGTTGGAAATATTGAATTAAATGTAATATATTAAGTTACAAGTATTTTGAAATAATTTAAAATGAATTAACCGGGTAAATTATGTTACCGATAAGTATCGATACTTTAAAAGAAATATCGATATTTTCAAAATTTATAACATTTTAGATCGTAACTTACTTTCCAGATAGCAATCAACTTATTTTGTTGTCATGTGAATGACTAAGACCACATCAGCTTAAAATCTGGTAACATTTTAAGTGCAACCTAAAATGATAATTATATTAATAAAATTGATCGTTTATAACTTATTTTGTGACCGTTAAAAGGATAACATTCCAATTTCAACAAATATTGTTATATAAACCGATTACTTTTCTGGTTGCAACATAGAATATTTTGTGTTCTAAACTGATTATATCGATACTTTTTCCCCAAAGATCGATATTTTTCGAATTTTAAAAAAGAAGGAAAACAAGAAGGCTGTAAAAGTATTGAACTTTTCCACAAATATCGATACATAGGGAAAAGTATTGAGTAATTATTGTAATACCCTAGACCGTTACGACATACAGTCGACCGATTTATAGTGTTACACGAAACCACCGAAGTGACTAACCAACTTTAAACTTTCTCATCCTTTAAAACGACCATTATAACCAACCATAAAATAAACTGAAATATAATAAAAATCTTTTCACCGAGGAGCTCCAAAATAAAATATTTACACTTCAAAAATATTACAGACCAACATGACTGAATCTACGATTCAATGGACAATAATGTTTAAAAATATACATGCCCAATAAAACGCTGAGACGTACATCTGATTTGTACTGGACTGGTCTGGACCTTAGTCTATCTACTGTTTTCCAACTGCTTGATCTATGAACCTGCCCACGAAAATATCTGAATGCTGAGCTAATTAGCTTAACGCCACATTAACGGCTAAAACATATTAAATGTAATTCAATAAAAGGCTTAAACATTCAAATCTACCGCTTTTCTATCTGATCTACTGATCTGTTTTGTGCTGCTTTTGTGAGTATACTTGTATACTCATTCTATGCTTTATGGTAGACATCATGATGTGACTGAGGGTTATGCATCTCGGAGCTTACACATCCCTCTAGTCTACTGAGAATGTGGCCCCCGAAATCTCTGCATCGGACACCATACTGTCGACTAGCCCACTCATTGAGTGTCGGACCTTGTGCCTAAACTAGTCAGCTTTAAGTTATTTGTGCACTACCTAAAGATATCCTAATTGATTCTATATTTTTGTCTCTACTATCTTTTATAAAAGAACTCGGGTATCTTGGTTGTTTCCCGAGCATTCAAAGAAGGCTAGTATTATTTGATCTTACTCTATTCTTATTTCTACGTTTGAATTAAACTTTCTTATCGTTCTCACTTGTAGTCTTATTTGATGATATAATGAAGTGTTGGGGTACCTTGAGTCTAATTCCCTAAAAAATTGACATTTTTACCCAAAACAGACTGCAAGTATCGATACTAGCCCATGAGTATCAATACTCCTGCAAAAGTTTCGATACTTTATATAAGTACTAATACTTTTAAACATTCTATTCTTCTCAGTTTCGAAACTTTCTTGGAGTTTTGAAACTTTGATCCAAATTTTCGATACTCTTGAAAGAGTATTGATAATCTTGCCAGAAACTCATGAATTTACCCAAAACGAAGAACAAGTATCGATACTATCCTTATAATATCGATACTCTACCTATAAAAGTCATAAAACAAGTACGAAAAACTCTATTTCTCAATCCCAAAGACCTTAGTGAGGTTCCCAAACATGCTTAAAGTTTTATTTGATCAACAGGGGTCATAATAGAGGCTTATTAACATGCTTACATCAAATGGACAATATACCATGAAAATTGTTAAACATGCTTTAAACTTAAATTTCTAACACATCTTAACTTTCCATGATCTACACTTGGTGTGAGAAAGCTATAATTGTGTTCCTTATTGCCTTGGCTGCTAAAAAACCTCTTGAATCAACTAGGAGCGACCCTACCTTCAAGAAAAAGCCCATTCTTAAAACAAATTATAAAACTCACAAAATGGAGCTTGAGACAAAGCTTGAAGGATGGAGAGAAACATCCTCACCTTAGCTTAGCAACCCCACACTTAGAATTCTTAATATCTCAACTTGGAAAGAAGAGGAAATAAATGAATGATGGAAGAAAGAAGAGAAGTATTTGTTAAGGAGATAATGGGGATGGTTCACGTATAAGATATAATAAGGAAATAGTTTTCAACTTTTAGTTTTAACTATGGGTAAACTACATTATTAGTCCCCCAACTTCTAAATCATAAAACTCTTATCACTTAACCACAATTCCCTTGGGCCTCAACTCAAGCCCACTAACACTAAACTTGGTCCAACTAATTTATAAAATCTTTTAGCTAAACATTGGGTCTCAAGTTAACCCAAACTATTAATTCAAGATTTGGGGGTGTTACAAATCTCATTTCCTAATAATAAATTTCGTCACTAAAATTTTGACAAGGCATCTACTACCAATCTCAACTGTTAAGACTTTTATTTTAAGGGTTAAACTATAGGTCAACTATAGCGGTTAATGGAATAAGAATATGATAAGGTTACCTGAGATTTCATCAACTGCATCATCCTCTTCACTAGCTTTGATCACAAACTGACGGGCTGTAACTCTGGGCTCCCCACTAGCTCCGGGCTAACAGAGTTGATTACGGGAGCTACATCCTGAGCCTCTGAGCAATCTTAGAGAAAATGATCCAGAAACCCACAACGATAACAACCTCTAAACCAAAATCTACAAACTCTTGAGTGTCTTATACTACAGATTGAACAAATGGGTTGAGAAGACGCTATCAACGATCCTCCAGCATTAGTTACTAGTGCGGTAAATAATGGTATCATGCGCTAACTGGTCATACTCTCTCATCTGCTCGCATTTTGAGCTGGTCGACTAAACTAACTTGTCGGGGCTCTCTTTGACTCTTGATATCATCTCGACTTCTTGGATGGCTGGGATAATTCTGCTGGCTCGACCACCTCTCTACTCTGACTTGACGTGGCACATTCTTTTGTTGATCTCCGCATCACAACTATCTCTACTATTTTTGCCTGACGATCAGTAAAAACTCTCGGTGGATTAGCGGCTAAATGAGTGAGGATGTCTATTCGAAAACCCTATCTAAACTTTCTACAGCATTGAAACTCTGAGGAAACCAACTATAGGGCATATCTACTCTACCGAAGAAATTCTACTTCATATTTGAACATTGATATATTCTTTTGAACCAACTGAGCAAACTGATCTTTCATCGCATCCATATGGGCTTCCCCAACATACTTTTGAAGGAAATCCTCTATGAATCAATCCCAAGTAGGTCATTTAGGTTCTAACGACATCTTCAATGTCTCCCACCATTCTATTCTGTCGCCTTTCAGCAAGGAGATAGCGCATTATAACATACCCTCTAGAGTGAGATACAACTGACGAAGAGTCCTCGGGGTTTCTCTTAACCATTGGTTAGCTATTACGGGATCATCATCCCCTGACCCAAAGAACTCGGTGGCCTAGTACCTCTAGAGTCTATCTACTAGGGTTTCTTAAAGTGCTACTACTAGAGGGACTGACTGGGCTGGCTGAACAGTGTCTTATAGAGGACTCTAACTATACGCTCCAAGGTGGAAGTCAGATTTATAAAGAAATTTACCTCATCTACCCCTACACCCTCAGGCTCTTCAAACTCTATGTTTGGGATGAACTCATCTCCCAGATCACCTACTAAGGAAGCTCTACTCTCATCTCTACTTTATCTACTACGATCTAGGTTGCTATCCATATCTAAGATTCTTAAATTAAGAGGAAATGAAGAATTACTACTACTATTATAGATACAAAAGTACGACTTAACTCTGTAGGGCATGTATACTCATAAACTCTTTACTAACATTGACCGACACTGACGTGTGATCCATAAGAACATCAATCATGACGCTCTAATGTCATTAAATGTAACACTCTAGACCAGTACGGTACACAGTCTATTGATTTAATGTGCTACACAGAACCACCAAAGTGCCTAACCAACTTTAAACTTACTTTCTCATGCTTTAAAACGACCATTATAAATAACCATAAAATAAACTGGAATATAATAAAAATCTTTTCACTGAGGAGCTCCAAAATAAAATATTTACACTTCAAAATTATTACAGACCAACATGACAGAATCTACGACTCAACTGGACAATAATGTTTACAAATATACATGCCCAATAAAAACGTTGAGTCGTACGTATGATCTTGCACTAGATTGGTCTAGAACTTGGTCTATCTACTGTTTCCAAACTGTTTGATCTACTAACTTGTCCACGGAAACATCCGAAAGTTGAGCTAACTAGCTCAGCTTAATACTAAGATAAAACATACTAATTGTAATTCACTGAAATGCTTAAACATTCAAGTCTACTGCTTTTCTATTTGGTCTACTAATTTATTAGGTATTGCTTTAGTGAGTATACTTGTATATTCACTCTCTACTTTATGGTAGACATCATGGTGCGGCTGAGGGTTTTGTATCTCGGAGCTCACACACCCCTCTAGTCTACCGAGAATATGGCCCCCGAAATCTTTGCATCGAACACCACACTCTCGACTAGTCCACTCCTTGAGTGTTGAACCTTACGCCCAAACTAGTCAACTTTAAGTGCCTTGTGCACTACCTAAGGATATCTAGACTGGTTCTATACTTTTGTCTCTCATATCTTTTCTAAAAGAACGCGGGTGTCCTGGTCGTTTTCCAAGTATTCAAACAAGTCTAGTATTATTTGATCTTACTCTATTCTTGTTTCCACATTTGAATTAAATTTTCTTATCGTTCTCACTTGTAGTCTTATTTGATGATACAATGAAGTGTTAGGGTACCTCGGGTTTAATTCCCTAAAAAACTATTTTTTTTGCCCAAAACATGTTGAAAGTATCGATATTAGCCCAAGAGTATCGATACTTCTGCAAAAGTTTTGATACTTTATATAAGTACCAATATTTTTAAACATTATGTTTTGCCCAGTTTTGAAACTTTCTTGGAGTTTTGAAACTTTGACCCAAAGTTTCGATACTTTTGAAAGAGTATCGTTACTCTTGTCTAGAAAATCATGAATTTGCTCAAAACGAAGAACAAGTATCGATATTATCCCTATAGTATCGATATTCTACCTACAGAAGTCATAAAACAAGTACGAAAAAACTCTATTTCTCAATCCCAAAGACCTTAGTGAGGTCCCCAAACATGCTTAAAGTTTTATTTGATCAACAGAAGAGGCTTTGTATCATCCCAAACTATGGGTTAATGACTAAATTATAAAACTTCATAATGTGGTGATTAAAGTAGGATATTTGAATAATTCAATGAGTTATTCAGAAATATTTCTTGAAGGTTTTGGTAATTATTAAAGGAATCAAAGGGCAAAATTGGTCATTTAGCATGAAAAATATTTTTTCCTCTTATAAGATAAGGGAACCATGTGAGGAAATGAGAGATTTCTCCAGATTTTTCTTCTTACTTCTCCCAGTCGTGGACTCCAACTTGCAAAGGTAAGATTTCTTAATAGTTGATTATTAGATGAAATTTAAGTTGGGTTTCGATCATTAGATGATAACTAAGCTTAAGGAAAGCTTAAGTTATCTTAAAATCAAAAGATGATGGAATTAGGAGAGATTAAAGATTATGAGTTATTGAATGAAATCTTGATATATAGTTGATAATTAGAATTGGAAGTTGAATTTGACTTGTCATCAATCTAAATAAGGAATATGAAGTATTAGAATGAGATTTGGAACATGTTGATATTTGCGTATGATTCTTGAATGACATATAAAGAATATGATTGGGAGGTTAAAGAAGTGATTATTGAGTAGAAACATGTGTAAATATGTGTATGAAAGTTAGGAATATTAAAGAAGGTGAAATATGAAGTGTTGAGAGGAAAATGAAGGGATTTTCATGTTCAAAATGACATTTCTGGGTTGTGTGCATCGGTACATGTTCAATGGGTACCGGTGCACTCTCAAATAAATAAACATCAAATGCAATTAGTGCATCGATGCATAAGGAGTGCATCGATGCACCCCCTTAAGAAGAAAACATCGAATGTTAATGGTGTACCGATGCACAGGTAGTGCATCGATGCACACGTTAAGGAATTCATCGATACACTGTAGAGTGCATCGATGCATACCTTCATTAAAAGATGAAAATAGTCTTTCTTTTAGCCCAAGAAGTGATAGTTTAGAATATAACAATTAGGATACTGATACATATCAATGTATTACTATGTAGGTTTAGAGCGTAATCATGTTCCGGAACAATCGAAGAATTAGGATCGAACCAAAACAAGGCTAAGGTGAGTGCATAGTGTATTGTATATGGTGATTCATGGAAATAAGATTTATGTTAAGTCTATTTCCTATATTAGAATGCATGAATTAATGAATATAAGCATGTGGTTGGTATAAGTATATGTGTTATATGTTATGATATGTATGGATATATGTTAGAGTAGTAAATCATATGAATATATATATATATATATATATATATATATATAATTCATGTGATTAGATAAGAAGATGATATAGGTTATATGATCATGAACTATGTAGATAATAAAGATTTAAGTAATAACAAGAGAAAATGGTATACACTTGGTGGTATAAATACCCAAAATTATATGGACATGTAATATAGGTTAGGTAATGAGGAATTATGGGTCTATATGACTAGGAGAAGATATAAGAACCATGGGTAAAATATATAATAAGTGTACACAAACTCTAGTGAATGTTATAAGTGGAAGGGAACTATATGACATATAGTATATTGCAAGGCAATGATTTATGTGAAATATGCTAACCAAGTATAAGTTATGTAAGTTAGATTCTATGTAACTAATATGATGGACTCATGTGATTAAATGAAGACTGAAATAAGTTGAGTAACATTGATGTATATATATGATAGAAAATGAGAATCAGATGTAACTAAGAAGAATTGGCATAAGTTATTATACTAACATTTAATAGTAGTTATATAAGAATTATATAGGAAATCATATGTGAATATAGGTTTAGATAATAAAATATGTGAGGTTGAATTAAGTAAATATATGTAATTAGTATAAATTTTGTATGTTGTAAGGGATTATGCAAATCGGTAAGATAAGTTATATGGTATTGATATAAGGGTATATGCACAAAATTATATGAGATGAGTTGTGACGCTATGTGATATCCTATTAGAAATGACCCATGTGAATACATGAGCTTATATGAATTAGTGATGTGAATGTATATGCGAATATAAGTAATATGAGCTACGTGCTTATGAGATATGAATATATAACATGAGCTATGTGAAAATAAGTTAAGTAATTACATGTGCAAATGGAAATTTTATGTGAAAAGCTATGTGGCTAAGTGAAGTTGTGTAATGGTATAAAAGATAATGCCCATGTTATGTGATATGAGAGCTAGGGGTATAGTTGGTATGCCAAGAGTCGAGGGATTATCAGTGGTCATTCAGGACATAGTGGTTCTTCGGAATAATCAGTGGTCCTTCGGGACAAATATTCAGTGCCCCTTGAGGGAATTATACGAGCTGTGGTGATAGCATAGTGCACAACCTTTATGTACTCGCATATCTTTAGTTCTCACATATGTACATGGGCTAATAAAGAGATAATATGAATAAACTTGATATGATGATATGTTTGTTTCCTTGTGAAATGTTATGTGTGATATATGATTGTACAAATAGTAATTATAAGATCATATGATAAAAGGAATCTATGATAGTGATAAAAATGAAGATAATGATATAGTTGCTTGATTGTATATGTTACATAATATAAGTGAGTACATGTTAAGATATACAATATGAACATGAGAGATTATATGAACAGAATAAGATATGAATGTATGTATGATGTATGTATGTATGTATGTATGTATGTATGTATGTATGTATGTATGTATGTATGTATGTATGTATGTATGTATGTATGTATGTATGTATGTATGTATGTATGTATGTATGTATGTATGTATGTATGTATGTATGTATGTATGTATGTATGTATGTATGTATGTATGTATGTATGTATGTATGTATGTATGTATGTATGTATGTATGTATGTATGTATGTATGTATGTATGTATGTATGTATGTATGTATGTATGTATGTATGTATGTATGTATGTATGTATGTATGTATGTATGTATGTATGTATGTATGTATGTATGTATGTATGTATGTATGTATGTATGTATGTATGTATGTATGTATGTATGTATGTATGTATGTATGTATGTATGTATGTATGTATGTATGTATGTATGTATGTATGTATGTATGTATGTATGTATGTATGTATGTATGTATGTATGTATGTATGTATGTATGTATGTATGTATGTATGTATGTATGTATGTATGTATGTATGTATGTATGTATGTATGTATGTATGTATGTAGTATGTATGTATGTATGTATGTATGTATGTGTATGTATGTATGTATGTATGTATGTATGTATGTATGTATGTATGTATGTATGTATGTATGTATGTATGTATGTATGTATGTATGTATGTATGTATGTATGTATGTATGTATGTATGTATGTATGTATGTATGTATGTATGTATGTATGTATGTATGTATGTATGTATGTATGTATGTATGTATGTATGTATGTATGTATGTATGTATGTATGTATGTATGTATGTATGTATGTATGTATGTATGTATGTATGTATGTATGTATGTATGTATGTATGTATGTATGTATGTATGTATGTATGTATGTATGTATGTATGTATGTATGTATGTATGTATGTATGTATGTATGTATGTATGTATGTATGTATGTATGTATGTATGTATGTATGTATGTATGTATGTATGTATGTATGTATGTATGTATGTATGTATGTATGTATGTATGTATGTATGTATGTATGTATGTATGTATGTATGTATGTATGTATGTATGTATGTATGTATGTATGTATGTATGTATGTATGTATGTATGTATGTATGTATGTATGTATGTATGTATGTATGTATGTGTATGTATGTATGTATGTATGTATGTATGTATGTATGTATGTATGTATGTATGTATGTATGTATGTATGTATGTATGTATGTATGTATGTATGTATGTATGTATGTATGTATGTATGTATGTATGTATGTATGTATGTATGTATGTATGTATGTATGTATGTATGTATGTATGTATGTATGTATGTATGTATGTATGTATGTATGTATGTATGTATGTATGTATGTATGTATGTATGTATGTATGTATGTATGTATGTATGTATGTATGTATGTATGTATGTATGTATGTATGTATGTATGTATGTATGTATGTATGTATGTATGTATGTATGTATGTATGTATGTATGTATGTATGTATGTATGTATGTATGTATGTTGTATGTATGTATGTATGTATGTATGTATGTATGTATGTATGTATGTATGTATGTATGTATGTATGTATGTATGTATGTATGTATGTATGTATGTATGTATGTATGTATGTATGTATGTATGTATGTATGTATGTATGTATGTATGTATGTGTATGTATGTATGTATGTATGTGTATGTATGTATGTATGTATGTATGTATGTATGTATGTATGTATGTATGTATGTATGTATGTATGTATGTATGTATGTATGTATGTATGTATGTATGTATGTATGTATGTATGTATGTATGTATGTATGTATGTATGTATGTATGTATGTATGTATGTATGTATGTATGTATGTATGTATGTATGTATGTATGTATGTATGTATGTATGTATGTATGTATGTATGTATGTATGTATGTATGTATGTATGTATGTATGTATGTATGTATGTATGTATGTATGTATGTATGTATGTATGTATGTATGTATGTATGTATGTATGTATGTATGTATGTATGTATGTATGTATGTATGTATGTATGTAGTATGTATGTATGTATGTATGTATGTATGTATGTATGTATGTATGTATGTATGTATGTATGTATGTATGTTGTATGTATGTATGTATGTATGTATGTGTATGTATGTATGTATGTATGTATGTATGTATGTATGTATGTATGTATGTATGTATGTATGTATGTATGTCTGTATGTATGTATGTATGTATGTATGTATGTATGTATGTATGTATGTATGTATGTATGTATGTATGTATGTATGTATGTATGTGTATGTATGTATGTATGTATGTATGTATGTATGTATGTATGTAGTATGTATGTATGTATGTATGTATGTATGTATGTATGTATGTAGTATGTATGTATGTATGTATGTATGTATGTATGTATGTATGTATGTATGTATGTATGTATGTATGTATGTATGTATGTATGTATGTATGTATGTATGTATGTATGTATGTATGTATGTATGTATGTATGTATGTATGTATGTATGTATGTATGTATGTATGTATGTATGTATGTATGTATGTATGTATGTATGTATGTATGTATGTATGTATGTATGTATGTATGTATGTATGTATGTATGTATGTATGTATGTATGTATGTATGTATGTATGTATGTATGTATGTATGTATGTATGTATGTATGTATGTATGTATGTATGTATGTATGTATGTATGTATGTATGTATGTATGTATGTATGTATGTATGTATGTATGTATGTATGTATGTATGTATGTATGATGTATGTATGTATGTATGTATGTATGTATGTATGTATGTATGTATGTATGTATGTATGTATGTATGTATGTATGTATGTATGTATGTATGTATGTATGTATGTATGTATGTATGTATGTATGTATGTATGTATGTATGTATGTATGTATGTATGTATGTATGTATGTATGTATGTATGTATGTATGTATGTATGTATGTATGTATGTATGTATGTATGTATGTATGTATGTATGTATGTATGTATGTATGTATGTATGTATGTATGTAGTATGTATGTATGTGTATGTATGTATGTATGTATGTATGTATGTATGTATGTATGTATGTATGTATGTATGTATGTATGTATGTATGTATGTATGTATGTATGTATGTATGTATGTATGTATGTATGTATGTATGTATGTATGTATGTATGTATGTATGTATGTATGTATGTATGTATGTATGTATGTATGTATGTATGTATGTATGTATGTAGTATGTATGTATGTATGTATGTATGTATGTATGTATGTATGTATGTATGTATGTATGTATGTATGTATGTATGTATGTATGTATGTATGTATGTATGTATGTATGTATGTATGTATGTATGTATGTATGTATGTATGTATGTATGTATGTATGTATGTATGTATGTATGTATGTATGTATGTATGTATGTATGTATGTATGTATGTATGTATGTATGTATGTATGTATGTATGTATGTATGTATGTATGTATGTATGTATGTATGTATGTATGTATGTATGTATGTATGTATGTAGTGTATTTGTTACATGAATAAGGATATGAGTGGTATGATATAATAGTAGTAATTATTCATGCATGATTACAAGTTATAGTTTACATTATATGTTTATTTGCCTCACTAAGTCATCGACTTAGCGTGTGAGTGTTTCACACGTAGGTTCTGAAAAGCGAGAGGAGAAGTGAAGAGGAGCAAGACATGTCAGACTCTCCTTTCCACAGATCAGATCAGAATTGTAGTTAAGTGTAGATATTTGGTTGTATATAGTGTGTTGACATGTAACGAAATTGTGAATTGCTAATGCTCTGATTGATTTTGTTTATTTTGGTCCAACTTGTGTGAATTAACATCTTTTATTTTAATGAAAGTTTAAAATTTTCATGATTTTCTATAAGAGTCAAAGTTTGAAAAGTCAATGTGATATCTCGGACTCGGATCCGGGTCGGATACGGGTTAGGGGTGTTATAGGCTTATTGACATGCTTATAACATCAAATGAACAATCTACCATGTAAATTGCTAAAAATGTTTTAAACTTAATATTCTAACACATCTTAACTTTCCATGATCTACACTTGGTGTAAGAAAGCTATAAGTGTGTAACCTTATTGCCTTGGCTGCTAAAACACCTCTTGAATCAACTAGGAGTCACCCTACCTTCAAGAAAAACCCATTTTGAAAACAAAGTATACAACCCACGAAATGGAGCTTAAAACAAAGCTTGAATGATGGAGATAAACATTCTCACCTTAGCTTAGCAACCCCACACTTAGAACTCTTAATATCTCAACTTGAAGGAAAATGAAATAAATGAATTATGAAAGAAAGAAGAGAAATATTTGGTGAAGACGCAATAGTGGTGGTTCACGTATAAGATATAATAAGGAATGAGTTTTCAAGTTTTTTTTTAACTATGGGAAAACTATATTATTAGTTCCCTAACTTCTAAATCATAAAGCTCTTATCACTTAACCACTGTAACATCCCAAAGATCGGGTTAGTGACTAAAACGAGAATTTTTGGAATTTGGTGATTAATTTAGGAAAAATTAAAAAGTTCAGGGATTTAAAGTGTAATATTTTGATAGTGGATTAAATGGTAATTATGGAAAAATTGAAAGGGTATTATGGTCTTTTTATTTAAAAGATATTTATACCTTATTTAAAAAGATAAGTTTATGGGTGAGGAAGTATCTGAAAAGCTTTCTTTTTCTTCTTTCTTCTTCCCGTTGGTTTACTTCATAAAGGTGAGCTTAATTTCAGCTTCTTCATTCTTGAATTTATAAGTTGGTTTTTATTATTGGGTGTTATATAAGCTTAAGGAAAGCTTATATAAGCTTAAATCATCAAGTAGAGAGGATTAGAAAGGAAATTTCATTAAGGGTTAAGAAATGAATTCTTGATATAAAGAGGTTTTTGAAATTCTAATTATGAATTTGACTTGTCATAAGAAGGATTAAGAGATTTAAAACATTAGAATTGAATTTAGAACATGTAGAAAAGTTGGTGAAATTCTTGAATTCCAAGTAAATGATATAATTTTGAGGTTAAAGATGTGATAAATGAGTATTAATGAGTTTAAGCATGTGTATGTAAGTTAAGAATATGAAAGGAGATGATATAGGAAGTGTGTTGGAATGAAGTGATTTTCGTGCTTAAAATGTGATTTCTGGTCTAGGGGTATCGGTACCCATTCAATAGGTACTGATACCTCAAGAGTAAAATTAAGGAAGGAATTCAAAGGGTACCGATACCTTAAGGATGGTATCGATACCATCTTTGAACGAAAATTTTACAGAATGCAATATGGGTATCGATACCTAGGCATGGTATCGATACCTAGGCATGGTACCGATACCTCAGTTAAGGGAGGTATCGATACCCTATAGAGGGCACCTATACCTACTTTAGATAAGAAATGAAATTTGCATTTCCTTTAGTTTAAGAAATGAAAGATTAGAGTATGTTATTTAGAATACTGATATGTATAATGTATCATGTAGATATCAACGAGAGCAAGTCCAGATCAGTCGACCAATATTAGGTATCGAAGAAAAGTTAAGAGATCGATATTTACTAATGAGGCCAAGTGAGTGCATGCTAGTTATATGATGTGTAATGGAAATAAGACTTGCGACAAGTCTATTTCCTATATTAGAATGCATGAATTAATGAATATAAGCATGTTTTTTATATGAGTATATGCGCTATATGTTATGGTATATGTTACATGATATGTATGAATATAGGTTAGTGTAATAAATTATACGAATAGATATGAATAATTAATGTGATTATATAAGAATATGATATAAGTTACATGATCATGAATGATGTAGATAACAAAGACTTAAGTAATAACAAGAGGAAGTGGCACAAGCTTTATGGTATAAATACCAATAATTATATGGACATGTAATATAGGTTAGGTAATGAGGATATATGTGTCTATATGACTAGGAGAAGAGATAAGAACAATAGATAAATTATGGAATAAGAATTTATGTATTTATGTGTTATCAATTTAAGTACGTATGTGAATATGTAATAAGTGCACACAAACCATAGGGAATGTTTTAAGTCGAGGGGAACTATATAACATATAGTATATTGTATGATAATAATTTAGGTAAAATATGATAATCAAGTATAAGTTATATAAGTTAGATCTATGTGAACTAATATAATGGACTTATGTGATTAAATGAAGACTGAGATAAGTTAAATAGCATTGATATATATATATATATATATGATAATAAAATGAGAATCAGATATAAACTAGGAAATACTGGCATAAGTTATTATATTATTAGTTGTATAATAATTAGATAGGAAATCACATGTGAATATATGTTTAGGTAATAAAATATTTGAAGCTGAATTAAGTAAATATATGGAAATAGTTTGAACTTTATAGGTTATTGATGATTACGAAAATCGGTAAAATAAGTTATATTGTATTAATATAAGAGTATCTGCTTAAATTATATGAATTGAAAGGTGATCATAAGATAATAAAGAATAAATTATATGATATAAGGTAGGTGATTACATGTGTGTATGGATATACCTAGTTGACATTATATGAGATGAGATGTGAAGCTATGCGATATGTGTTATAAGACAATGATTTAAGTGAGCACATAAAAATGTTATATGACCCATGTGACTACATGTGAAATGTTATACGATTGTGTGATGATTTGTGTAACTATGTGAATATGTGATAAGCATAAATGATAATGCCCATGTTATGTAATATGAGAGCTAGAGGTATAGTTGGCATGCCAAGAGTCAAGGGATTATCAGTGGTCCTTCGGGACAAATTTCAGTGCCCCTAGTGAGAATTATACGAGCTGTGGTGACATCATAGTGCACAACCTCTATGTACTCACATATCTTTAGTTCTCAGAAGTGCACATAGGCTAAAGAAAGAGATAAAAATAAACATATTACTTGTGAAGTATATGCTTTTGTGATATAAAATGTATTACATGATTTATAAGATGATATGTTTTTGTATGATATGGAAGCATTAAATGTTCATGCATTGTAGAAGTTACAGTTATATCACAATTTTATTTATGCCTCACTAAGTCATCGACTTAGCGTGTGAGTATTTCACACGTAGGTTTGGAAAGCGAGAAGAAAAGCTAAGAGGAGCAAGACAGATTAACACCTCCCTTACAAAGTTCAAATCAGAAAATCAAAGAAATGATTTAGTTGTATTTGATTAGAATATAGTTGGCATGTACTAATTGATCGAGTTGAATACGCTATGATATGTTTTGTAAACCAATTGATTTGATTAATGTAAAATATTCATTTTCTTGAAATGTGAATTTAAAATTTTAATCAGTTTGTAAAGGAAAATGCTTTGAAAAGTCAATGTGACACATCGGACTTAGATCCAGGTCGGATACGGGTTGGGTGTGTTACAACCACAATTCTCTTGGGCCTTAATTCAAGCCCACTAACACTAAACTTGGTCCAACCAATTTATAAAGTCTTTTGGGCTCAACTTGATCTGAACTACTAACCAGGGATTCGGGTGTTACAATTATAGATAACATAACCGGTTTAGGGAAAGGCCAGAATCAAAAGAGAAGTGGTTTTCGTCTCTGAAATTCGTTTGCCATCCAGATAAGACATGAAGAAAATCTTCTTCAAGAGAAAACCTAAGGAGGTATTACTCGTTATCAAGGTCAATTAGACCTAACTCACTTAGAGGGCTCCAAAGTGTTTGAATTCTGTTCAATAGGGCTTTATATCTGATAGACTTCCCCAGCAACCGCACAATCACCAATGGAGTAAGTTTTGCATCTATTGCATCATGAACCTTATCGGAGAAACGAATCTCAGGTAAAAGGACATCATTTTCGATTAAGATATCCACAGGATTAACATCCACACCCAACTCCAAGATAAAACTCGAATACTTGTTATCTGAATTTTGCCCTAAGATCGTGTCACAAATTGATGGTTTTTAGTATTACTTTCATCCAAACCAGGGTTTTTAGTGGGTCGAATCCCCTTTTCCAAACTCTTCTGATGCATATTCTCCATATTCATTGTCTCAATATTTCTAGACCTATCAGATCTAGACTGACCTGATGCATCTCCATCAACCGTCAATGGTTGAATGATTACATCGTCAACTAGGGTATCATTATTTTGAATTTTCTTCACATGTCTTTGATCCCCTACAACAAGCGGAGAATCAGGATGCTCCAGGATCATCGGGGTATCAAGGATCACTACATCATTTGGTGGTCGGTTACCCTGATTACTGGACGGATCTAAACTAGAAGGGAGAGCAGGAAAATCGGTAGGGTTTATGCGTTGACTTTTCCATAAATTATAAAATATATTTTTTATTTATAATCAAATTAATTATTAATACATCATTATCGGGATGACAAATTCCTAATGGAAGACAAGTAGAGTGCATGAAATACATCGGGATGGTCTGTAAAATCGCCTTGGCTAAGGTGATACGACCAACAAGAGATAATGTTTTCGCTTTCCACCCCACTAGACGTTTGTTTATTTTTTCTATAAGATAATCATGTGTGGCCTTGATAACTCTATCATGTAAGAGTGGGACACCAAATATCTTCCCAGATCTTCAACCACTTCAAAACCGAACTGTAACACCCCGTCCTGTACCCGATCCGAATATGACTCTGAGGTGTCACATTGACTTTGAAAACATTTTGACTCATTTAAAATGCAACGAAAACTTTACAAGGAAAACAAAACTTTACAAAACATAATTACAAACATAGCAGAGCATCTATGACTTGCACATTTTAGTATATACCAACAATCAAATCACATATTATTTAGTTTACTCTGATCTGATATCCTCCAAAGTTATGTTGTCCTGCCCTTGCTTACTATGTTGATGTCTTCAAACCTACGTGTGAAAACAATCACACGCTAAGTCTATGACTTAGTGAAACAATACTGAGTATAGTAAAATAATAAAACAATTATGTAAAAGTTTCCAAAAGAATCATTAACTATTAGGACACCATACTCTTCCTAACTTATAACATCTACTATTACTAGAGGTGGGTATACGGGCTAGCCGCCCGTTTAGCCCGCGGGTTTTGACGGTGCGGGCTTAAACGGTGCGGGCTAAAAAGCCCGCATTCATAAACGGTTTTGAATTTTAAGGCCCGCGGCCCGTCCATTTAACCCGCGGGCTAAACGGGCTTACCCACGGCCCGTTTAATAAAAATAATTTTAAATGCTTTAAATACAATAAAAAATAATGTTTTAACTTACTACACCTTTAAAAATGATCGAGTAACTTGAAAAGGAAGGTAGCACTGTCAAAATAATAAATAATATTTAAATTTTATTTTAAATACCCGGAAATGATTATAAAATAATATTTTTTTTAATTTTTTAATCATTAATATATATATATATATATATATATATATATAATGATATAATTACTTAAACTCAAATTAAAAAAACAATATTCACTTATATCACCAAATTGAAAAACAAATAAAACAATAACCACATTATACTTTTATAAATACAATTATTCAAGGCTATAATATGAATACACAGAAGTGTCTGAAAGTAGAAATTCAAACTTAAAAATTTAACAAAGTCAAACATTATACAAATCTAACAAGAAAGTTGTCAAGTGTTTCTAATAATTGTATTTTATGGATACTTTAGAGAAATACTAAAACATAATATGAAAATATAAAATAAAATACTTACAGTATAAGAGCAAATTTGAAAGATACAATTATACTAAAATTGATAAAATATAAGTATTAATTTGTTAAAATATATTTATTTTGTAAAAGTCTTTAAAAGTTGAAAAGTATATATTTTCAATTTTTTATTTTACTTTTCTTTCTTATTTTTAATCCAAATATTACGTGTCATGTGATATATTATTAGAATATCACGTGACTTTTTTATAATTAAAGAACAAAATGGATAACATACTTCATGAAAAAAAATAAAGGTCATAATTAAATAAAAAAACTTTAAATACCAAAATGATAATGATGTATATTTAAATGAAAAAAATATCAAGCAACGGTAAAATTATGACAAACACCCTAATAAATTTAAGAACTACAATAGTTATAAGTAACATCATATTTATAAGTAATTTATTTTCTTTTTCTATAAAATTCTTTAAGTTTATTTTTTCTAAAATTTTTATAAATTTTAAATTAAGCGGGCTTTAGCGGGTTTAACGGGTAGCCCGCGGTTATACCCATTAAACCCGCGGGTTTAACGGTCCGGGCTAAAAAGCCCGCAATTTAAACGGTCTTCAATTTTTG
Source organism: Hibiscus syriacus (assembly GCF_006381635.1). Taxonomy (NCBI): domain Eukaryota; kingdom Viridiplantae; phylum Streptophyta; class Magnoliopsida; order Malvales; family Malvaceae; genus Hibiscus; species Hibiscus syriacus. The sequence continues at coordinate 1,433,346 of NW_024063519.1, read as the reverse complement.
AGGCCCGAAGCCCGGACGGGTCGCGGGTTAAACGGGTAGCCCACGGGCCTTAGCCTATATACCCAGCTCTAACTATTACTCATTGGTTAATTTATGTGCATTTTACACTTGCTTATACATTCCTTTGAAACATTTTGTATAAAACCAATAGACACTTCATTAACATTATCATATTGTTACTCGTTGTTCAAATAAATTATATCAAGTTTGTTTTATTAGCCCAACGTATATCGCTGAGAACTCAAGGTATGTGAGTACATTGTGGTTGTACACTAATGCAATCGCCACTACTCACATAATTTTCACCAAAGTGCCACCTAGAATTTGTCCCGGAAGACTACATAGATTTGTCCCGAAGGACCACATAGAACCCTCGACTCTTGGCATATCAACTATACCTCTAATTCTCGTACATATACCTTGGGCTTTAGCCACATAATTATTTCTCATTTTATTATTTAAGTGTATTTTATTCACATAGACTTCAGTTACTTAATATATGTTCACATAGACATTTTCACATAGAACACATTTACATATATCATATTCATATAGATCATTTTTCACATATAACACTTTTCACGTATGACATATTCACCTATAACACATATACTCATATTATTTCACGTAGCATTACCTGAATTTATTATTTATTCACATAGAACAATTATTTATAAAATTACATTTAACCTTACTCAACTTATCATTTCTTCGCATAAAACCTATACTTATATTGCTTCATATAACATTATTCAAATCATCAGTTATTCTCATGAAATATATTCACCTAAATCATATACTTGTAATATTTCACATAAAAATATATATTCATAACAATGAAATCGAAACATTACTTTTAAAATACCGTTTAGATAAAATAATCACATAATACAATTCATTTGGTTCATAAACATATGAGGTTGGCTCATCGCAAGTCTTCCTCCAATTGTATACAAACACTACAACAAATTTATCATTTTATGAAAAAAATTTCTATTTGACGTTGCGTATAACGTCACAAAATATACTAAAAATGTGACTTTTTAAAAAAAATAGTCACATTTGATGATTGATGATATATCTTTTATGACAATTTTAAAAATGTCATTGATTTTTGTCACTATATATTTGGAGCCAAAATTTACCTCCAAAAAAATTTGGTGGGAAACTTTTCAGTGACGTTTTGATAAATTGGTGACATTGTAAAATTGTCTCCAATGAAATTGAAGTATTAGTGACAGTTTATTATTATGACGATCTAATTTGAATTAGTGACATTGCAAATTTGTTAGTAATAATTTTGATTTGTGACAATTTGATATGTCATGTTTTATAATACATAAAATATGACATTTTATTTGTGTCATAAAAATAGGTTTAATGTGACGAAATAAATTATTTTCTACTCATGGTTATAGCTCATCTTTTATATGATGATTTTAAAAGTCATCATCAGATTGTGTTACATAATGTTTGGCGGCAATTTTTAATAAATTTTTGGATGTGCCGTTAATTGAAAATCTTATTGGTTACAATTTTTCAAATGTTTTTTTTCTCATAATTTCAATTAGGCCGATTAGTTTTCACACACTTGTGTGTTCTATATATTTATATGTATATATATATGTATATTTATGACCCCTTTTTTCGTTAAAAATAATCTTTAGTTGGTTATGTCAAAGTCGAGTACTAATAAGATAATTGTATGTCTCGCTCCACAAAATCCAGCTTAAAAGAATTAGTTTGACTTAAATTTATTCTTTGATAAATTAATTATAAAATTTAGATTAAATTAGTAAACTAAAGTTTCTACGGTTAATTCATAATTTTTAGAAGTTTAGGACAATTAAGATGAATTCTAGACTACTCAAGGATTGAACCATTAATTATACCCTTTTAACTTATATCGAGAAAATGAATTTATGCTTAGTATCGAGGTTAATATGATTTGTTTTGTTTAACTTTGATTTTTAATAGATTAGTTTTTGAAATTTAGATTAATTTGGAAATTTTTAAATTTTTTATGGTTAATTCATAATTTTTACAAGTTTTGGTCCATTAAGTAAACTCTAAGCTACTTAAGAATTTAACCTCTAATTTTCCCCTTTTGACTTATATATAAAACAAATAAGGAAATTGTTTTTAGCAATAAATTAATTCTGAAATTTGGATTAAATTAGAAAATTTGTAAAGTTTTGCAATCAATTCACAATTTTTAGAAGTTTAGGGAAATTAATATGAACTCTAGACTTCTCAAGAACTGAACCTCTAATTTCATCCTTTTTTACTAAAAATAAAAAAGGATTTTGTGTTTAGCGTCATGGTTAAAAGAATTTATTTGGTTGTAATTTGATATATAATATACTAATTTTGAAATTCATATTAAATTGGAAAACTTTTAAAGTCTCTACATTTAATTCATAAGTTTTAGACATTTGAGCCATTAGTGTGAACTCTAAACTACCTAAAGACTGAACCTATAATTTCCCCTTTTCACTGATATATCAAAAAGTGTTCTTAGCAATAAATTAATTCTGAAATCTGGATCAAATTAGAAATTTTGTAAAGTTTTTACAAAAAAATCATAATTTTAGAAGTTCAGACCATTAATGTGAACTCTAAACTACTTAAGGGTTGAACGTCTAATGTTCCCCTTTTAACTTATAATTGAAAAAAAACTTTACAAGAATTAAAACCTTAACCCGTTATCAAACCAAATAAATATTAATGACATAAGTGCACCATATTACAATATATATAATATGTATAACTTATAACATCTGGTTAGGTTTTCAAAGAGAAAACCCTAAAGTCGTCAGCTCCAACTTCCTCTCCTTGCACCACACACCTCCCTTCCTTAGTAGCCGTCGTTGTCTGTCTTATGAACCAACCAACGTTCGTCTTCTGATCATCCAGTAATCGACGTTCAGAAGCACTTCACGGACCCCTCAGGCCCCTTCATACACCCCTATTGCAACACCCTAACCCTCCATAGTTCAGACGATTTCTCCCCAAATCGAAGCGTTGTTCACTATCAAATGTAAGCCTCCACTATTCTTTTCCTTAGGATTTTCTGTAAAATGTGAAATCTTATTTGTTGGAACACATGTATTTTCTGTAATTAATGAATACACATATACTCTTTGTACTTATGATGCAGTGGTTGCTCATATAACTGTTATACGTAGTGCGATCAAGATGATGAATAACATAATCAGCGTGCTTCATCATTATCTTAATGGAATTCAAAAAAGTATGATCCTTTTCCTTCTGAATATAATGTAAATGAAATTTATTACAATGCATGTGATTGTTTCAAAGCTTCCTAAACGAAGCCTATATTTTTAATGTAGAGTCTGGATAAAAATTTAAACATAGAAAATACTTAAAAAAATAAATTATGATTTTCTACTAATGTTGAAAATTAGTTATGCATCAAACAATTATAAACACAACCATTTTTTATAGTTTTTTTAACTTTTCATTACTCATTTCCCATTTTCTATTGGATGTTGTATATATTACTTATATACGATATACAGTGGTAATATGTTTCCCATTCCAGATGGTTTTATAATGGTGGTCGGTGGTTGATGGTAATGGTTATACAGAGGCAGTTGTGACATGATCGAGATTTGGGGTTGGTTTTTGAAATTTTATGGGGAATGGATCAAAATGTAATGATTGTGTAATTTTGAGCATTTATTATAATTTGTAAAAAGTGAATGTTATTATTATAACTTGTGAAAAGTTTTGGCCTTTATTGTAATTGAGAAAAAGTTTTATTCTTCATTTTAATCGAATCGTTATAATTTATAAAAAAATTGCCCTTTATTTTATTTATAAACAACTTTATCCTTTTTGTAATTTAGAAAATAACGGTCCTTTTTCCTAATTTATAAAAATTGTCCTAATTTTAATTTATAAAAGGTTTTTATAGTAATTTCACATTTTTTAAAATTTTAATAAAGATTTTTTAAATTTTATAATAAAAATTATGGCAATAATTTTTTGTCATTAATATAATAAAATTATTATATTATTGGTGACAATACTAATAATTAATGACAAAATTTTATATTATTTATTGACATAAATAATTGTCACTAAATATAAATTATAAAGTGATGTTATACATTAATGTCACTATATGTTTAACTAAACGTGACAAAAATATATACATCATCACATTTAACATTTAGTGACACACCTAGCGTAACGTTCGTCGTGACATTAAATTTTAAGTCACAAAATACAAATAATGACATAAATGTAAGTTTTAATGAAAATATTTTAGATGTCACAACTTAACAAATTTGTTGTAGTGAAAGCAAGCCCTAAGCAACTCTTTTTTACTTAACTCCCCAACTTTATACATCCCTTTGTTCAATACTTGCTTTCGATCGAATCTACACATTATATGACCAATATGAATATCGTAGCTCAATTCTCATCTAATCAATTAACCTTTACTTAAACAAAATGAAACACCTAATTTAACATTTTAGACTTAATAGTATCGATACTCTTCCTGCAGTACCGATACCCACTTTAGTATCGATACCATTTTGACATTCTAGAATTCAGATTTCAATTATAGTATCGATATCCTACTCTTTGTATCGACACCTCCACATCAATATCGATATTACTTCAATCAGTATCGATATTTTTCATCGTATTCATACTCTTCCCTTACATTTTAACCTTATAGTATCGATACTGTTCTTCCAGTACCGATACCCTTACCTAGAATTCATCTGCTTCACTTTGAAAATTTACCCAACTTCACTTAAATCTCCTACTTAAACTCTATTCATACCTTTAAACTCATTTACACTTATTACCACTAACTTATATCCATTAAAATCCCTTTTACATGTAAAATCTTCCATAAAACTCTTGAAACTAAAAATCATACCACTTCTTCAAACATGTTCTCAATCCTTTCTAGCACTTCTAACATTTTATTAAAACCCTTGAAAAGTAAAATATTCCTTTAAAATCTAAATATTCATCATTTTCTAATAGTTTCCTTAAAAACTCATTTTACTAATTCACCATTAATTCATCAATCTCTTAGTTTCAACTCATCTTTAAGCTTTATTAAGCTTTTATATTACCCAAAGTACAAAAACTAAATTCAAAATTCAAGAAACAACTAGCTTCCATTAACTCACCTTAGCCATGGAAGCATACGGTGGAAGAGAATAAGGGAAAACCAAAGCTTCCAGACTTTTCTTTTTTTCTTTCTTCCTATTTATCACATGTTATATAGCCTTTAAAAATGAATTTTAAATTCATTCATGTCAAAAGACCTCTTTTCCCTTCCATTCTTACATATTTGCTAATAAATCTTAAACATATATTCTAAAAAAATCAGTCCTTGAACTTTTCAATTTATTCAAAATAAACCACCAAATTTTAAATCCTTACATTTTAATCACTGACCCAAAGTTTGGGGTATTACACGAACTTCCTAACAATATGATCTCGTCTATTCATCGAACAATTTTTTGAAAAATAGAGCATTTTGAACACACTTATATGATGCCCTGTGTCTTTACAGAAACAATGAAGAACTTCTTTCACAACTTCCACTTAATCTAAGGTTGTTTTAGAAAAAAAATAAGGTCATCTGCAAAAAAATACAGATGAGATAAACCCGGACCGTTCCTTAACAACCAAATATTTTTTATTTGTAATCAAATTAATTATTAATATATCATTATCGTTTTTTTATTTTAGGTCTCAATTGTAATAAAGTATAAACAAAATTATTGTGTAAAAAATAGACTTTGTTTACACCATTTGAAAGAGAAATTGGACACTAATGAACAAGAACTAACAACGAAATGAAAAAGCCAAGATTTTATTAAAAAGAAGAAGAAGAGAGTGTATATGTTACAAATTTTGATATCCTATTCAATAAATCATCTAGTTTGCACAAAATACTATCACCCAAAAAATAACTCAAAGCTTAACAAAAGGGAAAAACATATAGAAAATCAAATGAAATAAACATTTTCTTATCAATTCCTTCTCTTTCTCAAATTCACATGGATCAGAAAGTCTATTTCCAGATCTTGAGCTTCAAATCAACCTTACACTTTGTAACACCCATCTCCCGTATACCTTTCTGTACACGAGATACATATGTCACATCACTTTTAAAGCATTTCTCCATTTGAAAACCCGTAAAATTTTTGTCTTGAAATTTAAAACCAAAAAATATTTTTATACAACAAGAAAACAATCGTTGAAACCTATTACCAAAGTTATCATTTTAAATACATTCTAGAGCAACTTTTCTTAATTTCGATTACATGCCAGTAATTTTTCAAATTAATATGATTTTCCTATTGTTATTGATGAGAGTCAACCTTAGATGGATGATAGTTGCTCCTGCTCCCAGTACCCGACTAGTCTTTGGCTTTACCTACACATGAAATCAATACACGTTAAGTATATACTTAGTGAGACATAATATTGTAAAGAATCTACAATTTATACACAAGTATCTCATGACTCCTTAATGACGAACTAAATCACATTCTCCATAAGGATCAGATAAATCATTCTCAGTTAAACCAGATTTTTCTTTCATACTATCATCGAAATCATTCTTAGTAATCCCAACATATATATCATTTTGTATATTTTTCCCAATTATTCTTTATTTGCCCTATGTACGTTAAATGAGAAAGTATTGTACATGTATTGCACCAAAGTTCCAAATGGTCCTTTATCTTTTATAATTATCATGAGTGACACCTTATATACCATTAATATACCGATATGTATTTTCATATGTGGCATCATTTCATGCCAATTATGCACTGTTATACATTTTCATTTATGGCATCATTTTATGTCAATTATGCATTGTTATACATTTTCATTTATGACATCCTTTCAAGCCAATTACGCACTGTTATACATTTTCATTTATGACATCCTTTCATGCCAATTATGCACTGTTATACATTTAGTCTTTTAGTTTAGAACATTTTTTACTCTAATAATTATTCATAATATTAATTATCTCTTTTAATTTATTATAAACCCTATAATTTTGCACCCGTAGAGCTAATACAATAATTTACCAATTTTTTTAGTCATGATCATTTTATTAAGATGCACACGTAGTGCCTATACGGTCGTTCATCAACGTATGATGAATTTCGTGGGTTACACACATAGTGTCTGTACGGTTGTTCATCAACATATGATGAATTTCGTGAGTTGCACATAGTGTTTGTACGGTTGTTCATCAACATATGATGAATTCCTTGAGTTCCACACATAGTGCTTGTACGGTTGTTCATCAACATATGATGAATTCCGTGAGTTCCACATTGTAACACCCCCAACCCGTATACGGTCCAGATCCGAGTCTGAGGTGTCACATTGACTTTTCAAAACACTTATCTTTACAATTAGTAAAATCTTAAATTTATCATTTAAGAAAATGAATACTTTACTTTAATTATAATCAATTAGGTTTACAAAACTTATCAGAGCATATTCAATTCAAATCTAATAGTGCATGCCAACTATATTCAAAGAACAAAATACAAATTAATTATTACTTTTCTGATCTGAACTTCGTAAGGAAAATGCTGACATGTCTTGCTACTCTTAGCTTTTCTTCTCGATTTCCGGAACCTACGTGTGAAACAATCACACGTTAAGTCTATGACTTAGTGAGACATAAAAACATATCTCAGATAATTTATATTCACTAACCAGTCATGACTATTTTATACTATCAAATCATGCAACTCATACTTTTCATGTATCAAATACATACATACATACATACATACATACATACATACATACATGTCATCATTTATGTTCTATCATACTCATACACTTATCATTCATATTTCTTATCTCTTGTTCATATAATCTCTTATGTTCATATCATATATCTTATAACTCATTCTTATAAAAGATGCAATAACTCATTCTTATAAAAGATGCAATAACTCATATCACACATATATCATTGCATACAATTCATATAACACATCATGCATATATTACATACATTGTATTCAGCGTTATCTCTTTATTAGCCTATGTACATTATTGATAACTCAAGGTATACGAGTACTATGAGGTTGTGCACACGTATGGTGTCACCACAACTCGTATAAAATCCACTAAGTGGCATATAAAATCTGTGCCCCGAAAGACCTATCCATATGTTCCGAAGAACATAGGTAAATTGTCCATATGTCCTGAAGGACATAGGTAAACTATCCATATGTCTCGGAAGACATAGGTAAATTGTCCATATACCCCGAAGGACATAGATAACACTCGACTCTTGGCATGTCAACTATACTTATAGCTCTCATCTCATATAACATGGGCATTCTCTTATATTCACATATTCTTTCTCTTCTATCACATACCACATGTATGTGTAAACATCTATCTCATATCATATAACATGTATCACATATACATGTAATCACGTAGATCATGTCTCATAGTTTATATTATTTCACATATGTGAACATATGTTCATGTAACCACTTATGTCATATCTTGTTCACATATGTTCACATATACATCACATAGCATATAAAATAACATATAAACTTATCCATGTATTCATGTATATACTTTCATATAGTCCGTAAATCAATGTCTTATAACTTATCTCACAGTTTTATATAATTACTTATATCACATTAATTATATACTATTTCCACATATTCACTTATATTAACTTCACTTATCTTATATTACATATTCCTATAATCACTTATATCAATACCACATAGCTTGTATTATAATTTCATATATTCCTATAATACACTTATAAAGTTTCATATTCTCTTATCATATATTTCATATCACATGTTCTTGATTTCATATGATCATATGGTTCACCTATACATAGCATATTTGCATATAATTTCACTTTCACGTATCTTATCACATATACTTATACTCTTTTCATATTATGTCTCATGTAACCACCTGTGTCTTATCTCATATTATTTATCTCCGTCGTTCATAACTTATGTCACATGTTCATATTTTCTTGTAGTCATATAGCTTATCTTATTTTACACATAATCATATAATTAAAATACATACATGCATTCACATATATGAAAAACATAACAATGCACTTTCATATAGACATATGCATGGACTCTTATATCTCTAGTCATCATATCACTACATGCTTACATCTGGTTACTCATATAATCTAATATCAGAATTAGACTTCTCGCAAGTCATAATTCTTTAACATAACTACACTTCATATAATGTACTCACCTGGGTCTCAATGGATACTACCAAGCTCTTATTTTCTCTTGCGAATCTTACTCTGACGACCTATCAAAACTTTGATTCCGATCGATATCTACATAAATACAAAATTTAATGAATTTCGATATTCGATTTACCAAGCTAACTAGAAATTCACTTGCGTTTAGTCACTACATAAATAATCTAAAATTAATATCAATCATAGTATCTTGATATACAAGAACCCTCTATTTCAATTCATACTTGAGGGTATTGATACACTCCCCAGTGTACCGATACACAAATAGCAATCGATGTTTTGAGGGTATCGATACACTCCTCAGTTTACCGATATATACTCATACAAATACACATATTTAACTCATGAGGTATCGATACCTCTCCTAAGGGTACCGATACACTAGGCCCAGTCACTTCATTTCCAACCCGAAAATCACTTCATTTCCACTCAAATACTTTATATTTCATCTTCTTTCATATTCCTAATTCACATACACATGCTCAAACTCATTAATACCCATTTCTCACATCTCTAATCTCAAAGTCCTATCATCTACATGAATTTCAAGAATCATACATTTTTCCCACTTGTTCTAAATTTACTTCTATGACTTCATATCTCTTAATTTAACCCTTGGCAAGTCAAATTCATCATTAGAACTTTAAAAACCTCTTTATATCGAAAGTTCATTCCTAAACACTTAATAGAATTTCCTTTCTATATCTTCATTCTTGACGTTTTAAGCTTATACAAGCTTTCCCTAAGCTTATATAGGAACCAATGAATGAAACCCAACTTAAAAATCTAATAATTAACCAGCTGAAATTGACTCACCTATTACTCTTGAAGTCCACGGCTGAAGAAGAATAAGAAGAAAGTTTCTGGGGAAATCTCTCCTTTTTTCTCTTAATCCCACGTTTTTATAGCCAATAAAGGAAAGATAAAAATCTTTCTTCTCAAATGACCATTTTACCCTTCTATCTTCCATATTAACTAATCAATCCTACTCACAAAATTTCCAATTAAATCCCTATACTTTTGACTTATTTTGAAATTGAGCACAAAGTTTCCAAAATTTATATTTTAGTCACTAGCCCTAATTTTGGAATGTTACAAATCTCCCCTTCTTTTAAGAAAATTCGTCCTCGAATTTTCATTGCACACGTTGATAAGAACATATATTATAATGTTCTCGTGTTGCCTCATTTACTTAATATTTCCTTTATACATTCATCTATTGTCGCTTATCATATACACAGTAACCAGTAACCTCAATCCATTTTTGTCTTTTCTCTCATTTGATTCTACATTTTCTTTTGACCTTTCTAAAATCCATATAATGTCACTCATCACATAGACAGTAACATCCATTTTCATCACTCAACATCATAAATCCATCTCTAACTACCTTATAACAATAACCAAACTCTTATTCCATCATCATTTGACCAAGCACACAACCTTAAATCTTCTTCAAATGTAATTAAACATATACTTTACGGAATCAAACAATCTTTTCGAATCACCTTGCACATTTTTTTCTTA